>NC_065578.1:75364698-75982031 GCF_024542745.1 Macaca thibetana thibetana | reverse complement strand
TTTGTTGGCAAGTCTTAATTCTGACTTTCAAGTGCTTGGTCACAGGTCTCAAAGCCCCCTTCCTTTTGGAAAGATTATAGGCTCTTCATGAAAATCAGATTTCTAAAGGCAAGCTCTTGTGTCTAAACTCCCTAAAGTGGATATGTATATTAGGTGCCCAACTCATAAACAAAAAATTCATTGCTCGTGAAAAAAAAAAAGCACTCATGTGTCTTTATAGCAGCATGATTTATAGGATTATATAAATATATAATATATTTATATATAAATGCACACGTATGTTTATTGCGGCACTATTCACAATAGCAAAGACTTGGAATCAACCCAAATGTCCATCAGTGACAGACTGGATTAAGAAAATGTGGCACATATACACCATGGAATACTATGCAGCCATAAAAAAGGATGAGTTTGTGTCCTTTGTAGGGACATGGATGCAGCTGGAAACCATCATTCTTAGCAAACTATCACAAGAACAGAAAACCAAACACTGCATGTTCTCACTCATAGGTGGGAACTGAACAATGAGATCACTTGGACTTGGGAAGGGGGACATCACACACTGGGGCCTATCATGGGGAGGGGGGAGGGGGGAGGGATTGCATTGAGAGTTATACCTGATGTAAATGATGAGTTGATGGGTGCTGACGAGTTGACGGGTGCAGCACAGCAACATGGCACAAGTATACATATGTAACAAACCTGCACGTTATGCACATGTACCCTAGAAATCAAAGTATAATAAAAAAAAAAAAAAAAAAAAGCACTCACAATAAGCCAAAGGTTAAAAAACAAACAAGCAAACCCAAAAGCTTATCTTCCACAACATCCTTGTCAGTTTTTCTCAGCCCTGATTCCTTGCGGTTCTATTTTTCGTAGGGAAATTGAGAGACCTTTGCTCACTGCCATTGATTCTGCCGCTCTCCCAGCTTGCTGTGCGAGTTGTGGCAGCCTTGCTGAGACTGCCAGCTCAGGACGCAATTACTGCCAATTGCATTGGGATATTTTGTGTGAGAGAATGCCCTGTTATAGAACACACATAGGGAAGCAAAACACTGATTATTTAATTTGCATTGTTTTTCCATGAATCTAAAGAAACTCCCTTCTGCAAGAACCACAGAGACAAAATGATTAAGACAGAACAACCAGAATAAAATGAAAAAAACCGAGTTGCATAAAAGAAAACGGGGGAAACAAACTCATGGAAGCAGAAGCAGTCATAAAAAACAAGGTTATTTAAATAATACTATATCTCTCCTGCCTTATCATTCTGATTACATTCAACTAATCTACAAAATTGAAAGGTATGAGCAGTATTTCCTTAAAGCACATTAAATAATAGTGTCAAAATGCAAATTTATTCATGAAGTATAGATGAGGATGTTAAATATTCATGAATTGTTGCTCCCAGTATATAATTAATCCCATGGTCTTTGAGTCCAAAACATTTAGAAGATAAAGGGTTTATACCATCACTATTATAAACTGATACTATTCCCCAAAATACTCTTCAGGGCAAAGGTTAGGCACCTAGCAGTTCCCAAACTGGAATTTCATTTTATCAATACTTTATATTGCATTTTAATAGCAACTTGGCTATCTGATGACACAAGATTTATATTTCTAACTCTTGCTGTCTGATAATCTAGGTTGAAAATAAATATTTCAGGCTTGAAGAAGCTCTTGGTTAGCCTGAATATAATAGATCTAAAATTCTCTTTTGTTTTGTTTTTGACCTTGGGCAAACAAAAGCATTTTATAAAAGTCTCCCTCTTAAGCAGAAAACGTCATGTTTTTACCTCCTTCTTGATTCTTTTTTGTTGTTGTTGTTAGGCTCAGTCCTTTCATTTGGGGTTGCTTTAGAATCTCCTGAAAATATAGCCCATTTTCTCTACATGGTCCATCTCATCTGGGGCCTCTTAAAGTGTGCCCCTGACTGACAGACAAAATGGACTCCCTGTGGCTAAGTGAGATGCTCGAAGTTAAAACAGAACCAGTTGGTCATGGATGGGTGAGGGAGCAGTCATGTGCTCTGTATTCTCAGAAGGATGTTGTAAAAGTGTCACAGGACCTCCCTTTCTGCAATCAAGCTAAACTAGTTTCTGTTGTCAGTGCCAAGATAAACTATGGTTAGAAACCCTCCACACTACCCCCAACAGGCATTTGAAAGAAAAATCTGACAAAGGCTTCTGGTTTGGGGTTTGGAAGACACTCAATCAAAGCTTGACTATTTTGACCAATCAAAACAGAACAAGTTTGAATCCTTCATTTGCATGAAAGGACCAAACTGCAAAGTGGGGTGAGAACTTTAAGCCAGATCCTCCGTTTGTTCTTCAGAGAGCACACTTTCACTTGCACTGAAGGCTATGCCCCCCCAGTCTGCAGATGTGTTTTTTGTGTGCCTGTGTGTGTGTGTGTGTGTGTGTAAAAATAAAGCTCTCCCTTTTCCTCTGAAGATTTCATTATCTTTTGTTAACAGGATATATAGAGTTTGGAAATTATTTCTCTCAAAATGATTAATATATCTTTGTGTATTCTGGAAAGTTAAAGTCATCCATTCATAGTGTTCCTTGTTTGCTGCCTAGGTTTCTTGTAGTACAGTTAATTTAGGTTCACAATTATTTTTGTTGATCCCTGGTGATATGGTTTGGCTCTGTGTCCCCACCCAAATCTCATGTTGAATTGTGATTCCCAGTATTGGAGGAGTGCCGGGGGGTGGGGGGTGATTGGATCACCAGCATGGTATTTAATGGTTTAGCACTGTTCCCCTCGTGCTGTCTCATGATAGAGTTCTTATAAGATCTCATTGCTTGAAAGTGTGCAGCACCTCCTCCCTCTCGCTCTCTCTTCCTCTCTCCTGCTCCACCATGTGAGAACAATGCTTGCTTCCACTTCACCTTCTGCCATTATTGTAAGTTTCCTGAGGCTTCCCCAGACATGTCTCCTGTATAGCCTGCAGAACTGTGAATCAATTAAACCTCTTTTCTTCATAAATTACCCAGTCTTAGGTAGTTCTTTATAGCAGTGTGAGAATAGACTAATTCACCTGGGGAAACCTACAACGGCAAAATAGCAAATGAAAAAACTTTAAAACTTTTACCAAAAGTAAAAGAAATTGGAAATGTTATTCCTCCTCATATCTTTCTACATTTTTAAATAATTTATAGTGTTTGGAAGATTTAAAGTTAGGATGCTGGCTCTTCCAATTCTGTGAAACTGTATATCTCTATTTCTGTATGGTAGATTAGATTCTTATTCTTAATTCTTTACCTCTCCATATGTTATAGTTTTACAACCATACCTTTTGGCATGTGATTTTTGTAAATACATCTCCCAAGAGTTCCAGAGTCTGTTTCTCTGCTCCATTAATGTGGGACTTAGCCATACAACTTGTTTCTGCAAACAAAATGTTAGCTGAAGTGAAAGTGGGCCAGTTCAATGCCAAGGCTTTCAAGGCATCATGTGTTTGTGCTCATTCTCTTATGTTTCTACCATTCACCATGAGAAGAGCATGTTCCAGGAAGCTGCTAATCCAAGGAATATTCATGGAGCTGACCTGATCCCAGCCCTCAGGTTGGAGCCATGCCCAGTGTAGATCAGCTGAACTTCAGACTTGAGGGCTGGGATTAATCTGAGGTCAAAATGTGTGTCTATTTTGGTCTCTGAATGACCTTGCATAAATATATATTTCAACTCCTTAGAACCTCTGCTCTCTTAATAATAAAATGAGGTTATCTAACTTACAGGGTTCTTGTGAAGATTAAAGGAGGTTTTATATATATATATGTGTGTGTGTGTGTGTGTGTGTGTGTGTGTATAAACTTTTGTCTTTTGAGTGCTGGTTACTCGCTAAATACTAGGTTAAGTATATTAAAATCATTATCTGTGGACTTACAATTTCTAGTAATGCCTAGGGCATGCTTCCTTCAGATATCCATAGGCCTATGTCTCTGCCTCCTTCAAATCTTCAACTTCACTAGTTTTTTTTCTTCTGCAATTAGTCTAATCTAGTGTTAATTCTATCCAGTGTATTTTAAATCTCATACATTGCAGGTTTCATCTCTAGAAATGTGATATGGGTCTTTTAAACTATCTTTGATGTCTTTACTTAGCTTTTGAACATATGGTAAATATTTCTAACAATAGTTATAATCTCTGTATCCACTAATTTTAACATCTGTGCCAATTCCCGATCAGTTTTAATTGATTTTTCTTCACACTTTCTTGATGCTTTGCATCCTAGTAATTATTTATTGAATGCCAGACATTGTGGACTTCATTTATTGGGGTATTATACATGTTTGTAGGTCTATTAAATATTATTGATCTTTAATTTGGGAGGTAGTTAAATTACTTGGAAGTAGTTTAATCCTTTTGGGTTTTGCTTTTAAAATTTTTAGGTAGGACCAGGACAGTATTAAGCCTAGGTCTAATTATTCCCCATTACTCAGTTAAGAACTTTCTGAATAATGTGTTGAATGTCCTATGAATCATGAGATTTTTCTAGTTCTGCTGGTGAAAATGGGCACTATTCCTAACCTGGTGTGAGCCTTGGCAATTATTCTCTCTAATCCTTTGGGTGGTTAATCCACTGGTCTCAAATGCATGGGCTGATGAGTATACAACTGAAGACTCCAGAGGGACCCTCTGAAATCTCTGAAGTTTTCTCTCTGTGGCTCTTTCTCCTGTCTGGCGCTCCATCTGCTATCTAGAGACTAGTTGCCCTAGTCTCTCTGGAATCCAGTTTCCTCTTCTTTACTCAGGGTGTCCACCAGCCTTGGCCTAGCTTCTCCCTACAAGAGACTTGGCCTGGAAACTCTTTCAAGATGATAAACTGGGGCAATCTTAAGGCTCATCTTGTGTGCTTCCCATTTCTGAGAGATTGCTGTCTTTTGTTCCCCTGCATATAGTGTCTTAAAAACTGATGTTTTGTATATAGTTAGTTTACTTTTTTGGTTGTTTCAGGCAAAAAAGCAAATCCAGTCTTTTCTTGTCTTGGTCAGAAGATGAAGTCTTTATTCTTTTTTTTTTTAATTATTAAAAGTCTGTATGTATGTATCACAATAAAGGCCAGAGGGCCTGGACTTATTTCTGTTGGGGAAATCTACTTTTGGCTTGTATGCTGACCAATAGTATTTTATTATTTGAATGCTAAATTAAAAAAATTAGAATCAGAAACCACACAAAAACACAGAGCTAATAATATTTTTTGTAAATAGCACACCATGAGCAAGAAGAAGTAAAATAAAGAATCCTCTTGTTTTTCTTTGCAAGTGTCTGAAGTTGAAGAGGGCAGGGAAACATCTGCATGTAATTGGAATCATTGGAAAGCAGGACCACAGATGGGCTAGTTGAATTTCAGGACATCCTTTATTGGTAAGATTGTTAATGAGACAAAAGAATACATTGTGTAAAATATTAGAAGAAGATAGTGTCATTGTGAAGGCAGCTCTTTGAGATGTCATGTTAAATGGAAATGAATAGTGACTACATTGATTCTTTCCTCTGGAACTGTGAAACCAGGTTGATAAACAAAACACTTGACTAAGCAAGAGCAACTACATATATGTGGTTCTCAATGGGGAAGCTAAACGTGGGTTGCTTGATGTACCATAGTATAGACTGTGAACTGGGTTAAGGGCTATGGCACCTGGAATTTCCTCAAATAGTTGAACGTAGAAGTAAGAATGAGGAAGCAAGTGGGAAAGAACATCTGTCTGCCTGACTAATTATCTATCACTAAGTGACCCAGGGATATTTCTAGTAATTTTTTTTTTTTTTTTTTTTTGAGATGGAATCTCGCTCTGTACCAGGCTGGAATGCAGTGGCACAATCTCGGCTCACTGCAACTTCTGCCTCTTGGGTTCAAGCAATTCTCCTGCGTCAGCCTCCCAAGTAGCTGGGACTACAGGCATGCACCACCACGCCCAGCTAAGTTTTGTATTCTTAGTAGAGATGGGGTTTCACCATATCGGCCAGGATGGTCTCTATCTCTTGACCTCGTGATCCACCCATCTCAGCCTCCCAAAATGCTGGGATTACAGGTGTGAACCACCGCGCCCAGCAATTTCTAGTATTTTTAAAGTGATTCCAGGTTGTTTGCTTATTTCCAACCTGACACCTATTTTTATGTCTTGGTTGGATTCTGCTTTCATACTGCAAGTTGAGATGGATATTGTTGACTATCTCCAAAATGATACTTTGGTCTGAACAGTTCAATTTGGTTGTTCCTTTTGGATCTAATTGGCCAGGTAACTTTTTTTCTTTTTCTTTTTTTTGTAGATCAGATACAAGTAATTCACATATGAGAGAGTGAAAAGTAGTAACAGTAGTTTTAACAGATAAAACACACTGGCTCAGTTTGGACTAAGTTCTTTCCATGAATCAAGTCCTTTAATCATGTAGCTACAGAAATGAGATATTTTTATTTGTAGATGAGGCTTAGAAAGATTAAGTAACTTGCCCAAAGTCATACATTTTAAAAATAGTGAATCTAAAAAGCCTCAGATTTCTCATCCAGAAATGTGGGTTTTTACTGAGTTCCCTCTGATTTTTATTGGTGCTCAATGAAATAAAATGATTTTTTTTTTAGCTACAATGCCTAGCACAGAGTAAGCACCCATCACATAATAGACAAGCACAACCTTTACTATCATCAGTGTTTTGTACAAGGTCACACAGTAAATGGGAGCCAGGATTTGAAATCTATGTCTTCTGATTATGGAGCCTCGATTTTAAACTACTACTCTCCTGCTTGTAATTTTAAAGGTGTTATAATATACTTTATGTGGGCTTTGGTGTGATTAGAGGCATGGCTTTAATCCCTGGCAGAAATATCTGACAAATAGCAACGTTTAAAAGAAAAAAGCAAAATAGAATGTAGAAGAAGAGAATCCATTGTTTCCAGAGGAGCAGGCTTCTTCATGAATAGCTCACTAGGTTTTTCTGGCAACACCGAACCTGAGACAAGATGGCGTGCTAAGAGCAGACCAGCAGACTTGCCAACCAAAGAGGAATGTAAGGGGTGCCATCAGAAATTCCTGTGGATATCAGTCAAATTGGAAGCAGGTAATGACCAGAATATTGCATGTAGTCTTTCATGACTACTAACTAATCAGTTTAGTGAGTAACTGATGGTCAGTGAGACCAAGAAGAGAGATGTGACCAGAAAGGTCAGGGACTTCGCCATTCATGAATGGGGTTCCTTAAAGTGTCCTGATGACTTCAAGGATCAGAGGAAAAATAAAGGGAAATAAAAGATACACAACTCTGAAAAAAAAAAAGCATCAAGCCAAGAAGTAAGAGAGAAAAAAGAAATGCTGTAGCAATAACAGAACAGCAGTGAGTGTGGCTATTGTGCTCTAACACTGCTCCTTTCATCACAACCAGCTCACTCATCATGGGGGCTACTTGAGGAATTACCTGAGCCTTCCCTCCCACTTACCTAGTTGGCTTGATATGCCCTGCTACTTTTGCTTCTAAAATATACTTTATTTTCTAGTGCTGTTTTAGGTTCACAGCAAATTGAGTGGAAGGTACAGAGATTTCCCGTATACCCGTTGCTCCCACTAATGCACAACCTCTACCATTATCAACATTCCCTGCTAGAATGGTACATTTGTTAACATCATTATTACCCAGAGTCCATAGGTTACATTAGGATTCACTCTTGGTGGTGTACATTTTGTGGATTTGGACTAATGTACCATGACGTGCCTTCACTATTATAATATCATGTACAGTAGCTTCACTGCCCTAAAAATCCTTTGTGCTCCACTTACTTGTCCCTCTTTCTCCTTAACCCTTGGAAACCACTCATCTTTTTACTGTCTTCATAGTTTTGCCTTTTCCAGAACGTCATACATTTGGAATCACACGTCATGTAGACTTTTCAGATTGGTTTCTTTCACTTAATAATTTGCATTTAAGGTCCTTCCGTGCCTTTTCATGGCTTGATAATTCATGTCTTTTTAGTGCTGAATAAAATTCCATTGTATGGATGTACCACAGTTTATCCCACTCACCTAGGATGTCTAGGCTTCTTCCAAGTTTTGACAATTATACATAAAGCTGCTATAAAAATCCATGTGTAAGTTTTTATGTGGACGTAGTTTTCAACCTGGGTAAATACCAAGAAGCATGATTGCTGGATTGTGTGATAGAAGCATATTACTTTGTAAGAAACCACTAAACTGTCTTCCAAAGTGGCTATACTATTTTGCATTCCAAACAGCAATGAATGAGAGTTCCTGTTGCTCAAAATCCTTCCCAGAATTTAGTGTCTGTCTTCTGAATTTTGATCATTCTAATAAGTGTACCACTATGAGTCGTGTCTTGTTGTTTTGATTTGCCTTTCCAAGATGACATAAGATGTGGAACATATTTTCATATGCTTATTTACCATCTGCATATCTTCTTTGTCAAGGTGTCTGTTAAGGGCTTTGGTTCATTTTTTTCATTTGTTTTTTGTTTCCTTATTGTAGACTTCTAAAAGTTCTTTCTGTATCTTAGATAACAATCCTTTAGAAGATGTGTCTTTTACAAATATTTTCTCCTAATCTGTGCCTTGTCTTTTTATTCTCTTGAAAGTGTCTTTCACAGAGCAGAAATTTTAACTTTAAGAAAGTCCATCTTATTCATTCTTCCTTTCATGAAGTATACCTTTGGTGTTATGTCAAAAAGATCGTTGCCAAATCCAAGGTCATCTAGATTCTCTCCTATATTATGTTCTAGGAGTTTTATAGTTTTTCATTCCACATTTAGGCTTGTGATTCATTTTGAATTATTTTATGTGAAGCGTGTAAGGCTTGTGTCTAGATTGATTTTTTTGCATGTAAATGTCCAGTTGTTCCAGCACCATTTGTTGAAAGGACTTTCTTTCCTTCTTTGTGTTGCCTTTGTTCCTTTGTCAAAAATCAGTTGAATATATTTATGTGGGCCTATTTCTGGACTCTCTATTCTGTTCTATTCTTCTCTTTGTCTATTTTTACCAACACTAGACAATGTTGATTACTGTAGCCTTATAGTAAGTATTGAAGTTGGGTAATGTCAGTGCTTCAACTTTGTTCCTTTAACTCAATATCATGGTGACTATTCTAAGTCTTTTGCTTCTTCATATAAACTTTGGAATTATTCTGTTGATACCCACAAACTATCAATTGGGGAGATTTCATTGAATCTATATATCAAGTTGAAAGAACAGACATCTTGACACTTTTGGGTCATCGTATCTGTGAACATGGAATAATTTCTCGTTAATTTAGTCTTTCTTTGATTTCTTTAATCAGAGTTGTGCAGTTTTCATCATATAGATCTTGAACATGTTTTTTTAGATTTATACCTAAGTACTAGTCCCTGCCTCTTGACCCTCTGCTTTGCTTACCTATTGAATATTATTCTCAGGTTGTCTGCAATTCCCATTCCCTTTGCTGCTTCACCCATCTTTTACATACTGCAAGTCTTCTTGTGATCATACAGTGGTAATAGCTCTCAGATTCTGGCAAGCCTGAGCATTTGAAGCAGGAGAACCAGCACCTGAGAAAATAAGAAGCCTACAGGATACTCTGGACTCTGGCTGTGGTAGACCGGGCTGTTGAAACAACTTTGCGCCAAAGTTCTAGCTTGATTTTCCTATGCCCCTCCAACTGCCTTCTTACTTCTCCCTGAAGACTTTAAGCTTTCTGATAACTTGAAAAGAGCTCAGCCTTTGGGGTCAGCCAGGCCTGGAATACAATTTTATTTAGTTGCTTATTAGCATTGTGTCCTTGAGCAACATACTTAACCTCTCTGAACCTCATTTTCTTCATTTGTAAATGGGTAATAATAGCACTTACAGCACAAAATTAACATGAGGATTAAAAGAGAGGACCCAGAAATCTTTATACTTGAAATAATAGACACTTTTAAAGTTCTTGCTCCTCTTATTTGCTTTACTTATTAATAGTACCTTCTCCTCCCTTAAACTCATCACTTATCTTTCCCATCCCTTACTTTCATCAACTATTCTTCTCCTGATCTGCCTTTCCGCCATGAACTATATTTTATTGTTAAATACAATACCCATACAAAAAGTGCAGGGCACATAAATGTAAAGTTTAATAAATTATAAATTAAACACCTGTTTAACACCTCCTAGGTACTTGTGCTTGAGAATCTCCTGTACTCATCCATCATCTTTCCTTAGAGAGCTCCTGTCAATTTTTTACATTAACTGCAGGGTCACTTCCTCCTGTCCACAAAGATTTTCTTGTGTTTTTCTGGGGGGAAGTCATGGTATTTATTTGCATGGCAACAATTCCCATGGGGAAGGAGTGGGGACTATGAGCTAAGGGTGACATAGGGGAAGGATAAGGAAACTGAGCAATCCAAGAGAGAGCCTTCCTTAGGGAAGGTCACAAATCACCTGGTCCCAAGCCAAGTCTAATCCAATTTGGGGCCATATTATTTTCTAAGGAGTTCCATCTGTGAAGAACTCAGAACCTGGTAGTAAAGATTTCTGGCTGTGCCAGCTCTTAGTGTCTGGTGATATCTAAGTTGTACTTCAGAGGGTTCTTCCAAAGAAAATAAAGATGGCTGACAGTAGTGCCACGGTAATGTCTTGAGAGGAATTTGCAATCATGCAGCATTTTAGGACAGGGACCTAATCCCAGGATGAGTGAGTGGGAATCAGGACTTGGCCTGAAGCCAGGTCAACAGATTGGCCACAGAGGTTGGGGCTGACTGAAAAGTTCAGACCTGGAACCCATGTAGGTTCTCAGCTTACTAATTTCATCCCACACAGGCTTCCAGCGCAGATACCAATTTTAGATTAAAGGGCAAGGTCTTTTGAAAACCACAGAAAGGGTTGGATGGATAAGTATAGCCATGGGCTGCCAGATGCTGCTCATTTTCCCTCTCCTTTCTATGTGCCCCTGCCACTATTCTCCACTGAACTTTTGATTGGGAGGTGGAGATGGCCTTCATATGGTACCACCCTACTATTCTTCAACACTTTGGCAAAATTTATTCTTTCTGTGAAGTTCATGTCATTTGACTATCCTGACTACTTCTAATTTTTGTTACGTATTTGTTATAGGTAACTCACCATGCACAGAGCATTGAGGTTTCTACATTTTCTTCCATCCTATCTGTCATCATCATCCTCTGTGACTATTATATTTAACAAGCAATTTAAAATTATGATCAGCACACACTTGTGTCTCCTAAAATCTCTTTAAACTTTATTAAATGGAGGTGATTTTTCCCTCTGTCTCAAGATAAAGACTTTGACAGGCACCAACTTTTCTGTTCTTTTTGAGGTAATATAATCTGGTCACCTATGTCAAAAATAAGCTTCAATTAAGAAATTAAAATATTTTGTCTTATGTAACAGTCAATGATCTAAATATTATTTAGCAATCACATCTCCTCCGATTCCCCAGATCTTCTTCCTGGCTTCAGGTTAGATCCTTCTACTCACTACTGTTCTTCAGCTAACCTCCTCTCCCATTTTCCTTGCCATTTGACTCCAGGTGGGGTCTTGGGGTTGGCTGTGTGAACGGAGGAAGTGTAAGGGAATAAACCTGTTCTTATTTGGCTGTATGACTTCCGGGTCTGTTGGCTTCGGAGATGTGAACCAACTGGCCCTCTTTCTTATGGAACTCTTCAAAGGTTCTCTACAGAATCCCTGTTACGGATTTTCACCCAAATCTTGAATTGAAGTTCCCATAATCCCCACATGTTATGGGAGGGGCCCAGTGGGAGGTAATTTCATTATGGGGTGGTTATCCTCATGCTGTTCTCATGAGAATGAGTGAGTTCTCATGTGATCTGATGGTTTTATAAGGTTCTTTTCCCCCTTTTGCTTGGCACTTCTCCTTGCTGCTGCTATGTGAAGAAGGACCTTTTTGCTGTCCCTTCCACCATGATTTTAAGTTTCCTGAGGCCTCCCCAGACATGATGAACTGTGAGTCAATTAAATCTCTTTGTAAATTATCCAGTCTCAGGTAGGTTTTTATAAGCAGCATGAGAGCAGACTAAGACAATCCCTTTCTCCTGCAGTTCTCCAGACCTGGCTGATGTGGGCCCCTTGCTCTGAGAAGCTGTGGGAGTGGAGCCATATCACTGTAGAAATTTGCTTTCATGGTCCTGCCACCAAAGAAGGCAGGGAGTCTTTCTTTCATCCTCCAGATCTTTCCACTAGGAATTGGACTCTAGTCCACACCTTTTTTTCTTGGGTGGGTCAGTGTAAAGGCTGTTCTTGTATTGCTATAAAGTAATACCTGAGACTGGATAACTTATAAGAAAAGAGATTTAATTGGCTTACAGTTTTGCAGGCTGTACAGGAAGCAGAACACTGGCATCTGCTTCTGGGGAGGTCCCAGGGAATTTTTACTTATGAAAGAAGGTGAAGCAGAGCAGGATCATCATATGGCCAGAGCAGGAGCAAGAGAGAGAGGGGTTTAGGGGGAAGGGATGTACCACACACTTTTAAACAACCAAATCTCCTGGGAATTCAGAGAGCTCACTTAGCACCAAGGAGATGGCCCAAGCCATTCATGAGGGATCTGCCCCCATGATCCAAACACCTCCCGCTAGCCCCAACCTCCAACAATGGGGACTATATTTCAACCTGAGATTTGGGTGGGGACAAATATCCACACTATAGGAGTCAGGCACCAGTTCTCCATTTTTCTCCACTTCAGAAAATCAGTGTCAAAGTTCTCCTAAGATGTTTCTTACTGGGGTTAGGATTAGAAGGTAGAACTCAAACAGGGCAATAGTTTTCACCAAAGAAATTTCTTCACAATCTTTCCTCCAAATTCTCTCTTCACCCTCTGAATGCTCTTTTATATTTTCTTTCTGTGGTGAGGGGGTAAGGGGGCTCAAGATCCCTGGTAAATTATCATTTGGTGGAAATTTGTCCATGTAATCTTAAATGTTTAATATATAGGAATTAATTTGCTCATAAAATTCTTTAATTAACTTTTTACTATCTGTAAGATCTGCAGTGTCATCCACTTTTAATCTTTGATGCTGGCAATTTGTGTCTTCTATTCCTTGATAAGACTCACAAATCAAAACAGCCTATTGATATTTGTTTTTTAAAATAACCAACTTTTGGCTACGTTGATTTTTCAATTGCATTTTCTATGTTACTGAGCATAGTTTGTTAAAACCTCTCAGTAGGATTGTGAACCTGTTCACCTCTCATTTTATTACTGTCAGTTTTCACTCTGCATATTTATTTTGAGGCTCTGTTATTAGGTGAATACAAATTTAAAACTGTTATATCTGTTTCATAGACTGGCCATTTTATCATGAAAAAGTAATTCTTTTTTTGCCTTCAAGTCAACTTTGATATTTGTCCAGATATATCAGCTGTCTCTTGACTGGTGTTTGCATGGTTTATCTGTTTTTTTTTTTTTTCCTATGTTCAACTACTCTGTATATTTATCTTTAAGGTGTATCTCCTATAAAAAGAATATTTTGTGTATGTCATTATTTGTCATGTAGCCTATTTCATTTATTTCCTCGATATAGTGATATATATTTGAACCTGCCATCTTACCGTTTTGATAGTATTTGTCCCATTTATTGTCCATTTCTTCATCTATACTTCATTGGATTAACAATTACTTTTGGATTAAGTATTACTACCTATTATTACATTTTACCATTTTGGATAGCTTGTTAGGTGTTTAATCTTTTCTTTTTTTTTTAGTGGTTATCTCAAGTTTACAATTAATGTTTGACTTTAAAATCTAGCACAAATTTGTACTTTTACCATTTCCTGGATGATATAAGGAATTTGGAAAACTTTAACTTTGTTTACCCTACTCATGCCTTCTAGTTACTATGTCATATTTCTGTTGAACATATATTTAAAACTCTACCAATTTATCATTTCTATTGTTTTATGCCATTAATATTTACTTACATATGTATTCTTTCAATTACTCTTTACTGCTTCCTATATTTCATTGTTTCCAGTTGTGGCATGTTACCTTATGCCTTATGATATTATGTGACATTTATTTCAACCCAAAAAAATTAATTTCTGTGAAAATTTCTTTGTGTTGACTTCATATTTATAGAATATCATCGCTAGTTATAAAATTCAAAGTTGGCAACTTTGGAGATAGTGTTACATTATCTTCTGATTTAATCATTTCTGTTGAGAAGGCAGCTGTCTGTATAATAGTTGTTCCTTTGAAATTAATGTATCTTTTTTCCTCTAGTTGCTTTTGAGATTTTCTCTGTGCACTTGTTTTTTTCCAGTTGCAGTATGAAGTGTCTAAGTGTTGTTTTCTTTATATTTTTCCTTCTTAGAATTTAAGGTACTTCTTGAATCTATGGCTTGGTGTCTTTCTTGTTTTAGAAAATTTCTTGGCTATATATAAGCATTCTTACTGTCTAGTTCTTCTAAGGCTTCAATAACAAGTATGTTAGTCTTTTTTTCATACTTCAGCCTAGATATTCACTACTGACCTTCCTTTTAGTTCACCCTTTAGTCCTCTCTTTAGCTGTGTCTAGTTGGCTATGCAACTCATATACTGGGTTCTTTTTTTCAATTTTTGAAGTTTTCAATTATAGAATTCCTATTTAATTTTTTAGTTATCTGCTGAATGTTTATCTTACTGTATTTTTTTCTTGAGTGTACTAGACACAGTAATTTTTGTTTTATATATGATAACTCCAATATTTATATTTCCCATAGCTTCATGCTCATTGTCTTATTGTCTGCTATTTACTTTGTTTCTTCTCCTAGTTTGTGTAGTCGATTTTTATGTATTTATTTTTTAGATTTTGTGGGTTTTTTCATATATGAAAAAATGCAGAAATAATTTGGTTCTGGCTGATATTATTTTCTTTCAGAGAGAGTTTAATTTTTCTTGGCAGGCAGTTAGGCTGGGGGCAGGTCAATTTCAGATTGAGATGATTAGAATGTTGATTCATGTGGGCTAGTTTACATCTTGTTAGCCTTTCTTCTATTGAGTAGTCCTTCAAGGGTCTTAAGCGAAAGCTGTGAATGTTTCCCAGAGCCTCTTTTCTTTGTTGGACTTGAACTTGAACGTTTTGCTCCCAATCTTTATGAGACTGCTAAAAACGTTGGTTAGCTTTCCAGGCTCTGGAGGCTGCCTACAAATCAGCAAGTGCTTCAAAGGGAAACACAGAACTAAATGTCAGGCCCACCTCCTTGCACTTCCCTTCTCTGAGAACCTTGGCGCCTAATATCCTTGTTTCTTGATGGCTCCCTGGTGTTTTCCAACAGATTTTTTTTGGTTCATATTTTATCCAGCCTTCTCAGGTGTTCTTGGCAGTAAAGGTTAGTCTTATACAAGTTAATAGCCATCACTGGGATCAGAAACTCTTATTGTGCATTTCAAATTGTAGCTTTTGATGTATATATCCTATCTTTACTAGTAGGTGGTAAATTCCTAGAAGGTAGGTATATATACTTTTTATCTGCAACACCTTGCCTTACATACAATATATACATATATTTACTGGCTGAATTAATACATTTTTATTGGATGTCTTCAATTAAAAGAAATAATGCTAAACTCAATTTTTTCAGAAGTTAAAATTTCTAACATAAAATGCTATTGAAGAATCATTGTGATAAATGAATGCAGACTCAGAAAAGTGAACCAGCTAAACTACATCAAAGCTTTAAAATAATGTCAGAAGAGTCAGATACAGAAATTCTGAAAACCTTTAACTCCCCAGGATTAATTCATTCTACATGAAATAGGTGTTCTCCTGGTGACACTTTGATCCAACATCCTCGTGTTGTCAGAGTTCAGAAGCCTTAAGGCCTCAAAGTGCTCCTCTGATTTTTATCCAAAACCATAATCAGGTTTTGATGCATTTTAGAAAAGAGGCCTGATCTCTGGAGTACAGTGGTAGCCATGGTGCCGGAGGAATCATCGTGTATAGACCAAAGGCCCAGTGAGGGGTAAACAACTGAGATAAATGCATGGCTGCAAATGTTTGGCTACTTCCTTCTTCCTTTTCTTTGATTACTTGGCATAATGATATTTTTTTCTTTTTTTCTAGTCTTTTTAATAACTTTTTTTTTTTTTTTTTTGAAATGGAGCCTTGCTCTGTCCCCCAGGACTGGAGTGCAGTGGCGCAATCTCGGCTCACTGCAAGCTCCACCTCCCAGGTTCACGCCATTCTCCTGCCTCAGCCTCCCGAGTAGCTGGGACTACAGACACCTGCCACCACACCTGGCTAATTTTTTTGTATTTTTAGTAGAGACAGTGTTTCACCGTGTTAGCCAGGATATTCTCGATCTCCTGACCTCATGATCCACCCGCCTTGGCCTCCCAAAGTGCTGGGATTGCAGGCGTGAGCCACAGTGCCCGGCCTTAATAACAGGTTTTAAATTCTTATTTATTTAAGAAATATTTGTAGTGTTTATTACGGACTAACTACGAGGCAAATACTAAGGCTGAGTGGATGCAAAGAGGGATATAAAAAAGTTAAAACCCTTGCTTCCATCTCTCTCTCTCTGTCTCTCTCAGGAGTGTGTGTGTGTGTGTGTGTGTGTGTGTGTGTGTGTGAAAGAGAGAGAGAAAAAGAGAGAGAGAGATGATATATATGATGAAGACAGTAATAAACAGCCTAGACATAAGGAAACCAGAGCCAACTTCCAAATTCCAGATTGAAGTCTTGCTGTGGAATATATATGTTTATTGAATGAAGAAATGGATTTCAAGAAAATGGGTGGAGTGTAATTTCTGATTGCTGCATAAAGTGCTTAGGTCTGAGTTGCTTTCAGTTGAAGTCACAAGAAGATGATAAATTAGTCTATAGGATTTGGCAAAGATTATTTCCAAACAAAAGCAACTCTAAATTTCGACCTATTCTTTTCAATGCAGAAGGAGATTTTAAGATTCCAACAGATAGGAAGATTTGGGAACTCACAGTTTCTAAAACAGCAGTTTTAATCTAAGTTGGACAGTCCAGGAAAATATGGGCAGGGAACTCTTTCTGGTGATTATGAGACTGCAACCAGGTTCAGAAAGGAAAGCTCCATACTTCAGCCCACAGTTAACCAGTCAGTCCTAGAAATCTGATCCAGGAGAGAGTCTTACTGCCTTAGATTGAATGGTTTTACAACAGTTGAGTGGATTATTTGATATGGTTGGTCCGCAGATATAATGCCTGACTTATTCAGGACAGGCTCTAACTGTCTGTCATTATTTATTTTTCAGTTATCAGATAGTTCCTTTAATTTTTTTTCTAGGAATTTTTGCTGTAATCAATAGGAGATAGGATGGATTGTGCCAACTTCTTAAATGGGACTGCTATCTCTTTTTCTTTTTTTTTTTTTGAGACAGATCTTGCTCTGTTGCCCAGGCTGGAGTGCAGTGGCACAATCTCAGCTCACTGCAACCTGCACCTCCCTGGTTCAAGCAATTCTCCTGCCTCAGCCTCCCAAGTAGCTGGGATTACAGGTGCACACCACCATACCCAGCTATTTTTTTTTTTTTTTTTTTTTTTTTAGTAGAGACAGGGTTTCACCATGTTGGCCAGACTGGTCTCAAACTCCTGACCTCAGGCAATCCACCTGCCTCAGCCTCCCCAAGCGCTGGGATTACAGGTGTGAGCCACAACACCTGGGCTGCCAGCTAAACCTTAACAAGATTCCAGCTTCATGCTTACACAAGACTCATGCTTACACTTCATTGAACAGAACTTAATGATAGGACCATACCCACTTGCCAGGTGCATAACCATATGTTCAGCCAGAAAGTAGAGGCAGGCTCTGGCTATATGGAAGAATGGGAAAAATAGATATTAGGGAATGGCTAGCACCACTATCCTTACTTTCAAAAATTGCAAGGTCTAATATAGAAGATAGATATATAAATAATCTGTTACATTGCTATATTGTAAGTGCTATATGAGACATTTGTCATTATGAGCATAGTTTCTACACTGGAGTGTCTGGAATCTAGGATGCTTTAAGGGAAGTCATGCAGGTCCTAAAACTATTGTAATATTTTGAGAAACATAACAAATGTCATACGCTTTACCTTTGATTGGATTCTAAAAGTGAATAAAGCATTGTACTTCTTTCCTTTTGGCTAGAATTCTGTTAATTCCATTAGTAATTCTAATTTTCTCATTCTGATTAGAAGTTTAGAATAGATGTAAAACTGCTCAGTTATAAGAAGTGAAAAACAAATTACTTGTTTCTTAATAAATGCAACATAGTAGACAATAACTTTCAAAACATGGAGTCTCATATCATTGGTAGACTTTCTTAGTCTAGATTCTTTTGGCAGTAAAGAGCCAAATAATAAAAATCCAATTTAGTTCTTAGACTGTTTGAAACAAAAAAGAAAAGGGACATTTATTGGCTCATATAATTGGGAAAAATATTTTTAAATAAACATTAGTCACAATTTTTTGTTGGGGGAGATTCAAAAGATCACCAGCTAGCTTTCATCTCTTCACTTCTTTGCAGCGTAGGCGTTTTTCCCATTTAGGGTAAGATAGCTGTTGGCCAGATAGACTGTTAACATATCTTCATAGTAATATCACTGGGAAGAGCCAGTTCTTCCTTCAAGAATCTATACATCCATCACAGGGAAGAGATCTGACTGTCCATGCTTGGGATAGAAGCCTATTCCAACCGATCCCCATGGTCAATATGCTATAGTAAGTTTAACCCTTTCTGGATTATAGAACCACTTTTATGACTATATTTTGTTACTAGATGAACAGAGAAAGAAAAGAACGTCACTTTGGGAGGCTGGGGGTGGGGGAAATCACCTGAGACCAGGAGTTTGAGACCAGCCTGGCCAACATGGTGAAACCTCGTCTCTACTAAACATACAAATTTAGCTGGGCGTGTTGGCAGGTGCCTGTAATCCCAGCTACTCAGGAGGCTGAGGCAGGAAAATAGCTTGATCCCAGGAGACAGAGGTTGCAGTGAGCAGAGATCACGCCATTGCACTCCAACCTGGGCGACAAGAGTGAGACTTCATCAAAAAAAAAAAAAAAAAAAAGAAAGAAAGAAAGAAAAGAAAAGAATGTATGTTGGATGGAGAAAGTAAACTAACAGCTACCCAACATTAATAAGTGCAATAAGAAATAATTCACTTAAGGTTATTTTCCTATCTTTTGTTTTGGTTGGGTCTCTTATTTTTTATTCAGTTTCATACCTATGCTTTCCATCAAGTTTTTCATTTGATAGAGGTCATGAGAGAAGTTTCTGAAATCGTTACTTATAATATATTCTAAACTTAACTTTCTTCTTTCTGTCAAGAGTTCTGAATTGTCACTTTGTATCCATAAGTCAGGAATACTTTCTATCATTAAAGCCAGAAAGGAAATCTCAACTTTATTTTAGCTGTAGGTGGTGGAGATTTGAAGCTATTTTATTTTTTCCTCTATTCCTTTGCCACATTCCAGCTGTGATACAGATAACCTGGCACTAGGCTTGAGTACTAATTTGAAATATGGTTTCCTACTTTAAAAAAAGTCCCAAATTATTTTTACTTAAACTTTCAACTGTCATTTAGTAAATATTTGTTGAATAATTAAATGAATGGTTGGTGTCTAATAAATATTATTAATTCAGAATATCAAATATCAAAAAGATATTTTGTCTTTTTTGAGTTCTTATAATTTCCTCTCTATACACATTGATGTACACGTTTCAACCTAAGTTTAAAATGCCATTTTAGTTTTTTCTTCTTCTTTTTTCTAACCTGTGAGTTATGCATTTCTGGAAACAGTATTACTGACATCATATCAATTTTTAAAACTTGAACGCATTTCTCATTCCTTCTGTCTTTCCATCATCTCAGCACCTATCCAGTGCCAGTGTGTCTGGGATTCTCAATTCACAATGTGTTTGTTCCTGTTTGGGAAGCTAAATTACAAACAATTCACATTTAGCAACAGATTTTAACTCTTTAACTGTCAATAAAGATTAAATTAATACACTTTTATTCATTCCTCCTCATTCTTCTTTACTTCCGTTCACCACCGTGACCTCTACTGTAAAAGTGTAATCAATTTGAATATCCCCTATCCAAAATGCTTGGGATCAAAAATGTTTAAAAGTTTACATTTTTAAATATTTGCATTTTACTTACTGGTGCAGCACTCCAAATGTGAATATCTGAAATCAAAATGCTCCAATGAGCATATTCTTTGATCATCATGTCAACTTTCAAAAAGTTTCTGATTTTGGAGCATTTCAGATTTCAGATTTTTGTATTAGGGATACTTAACTTGTATTATTTTTACAGGTTATTTGCACACTTTTCAAAGTCCCCCTTTCCCCTTAATGATTTCGATTTTCCTCACAAAGTCAACTACATAAGGTTATTTCTAACTGGATTCATTCTGTTCAGACTATATACTTGATTTATTACAACTTTGTGTATTTTGGTTATTTTGGTACATGATCAATCTTGACATAAGGTAAATATGGATTTGCTAATAAACATCAAGGTAGAAAGTGAAGGCATCAGAATTCTATCCCATCCTTTTTACTGAGTGTATAGAATTCACATATCTTTTCTCAGATTTAAGTGTCTTATTGAGAAGACTTTTTTACATCTTCTAGGTAGAGATGGTGCTACAGCTTGAATGTGTCCCCTAAATTCATGGTTTGGAAGCTTGATTTTCAATGTAACAGTATTGGGAAGCGGGGACTAACAAGAGGTGATTGTGTCAGGAGGGTGGAGTCCTCATGAGTGGATTAATATTGTCACTGAAGTAGTGGGCTAGTTATAAAAAGAGTGGGTTGTTATAAAAAGAGGTCCGCCTATGCTTTTTCTTTTGCATGCTCACTTCCACCTTCAGCCCTTCCACCATGGATGACCCTTGCTAGATGCTCTTGGACTTCCCAGCCTCCAAAACCATGAGCCAAAGAAATGTCTGTTCTCTATAAACTATCCTGTCTTGGGTATTCTGTTATAGAACAGAAAACAGACTAAAATAAAACATTTGGCATCTACAAGTGGGTTGTTACTCTAACAAATACCTGAGAATGTTAAGTGGCTTTGGAACTGGATAACGGGTAGAGGATGAAAGAATTTGGAGGAACAAGCTAGAAAACACCCATACTGCAGTGAATAAAGTGTTAAAGGCAATTCTGGTGAGGGCTCAGAATACACTAGAACTAGAGAGAGCCTGAATCTACTTATAGATAATTTAAGTGGTTATGACCAGAATGCTGGTAGAACTATTATGGACAGTAAAGGTCTTTCTGATGAAGTATCAGACAGAAATGAGGAACAAGGTGTTGGAAACTAGATTAAAGGCCATCTTGTTATAAAGTAGCAAAGAACTTGGCTGAATTGTGTCTGTGTCCTAAGACTTCATGAAATACAGAACTTAAGAGCTGGAATACGATGAGCTAGACTATCTAGTGGAAAAGATACCAGATCAGCCAAGCACTCTGACTGCTGCATCGTTACTTTTGACCACATACAGTGACATGCAAGAGAAAAAAATAACATAAAGGCAAAATTTTAATTAAAAAAGAAGCAGAACAGAAAAGTTTGGAAAACTTTTGTATGACCAAGTGACCTTCTGTTAAAGAGATTAATATGGGTGGAAGGAAGTCAGGTGCTATTTGTAAAGACAAGGAGAGAAAGATCCTGAAGGCATTTCTAAGATCTTCCAGGCTGCCCTTCCATTATAGGCTCAGACCTCTAAGAGGGTAGAATGCTTTTGGGAAATGCATCTAGGAAGACCTTCAAGAGCTTGCTGGCCAGGGATATCTCAAGACTTTGCTCCCCACATTCTGATAAAGCACTCTTTGGCTGTTCTAGCTGCATCTCAAGCAGGCTTAGATGTGGCTCAACCTGCTGCTCAAGAAGATACAAGCTGTAAACCTTGGCAGTGTTCATATGATACTAATTCTGTAGGCATAGCTTCCTCCATCTGGATTGCAAATAATGTTGCAGATAGCCTGGGGGCCTAGGCAGAGACATGCCACAGGGGCAAAGCAGACACAAGGAGTCCCCGACTAGGGCAATGCCCAGAGGTTCTGTAGGGTCAGCACCACTGCCAAAACCACAGAACTGTAGGGCCACCACCATACAACTCTAACTGATGAGAGCTACTGAGTGGACTGAGCCCAGTGAAGCCTTAGGGCGAGACTGTCTGAGGTTTTGGGTACCCAATCCCCAACTCCTCAGTGTGTCCAGGATATGGGACATGGAATCAAAAGAGATTATTCTTCAGCTTTAAGATTTAATGTTGTTTTCCCTGCTGCATTTCAGACTTACTTGGTAATGAATTATCCCTCTTTTCTGGCCCATTTCTCCCTTTTGGAATGGAAATGTGTGTCCTGTGCCTGTCTCAGTATTGTATTTTGGAAGTAGATAACTTGTTTTGATTCTATACGCTCACAGCTGGAGAGTCCTTGCTTCAAGGTGAATCATGCTTTCAGTTTCACCTATATCTGATTTGAATGAGTCATTAGACTTTTGAGTTGAAACTGAATGAGTTCAGATTTGAGGGCTATTGGGATGGAATGAATGTATTTTGCATTATGAGAAGGACATAAATTTTGGGTGCTGGGAAGTATTCTATTTTTATGTGTCTCACAAATCCATGTGTTGGAAACTTAATCCCCAATGCAACAATGCTCAGAGGTGAGGCCTAATAGGAGGTAACTGGGTCATGAAAGCAGAGCCTTCATGAAGATTAATATCATCTCTAAGGGAGTAGGTTAATTACAGAGAGAGAGGGTTGTTTTAAAAGGGAGCCAGCTCCTCGTGCTTTCTCTTTAGCATGCCCACTTCCTGCTTCTGCTTTCTGCCATGGGATGACTCTCACCAGAGGCCTAGGTCATGCTCTTGGATTTCCCAACCTCCAAAACTATAAGTGAAATAAACTTCTATTCTTTATAAATCGACCCAGTTTTGTGTATTCTGTTATAGCCAGAGAAAACAGACTAAGAGAGGTAGGTAGCTTATGGGATATCCCCCCTCTCCAACTATCCTGACTTCTGGCCTTGTGTAATTCTCTCCCCTTGAAGAACTTGGCTCTGACTCATAAAATAAATAAACATTGAAGGGATGTCATGTCCATGATTAGATTACGAGAGGTTGTAATTTTTATCTTGCTGGAGTATCCTCTTCTTTGGTGACTTTGATAAAGCCAGGTGCTATATTTTGAGCTGCCCCAACAGAGAGGCCCACATAGCAAAGAACTAATCACAGCCTCCAGCTAACAGCCATCAAGGAACTGAATGTGGCTGAAAGCACATATGCTCAAAAGTGAATCCTTCCATGGTTGAGCTTTCAGATGAAATGTCAGCCCTGGTTGACACTTTGCAACTTTGTGAGAGACCCCAAAGAAGAGAACCCATATAAACCATATCTGTATTCCTGACTTGTAGAAACTGTGGTATAATGAATACATAATTTTAAGCTGCTAAATCTATGATAGTTTATTACACAGCAATAGACAACTAATAAAGATGGCTACTTTTTCTTTTGTGGTTTTATGGCATTTCTTTACATATTTCTATCATACCACTTATCATATCCTATTCTCTGTTATGTAGATGACTCCAAGTTTAAATGTTTAAGATAAACCTATTTTTTGTGCTTTATAAGTAAATCAATGTCCTATGAGTGCTTCAAACTGACTATGTCTAAAAATTAACTCATCTCCAACTGTTTCTTCTACTATATTTTCTCTATCAGATAGTAGTAGCAATGTCTGCCCAGCAATTCAAGCCAAAAACATATGAATTGTCCTTAGTTCCTTTCCTTTTTCTATGTTCCTTCTAAGCAGCAATCAAATATAATACTCCTTTGTTTAAAACCTTTCCATACTTTTGCTCTACTGGTCTTATAATAAAGTTAAAACTCCATATTACAGCCTGTAAGACTTGGGTGATCTGACCTCAGATTTAAATTGCTTATTTATCTCTAATCACCACCTTCCACCTCTCACCTCAGTGGTTTTCCTCTGTTAGCCCATTTTTGCATTGCCATAAAAATTACCTGAGACTGGGTAATTTATGAAGAAAAGAGGTTTAATTGGCTCAGTTCTGCAGGTTGTACAGGAAGCATGGTGACAGCATCTGTTCAGCTTCTGTGGAGGCCTCAGGGAGCTTTTACTCCTGGTGGAAGGTGAAGCAGGAGCACTCATGTCACATGTCCAGAGTAAGAGCAAGAGAGAGAGTTGGTGGGAGAGGGGAAGGTGCCACACACTTAAACAGCCAGGTCTCATGAGAACTCAGTTGCTATTGTGAGGGCAGCACCAGGCCATGAGGGATCTGCCCCCAGGTCCAAAACATCTCCCACCAGTCCCCACCTCCAACACTGAAATTGTATTTCATCATGAGATCTAGAGGGGCCATCCAAACTATATCATCCTCCAACCAGTCATACTAAACTTCTTTCAAATTCTGGAAGTTGTCATGTTTTCTTTCTTTATTGTAACTCCCTCTATTATTCTATTCTTTGTCCATGCTTGGCCTTTTTCACATCCCCTTTGCTCTATTCATTTCCACTCATTATGCTGATCTCAGTTTAAATTAACTTTGCCAAGGAAGCCTATTTTAGCAATCTCGAGTTGTGTGCCTACCCAGTGAACTTGGGTTGCCTGACTACTCAACCTCTTGTCTATGTTAAGACTTCCTCCATCAGACAATATCCCCCAAACACTTGTATTTCTCCCATCCTAGCACTTATTCCATTGTTTAGAAATGCCTATTTAATTGTATCTCTCATTACACTGCGAACTCCACAAAAGCAGGAACTATGTTGGAATGTTTTGGCAGTGAATCCCTTATACCTAGAAGAATGTTCAGTTCTAATTTGTACTTCCTATTCACTATGGTGTTGAGTATCTTTTCATGTGCTTATTAGCTATTTGTGCATCTTGTCTTGAGAAGTGTCTGTTCAAATTTTTTGTGCACTTTTAATTCAGGTGTTTGTCTTCTAATTATTGAGTTTTAATATCTGTCTGTTTATCTATCTATCTATCTATCCATCTATCCCATATGAGTCCTTCATCTCCTATGCATATCGCAAATTTTTCCCAGTCTATGGCTGGCCTTATCATTTTCCTAATAGTCTCTTTCAAAAAGGATTTTAAAAATTTGATAAAATCTCATTTATTAATAGTTTTCTTTCATGATTTTTCCTTTTTGTGTCCTAGGAAATCTTTGCCTAACCCAAATTATGAAGATTTTATCCTTTGTTTTCTTATAGGTTCATCTTTTCTGTTTAGGTAAATTATCCATTTCACATTAATTTTTCATTTTTCTTTTCAAATAGATTCCAGTTTTTTTCAGCAACACATGTCAAAAGACTGTTTTTCCCAATGAATTATTTTGTTATTTCTATAAAAAATCAGTTAACATAAAAATCTATCAAATATGGATCTATTTCTGGACTTCAGGTTACAGAAATGACCAGAGCTCATGAGATCACCTACATGAGCAATTCAGCTAATATATAGAGAAGGAGACTCATTAGGAACGAATAGTAGACTTCAGCAGAAATTGAAAAGAGACAAGGAAGAGTATTGCTTTATGACCTTGCAACTAGCCATCTTTTCTTCCTTTACTCTTATTGCCTACCTAGAGTAAATCTCTACTATGTAAGACCATAATTTTTTTTCCTGGGACCTAATAGATAACTTCCAGGAAGACATAACTAGATTATTTAGAACATGCAATCTATGTAATAAAATAAAAGAGTGTGGTTCCTCTGTTACATTTTCTCTGGATGACAGGTAAAAGTTGGGACAGATGCATATTATGATTTTTGCTTTCAGTCTGTTTCTTGGCCCTGCTGAAGTCTCCAATTAGATGCATATAGCTGTCATTACATTAGAAAATTTTCATTCAAGCACTCTAGGTAAGTAAGTATACATGAAATTGTCATAAGAAAAACCATAATCAGGGTAATTCACATTCATGGTAACTCCTAAAGCTGAGAGGGAATGCATATCAAGAATAATAATACAAGACTAATTGATCTACATGGATAAAAGGGATAAAATGGATCCATATTTACACCTACATTGGTTTCACATCATATGCTATTTGAATTCACAGCTCACTTTAAAATGTCTTTGAAAGGTGCTATTTGTTCAATGAATACATTTAAAAATAGTGCTAGAGCTTTGTCTGAACCCTGTAGCCCCCTAGCAGATTCCAGAGAAGGTAGGAGAATTCTCAGCATTTTACCATACTATGAAAGTTCTTATTTCATTTGTCAAAAATAAGCCCTATATTTTCAAACAAATCTTGCTCTTCTACAAGACACTGCTGTCAGGGATCCTCATGTTGTGTTAGATAAAAGCGTCTTTATGTCTTGGCACTGTCTTCTGTATTAACCATTTCTATAAGCCATTACTAATAGCAGTTCAAAATGCACTTCCTGAAATCCAGCGTGCATTGTGTCATCCTGGGAGTCTAAATCACCGTATAGGTACATTTGAACACTACTTCCACATATAATGCAATTACAATTTTAATATCTGAATCATTGTGTCCTTGTACTTCTTATGCTTCTGTATTACATTTAACATTTTTTGTTTGCATCACTTTTGTGGCCATTAACTTGTTCTGAATCATCTTGTGGTTATTTGGAAGTTTTGTTTTTCTAAAAAATTCTTTAGTAAACTCCATAAATATAAATACTGCATTCTACTCATCTCTGTATCCTCCGAAGCTTTAATGAAGTACCATGAATTTGATTATATTTAATGTATATTTGTTGAGATTATATTTTTGCATAGATATCAATAAAGACCAGGAGTAATTCCTTAGATATATACAAATCATATTATCAACCTTTCATTCTAGTTACGTTGCCAGGAACACAATTAAGCTCATGAACTATCCAATTCTCAGTAATGAGAAGACAGGTTTGACAGTGTGGGATGATTAAAACGCTTAATGTTCAATTAGCCTTCTTGGATTAAGTCTAGCAAAGGAAAAGGTAGGTAATTTAAAGTTGTATTATGGAGAATATTATTTTACAAAAATCTTAAGAGGGCAATTTGAAAAGGACATTGATTGCTCTAAACTTAAAATATCCAAGGCATCATTTTGAAACTACAAAGACCAGATAAAAGGGTTATAAATATACTGAAAGTGAATGGTACAGACAAGAAAACTGAAAAATGCAACAAAATTCGATATGAAGAATTTATTTAATCTAGCAGAAATAGGAAAAGGTGGACAATATAAATGACTCTTAAATCTACAGTGACATCCATTATCATAAATTACCAACATGAGAAATGCTGTAATACTAAATGTAATTTTCTTGAGTCATTACATTTCAAATACATATCACATAGCAAGTATATAAAAATATGGATGTATAAAATGTGAATGAATTTTTCGCACTGTGAAGCAAAGGAACTTACACCTTTTTGTGAGGCATTACGACAATGAAATCAGTGATTGGCAGTAGTAGAGCTGGGGGCCGGTGGGGGGAGGTTGTCAAGGAGAGGAGTGTATGTGTGTGTGTCCTTATACCCACCGTTAATTGAATGCACTTCCAGAACTTGGGAACCAGTTCTGAATATGAACTAGGTGAAATTTGTCATCATCAGAAATAACCTTTTTTAAGAGATGGCTTCTGAATATGCTGCTGCTAAGACAAGGGTAAACATTTTAGTGTGTTATTTTTTTCAGAGTTTCAGTGTGAAACCGGGCCTTGGTGCATAAAAGTTGCATCCTATTTCATAGAACGTGTACTTTGGAAGGGACCTAGGTGGTCACTGAGTTCAACTAGCTACATAAACACACGAATTATTGAAAAGTGGGGTGATCTATCTGCAAATACTTAACACAATTTCATTCATCCTAAAAATCCACACTCTAATTTTAGACTCTTCTAAATGCTCTCCTGAGATAAAGTCTGAAATCTTACTCATTGGCTCTATTATGTCCAATAGAATCATAGACTTTAATTTTGCACCTGCATTGATGCCTTTTAAGTATTTGAATTTTGTTCTCTCTAAAACAGTCTATTAATCTGGCTAAGGGTTTCCAACTCCTAGTGTGATATAATTTCTAGTTTCCACATGATCCTGGTTGATCTCAACCTGTTTTCTCTTTTTTGAAAGAATTCTCAATTGTCGGTTTCTTTATATTGTGGTGACTTCTACTGCAGTAGAAGAATGGATAAAGTATAGGAAGAGCTTATTTGTGTAAGAAGACACGTTAGTTTCCTATAAATATGCAAAATTTTAAATTTCCATAGTAATCAATTAAATGCTAATTAAAAGAAGATAAGCTTGTTTTGCATACATAAAGTCGGCAAGGTTGAAGAATCCCATCATTTTTGGCAAGGGTTCAGGGAAGCAGGTACCACAGTATGCTGATGCAATAAAAAAAATAATCAGAGAAATGTTCAAAAATTCATTAACAAGACTGTTTAGCATAAAAAGAAAAGTGACTGGGGGAAATCGTTAAATAGTTTAGGGCACAATGTAGCTACTGAATATTAGGATACTTTAATGACTTTGAGAAAATACTTGTAATTCCTTATTAATAAGACACAGCAGGCTATAAAACACCATTATATATATATTTTTATCAATAATATCTATAGAAAAATACTGAATGAACCCTGGGAAGTGCAATAATAGGTATCATACCTTTCTGTCTTCAATGTTTCTGACAATGGAAATATATTACCTGTCCAATCAGACATTGAATAAAAATAAGTTTTGCTGGGCGTGGTGGCTCAGGCCTGTAATCCCAACACTTTGGGAGGGTGAGGTGGGTGTATCACTTGAGGACAGGAGTTCAAGAGCAGTCTGGCCAACGTGGTGAAACCCCATCTCTACAAAAATACAAAACTTAGCTGGGCATGGTGGGGCACACCTGTAATTCCAGGTAGACGGGAGGCTGAGGCAGGAGAATTGCTTAAATCCGGGAGGCAGAGGTTGCAGTGAGCTGAGATTGCACCATTGCACTCCAGCCTGGGCCACAGAATGAGACTCCATCTCAAAAACGAAAACAAAAAACAAGTTTTAAAAACACTTCCAGTCCTGAACCTTGCTGTTTTGTTCTTAGACTCTTTGTGTATGTATCAGGGTCCTAGTGACCTTTTCATTGCTATATCTTCTATTACAGTGTTCTATACCTCCAAATATTTTCCATGACTACTGTTATAAAGTCATGCTCCTGTATTTTCTGAACCTAAAAGCCTTTTTGTTTGGCTTTACATTTGTTCCTATCAAATTTCATTTGGTTTTATTGAGTCCATATGTCGTGCTGTTGAAAGTTTTAATTTTTTTCTGTTCCTTATTGAACAGCCAGGCACAGTTGTGCATATTTCACTGATACATTTGCGTGACATTAGTGTCCTCATCCAACATTAATGCCCTTTTATCCATCAAAGATTGTGGAGTATTTCCCCTCACCCCTTTTTTTATTTTTATTTTTACTAGGAAGGAAAGTCATCATAACCAGCATCACCAAAAGATGTGTTGTCCAAACCATTTTAATTTGAAGGAAAACACCACTGACTAAGGAAGATCATTCCAAGTCAATCTGATTGTATATGTTCTACTTCTGGAGAAATTTAGACATTTGTAGGAAAGTTATTTCGAAAGATTAAGCAATTTTGTAATCATGGAAAATGGCATATTTGAAAAGTGTTATCAAATATAGAGCAAGAACTCTCAACAATGCATGGTGTAAGGTTCTGCTGGTGTATACTCCATGATTGTATTAGTCAAGACGTTTGCCCATGGACTTATGGACAGTGAGAGCCACCACTCTGATTAAACTAAACAATTTATCCCTGTAAAGCACCACAGAATATTATTATCATCAATTACAACTCTTAGAAAGAGATTCAAACCTATGTCATTTACCAACTAGACAGTAAAGTTTCTTGTCCTTAAAAGAAATTTCTCATTAATCTGAAAGAAGGTAAACATTGGCAGATTCTCTTCTCTAATTATATTGCTTTTAGAGTCCCAGCTAATCTCCCTCAATGGACAAACTACGAAAATTTATATGCTAGTATGCAAAGTACTTTCCCCAAGATAGCAAATAGTTTCCTATTAGGCGAAAAAAAAACCCTCTAGGATGCAAAATTCTGTTAGTGTTAAGGGAAAAGGATTCCTAGATAGCTTAAAGAAAATGATGTCAAAGAGTAGAAAGTCTCGGGAAGTGAAGAAGAGTGAGGGAGAGAATGCATGTAAGGTCCTCTCTTTATAGAAATATGCCCTGTGATGTTGTGGTGTGTCTAGTCTTTTTAAGGCATGTAAGTACCTTTATTAAGTTCGTATGTCAAAGTTAACAAATAAAAAAGATGAATGAGAGAAATTCCTAAATTTACGATTCAAGAAATAGCAATTATATTTTCTGCAGTAAAAAATATCACAGTGCTGCATAGACCTGAAGACCAAAGGACAGCTGAAAAAAAGGCGAATCTCTGTGACATCTTGCAAGGGAAATAGGCACAAAAACAAGGGGTTGATCAGAGGTGAGGGTGCATCTATCCTACTTTAACCACGGATCACTAAGACTTTAAAAGTCACATTACTTCTATTGTGGGTAGAGTTCAGTCACTTAAAAGTGTTTGTTGTGTACCAGTTTCTCTCTTGCTTCCTTGAGCAAAAGAAACCATATTCTCTCTTCCTGGTATAATACAACCTAGAGCAATATATTGTTCCTTATTTTATTCTTGTTCTGGTGTGGGTACTAATATCCATATACAAAAATTTTTTTCTGAAGTGTTTCTAGTGCTTGAACAAGGATGATCAAAACAAACAACTCACCCATAGAGCTGCACAAAACTCAGTGTTTTCTTTTTCAGCTATTGTGTCATCGTGACTAAGAATATCTGGCAGAAACAGCTACATGTTCATCAAATTCTTTTCCTACACATTTAGACAGCATTGTGCATACCAAGCCATGTGAGCAAGGCTGGCCAATAGAATGTGGGTGGAGTGATATACATCACTTCCAGACTTGCCCATAAAACCTTCCAGCACAAGCTCCCTTTTGCTCTTTCCTTTTTGGTAGGCCAAACAGAGAGGACTCAAAGGACTTGGAGGAGGGTAAAGCCACATGATGGAAAGTGTCTTTGTATCTGAGTCACCCTTGGAAACAAGCTGGTTGGAGAGGAGCATCTATGTAGAATTTATGTTTGAGAAACAAATCTTATTCTCTTAAGCTACTGAAATTTGGGGTGTTATTGATTACATTTATTAGCCTTCCCCAAATGGGTATGGACTCTGGGCCAAACTGCTTTGGTTCCAATCTCATTTCATCAAAAGCTGTGTGACCATGGGCAAGCTATTTAATCTCGCTAGTGCTACAATTTTCTTATATGTGAGATGGTGATGGTAACATTATGTACCTCATAAAGTATTGGGGAAACTGAATGAGATATACAGCCCTTTAATAAGCCTGGCATATAAGTTATTGGAAGTCATTATTTCCAAAGATGACTCTTATTTTGAGATCATTTCCAAATATGGATCTCTTACAGAGTTGGATAGATAACGATAAGCTGATTTGTTAAAAGAAAAATTATCCAAATTTGACATTCAACTGCAAGAGTGTTGAGTTTTGTGGAAAGAAAATAAGAGAAGAGTGGGGAGGAAAGTAAGGAAGAGGGAAGGAAGGGAGGAACGAAGGAAGATTTCTTTGTTTTATGCAGCTTATGTGCTAACTCAACTCTGTTAATATGTCTGGCATAGCAAAAAAAGAAATACATGTCAGCATCAGGTAGTTAATATGGACAAAACAAATTCCAGAGGCAGACTAACATTTTATCTCGTTATTGTTTGTAGTAGTATCCTGGATATGTTTCTGACTTGGATATCAAGTATATTAAAAATCCCATACCCACTTTTTCCTCTGGCTTTGTTAACGTATCCTTACTTGTCCTGTTGTAAAACAAACTGAAATATGCCAATAGCCCTTTGCCATTTTGTAAGCTTTATTCTAAGACACAATGCTTATAAATAAAGCACTATAATGTCATAAAAACTCTCAACAAATGTACAACTGTGAATTTACAGCTTCTTCTAAAAATAGATGAAGATTACAGGTTTTAAAATGAATGAGAAACTACAGAAAAAATCATGGGAACTCAGGAAAATGAGTGAAGCAAAAAATGTTCCGTATGTAACAGATATGGGTATTTACTCAGTAACAGTGACAACAAAGCTAAACACAAGGAAATTAGTACTTTGTAGATTAGGTAACAAAAAGCTATAAAATTGCCTCATTTTGATCCCTTTGAAGTTTCTTAGAAACAGCTTTCACTACATAGGTAAATATGTGAACTTGGTAGTTGACTGTTTATTCATCAAGATGTTCTTCACCTTTATGGAAGGAAGTGAGCTTCTATTTTCTGAAGAATCCAAGGTGTGAACAAAAAGAGACATATCTGTGGAGAAAGAAGAGCTTTTCTACTCAAAAAAAAAAAAAAAAAAAAAAAAAAAAGTGCCTATTCTGAAAGGAAACAAAAAAGTAGTTAACTAAAAAAAAGAAAAAAACTGAATGAGATTTTCTGCACTGTTACAATGCCCAAGGACAGTTCTGATTTGATGCCTTAGCAATTTACAAGGAATTTTACTCTGGTGTTTTCTCTACAGTTCAGCAAAAACAAGCAACGGAACAATATACTATTTCTGAGACACAGGAACCATTTTCAGAGGCCATTGTATGTAGTTTCAAAATTCTTCACTTCTAACAGTATCATATAAATGATACTGTAGAGAAAAAAAAATCCTTTTCAATGCTTTATGCAGACTAAGTCTTGCGGGACATTTGGGGCTTTCATTCACCTTCCAGAAGGGTATCTAGGCTCAAAGGTCACATATAGTGCAGGGATGAGCATGAACCCAAAGGGTAGTGTTAGTGCTGATGGATAATTTCACTAACTTGAGCAGCAGAGTTGGTTTGAATATGAGGACACTTTAGCTCTGGGGAAATGTCAGCAACAGGACCTGCCAGTTTCACCAGGCAACCTCCAACACTCAACAGCTCTTGGTGTATCAATGGCTTGCTCATCCTCAGTTACAAAGAGAAAGTAAGAAACTCAACTTTATGTTCTTTAAACAAGTCCTAGAATTTTGTGATAACAGAACATAGCCTAGCCTTACCAATAGCAACAAACAGAGAGAACAGAGAGTGTAGACAATCAATGGGATATGTTCCTTCAATTATGAAAATATTGCTCCACGTCAGTGTGCTCATCCTGAGCAGAATTAATACAATTTGGAGCCCTTGGATTCCATGAATAGACTCTTTAGTAAAATCAGTTAGGCATTTTTTTTTTTCCAGCTACTCTTCTGTCTAAAAAGTGTAGTGGAAAAATTACTAGAGAAGAAAACATGAGACAAGAATTTGAGTCTCAGTACTGCCATTAGTCCAGTTTATTACTACAGGCAAATCACTTCACCTCTGTCTGTTTCCTCAGCTCCAAGGTGTAGGAGTTGAATTGGCTGGTCTTTAAAATCTCTTTCAGCTCTAAAAGCCTACACTACTTACAAAGGCTAGCACTGGCTCCTTCAGTCACTCATCTATGTACACTGTCAAAATGATGAGGTCTTGTCTTTTAAATATGCTGTTTTAAGAAAAAAGCATTTTTTCCCTCCTGGCCCCCAGACTGTAAATCCTTTGTTGTGCTAAGCCATGCAAACAACGGACACTGAATAACATAATTTATTGTTTGCATTTAACATGTCACATTAAAGGCTAGATGGGCCCATTGTTTTTGTTCTTTTTTAAAATCAGTCATCTGATTATATTTTCTTGCTTATTGAAATTAAACCAACCTCATAATTAACATCCAATTAACACTACCAGGTGAAGTACTTTAGTGCTGTCTCTTTTCTAAGTAGCAGTCTTTCTCTTCTGATGGCCTTCTACTTCTTGGAAGGTTAGCAGGTCCCCAATTCAGACTCTTGTTCCTACCTCAGCTGATTCATACCAAATCCTCCAAGAGCAATCTCCTTATATAAATTTCCTTTTTCACAGTGGTCACAGTTCTCTGGCTATATAATAAAAATCATGCAAATTTGGATTTTGCTTATGCTAAAGACTGGCTTATTTGAATAGGAGGACCAATGTTCATTTACTTCAGTGTGAATGAAGCTTGATGCAATGTTTTTCAATGTGACTTTAGCTAAGCCTGCAATCGGCAGAACCCACAATACAGATTGCTATACTTACAAGTCTGATTTGTGACAACTGTGGCATCTAATTGTGTTTTCTAGATTTAGCAGCTTCTCTAGCTTTATTCTTCTGGCCAGCTTTTGAATATGATTTTATGTACTCTTAGCAATCAGTCCATTTAATTTGGATTTTTGCTTTTTTCATCAGGATTCAAAATGTAACCCAACAAATTTCAGATGAGGTCTAAAATAGGGTTTTCTATGATTCACATGCACCAGTGAAGAATATAGGATTATACAAATGCCTTTATATATAGTTATAAGTATATAATGTATAAATATGTGTGTTCACACACACACAAATGGACTCTATGTGCATATATACAAACATTCCTCCAAATCCCAATTCCTTTTTCTTTGATAGCTTTCATAGCAATGTAACATCATATACTCTAAAAGGTTTCTTATTCACATTATCATCATAACAATGTAAATCATTACTACTTCTCACTTGGTTAAATTGGAAAAGATTCAAACATTCTTATTTTAAAACTTTTAAAAAATTACCTTGCTTTTTCATAGAATTATGCAGAATCAAAAATAATATCTAGTCTATTATTTTTATCTTGAATGTTTTCATGCCAATTTCAGAAAAATTGTGACCCATTTTTCATTTTCATTTTCCTAGAGCCACGGGTAGTATTGAAATATTTTTATTTTTCACATATTAGTTTCTAGGATAAATACACATCAGTGATAAGTAAGTTCAGTTAAATTTTTCAATGTTTAAATGTTGGATAGAATATCTTTCATTTCACCAGAATCTGTGGGAATTGATCAGAAATTTGCATGGCAAAACAGTCTCCTTGAATTGCTCCCTTACCAAGCTCTTCTCTATCAGTAAATCATAGATGAAAAATTTATTCTCAACATGGGAGAAATTAGACTTTGCATTTTCACTAGAATTAGAAAGATGGAACAAAGAAAAACAGGAAATAAAAGCAGAGAAAAATAAGTTGTGAGATTCTACCAAAATGCTGATTATACTGGAAATCATTCAATTGAGTTTTCAAATTGAGAAAAACCTGTGCTTTTTTGTTTGATTGTTTCCTGTTTGTAGAAAGAAAAAGACAAAGAAAACAACAATAAAAAATGTAGAGTAGCAGTTTAGATGCAAAAAGAAAGGAAAGAAAGAGGAGAGGAGAGGAGAGGAGAGAAAAAAAAGCCCCTTTCCACCCCTCCTAAGAAAACACTGGAGTCTACATATTCCACACACAACTTCCGCCAGAGTGAAGGATACAATATACTGCAAAAGTCTTCATCAGAGAAAGCTACAACGAGGCAGGAGAGCAAGCAAGTTTTCAAATGTTTCTCATCAGCAGGGGTTAAAACAAATAAGAGTTGGCCCTTTGTTTATTAGAAAACTAAATAAATTAAGTTCATGTCCCAAGGCATTCTGATTAATCAAGGTTTTCTTTTTATTTTAAGGTGAAACAACAGGGGGAAAAACAGTCTGTATAGCAATTTTAACATTTGTCTCTGTTTATTTTTCTTTCAGTAGGCATTTCTATCTATCATTAGTTCAAAAAAACTTAACATTCATAGAATTAAAAATTGCATAAGGGAACAACAACAGAATAACAACTCCTTCCGAGGATAGAACTGGGGCTTAGTAATTTTTATGGGTGTGAATATTGAGGTATCAAAATGGCAGAAGACAGCAGGCAAAAGGCCTTTATCCAAGACGGCACATTTTAATGATAGCTCACCATAATACTTAGCACTAGTAAATACCTACAAGTGCTTCTGAAGTGAAATGTATCATTACTTCCAGTCTCCAAAACACTCTGTAAGTTGAGCCTGGCTTTTGTCTTTTGAATCATTCTGCAAGGATGTTTTTGAACTCTCAGCTACTCTCTCAGCAAATCAACCCTTTAATATTTAATGAGCAATGAGTATATGAAAAATAGAATTGTCTCAACCCTAGGACAGGAAACTATATTTCTCTGCCTTCATTTCCTCCTGTTGTCCCTGCTTTTTCATCTTTCCCCGCCTAAATAGAATCACACGTATATATATGTATATAGAAAAACTACTCGAAACTACTTATTTTCACAGGGGTCGTAGCATATGGCCAAGACCATCCTTTGTGATATTTTTGTGTAATCCTGATATAATGTATTTGGCACAGAGACCAACTGGTTACTAGTTTACATAAATTCTATTCTATACAAATATTGGCAAGTAGAGCAATCTGGAATATAACAGAACAATGACCAAATTACAGATCATCTGCTAAAGAGATAGCAGAATACACAGACAATAGCCCAATGGGGTGTTCAGGGGCATCACATGGTATAACAGATGTTAAAGGACTGTAAATGACAAAGTACCTTGGACATTAAGGTCATTATTATTGTTGTTATTGTGGCATAACAACTGACACACTATGGGAAAAATAAATTCCTACAAGGCAAAACCTCTGGTCAGGTTTAATATAAGGAATCATTTCCTCTCCATGTCTAACAGTTGGCACTTGGCAATGAGAATGTAATGTTTAGAGAAACACATCTTGGGCCTATAAAATAGCAATTTGAATATACAAATATATATTATGAAGTATGATAGGATACAAATTGATGTAAAAATATGCTTTGCTTTCTCTGTTTCATGATTTTAAAAATCATACGGTTTTGTGTTGTTGGATGTTGAAGCAGAGTTAGTAAACCCTTTGGTTATGTTTTAGGAATGTTTTCACAGTATATGTTATTACAGTGTTGAAGTTGGTATCTTACATGTTAAGTAGCCTTCTGAAATATTTAGGACTCAACCAAAAATAACTAAACATTAATATAGGTCACTCTAATCACATGTTCAGTTATATTGTCTGTAGTAAGAATGGATGGTAAGAGTGGAAATTCATCAAGATTTGCTACTTAGCCCATTTTGATTTATGTGTTTGGGATAGTCAAGTAATCCTGAAGTGTAGGACGTCCATGAAATCTTCATTGTTAATTAGGCAATGGCCTGAGGCTTTAGCTGTAGGAAATACTGTTGAAAGACGGCATATTAGGAAGTGATATTTTCCCGTCCTTAGGCTAACTAGTAAGATACTTGCACCCTGATAGCAGTTCTTGGGTCAGTGTTTGAAAAATCAATCATTCTTCAAGATGGCGGAGCTGCTGAGATTCAAGAAGCCATTGACTCAGTCACCTTGCCTCATGAGGCCAAACTCTTTTGGCTTTTGGAAGTTACTCACTGTTGAACAATTCTAGGCAGCTATCTTGAGGGATAATCTTCCCATTTCTTAGGTCACAGTTGTCATGTCACTGGCCTTCATCTCAATTCCAGTTAAATTATAAAGTGCGGTATGTAGTGTTGAACCTCCAGAAAGAACATCATGAGCACAACCATCCTCCATGAAATGCTGAGTTTGAATTACTAGCAGAGTCACCATCCACATCTGAGAGTGTACAGGAACTTGATAATCATTGTTGTTGTCTTTATCGTTACCATCATCTCCATTAGCATCATCAGCATCACAGTCGCAGTATGGGGATCACGTTAAGTGATGTGGCAAGATCAGAAAAACCATTATCAAGACAATGTCCAGTTTGGATGTGTAAATATTATCCTGTGCTTCTTGGCCCATTTAGCAAACACTTTCTTTTCAGTGATAAACCTATGACCCCCATATGGGGCATGTTCATGAAGAAAATATTCATCACACTCATCTCTTCCTTGTTCATAGTAATGGTAGGGGACTTTTCTATACCCTTCTGTCCTAGAAAAGAAAAAAAAAAAGAAAAGGAGAGAAAGATTGAGATGAAGAATGAAGCACTCATTTACAAGAATCCATTATGTGCCCAGTAAATGCATTTACTCACAAACCCATACATGATTCTTGTCCATGAACTCAGTTAAAAGCTATTATATGTATGAAAGCTTTTAGGAAGATGTACCAGGTTCTTAGTGGCTTAATAGATCAAATAAAATTTATATATCATGCCAATTACATTCAAACATATGGCTCTTCTTTGAAAAAAGAAATGGTGTATAATGGAAGAAACTTCAGATAGCCTCTTGCAGAACCTGAAGAAACTGTGATTTTTCACAGTAAGATATTGGGTTCATCTGAGCTCCATTATGCTTATAGTTAGGGAAGAAATATTTGTCCATGATGATTGTGGCTGAGAGTTACCATTTTGACATTATGATTAAAACAGTCTGTGAATTATATTGTGCCAATTGTTGGTAGGGAAATAGATTTCATTATCCTGATGAAGCATGGAGGGTTTGTTTTATTATCTAATTAGAAACTATCCCACCAGCGAGGATATACTGTGGGTAAACACACTCATTTTAAATAAGGATCTGGCAGATTACTCACTTATTAGTGAAGTATAATTTCCAGGAATTCTTGTTAAGCTGTCAGTTTCTCTGAGGCTTCAGGACATTTTTTCGTTCATGATCAAATCTAACTAACCATTGAGTAGATAGCTATCCATCAAGCCATCAGAGCAGCAGAAATGACAAACTTGCTTTTGCAAATTAAACAACCACTAAACTTCTATATTTTCAAGCCACAAGTTCCTGCTATGCCACTGATTAAGGGAAAAGTGTTCCTCCTGACACTTGACATTAGACTGGTAAATATTTTTCTTTTTATCACCCCTAGAAGGCACAACTTGATGCACTGACAATAAAATGTCATGTCAGCAAAGAACACTGGGAAATAATTGTTGCTTTATCTGTTTCTTAGATTTATGGTATTAAAATGAATTGTGATATTTTGACAAGATCTCAGAATTGGAGCTGCATAAAAATAATTTCCTGTGATCTTACTTGCAGTAGGTGTCATTTATCATCCCGTAGACGTGAATGCCATAACAAGCGTCCATGGCCAGAATGAAGGTAAACCACCCTGTGCTGAGATACGAGCCAGACTGGACTCTGAGGGAAATTAAAACAAACAATAACAAACAGGACAAAACACAGAACACACACACAGAACAATAAGGTGTGTGAGAAACAAGCAACATTTCATCAAAAACATAGCACTTGTTATCAGGAAAAAGCATTGAGAAACTTGACAATATGTCAAAGATGCACACTTATTTTGAATTATCTCTGAATAATTTATAGGAATGCTCTTGCTCTTACTACCTTAAGCCTCAAAGCTATGTTGTGTGCAAGAGAAGCCATATGGCAAATATCTGAAGTCAAATAATCCTGCTCCCTTCAGGTGAAAAATAATTTATTTAATTTTCCATAAGACACAAATTAGTGCTGTCTATCAGAGGAAAGGTTCTCTTAAAGCTGCTTGGAGCCTGGATGGGTACTGAATGATAATAGTGCTATCTTGCTTACCTGGACATATTACTACTTTCTTAAAGGCTGCTTGGGTTTCTAAGTGTAACTTACATGAAGTGTATGTGATTAACTTGAAATGAAAGCATCTGAAAAGATTTCCTTAACTATTTTCCAGGCATTATAAGACAAGACTTTTCCTTTTTAAGACCTACATTATCAACTTCATTGTATTTCCATTGAACAAGTGACATGGTAATCATTGTTCTGGAGGCTGGGGATACAATAACGATCAAAACAACGAAAGCTTCTGTCTTTGCGAAGGCCAGTGGATTGGATTTGGAGGTAGCTATGTTATAAAAGTTGGCCAGGAAAGGCTTCTTTGATCATGGGAACAAAGATCTGAAAAAGACAGAGGGGAGGGTCAAGGAGGAAGAAGCTATGTGGACCACATGAGGAAAAGGTATTTCAGGAAGAGGGAAGGGCAAGGACAAAATCACAAATATGGAAGTATGGTTGGTATGTTCAAAGAAGATCTGGGAAATGCAGGAACTGAGTGGGAGGGTGGGGATGTACTTAGATGCAGTGCTGATTGGGCATCTGCCAAGTTCCAAATGGTTCAAAGGAATTTTCAGTGAAAACTGGATCTCCATATTTGTCTTTAGCCAAAGTGACTCAATCCATTCAAAACAGATGACTGCCCATCTCCTTAAAACTCTCTCCACAGGGGCATTTGGACTAGCCCAATTTGTTTGACGGCTGTGTAGCAACACCTCTGAAAAAGATTAAATGGTCTACCTTCCATGTAGACTTCTTGGCCTACAGGAGCACAGCCAGTTGAAACTGACACTTAGATACTGATAACCGCTGTCTGGATTCAGCCCTCCAGCCAGTACTTGCTCAATATTGTTGATGCACACCCCAGCACCAAGCCATCAGTGTGCTATAATTAGGAGCCTTGAATCCTTTGCTGCTGCTGCTGCTGCTGCTGCTGCTGCTGCTGCTTCTTTTTAACAGGCACTACTTAGTGTCAAATTACTTACAACGTGCCAGCATTTCAGGAAAAACACAAACTCACAGTGGGGGTAGATGATTGGATTTTTTAGCCTTTACTTGCATTGACTTTGGGTGATTCACAAGGAGACACAAACTCAGCCCATATAACTCCTCTCTGCATACTTATCACTGAGTCTCAAATGTCACTGCTTAAGTAGCCATTCCTTTGTATCTTCTGACGTATGGAAAATATCCCAGAAGCCAGATCACAGCGAGTTATGTGCACTTTCCTCTGTGATAGTAGCAGCAACATGGGGCAGCAATAGATGCAAAATGAGTGGGAAGACATATCTCAGGGAAGTGAGATACACTAACGAACAACTTTGCCTTTTAGACAACTTAACCTGAAGTCAATCCTGCATTCTGGGGTCTGAGGAGAAGCAGCAATGATGGGAATTGTTTAAAGCACCATCTGCTTAAAAAGCCCTTATTTGAAAATGAGAAGAGATCAGAGGAGGCACGAGTCTTGACAAAATGCTCCCAAATTGAATCTAAACATTTTGTCTATGTACTGAATTTGTCTAGTTATTATTCCTATGGAATTGTGTATTCTTTTTTTTTTCTCTTCTTTCTCATACTATTTTTTCTACCTTCCACTCCCTATATTGTCTATTCTTCATTATTACGCTGACCAAGCACTCGTAGAGATCACTAAAAGTTACGGCATTTGTTTGTTTCTACATGATGAGGAAAAAAACAAGTCTCATGTATTTACTCATTTATTCGCTTTTTCAACCAACATTTATTGGGATCCTATTATGTGCCACTGACTGTGCTAGGAGCCTGGTGATGAATATTTTCTTACGAGTACATGGTCTAGTGAGGGAGGCACACATGTTAAAACAATTGATCACAATGCCGTGCAACAAAGCACAGCCATGTGTTTCAGAGTCAACACAGAGTGCAGTCAGAATTGGAGTGAGGATATCTGGTTTCATATTGCAGCTCTGCCACTACTCGAACATGAGGCTTTGGACACTTATTTAGCCTCTTTGGGTCTTATTTTCCTTGTGTCTAAAATGAGATGGTTGAACTAAGTCATAACCAAGGTTTCTTCTAATTTAAAAATCAAATGATTCTGTGATCATCACCCTCAACAGTCTGTAATTAAGTTTTAACCATTGTGCAGTACCATGCTCCATGCATATCGGATATTGTAATGAGCAAACACGTGAATTGGTCAGATCACATTTCGTGCTCCCTTGTGTGACAGGCATGATACTAAATGTATGCAGCATATATAAAAAGATAAGCTGGGTATAAAGTTTTTACCTTGCAATGGTAGCGACAATGGTCACAAAACTTTCATGGGGAGAACTCCTTTACACTGCCACTCATGGAAGGTGTTGCAATGGCTGACCAAGGCCAAGGCCATAACTGAACCATAGCGCTAAGGGTAAAGGTGAATTTCAGTGCGAAAAAAAAAATCATAATTAGGAAAAATCATCCTCCCTTTGATGTGGTCCCTTCACAGATGTGTTAATTATCAAAGTCAAAGATAATATATCTCCAGGAAAAAGAGGAAGATCCTCTTTGTGACATATGGACACTTATTCTGCAAAACAAGCTCTCCTGACTCATTCCAGTCCAGCCCACACAGTCATTTCTGAAGGTTCAACAGTAAGCTTTCAGAACAGAGCCCTCAAAGAATAAAGAAGATGCAATGGTCGTAGTGGCTTCTCTATATATCTGTGTTCTCTTTACCACAGGAAAAGAGGATCAAGAATTTCAGGGTTTGGCATCTGGTCAAAGATCTTTCCTTCTTACCACCTAATAAGGAAACTTTACCACATTTCTGATCCTTGATTCCTTTAGGACCTAACCTGGTTTGTTTTATTTCTGTGTAGACAGGCCATGCTAATTAGCTCAATAGCTCTTTAAACAAGATGTGTTGCATTTGATTCAGATGGGGGAGGCTCATACTGCCCAAGTGCCCTGTCCTACAAATAGCACTTAATTAGACAGTTGCAGTTCCTTTCCCTGATGCCTCTGATATATTTGGGATGTTAAATGGCGTGGGGTTTCCTACCCACAGTACAAGCTAGGGCTAGCAAAGTAGTTTTTTTCTCTAACTATTTGAAGTCAATGTCCATATAGTGATGTTTGCAGTGGAATAATGACAACTTCTGGATGAATCCAGGAATTCTTTCAAATAAATGCCTAGTAATCTAGGTCCCTAGAGGAACTCACTGGCCTGATGACACTGGCTCTGGAACGTCTTGTAGCTGCACCATTTCCAAACTCAACTGGGTTGCTGTGTGAACATACAAGAAATGAGAAGTTATAAATTACACCCAACTAGACCTTTAACTTTCAATGAAAACTACAACAAAAAGACTTTGCCTGATGTATGTGAAATTGTTTATGATTTCCAGCTTGGAAAGACTTAGTGATAACTATCAAATGCCTCAAAATGATAACTATCAAATGCCTTAAAAATTCTTAAAGGGTACCCTCTGGGGCCAAGTACTGTTTCATAATTTGTCACTCAAGCACGCAGCACTATGTATGAGCTGGCCATCAACCATAGCATTTTTTTTTTTACCTTCCACATTTGGGGATCAATAAAAACAATTATTCTCATCCACAAATAAACAATCAAGATTCCCACAGGGATGATAAGAGAATTTAAGCCCTTAATTCAGTGCAATAGGAAGCTTAAATTAATGCAGCAGAATAATGAGCCATGCAGGGGAAAATAAAGGCAGGAGTGTGAAGAGGAAGCCATCAATCCTTTGATTTTACTGGTCAGGCTCTGCATCCTGCTGCTCTTTGGTAATCAAGATACTTATAACTTGGAAACTACTTAAATTTACTGGCACATCTCTTGGGAAAATGATGCTGTCAAGACCTTGATGTAGCACATGCTTGAAGACATATCATTTAAGATATGATCTTTCATCTAGTTTATTTCAATAAAATATAAGCTACTTTACCCTTGATGTTTACTCCTATTCCTTCATGTCAAAAGGCCATCATATGGATACAGGGATTCCTTGTCTGTCCAGCTATCATGATGTTTACCAGTCTCAGTGTTTTTGGCTGTCAGTAACCTTCATTTGCCTGCACCTCTGTTTCTGAGTACACTCTGTCCTCTTCTCATTTCTGGAAAGATATTGTGAAGCCCTTTCCTCCTGTTATCCGGCAAGCTGGAGCCTTCTAACTGAGTGACATTTCCCTTTCAGATAATTTCAGGGGAAGAACTGTGGAAATGGAAATGGCTACTTTTCAAAAGAGAACTGGATTATGTTGGATTTATTATCTATTCACAGGGTGCTCTGCTAATTATTGAATACCAATAGCTCAATGAGTTGGGTTCTGAACACAAGAAACTCATACTTTGATGACAAAAAATTGTAGCACTTTCTCTAGATTAGAGTTTCTCAATCTCAGCACTATTAACATTTTGGACAAGATAATTCTTTGTTGTGGGGTGGCTGTCCTGTGCAGTTCTCTTATACATTTTATCAGATTCCCCTCTGTTCCAAACTCATCTGGGTCCTAAGGAGGCAGTAGATTTGACTCCCCATGGCCTATTCTTGCCTTAGGGTGACTGCTCTGAGGGTGTCCTTGACCCTAAACAGCCAGATTCCTATAATCTCCAGATCCCACTCTGCTCATTCACTGTCCCCTGATTTTCTTCATCCAACCAAGCACTGTACTTCCTTCTCCCTTCTTTACAAGTCCATCTAAACCCATCTTCTTACTTTTTAACCGTAGAAATCAGCAAAGTCAGTTGGCCTAGACCCAAAGGGCAAGTCTTAGCTTGCAACGGTGGAATGTACAATTAGGAATGGAGAAAAAGTGTCAGGTGGAACAAGGACAAGGAGTTCAGAAGCCTCAGTATCTGTGGTTAACTCCTTTCATGAAATGGTTCCTTTGGGGGCCTTTGGCTCAAACTTTGCAGCTTCAATTCTACTGTTTCTTTCATGAACTGATGAAAGTCAAGCCTCGGGCACTCAAAGCTAACATTTCAAAAGCATAATAATCATTTATCAAAGCCTGAAGGGTATCAAGACCCCCCTCCCAATAATGGAGGTTTATTGGAGAGCACAGTATTGGCAGCAGTTTCTGAAACCTGCTATACTCAGGGGTAAAAAGAGAATTTAAAAGAAGAATTAATCAATATTTCATGTCTTGTTTTAACACTATTGGACCTCAGTTCTCTCATCAATATACTACACTGGCAGGATAAATAAAAACAGCAAAGTAAGTTTTCAGATACCTTCCTAGGGAGAAGAAATACCTGACAGAATACAGATTATTCAATTAAAAACATTCTTTCCCTCATTTTTTTCAAAAGCACACGGATAATGAAAGAATACATTTAAACAAAGAGTCCTGGCAAGAAAAACAGCTGATGATTATCAGTAGCACCTTGGGATTCAATCTAATATTGTGAACCAGTCTAATGGAAGCAGAGCTCAAAGTGTGGAAACAATTTCAGCTGTCCCCAAGTCATATATTTTTGTATATCATTCAATAGTCGGGAGCTATGGAAATGCTCTGGAGTTTGCCCATTGTATTAACACTGTATATTTGTACTATCTATCAACAGGACATGCCCAGCACATTTTCAGGCAGCAACAACTTTCTGCAAATCAGGCAGTGGAATTCTCAGTCTTGTCTTGAATCATTTGCAAATGGACATACACTTTTCAAATGAATAAAAACATCATTCTGTGGCTAGTAATTCTTAAGAGAATGAACCAAGTGAAAGGAATTCAGGCCTGAAAAGTAACAAAAAAACAGAAAATGGAGAAAGCAGTAAAGCTTAGAGGAAGACTGTACTTCCAGCCCAATCATCTAATTTAAAATACCTGTGCTAATCAGTAGGCACTTGGACTGTGAATATAACAAATAGTTTTTTCTGCTGGAGAATCAACAGGACCCTCTGACTGGTGATGAATGCAATGAAATTGTACAAAAGGAGAATAATAAGAAACAAGTGTGTTCTTTTCAAAAATGTACATTTAAAAGTAAAATGGTACAGCTCCCAATGGTCTGATTTATGGCTGCTGTAGAAATAGAAAATACCACTCACAAAAATTACTTTATTCATTCATCGCAGAAATTAAAAGGTTATTTTCTTCTTGTCCTTAGGCTTTAATGCCTTTTTAATTGGAACTGCTGATTTTCTAGATTTCATTCACTTTCTTAACTGAACAATGGAACCCTAATAATGGCAGGAAAGGATGATGGCAATCTTTTGGGTTCACTTCATTTACCAGTGGTCGGTTCCTTAACCACTCAATATGGGTCGGTGCTATGGGCTGAATTTTGTTCCCCGCAAATTCATATGTTGAGGCCCTAATCCCCAGTCTGGTGGTATTTTATATTTTGTCATGGGGCCTTTGGGAGATAATTAGCTTTACATGAGATTAGCAGGGTGAGTTGTCATATGATGATATTACGAGGATGAGATTAGTTTCCTTATAAGAAAAGCAAGAGACACCAGAGCACTCCCTCTTCCCACCATGTGAAAACACAGCCAGAGGGCAGCCATACAAGCCAGGAAGAGAGCCCTCACCAGAAACCTGTAATGCTGTTACTCTGATCTTAGACTTCAAGCTCCCAAAACTGTGAGAAAATAAACTTCTGCTGTTTAAGCTATGTGATATTTTGACATATGACAGCCAAGGCAGACCAAGACAATGTGTGTCCCTGGAGACCCTCCCCAACACACCTAAACTCCCCACTGCTTTTTCCAGGACTTCCTTTCTTAAACTCTTTGGTCTAGTCACGTGGGCTCATTTATTGCTCCTTAAACAGAACTTGCGCATCTCAGCCTCCGTCTTCTTACTCCTTACTTCTGTGTGCTTTTCTTCTTCCTGAAATGCTCTCTCCAATGTCCTCTCCAGTTTTCAATCTTATCTATCAAGCTGCAATTCTGTTTACTCTCATCTACTCAAGAAAGATGTGTTGAGTACTTTCTAGGTGTGAGGTATGTTGCTGGGCACTGGAAAATCAAATTGCCCAGATCTCAAATCAGGGTTAAGTCAGAAAGACAGACTCAGTGACTATTTTCAAAGCCAAGGCTATTCAGGAGGTAATTCCCCTGCAAGTGACATGGGACTACTGGGGAAAGAGCAACAAATATAGCTGAGGGAATTGAAGAGGATAATTCCTTCTCCATTGGGAGGTCAGGGCTGAGCTGTGGATTAAGGCTGAGTAGGAACATTAGGCAGAGGAGGCAAAGGAGGAGGGCTTTTCAGGCAGAAGGAATGGCCTGTGATGTTGTACTGAGGTGTAAAAATAATAGGACCACAGAGTCATTCTCATCTATCCCCTAACCTGGTACAGACCTCAAAGCATCATCAGTATTTATTTCTGCAGTAGATTGTTGGTTACAGACAGGATGCATAAACAGCACCAATTTATTTTTCTTTTTTACATTACGTTTTGAAATATTAGAGATATCTTGATGTTTCATATAGTTATTTTCTCAGATGAAAGAAATTTATGGATCTGGAGAAAAATATCCAGAAGAAAATTGACAGAATTATGTTTTACTTCTTCATTAAATTCCTCATTAATTCAGAGTTGAGAATGAAACATAAACAACCTAAGACTAAGAATAAAACAATTAAAAATGTATGATGATAAAGAATGCACCTAGTAGTGCTCATCTGTGTTATAAACTAAGTTACAAATCACGAGCAAAGTCATCTAATTTCCACTTACCACCAAGCAGGCTTCTTCCATATACACCTGGGGGCTCTCGATGTGTTCCATTTATAATGGAAACAGTTTTTACATAAGCATTAAATGCATTGAGTTTTTAAAAAATTAGTGGAAATGCAAACACATACCACTGCTGCTTTAAGAATATGAACCCTTTGAAAGACCTTTCAGGTCTGGAAACTGAAATAAATGACCTCTAAATCAGTATATCCTCTATCTATTGAAACTTCTGGGAGAAGGAATGGTATGATGTACCCTCTTATCCAGTCTGTACCCAAAATAACTTTGCTGCCTTCCCTAGATCTCTGTTTTTTTCTAAACAGTCCATAATTTTGAAGACTTGAGCTACTACAGATGGTCTATGCAATTTATAGTTTCAGATTATTCAAGCTGCTTGTCTCAGTGACCACAGATTTTCTTGCAACCTTCCTGTGCTAGATTATATTTCTCATTCCATCCTTGAACATAGCTTGCCTGTGGGTGCAGTTAACTTTTCTGCCTCATTGAATTTGGGCTTGGCCAAATGACTTGCTGTGATTGGTAGAATATGAGAAGAGGCAACATTGTGATAGTGTCCAGTAGAGGTTTTAAGAAGCATCACATGGTTCCCATTTCTTTTATTCCCCTTTATCGTGAGAACAAGACATCCAAGGTAGGGGTTGTTTCTTCTGCCTGGATCTGGGATGAGGAAACTTACGGGACCAACATGAGCCCAAAACTGGAGCCAACTCTAGCTAAGCTTAGCAGAGCTATAGCTGATCACAGATTTATAAGTAGGAAATAAAAATATTTTTGTTAATCATTGAGTTTCAGCATTGCTTGTTATGCAGCAAAAAGCTAATATTTTTGAATTGATAACTGCTATTGCTTTTAGAGCATTTCTATGTACTAGACATTGTGTCAATAACTGTGCATTTGTTCTCTCATTTAATCCTCACAACAACCACATCCTATGAGGAGTACTAATATCCATATTACACAAATGAAGGCTCAGGAAGGTATAAAGTACTTGCCTAAGGACAGTCTGACACTAGAGAACTCAGGTTCTTAACTAAGTTCTTTCTTGGCCACTGCTCCCAGTATGGCACAAAGCATTACGTCTGATACAGCAGCCATCAAAGGATCTCCATTCTTTTACTTGCTCTACTATTAATCCTCTGGGGAATTATCAACAGATCACTTCTTCCCAGGCTACAGTTTCTCTAATGGTAGAATAAGAGTATTGGTCTAGGTAGGCTTAGGGTCCTTCATCATTAACAGCAATTCTGTAATTGCAATTACATAGTAACATAGTTCATTTTAGAGAAATTGTAAATGTGCAGTTGTATTTTTAATATAAAGACACTATTCTATTACCATTTTATAGATCTGTGCTTGTAATTTCATGATTCCAAACACATTTTAGAACTTCAGCCATAGTCATGTACAAGCAATAGCTTTATGCTGCTGATGAGGATATATACATTAATTTTCAAAGAAATAAAAATATAAGTCATGAAATAAAGATCAAATTCTGGAATCTCCTTCATTCTCTAGGCCTGGCTTTCTTTCAGTGCTTAGCTTCTACAACTTTTAAATAAATTCCCGTCTTTGACTAGTGTCAGCTGGAGGAGGCATCTGTTCCTTGCAACCAAAGATCGAAGTTGGATTGGCTGACCTCTAAGATCTTCTTTAACACAATTGAGTCTATTAAATACTCTGGGTATAATTAGGGACTTTACTTCCAACTAATCCTTAACTCTTATTAACAATCCATCTTTGATCTCATCCTAGTTTTATACTTAAGCTTTAAAACGTTGCTTCTTTCTAACTTACCCTTCAACTTATCTTAAAATCATGCCCTTTCTGAATTGATGTGGGCTTCAGTATTCTGAATGCTAATCACCTTTCTCTACCTAAGGCATAGGTGCCTGTTTCTCTGTTAACCTGAAAAAGATAATTAAAGATTTTGGCTTTCTCTTTTACTTCACCTATCAGCCATTCCTTCTGTGTATACTTTCCTATGACTTAAAAAAAAAAAAAAGATTGTAATCAGGTTGGAATATATTGAAACAGATAAAAGAACTTTTCCTGCCACTTTAGTATTTAGAGTAGAAATGAAGTGACTCACTTTTCTTTAGGTTTTTTACTTAACTGGAGATTGAATTAAACTGAGCTTTTCCTTTAGAAATGGTTATAGGAGAGAATCAGACCCAAACTTATTCTGACAAAAATAATTTCTGAGTCCCTGTTTGCTTTCAAAATGAAAATTTACATTTAAAATAACTTAAGCAACTGAAAATTTTAACAAGTATTTAAGAGTGATTTGAGGTGATTTCACCCCAGGGAAGGAGGCTAGGTCTCCAAGTCTTATTGCTTAGGGCTCCAGTACCACTGGGATCCTTGTTAAATGAGCCTCAGCCAGAGCCTAAGCAATGAGCCACACATAAAAGTGAAATTTAAAAAATATAAAGAAGCTCTGACCTTCTTCTCGTTAAGAAAGGCTAATTTTACAGCCACTTCCTGTCTATTTGAAGCTATTGATACTTTTCTGACTTTGGCTTAATAATTAAGCCAAATAAATTACTTGGAGGGGAATACTTATTTTCAATAGGAAAAATCTAAGCAATACCCCCAGCAACCCCATCTATTAATTTTTTTTTTTTTTAAATCAGGCTCACTAGAAGGAGGCTAATTCAATTAGGAAAGGTCAGAAGCAACAACTGATATATGGATCTGCAGGCATTTAGAGTTTTAGAGTCTCTAATCTAAAGAGGAAGCTTTGAAGCCTGTCATTTTTTCCAATAGGCTGACATTAATTGACTACCTTATGAATAATACCTTTGCCAAATAAGAGGGTATCATCAGCATATCAAGGCAGGTGCTCCTCTCATTCTCCCACTCCAGCACAAGCAAATTCCTAAATGGGGAGCTATCTGCTCTGTCAGAATACCCGAAGTCAAGTGACTTGGTTATGCAATCTCCTTGAAACAGTCAAAGCTAATGGAGTCTCACCTACTAAACAAGCTGAATGCCCATTATGGTAGAATGCTATTCCAATTAAATTTTGCTAAGGAATTTCAGTTCTAAAAAAACCTGTTTTCTCTCTATTATTGAAACGGGTTGGGTTTGAAAGGAGAAAATTCTTCCTTTGAGGTCCATCCAGATTTTCCAACTGAGCTAAACTCCTTGCTTAGTGAAGGGAAGAATTTATTTTGTGGAGGTCGTTGGGGTCTTTTCCATAGTGTTGCTACACAGTTTGGCTGGCAGTCTATGAGAAAAAAGATCTGTTTGTTTGTTGCTTGCAGTAAAACAGTATCTAGAAGAAGTTCTTCTGTGCATGCCCTTCCCATACCAGAACCTCCAGAAACCTGTAGAACCAGGGCCTCGCCTCCTTTTTTCACAATAATTTATTTTGCCCTCACCAGGAAAACAGAATCAGGAACATCAGAAAATGTCAAGAAAAGAGATACATTCCAACACTTTTAAGGGCCATCTCTCTGAGAGAGAAGAAAACAGTAGTAATTTCTGTCCTTGAAGCAGGACAGATAACTTTCACGTGTCTCTGGAATTCTTCCAGTGCACTATTTTTGTTGACTGGGAGTAGCCAAAATGTCATAAAGAGAAAACTAGAAAACAGAGCCAAAGCAATATATCCTAGAAAATTCCAGGGAAAAATAAACAGTAGAAAATGTCCCTTATTTGAGAGCAGCTACTTGAAATGTGAGAATGTTGTATCTCCACAGATTTTCCTACATTGTAAGAGTCACAGAATGTCAAAAAAGGAAATCTCCATGCCCAGCTATAAAAATGAGAAGAACTTGGCAAAACAGCCAAGGGGATCATCCACTCAGCAAATCTGCTTTCACCACTTGGTGATAACATTTTAGGCCTATGTTTCCGAACCCTGAAATTCTGACTGCAAGGGTTGCAAGGAAGTGACTGAAAGTAAGAGCTCCTGAGCTCTGAAAGCTGTTACAGAGCAGGCATAGATGAACAGAATTACCTGCCAGCTCTTGCTTTTGGAGCTCTCTTGGTGGTTCTCTTGATTCCCTTCCCTTCCCCTTAGCTCTGCTGAGTCTTAAGGGCCCATAATCAGGCCAAGATGATAAAAAGAACTACATATTCAGAGGGAAAACATAAGGCATTGCATTTTGTGAAAGCCTCACCCCAAAATAAGACAGTGGATTGAAGGTAGCTTCTTTCATTCCTCAGGAACCGGACAAAAGGAAAGTGATGAGTGATGCTGACCACTTAGGTTATCAGCTCCCTCCTTATCATTGAAGCACCAATCCTTGTGCTTCTGGAGCTGAATATTCTAGGCCCCTGCATCATCTTCTTACTCCTGAAAAATGGTTTACTGTCAAAAGACAAAAATCTCCTATAGGGTACAAGCCCACAGTCCTACTACTTTTTCCAGAGAGGCATCTTCTCTTGTTATTCTAGCCACCAACGCCACAATACCCCAGACTACACCTTGCACCCCCTGGAATCCTAGCCCCTATCCCCGAGTCACAGCCTTGATCTCCCTAGATGCATTGCTTCCCATTCCTTTCTACTCTTTCTCAAGCTGTATTTTCCACCAATGTTACTGGTAATGGATTCTGATTTTATTGTCCTGTGGGCATAGTTTGGGTATTGGTATTTATTAAATTTTTTTTTTTTTTTTGAGATAGGGTCTCACTCTGTTGCCTAGGTTGGAGTGCAGTGGCGTGATCTGCGCTCACTGCAAGCTCTACCTCCCAGGTTCATGCCATTCTCCTGCCTCAGCCTCCCGAGTAGCTGGGACCACAGGTGCCCGCCACCATGCCTGGCTAAATTTTGCATTTTTAGTAGAGAGAGGGTTTCACCATGTTAGCTAGGATGGTCTCGATCTCCTGACCTCATGATCTGCTCACCTTGGCCTCCCGAAGTGCTGGGATTACAGGCATGAGCCACCATGCCCAGCTGGTATTTACTAAATTTTTAAAGCCTTCCTAGGTGGTTATAATGTGGTATGCAGCAACCAGGGTTAAAAATCACTATGTAAATGGTAGTTAGGTTTGAGAATTCCATTAGAAGTTGAGTTCCACTTCATTATGAATTAACTTAGCTTCTGAGAATTGTCCTGAGAATCTAACCACTGTTTCAAAATTTGTCTCTTTAGGAAAATGTATACCAATTTATACATAGCTGACTTGCAAACTAACTGGAAACTTGCCAGTAAAGGGCTATTTGTTGGCAAAGGTGCCCTATCTATCTAAGTCAACTATGTCTGGCACATAGTAGACACTCAATTTGTCCAAATTAGTTGAATAATTTTGGAATGCAGCCTGTTCCTAAGTAAGACTCTGCTAACATATTTTTTTCCCATTTTGCTGATGTTTTCTCAATGATGATGTAGCACAGAGACTCAATGATGTGTCTAAGGATATACCAAGGAGATGTCAGGAATCCAACCCAAATCACCACTCGAGGTTCCACAAGCCTTACTGTATTAGTCCATTCTCACATTGCTACAAAGAACTACCTGAGACTGGCCAAACCACAAAGAAAAGAGGTTTAGTTGGCTCATGGTTCCATGGGCTAGCTAGGAAGTATGGGTGGGGAGGCCTCAGGAAACCCACAATCAAGGCAGAAGTAAAAGAGGAAGGAGGCACGTCTTACATGGCCAGAGCAGGAGGAAGAGAGAAAAGGAAGAGGTGCTACACACTTTTAAACAACCAGGTCTTGTGAGAACTCACTCACTGCCCCAAGAACAGCAAGGGGGATGTCTTTTCCCATGATCCAGTCACCTCCCACGAGGCCCCTCCTCCAACACTGGGGATTACAACTCAACATGAGATTTGGGCAGGGATATAAATCCAAACCGTATCCCTCACAGACAGCCATGTCATCGGGATCTTAAATTCTTTTTTCTAGTCAGTTGACCCATAGCTCAGTTAGAATTCTGACTTCATCTGGTAGGATTGAAACGTGCTCTGTACTTTTTATAAATAACAAATTGTAGCAAAGGCCTGGCCATATACGGTATGCCATAGAAAGGAGAATAAATGAAGAGGAAGCTCCAAAAAATGGTAATACATGTTTCTGTAATTTATTGGACCCCCCAGGAGATAGATCAACATCAAGAGGCTTATTCACTGTTAAATCCCTGAAATCACGAGGGGAAATATCAATTTAACTAAATTAATCTCAGTGTCTTAAATCTTCACTGCAAAGCAAACTCTCAGAAAATTAAGAGTGTCATTTGTACCATCCTGCAGTTGTAAAGCACACACCTAAGGGACTCTGGCGGCAGCTACTGTCTCAAGTCGTCCTACAGACACAGGCAAGGCCATCCTCCTGCTTTTGGTTGCCCCCACGCACCCACTTACTGCTATGGCTTCCAGTTTCACAATCAACAAAGCCCCACGGTGACATCGGCATGCCAGCTTCCCATAGGAAAGCTTCTGTAGTTCTCTGTCAGCACAAAGTTCTTTCAATGATGTTCAGCCTCAGAAGTGTCATTTTATTTATCACAAGGCCACTTTTCAGTTTTTAAATGGCTTTGGACTTGCCACTTCTTTAAGTAGCCCTGCCCAGAGAAAAGCAGCTGCCATTCACCTCAGGCTGGGTTGGTAGCAATTCTCCAAAACTAGCATGCTGTTAATAGAACGGATGCATTCAGGATGGTGCCCAGATTTACATGAAAGGCTTTTTAAAAGTGCGACTACCGATTTGTACATCGTCAGAGAAGAAAAACTAAGTGCTCACGACCATGGTTTTAAGTACTGTTTCCTTCTGCTTGTGGTTCAGGAATGAATGCCCATATTAATACAGCCAAAGAGTATGTCAGAGAGTGAATGGCTCCAGCTCCTGAATGTTTGATTAATTAATGGATTAATTTGATGGGGGCACCTCATTCTCCAGGATATGAATGTAACTCTTAACTTTTAGCTCTTCCTGATCCTGCATGCCCCGTTAGTCACTGAGTTGTGTTCATTCTTTCCGCATGTTGTCTTTTGCATCTGTTTCTTTGCTTCCCACACGACTTTAAAACCCGGGTCACAAGGTGGCTTGGGTACGGGGCTCAGATTAGTACCTCCACCCACTGTGGAACATCTGCGGACTCTACAGTCACTGGTAACAGAGGGGAATGAAGTGGTGACCTGGCTCACGACAATGGAGAATCTAGTCCCAGGGAACCAGCCTCACCCCCCAAGATGTCCCTTCACAATGTTGGCATATTCTATACAATCACAAAAAAGGGAGGCAGGGAAAGGGGTAAAATAAAAAAAAAATGTAAGCATGGCTATGGAGAAAAATATGTTTTCCCATGTCCCTACTCAATAATTTTATCAAGTCACAGGTGTCTATTGTGGAAATGGCCTCTATGTATTTCCCTGTGAGGTGCTGGAACTGAGAAAGTACAGCTGGGTTAGACACAAAATCATTATCATCTGATTCAGCCTCAACAATTCATCGTGACACTTTCCCACATCATCTCTTTCAAGAAGGCAATGAAACAGGAAAATCAGATTTTTCTCTAATCCAGGGTAAGGAATGATTTTTAGCTTTGTGAGAATCAAGGAACTTTAAAGAACTCAGTGTTGGTTATAATATTACAGGCATTCAAATCCTGATTTCATATTGCAATAAACCCCCAAAATTTTCCTTTGATTAATATTATTTTTGCTGTACACTACTAGATAAAAAAATAGCATTTAATAAGTGTGTTAAACATATGCCTGCATTGTGCAGGGATCCTTGGATGGATGAATGGACTATAAGTTTCTCCCAACAATTCACTTAGATGAATGTGCTTCTCTGAAGGGAGGAGAGGGGTATAGAGAGGGGTGGAGGGAACCACTTTGCTGTTGATCATCACTCTTCTCCTCTACTATGCATGTTTCTTGTTTTTGGCATTCATAACATTACAGAGAATAACTCAGAGACATGTAATCTTAGCAGTTTCTTTTTTTGTCTCAAAAGAAACACAACTTATATTTGGTTGAAGAATTGTACTATGTGCAATTTGTATTTTAGACAGAGGTACAAGCTACCCAGCATATGAAGAAATAAATAGAGAACACTGGCAACTTATCAACTTATTTAGAAAAAAAATTTTGAATATTAATATAAAAATTTTTAAAATTTAATATATTGAAGTATCTGAGACCATTATCATACCTTAAGTGTACCAGGACAAGGAAAGGTGAAGAACTTTCCATGCTCAGAAACACCGACTAAAGATGGATTAAAAAACAGACACATTTAGTGCCTAAGGATATATATGTGTGTATATATATCTCTCTCACCTGGAAAAAAAAGATTAATTCTCTAATTTTAATGTATGACCCACCTTTTAGAAACACATCTATTGCATAAAAGCAAGGAAAGACAACACGCATCTTTACTGAACAAACACCAGATACTTATTCACAAACACCAAACACATAGCTAGGCACCTGCTATGAGACTGGAATGCATGGCTAAGGTATTCTTCTTTTAAAAGTGGAGCAATCCCCATACCAGGAAAGAAGGTATATATCCATTTTTGTGTGTTTTTATGCCTAAGACCTTAGCTGTGTGAAGTATTTGGTCTATGATAATATGACATTTCTCTGAATAAAGAGTTCTGTGACTTGGGGAGGAATTGGCCTCAGAAGTGGACTTAGCACTCCCTCTCCCCATTTACAGACCGTAAATGTCCAACATTCTCTCAACACGGCCTCAACGAAAGTGTTTTTAAAACAGGATCAATACTCTTTGACTTCTTCTTGGGATTCTAGACCTCACAATTCACCTATCTCTGTTGCCTCCCTCCCTCCAGGCCTTCATACTTGACACCCTACTTTGTTCTCAGCCTCAGGGACAACATGCTCATGGAGAAGTCTGGTTCTCCTGCCTGGGATTCTATCATTTCCTGCTTCCCTGACCTGACTTTGATGCTTCCCTGTTCTACGGTGATCTGGAGTGACAAGAGCAAGGAGTGATTGCTTCTAAGCAGAGTTGGCTGTCTGAACCGTCAACCCTCTGGGGCAAAGAGCAATCGTGTTTACCCACAAAGAGGAAAAATGAAGACACTTGAAGCCTCATCAGTAAAGAAAATAAAGCTAACAGGGGATTTAATTACAAGTTCACTGACAACCAGTTAGCACTGTGTTTGGGTTCATTTCTCTTTTGGCTATTTTGTAGAAAATATTTCAAATTAAGAAAATAAAATCCTATGATAATTCCCCATGCAGCATAAATTGTTCCAGAGCCCAGAAAAATGTGGATTATTTCCCAATTCATATCACCAATCCAGAATCACACTGATACTAAAATCAGAGAAACAGCCAAAAGGGGGCAGAGACAAAAAAAAGTGACAGTACCATCCCATTTATAATTACAGACTCAAAAATCCTCAATTAAAACCTAACCAACTGATCTTAGCACCAGATTAAAAAACCACACTCTATGGCCAAGGCGTTTCTATTCCAGGAGTGCAAAGATGATTTAATATAAGGAAAGCTATTAATATAACACATCTCAAGTGTGTTAGATTGAACCCAAGTCAAGGGGATGCTAATTAATGCTATATGAGGGAGGGGGGACAGGTAATGTTTGGAAATGAAGGGTTTAACAAAGTTAATGGAATTCTTGACTACTGGACTTCTCAGTATCTTTAATATGCTAATGAGCAAATTAATTTCTAAGAAGAAAATATACTATGTAGTATTTCCCCCAAATTATTTGATCAGACAACAATCTCCCCACCCCCAATTTTTTTTCATGGACCAGCTTGTGAAAAAGGTGTTCTCTAAAAAACATTCTAATAGACCCTATATTAAATTAATTTATGGTATTAGCCATTTAAACAAGAAGCAACTCATCATTTCTTTGACAGATACCAAAAAGGATTTGATAAAATGTAATATCCAGTCCAAATAAGAATGTTTTAATCTATGACTAAAGGGATATTTTTTTAACACCTAATAAAGAACACCTCTGTTAAACTAAAGGCTGGCATCACAAGTAATTGTAAAAATACTAGCGATATACGTTATTAGAATCAGGAACTAGAAAAATGACTTTACTGTTATCTTTTTTCATTAAGGTCCTGGAAATTTTAGTGGGTGGAATTAAGACATGAAATGTTGATAATGAGAAGAAACAGAAAGATTATACCTAGATGAAATAATTGTTTATAAATAGTGGAAAAAAAGTAAAAACTGTTCAAATAAAGGAGTTTGAGAAAATGGCTGTATACAGAAACATATACACTTAAAAACAAATAGTTTTCTCAAGTGTCAGGATAACAGGCGTGAGCCACTGTGCTCCAAAAACTAATAGTTTTCTCTTATAACCAGAAACAACAGTTAGAAAGTACAATGGATCCTACATTCATAATAACAGCAAAAATAGTTTTAAAAACCAAAGAATCACCTTAATAAAAATTTGTGGGACTTTCAAGACTAGTTTTACTAAATGGGAGGACTGAAGGCTGCAGACGTGTAAATTCCCCCCAGATAATTAATATATTTGAGTGCAATTCTGATCAAAATTCCACTGGTGCAAAAAAATCACAAAAGAAAACTACACTGACAAAGTGAGGGGAAAATGTTGGTGACATAAATGGAATTCAAAGGGTTGATGTTTTTAATATAAAAATTGCTCTTTTGAACTGATTGTAAAAAGACAAACACTGAAGGAAAAAGAAGCAGGCCAGGTACACATACACACACACACGCACACACACATTTCTAGCTCAGGGCTTTTGATCTTCCCCTGACAACAGCTCCTTCTGAGAGGGTTCTCTCTTGACTACCCTACATCAAATATCAAATGCCCTCATGCCTCACCAGGGCATTCCCTAGTCTTCTCATCCAACTTTACTTTTCTCCACAACATTTATCACCACTCAACATAGCAGAGATTTTTAAATTTGTTGTCTTTTTCCTCCCGTTAGAATGCAAATTTTGTGAGTATTATTTGGTTAATCTCTGTTTTCCCAGGATCTAGGGTAATACTTGTCATATAATAGAGGCTCAATAAATATTTGTTGATTAAATGAATAAAAACCATTTAGTCTCCTCTATTTATTTGAAGTATTTTCTAAATTCATTGCACACTGACTAATTTATTTTATGTGTGACTGTTGTTTACATTCACATCAGCATGTTCATGCCTTAGGTCGTGTATTTAGAGATATCTCATTGGCTTGGGAAGCACTTGCTATTTTGTAATTAAGTTGTACTTCATATGAAGCAGGACACTAAAGCTTTGGGTAGAAAACCACATTTTAGTTGGAGTCTGTCACAGACCTATGAAAACTCCCATTTGTGTGGACTGATTGGCTCATCTCAGTAGTTTAAGAGAAACTGTCACCTAGCAGCAGGCTGGCTGCCAAGGATAGTATAGCTGCAAAGGTAAGAGCTGCAAATGCTACATTTGGTTGGGGCAATCATGGGCCATATAACATACAGGACTGTTAAGTCAGAATCAGAGCTGCAGGTTATGGCTGTGTAGCGTGTCTCCTACACACAGGTACTGGGCTAGGGGTGGGTAGAGGCTGGAAGTGTGTGGGGCCTGAAATCCTCCTTGTATAAGACTTGCACCTTGGTTCTGTCTGCATCAACCCAGAGGAAGAAATACTATGATATTGTGATGTACTAAGAAACATTTGGTCTTTGTTCCAAATCACTGGCACAGAGGTCCTAAAATTCTTGTAATTTCCTGAGTCATAGGGATGATAGGAACATCTTTTGTTATAGTTTTTGGCCTTAGTCCCTAGTTTCTGACGCAGCGCTTCTAAGACCCTTGGAATCTCCAGAGTAATATGAATGCCTGGTGGGTGGGCTCCCTAGACAGCTTCAGGATAGGGCTAGTTGCCAGGGAAACCAATCATATGATTAGAGGATTGGAATTTTCAGTCTCATCCCCCAACATAAGGGGATAGGAGAGGAGCTCAAGACTGAGCTCAACCATCAATGGCCATTTATTTAATCAATTCTACCTACAGAATGGAACCACCATAAAACCCCTAAACAATGGTGTTCCAAGAACTTCTGGGCTGGGTTGGTGAACATGTGAAAGTTCTGGAATGGTAGTGGACCTGGAGAGGGCATGCAGCTCTCCTTCTCACATCCTTTGCCCTTTGGATCTCTTACATTTGGCTGTTCCTGAGTTGTATCCTTTATAATAAACCAGCAATGGTAAATACACTGCTTTCCTAAATGCTGTGAGCCATTCTAGCAAATTATCCAACCCAAGGAGGAAATGGTAAGCACCCCTGATTTACTGCTGGTTGGTCAGAAATTATGAGATGCCCAGGTTTGCAACTGGCGTTTGAAATGTAGGGCAGTCTTGTGGGACTGAGGCCTTTACCTGTGTGGTCTATGCTAACTCTGGTTAGTTAGTGTCAGAACTGAATTGAGTTGTAGTAGACCCAGCTGGTGTCAGAGAATTGGTTGGCATGGGGGGAAAAAAAAAACCCATACATTTGGTGTCCAGAATTGTTAAGTATAGAGAAACACATTTTTTCTTTTCGTTGCCTTTTAGTAATACCTCACCTAGAAGGATCTCCTTTTCTTTTTTTCTTTTTTTCTTTACTCATTTTATTTTGCTTTAAGTTCTAGGGTACATGTGCAGGACATGCAGGTTTGTTACATAGGTAAACATGTGTCATGGTGGTTTACTGTACCTACCAACCCATCACCTAGGTATTAAGCCCAGCATGTGTTAGCTATTTTTCTTGATGCTCTCCCTCCTCCTCCTCCACCCTCCAACAGGAGGCCCCAATATGGGTTGTTTCCCTCCCTTTGTCCATGTCCTCATTGTTCAGCTCCCACTTATAAGTGAGAACATGTGGTATTTGGTTTTCTGTTCCTGCATTAGTCTGCTGAGGATAATGGCTTCCAGCCCCCTTCATGTCCTTGCAAGGGACATGATATTGTTCCTTTTTATGGCTGTGTAGTATTCCATGGTATATATCCACCACATTTTGCTTATCCAGTCTGTCATTGATGAGCATTTGAGCTGATTCCATGTCTTTGCTATTGTGAATAGTGCTGCAATGAACATATGCATTTCTCTATCTTTATAAAGAATGGTTTATATTTATTTGGGTATATACCCAGTAAGGGGATTGCTGGGTCAGATGGCATTTCTGGTTCTAGGTCTTCGAGGAATCACCCACTGTCTTCCACAATGGTTGAACTAAGTTACATTCCCAACAACAGTATGAAAGCATTCCTATTTCTTCACAGCCTCACTAGCATCTGTTGTTTCTTGATGTTTTAATAATTGCCCCTCTGACTGGCATGAGATAGTGGTATCTCATTGTGTTTTTAATTTGCATTTCTCTAATGATCAGTGATGTTGAGCTGTTTTTTACATGCTTTTTGGTCACATAAAAGTCTTCCTTTGAGAAATGTCTGTTCATGTCCTTTGCCCACTTTTTTTTTTTTTTTTTTTTTTTGAGATGGAGTCTCACTCTGTCATTCAGGCTGGAGTGCAGTGGCACAATCTCGACTCACTGCAACCTCCACCACTTGGGTTCAAGCGATTCTCCTGCCTCAGCCTCCTGAGTAGCTGGGATTACAGGCATCCATCACCACGCCCAGCTAACTTTTGTATTTTTAGTAGCAAAGGGGTTTCGTCACTTTGGCCAGGCTGGTCTCGAACTCATGACCTCAGGTGATCCATCCGCCTTGGCCTCTGAAAGTGCTGAGATTATAGGTGTGAGCCACCGCGTCCAGCCCTTTGTTCACTTTTTAATGGTTTTTTTTTTTCTTGTAAATTTGTTTAAGTTCCTTGTAGACTGGATATCAGACCTTTGCCAGATGGAAAGATTGCAAAAATTTTCTCCCATTTTGTAGGTTGTCTGTTTGCTCTGATGATCGTTTCTTTTGCAGAATCATCTTTTTCTATTGTGCACAAAGTTTAGGGTTATGATAGCACTGGCCCTTATGATAATCAAGACTTTCTATAGTCAATTCATCACTAGTTCAGAGGCAGAGACAAAGAGAAATTGTCAAGACTCTGCAGCTGTCTCTGTCCCTCTTCATCCAACAAGCAAACTCTTAGTCATACTTTAATACCCAGAAATATCATCTTCTATCAACACCTGATGGTCACTTCCTTTTCTAAACTACCAAAAATCTGTTGGCCCTCCATGTATCACCTAACACATTGTACTGTCTATCACCTTAACACGCTGTCTATCACCTGTATGGAGTCTCTGGAGGTTTTCCATACAGGAAAAATAACAGAACATGTTATTTCATGTTAACAGGAAATAATATGATTAGATGCTTATGATAATACTATGTGAATTATGAACTGCATATGGGAAATATTGGTGACAGAATGGCCCAATTAAGACATAATAAAACTGGAGACTAAGATGTGACAAAGGATTGGAGAAAATAAAGACCTCTAATCTTTAAGCCAAGGAACACTCCTGAAAAATGACAAAATAAATGCAAGAAGATGCAAGAGTCCAATTGAAGTGATTTCTAATTTGAAAACTAGATGGGATGGTGACACCATGATTAAAATGGAGAATCCAGAGACCAAGTTATTTTAGGATGTGAAGTAACAGAGTCTGGTTTGGATGTGTTAAATCTGAGATGTCTGTGGGATCATAGCTTGAGAAATTCCAACATAAATTTAGAATATGAGTCTGGAAAAGTCAGGTCTGAATAGAGAGATCTTGAAATGATCAGATTATAGATTGCAGAGAAGGAAAAGAGATTGAGAAGAGAAGAGGAACAGAAATGAGCCTAAGGAACAATAACATTTGAAGCGTGAGCAGAGGGGAAAGAGCCAAAGAATGAGATGAACATTGTCAGATGTCATTGATGTAGGATATCTTAGACCTTGCAAGAGATTTCATTTATAGACTCTCTACATCTCTCATAGAGAATACTTAAGTTTTCATTAATATTTGAGTTTTCAAGTTGGGAAAAATACTCTAGCAGACATATTAAGTGCTTACTTATGAATTTCTAAGAGTGGGTATAGTACCTAGCATTCCTGAATACATTTGATTACAGAACATTTAATGTCTGGTGTTTCACAGAACATATTCTAGAGATTACTACATTCTTTTGGTAATCTTGTGTTCTTTATGTACAAAGGTTAAACTGACAGATTCATTATAATAAAGTACTTCTTACCTATCAAAAATGAAACACTAACTTGATTTTTTTCCCCATTTTTCAAATATTCAACCATTCTTTCAAAGGACTGTGGCTTTGCAAGGCCCAGCCCATTCTGTTTGTAGTTCAGAGTGAAAGTCACAAGATTTATATATTTAAACTAAATGTGTATGTTTTATACCAACACCAAGTTTTCTTCTGTATACTTGGCTTTTCATTTCCTTTTAAATTTTTGCCTTGATTTGCATTTGCTATTATCATCATATATTTCGTACATATGAAGGACTATAGGTAATGTGTTCATAGGCCCATAGAATAATAAACCACCAAGCTTAAGAAATAGAGGATCAGCCGTGCCTTTATTCCCAGCTAATCAGGGGACTGAGGTGGAAGTACTGCCTGAGCCCAGGAGTTCCAGGCTGTAGTGAGCTGTGACTGTGCCGCTGCACTCTAGCCTGGGTGACAGAGTGAGGCTTTGTCTCTAAAAAAAATTTAAAAATAAGTAAATAAAAGACACAGAGCATTGCCCATTCAGACACATTCCAGTTCTCTGTCTCCCTGGCAGAAGTAATTCTTACTTTAGTCTTTGGATTACTCAATATTTTTTCAATGTCATTTTACTGTACATGTATGTGTCCATGAACAAAATATTATTTGGTTTTGTGAGTTTTTCACCTTTACGTAAATGGCATCATGTTGTATGTATTCCTGTGATCTGTCGTTTTCATTCAATATTTTGTTTGTGAGATCCATCTCTGTTAATGCTTATGGCTGCAGTTCATTCATTATTTTACTACCATAGTAAAATCCATTTATGCATTCATAACAATTTATTTAGCTATCCTTCTGTCAATGGATATTTGAGATGATTCCAGTTTTCTTTTTCCTTTTGCAAACATTACCTCTCTGCACATTCACACACCTGTACTAGTGCTTCTCTAGGGAAATATCTAGGAGTAGAATTGTTAGGTAGAAAGGTAAGCAAATGTTCAAGTACAAAGTAATTCCAAATTGTTTTCCAAGGCATTGGGACCAATTTATACTCCTATTGACAGCATATAACAGCTCCTGCTGCTCTTCGTCTTCGGTAGTACTTATATTTTCAGACTAAAATTTTTGCCAATCTGGTGGGTGTAAAATGATATTTAATTTTGCTTTGAATTTGCATTGCTCTGATTACTAATGAGGTTGATCATCTTTTCACATGTTTATTAGCTATTCATGTTTCTTCTTCTGTGAAATGCCTCTTCAGGTTATTGCCTATTTTTTCCAATGGATTGTTTGTCTTTTGTTTGATTTTGTCTTTAGGTGCGCTTTATGCTACTCTTGTTTGTATGTGTTATAATTATCTCCTCCCACTGTGGCTTGTGTGCTTACTTTTTATATCAAAAACATTACATTTTAACTTAAAATTAATCATTTAATCACATTGGTTAAATGTTTAAAAATAAAAACCAATACATTAATTAATAAAATTAAAAATAAATTAATAAAAGTAATCAAATGCATCCATCTTTTATCCTACCATTTGTGCTTTGGGGGTTGTTTTTAAGAAATCAATCCCTAACTTGCTATCAAATTTAAGATTTTTTTAAAATGAGCATATTTTCTTTGTCTTACAACTTAGAATTAAAATATATTATTTAGTATTATTATACTGTACTAACAGCTTACAAACAAAATGGTTTGGGAGTTCTCAGGCTTACTTTTCTTCCTTTCCTACTCCTATTCCCCTTCCTGGTACCTCCTGAGACTGATCCACTTGAACACTTTTTTCACCCACCCACACTCACGATCTTCTACATGCACAGGCACACGCATATGCACACATACACACACGCGTGTGCATGCACACATATTCTTGTCCCTTTTCTCCTCTCTCCACGTCACCAGTTCTGCCTCCTCACTGACACATTCCCCATTCATAACTCAGGTGAACCCACCCTGTCAGACTTGCACACTGACACTCATTCCTATGTGTACATGCAATCCTTAACCGGGCTGTCTGTAGTTAGGGCTCTCAGTTTCGTCAAATCCTTTTGTTCATTCTTGAAGCCCCATTAACATCCTCCCTCACTCACACAGTGATTTCATCCCTTACTTTGCAAAGCCATTAGAGACTATTTCAGAGTCTTTAAATGTCTTCCTCCCAGTCTTCCCCTCCTTCCTTGAACTTGTCTGCATCTGCTACGTTTTCATTCATTTGGTTAGAAGGATACCTTCCTTGCCATCCAGGACCCAGTATTGGATTTTGCTCTGTCTACTTCTAGCTGGACTTCCTCTTAACTGCTTTGAAATCTCTCCTTTCCTTGCTTTCAACTGGTCACATTCAGCACTGTCTGTGCTAATCTCTTTATCTCCTTTTCCATTCCTTACTCATTCCAGTGCAAAAGGCTTCTTTCCCCTTCTTAGTCTCTGGATCATGGATTCCAAACAGTTTCCCTTGAGAAATCTACATTTGAACCCTAGCTTGGCCACTGACTAGTTGTTTACCCATTGTAAATGGGAATTACTATCCCTACCTCATGAGGTTGTTGTGAGGGTTAATGAAATACAGCATAGAACTTGGAACTGAGCTTCAGGCCAGCACTTGGTAGGAGTTCCATAGGTTTACATTTTCTTTCTTTGTCCTTCAATTTAATTTCTTCTTCTTTAATCCTCTCTTTCAACTTTGAAAAATAAATTATTTTACTTCTGGAGCTAATGATTTATATGCTTTTACCCTTTAATTTTCTCTTTTTTGAAACCAAGACCCAAGTCCTAATTCCTTTATTCATTTGAAAATAACTACATACTTCCATCAAATTACATTACTCATTTCATTTAATTTATCCAGTTACATTCTAAAAAATACTAGAAAAGGAAGAGCAAAAAGAACAAAAATTAGTGAACTTTAGTTTGCTATTTTCCTGAAACAGAATACTTAACTAACTTCCTTCCTTCCTTCCTTCCTTCCTTCCTTCCTTCCTTCCTTCCTTCCTTCCTTCCTTCCTTCCTTCCCTCCCTCCCTCCCTCCCTCCTTCCTTCTTTCCTTCCTTCCTTCCTTCTTTGTTTTTGACAGAATCTTGTGCTATAGCCCAGACTGGAGTGCAGTGGCATGATCTCAGCTGACTGTAGACCTCCACCTCCCGGGTCAAATGATCCTTTCACCTTAACCTCCTGAGTATTTGGGACTACAGGCAAGCACCACCATGCCTGGCTAATTTTTGTATTTATTTATTTATTTTTGTAGAGATGGAGTCTTACCTCACCATGTTGCCCAGGCTGGTCTCAAACTCTGGGCTAAAGCCATCCACCCACCTCGGCCTCCCAAACTGTTGGGATTACAGGCATGAGTCACCATGCCCCACCAAAAGAGAATACTTTTTAGGTGGCATCTTGGCCTCAATATATCTTGTTCATTTCCAGGAAATTTTTTGATGAAATAACATTTGGAAAAATACATTAGATAAATGGCTTCTGAAGCAGTGTCCTAATCCAGTTATTAAAGCCAATCCATATTCATAAGTTGAAAGCTGGCAAAAGTATTGCTTTGATGCATTCATTTTATAATAACCTTGACATGTTTTAAAACGTACCAGACAGATGTCTTCAAGACATAGCACAATGCACTCTCAGCACAGTGAAATAACCACAGGAACAGTTGGAACAGATTTATACACTGGATGAGGTGGAGACTGGCATGCATTCAGATACGAGACTTTTTTGGAGGGGAATGGGCAGAGGACAATGAGCAGGGACCTGTCTTATCAGTTCTTGTGTCCCTAGTCCCCAGAATAATGTAAGTACTCAGTGAAGGCTGGATGGAGTGAATAATAGGGGTGGAGTTGAAATTTGACTCTTCACTTGGGAAAGGTGAAGGCGGTCCCATTTCCAGACTAGTCTAACTTTCTTAGTCAATTTGGATTGCTATAATAAAATACCATAAACTGGGTGACTCGGAAACAACAGAAACTCATTTTCCACAGTTCTGGAGGCTGGAAGACTGAGATGAGGTTGCCTGCATGGTTGAGTCCTGGTGAGAGCCTTCTTCTGTGTACAGACTGTGACTCTTGTTGTATCCTCACACGGCAGAGAGCGGAGAGGGGAAGCAAGCTCTCTCATGACTCTAGGGGCACTAATCCCAATCGTGAGGACCTCACTCTTATGAACTCATCCAATCCTAATTACCTCCCAAAGGCCTCACCTCCTGATACCACCACAGTAGGGAGGTAAGATTTTAGTATAAGAATGTTAAGGGTACACAAACATTCAGTCCATAACATCCATCTTAAAATAACTTTTGTTCTAAAATAGATTTTAAGGTCTACCTATTTTTCTTCTCACTAGGTCAGTTTCCCAGCTGCAGAGAATAAACACAGCACATAGGATATAAAATTGTATACTCTGAAAATTGTGTGTTAATGATCATAACCTCATTGATATGCATTACTCAAAACAATAAATTGTGATGGAGAATGGAAGTATTTATCTATAGTTTCTAAGCAACATTACACACACACACAAAAGATATAATAGTGGGAGGAATAAAATAATCAAACAACTAATTTTATTAGAATTACTTGGATATGCCAGGTATTTCATCCATCTAGATTGAATTATACTTGATTTTTCATATGTAGACACAGCACTTTGCTCCTTTCACCATTAAATGTTTAATCTCACAGGAACAGAAAACCAAACACTGCATGCTCGCACTCATAAGGGGGAGTTAAACAATGAGAACACATGGACACAGGGAGGGGGACATCACACACTGGGGCCTGTCGGTGGATAGGGTGCAAGGGGAGGGAGAGCATTGGGACAAATACCTAATGCACGTGGGGCTTAAAACCTAGATGATGGATGGATAGGTGCAGAAAACCACCATGCCACACATATACCTATGTAACAAACCTTCATGTTCTGCATATGTACCCCAGAACTTAAAGTATAATAAAAAAAGTTTATTCTAACAGTTCCTTTACAATAAGCTCATACTCTAAAACTAAAAAAAACCCACAAAATCTTACATAAATACTCCAATTATTTGTATTCATAAGATAATTACAAGAGATAATTTATTTTAATGCAAACAGATAATGAAAAATAAATGAGAAGTATTAATGGCATTTCTTCTATCAAACTTATGAAAATCAACAATTATCAAAATGTCTGTAAGAAAAAAGCAATACAATGAACCTACAACCATGAAAAAAAGCAAATAATATTAATAAATTAGATTACTTTTGAAAAATAAGTATTTTAATACCCTTAAGTTTCGTCGTTATTTTCTCTTTCCATGAAAAACATAGAAATGCAGTGAGAATTAGTTAGACATGTTTAGATTTTACATATTTTTGTCAGAAATTTAGTTTTATATAAATTTAGGAAGAAACATATGGTAGACACTGGTACTACTGAAGAAATGCCCTAATCAGACTCTTAAACACAGTGAAAAGAATCATTTTCTTTCTGCCTAATGGAGGCTTACCATTTTTTTATATTTGTGAAGCATTTACAGCAGAAGTGAGCAGTGAAGATCTGTGCTTGTCTACAAGGCACATCTGAATCATGAGTATAGAAGACATCAGTAGAAGGATTAGTGGAGGCTTGAAAGGTATTTTACTTTTTTTTACATCATTGAAAAAAGATAGATACAAAAGGTTTTTTGATCCAGAAAGATTGAAATCAGATTAGAATTCTAATTTCTTTCCCAAGAGATCAAAATCAGTTTAAGTTCTGAATCTGTAAGCAACATTTTGCAAAACATTTCTATCTCTCAGCTATATTGCAGTCCTTGCTTTGGTACCTGGGGGCAGCTCAACCTTCTGAAAGCCATGGAGGCTGTGAGATGGATAGAAGTACATGAGTGCATGGGATCCCTGCTCTCCTGGATTCTGACTGGCACCTGGTCAGGAAGAATTCACCATGTTGGTTGCAAAAGCATCTGGTTATGGCTATAGGCTGAATATTTATATCTCCCACAAATTCATATGTTGTTGTGATGGTATTTGGAGCTGGGCCCTTTGGGAGGTGATTAGACCATGAGAGTGGAGCCCTCATGAATAGGATTAGTGCCCTTCTAAAAGAGACCCCAGGGAGCTCTCTTGCCCCTTCTGCCACGGAAAGGCACAGCAAGAAGGTTCTGTGTGAACTAGGAAGCAGGTCCTCACCAGAGAATCTGCAGATAACCTAATCTTGGTATTCCCAGCTTGCAGAACTGTGAGTAATAACCTTTGGTGTTTAAGACACCCAGTCTATAGTATTTTTGTTATTTTTGTTTTAGTGCCCTAAATAAATGAAGATAGTTATACGTAATTAAACTCAGCCTGGATGACTGAAATCAGGGCCTGGTGAAGAGGAGACATCCCAGACAAAGCCAAGAGCATGAGTGAAAGCATCACATTAGGAATGATTCAGTGGAAACAGTATAGACCCCAGAGTTCCAGTTCCAGCTTTGATGCTTTTCGCCCATTACTCTTCATATAATCACTATAAAGAAACAGAAGCCCTCTACTTAGTAGTACTTTTGGTTTTCAAAAGCCACCTAGAGTCCATTTGCTTGTTAAGTCCAAAGTAACCAATTTTAGAACTTCTTTGACTATCATTGACTTTGCAACAAGTATCACAAGCAGAAACACTCAATGATTAAATACTGGAATGGAAAACTTCTGGGGAAGTAGAACAAACAGCCTCTAGATAAAGTATCTGGGAGGCAATTCCAAAACTCTGAACAGGGTTTGGTACATTCTTCACATCACTTTGGGGGTTAGGATTTCAACTTACGAGTTTTGGGGGACACAGGCATTCAGATCTTAGTATTGTGTGTATGTCTGGGCTGTGTGGGGGAGAATCTTAAGCTATAGGTGGCTGTAGATTCCACTAAGAAGGGAAGGAAACTCACCACTGTCATTACCAGGATCCAGCAAGCGACATATATTTACTGAAATAAATATATGGTAAGCAAGCAACATATATTTACCGAGTAAATAAGTGAGATGAATCAAAATGAATAATTAGTGAAATTAGAATTCCTCAGTTCTCTGCTATTTTGTTAGTTTCTCCCTACTCTCCAAAAGTTCTGGATAGGAGTGTCATTAGCAGGCTTCCTAACATTGATAAATGGGGAAGCTACTCAGTAGAAAGATGCCTGGCATTCCCTCTGGTTTATGCTTTTAGACTCAGACTAAACTATGGATTTTCTTCCCTTTTATTAATGTCCTCAGAAATCTTTTACACTAGTAAATCTCTCTGAAAACACAGCAGTAGTTAGTGAGAAGGGAAAAAAGAAACCTTTAAAACCATCTCTTAAAATGAACTCAAGGATAATTATAAGCTCACCAGTATAAACATGTTCAATCAAAATTGAATTCAGGTCTAAAGAGACTAATAGCATCCCATCCATCTCTTTGTGTGTGGAAACTCCGACAATCCCAGTTGGTCAAGTGTATGATCCATTGATAGCAACAGTTACTCCAAATGTTCTGAAATACGAAATGTAGAGAAAAGTCCCAGGCTGATATTATTTCAATGTTATTATGGCTTAATAGAACTAGCCATTCACTTGTTAGCAATCCCAACCTCAATATATGTTGCTTTATTTTCCAAAATGAGATGCTGGGTTAAATTCTTTAAATTAAAAAGATTGATAGCTGCCATTATTTCTGAAGAAGATCAGAATATAAGAAAATACAAACTTGTCTACGTTAAATTTCCTATAGTTAGAAGTGAGTGCTTGTCCAAGAAGAGATTTTTTTCAGTTAATACTAAACTACACTTTATATATTTTTTCTGATTTATGCTCACCTTCCCTTTCTAGGATACCTATGGAACAACTACTATGTGCCAGAATTGTGTTAAAAGCTGAGGCTATTTCACATAAACAAGACATGATCTCAGCCTCATAAACTGACTGTCTAACTGGAGAGATAGGCACTGAAAAAATAATTATAATTCCACATAAGTAATATAAAAGAGGCATGAATACGTTATCAGGTAGGAAGTAATTAATTCTGCCTGAGTGGCAAAGGGGAAACAAAGCTAAAGCAGGAGGTCCTGGAAGAGTTTTCTAGGAGTCTTCCAGGTTTCATGCTAATACACAAGGTCCACATTTCATATGCTGATCTGAATTAAAGAGATAAATTCTGTATTTTCCAATGCAGTGGTTCCCAGCCTTGGCCGTACATACAGTCACCTGGGGAGCTTATAAAAAGATGGGATGAGGGGACTGCACAGATCAATTAAAGCTGCATCCCCTGAGTAAACCTCAGTCACTGCTACTCAAAAACAATTTCCCCAGCTGGTTCTAATCATGTCTGCAGGCCTGAGAACAACTTTTTCATAATAAACAACTATAGGACACTCTCATTGCCCTAAGTCAAGGGGACCATTATTTGGTGGGGAGGGTAAAAGACAGAGCAGATCTATATATCCTTAAAAAGAGAGATTAAGAAATATGCAAATGTTTAAAATCATAACTTCACTTTTATACATCTAACTGCAATGTAAAAATCAAATCCAAAATGGCCTTGTGTGTGTGTGTGTATGTGTGTGCATGTATGATGTTATCTATAGCTATTGACAGGGCATTGAAAATTACACATCAGTATGTAGACCTGAAGGTTCGTATATGCTAAAGACTTTGAGGTTTTAGGGACTTGAGATGATTCTTGTCCACTATTCTGAGTGTTTTCTGAACACTTTAAGTGTGCAATGGATTGAGCTTAGAATATAATCCCAGTTAAACACTGTAGGAGATCAGTCAGAGTGGGGGGAGAAATTACAGGGAAAGGGTGCAAATCTTCTGAAAGGTCAGAAGTCTCTGCATAGCTCTGGGGAGGATAAGCTGAAGGTAGCTGTTCTCTTACCATGAAGCAGAGGGCAAGGAGGAGGTACAAGGAAGTGTAGGTGAATTTAGTGTAAACAGGATTGTTTACTTATATTAACCAGGAACCGACCTTTGATCATGCCAGCACGAGACTGCTCCCTGAAAGGAGGAACAATAATGTTCATTACCCACAGACTGTGTTGGCTTCAGGCTTTCGACATTATGTCTGTACTAAATAAAAGCAAGGAGCCCCAGCTTATCCAGACTGCTCACTCTTTGGCAGTCCCCTAGTTGCTCTTACACTGCATATCTGTGTCTGAGTCCTCCTTTCATCTATTGTTTGGCCAGGGTCTGCAGGACATACCTGGCAAAACATCTCTCCTTTTTTTGAAAAATTAAGACAATTTCAATAAAGTTTGAACTTTGGTTAATAATAATGTAATATATCAATGTGACAAATGAAAAATATTCATGTAAAATGCTAATAATAGGGAAAACTGGATGTGGGATGCAGTGTAACACTATACTATGATCAATTACCTCCCTGGAAAGGCTGTAGACAGATGAGGAACGGTGTGTTACATTCTCTTATATATCTAGACATATCTGTTGAGTGGTCACGTAAATCAATTCAAGAATCAGTGTTGCAATAGGTAATCATTCAGGCTAATTAAGTGGTATTATAATTTATTGAAAGCTGATCAAAGAGGTTAAAGAGCCCAAAGGAGCAGCTTTATCTATTGGCTATGTATTTATCTATCTACATCTATGTATTGTATCACCTAGCTAGCTAACTAATCTATGCATCCATTCATCCATCCGTTTATCTATTGTTATTTAGTTTTCCTTTATGAGGAGACAATATCCGAATGTAATTAAGAATAACTTATTACACAGTTAAATTTGGTAACACACATTCTCTGAAAACAGAGGAACAAGAGTGTATTAGAGATCTTTGGTTCTTTAGAAGGTATTGAAAGTCAATATAGTATTGAGAAAAGGGATAAACATGTTTCTAAGAGCAGGCCATAACCTGTAAAGAGTTGGGTAGATGAGGTGTATTCTTCTTTTCTGTTTATTCATGAACAGTTTGCAGATGGAAATAAAGGAATATCATATTTGTAATATTGACTGATGAGACTGCTAGTTCTCTAATTAAAAAAATAGTTCTGGACATGTAGAAATAGCTTCATTTTTGTTAGTAATTTTATGTTTATATTCCTATAAAAAGCATTTTTATTTCCATGAGCCACGACTAAAATCACATAGTCATCTGACTGGATTTCAGCAGTCATTGAAAGTTAACCCCTAGGCCCTGTTCAGAACCATGTTCAAAGCCAATCCAGGGGCTCCATGCTGATTAAATAAAGGGAGAAGGGGCAGCACGAGGGCCCCCTTCCACCCTGGGGTATTTCTCATGATATTTGTGATGGGCTCTGTGGGAATCTTAGTAATCCTCAGAGATTCCATTAGTGCATAGCTGGCTTATTTCAAATGAGTAAGTCTCCCTCCTCTGCCATCCCTGTCCCTATGATCGCCACATCAGTATGCTTGTTACATCATACTGAAACCATTTGTTGACAGGCCTGTGTTCCCACTAGATGCCAGTGTGAGTGCTTTGAAAGCAGAGACTGGGCCCCATTTATCTTTGATTTTCCAACAAGTATCACAGGTAGTAGGCACTCAAAAATTAATTATTGGAGTGAAAACAAACTTTGGGGAAAGTAGAGCAAAGAGTCTCAGAAGAAGTGTCTGAGAGGCCATTCTAACGCTCTTGATGGGGTGTGGTACATTCTTTACCAAAGAAAAAATGTATGAAAGCACTTTAGAAAGATGCTTGATAAAACCTCTTTTTATTCTGCCACATTCAATTTCTCAAAATTGTGTCCTGTCCAAGGCCATCAGAGCTTTCTGAATCTCTTTTCTATCTTACGCAAATGTTTATTTCCAAATGTTTACCATGCCAAGATTGTGTTATGTAATGTGGGCATTCAGAACTCCAGGTAGGTGCTAATAACCTTGTTGCTCTTAAGGATACCAGATCAAAAATTAACAATGTAATCACTAAAATTCCAGAGATAACATCACAATTAGGTCTTCAAAACAACACAGTTCTTTACAGAATCTTCCTTTGCTTCTATACTGCATTTTGTCTGATAAGCACTTGCCAACAAAGACATCATACTAATTACAATTTGTTATACAAAGGGCAGGAAAACTGATAAATGATTCATTGATTATTTTCTTTATGAAATAATTCTTCTGTTCTTGTCCTCACATTACATTTGGATAACAAATGGAGGCTTTAAGTGCTTTCCCAAGGAATTATTTAGAAAAAATCATGTTGTCAGTATTAATTCTTAGCAACCGTGAGTGCACACACATTTTTTTAAAAAAAAAAAAGGAGGACAAAACGAGTATTTTTGGTTCTTTGTATGTGGAAAAGAATCCCCCTTTACAAAGTAGAATTGTATAAAATAGTTTTTGGCTTCTCTGTAAGATTTTTCACTCCCCGCCATTCCAAGTTATGTAAGGCACACTTCCTCTCCCCTGTGTCCCCAAATGCTACACTAGAGAAGGTAAGATGCCTCTCGGCATTTATTCTGGTTTTCTTGTCCTGAAAGGGTCGATACCTGATATGATAGCTAATTTTCCAAGGGAAAACAGCTGAGCAAGAGCAGGAATTTAGGCAGTGGGAAATGTGAGCCAGTCCACAGGGTCCTTAGTGAGTAGGAAGGAGTGACCAGGAAGTCTGAGGTGAAGAGGAGTGGGTGGTGATAGAGCCAGGGTCAGGGGCTCCAGATGTTCTCTGGGTGCCTTCTCTTCTCTATTTTCTCCTGGAAAGCGATTTTATGATTCCCAAGTCTGTATAAGAGGCCCAATGGTCTCTCCATCTGGACATTTCCCTCATGCATACACCCATGCACCTTATCCATACCATGCCCCAAAGTGATCTTGCATTCTCTCAACCCTTTTCTCATTTCTGTATTCCCATCTCAAAAGGAATGGTGTCAGCAGTCATGTAGGCCAGAGACATTTCTTCATCACCCCGTCTCTTTGTTCTTCCTTAATCCTGTGTATTCTTGAGGATTTTACTTCAAAATGTTTCTGAAATGCATTCTTTTCATCTTCCTTCACTCCAAACCTCATCATCTCTGTTCTGGACAAGTATAATCTCTTCTTGACGGTCTCCCTGCCTTCAGTCTTTTCTCCCACTTTTCCATCCCCTAAAGTGCTGACACAGTGAGTTTTCTATAAAGCAAAGCTGATTATGTCATTCTCCTTGATTAAAAGGCTTCAGTTGCTTTCCAACATTTAAACTAGGGAATCAAATCTGGGATTCTTCACCTTGCATAAGAACATCTTCACAATTTTACCTCTGTTTACATTTCTGGCCTCTTGTCTGCAGGCTGACCCTTTACTTGCATGTTATGTTTGATACACTCAGAATAACTCACAGAACTTCTTTCTGTGCCATTTATAAATTAGATAGATATTTATTATTGAAGCATGACATGCCAGGCACTCTTCTTCTAGGTCCTAGGGACATAGATGAGGTGCCCCGGTACATGTTCTTCTGGAACGTCCTTCCTAGGCTTCCTTTAATTTCTGCTCACATATGATCTCCTCTGTGTAGTCTTCATGGCCCTCCCAGGTAGAGGCATTTTCCATGCTACCAGAATTTATTACCTCACATACACAACTCTGATGTGGCATAATACAAATATGTGTCTTCTTATCTCTTTCCCTCACTCAACTGAGGGTTAAAGTCCTAGACAGAGCCTGTGTCTTATTCATCTCTCTCCTCAGTGTTTAGGGTAATGCCAGGCATGAAGCAGGTGCTTGATAAATATATAAATATTTTCTGAATGAATGGTAATATGTGCCCATGATGTATGTCCAGGATAAATCTGCATCATACACACTTGCCCTGGGCACTCTGGAAAAAATACGGGCACATATCATCAGAGGACCCTCCACCACACACACACCTAATGTCAAAGTAATTCCCCAGACTTCTGACTCAAAATAAAATTTATTTAGCTGAAAATAAAAGATAAACATAACTGGAAAGGAGGTTAACGGTGGTTGCCTCAGGGTGGTGAATTTCCAGAGGAAACTTGGGTATATATGCCAGCTATTCCCTTTGCCCGAAATGTCCACTCCAGCCCTTACACACACACACATGCACACACACATACTCACGCACACACAGCCTAGTTAACTCTTACCAATCTTTCATATCTCATTTGTATTTCTTTAGGGAACCTTTCCTAACCTTTATCATCACTGATTAAGTGCAGTCTCCTGTCATGTATTCTTAGAGCATCAAATATCTTCCTTTAGTAGCTTTTATCTAGCTATAATTATACTTATTTATATTATTCTTTGATTAATTTCTATTTCTTTTTCCAAACCATAAGTTCAACAGGGCAAGCTCCATGTATGTTACATAGGAGACTCTCAATGCATATTTATTGAATAATAATCAAATGAAACGTCTACTTTAATATTCATAATAACCAACCAAGGTGAGCCCTGTTATCATATGCACTTTCCAGAGAAAATGGACACGAGTACAATTAAGTAACTTGCCCAAGATTCCACACTCAGGGATGAAACAGTGAGACAGTTACTGGCTTTCTGAATACTGGTGTCCTGTATCACAGAAAACTAATTTAGAGCTATTTTAAAACTTTAAATAAATGAGTTCAGCTTTATTATTCACTGTTGAATGCCTAAGAAAATTATTAATTTTAAATATGGGTTTAAAAAAATGAGCACATCCATAGAGGGTTTGTCTTTTTTGATCTCTCAGCTCTGATTGGAAATAAGTCAGTATTAGCAGTGTTGTTAAAATCTCCATCACGAAGATCCATGTGGGTGCCTGGAGTCTAGCAATAGAAAAGGTAAGCTTATTTCCTTTTCTAATATATGGTTCTTGTTTAATTCCCAGTGTGTGTTTGAAATAATTTTTAAAAAGTAATCTGATATTCGCAATTTACTGAAACATCTGACAACTGGGTATTGAAGACTTTATTGTTGCATTATTTGAGAGCCTTCCTAAAATCCTAATCCTATTTTTCTACAGAGTGAATGTATTCCTTCATATTAAAAGACACTAAAAAGTAATGGCAAATGAAACGTGGTCATGTTGAGCAGCTTCTCAGAACCTCAGTAAAGTATGGGTCTTGATTACAAAGAGAGATCTATGGATCCCAGTTGATGGGGAGCAGAAACACAGGTACATCTTAAGGATAGAGGTCCTCAAGGGTACAAGTTGGCTATACTGAGCACATTTTCCAAGGCCACTTGCAGATCCTGCTCTAAACTGCCATTGGACCTGGCCAGAATTAATTAAGATGCATACCCAGTTTGTATGATACTTAGCCCATTGAAAGAGAAGGTGATGCTGAATAAAAAATGGATTACAAGAGGAGAACTGGAGCCCTCCTCCCACCTCTCAGGGAGAAAGTAAGGACTATTGTTGTTCCCTACTTCTCAAGTTGGGTATGGACAAAAACTAGATGCATGAAGGGGTGCTGGGTATCAAGGAAGAATTGCTTTCTAACTCATTAGGTATCTGAATGCCCCGTTCATCTACTTGTAGTGGGATCTTGCTATTTTCAAAGCTCACTTAAACTATCCTTAGAACGAGTCAGTATTTCTATTCCCTTTCTTTCAAATGGATTCTCTTAATATTACTCAAGCAGCCAACCAGTTAGGAGTAGAGCTCTGAGGAGTCAATTCCCCCACCTGACATGTTGCATCATATTAATGCTGAATTTCAGACATGAATTATTTTAATGGCCCATTTTATAAGCCATTCATTGTCTGAACTCTTACAAGAATTATCAAGTTTTATTCTTTAACCACTTAATAAAATTATCTCCAGCTTTTCCAGCTCAGAAGGGGATCGTGGAAAGCTGGTCAGGGCACGTTTGTCCTGTGGGCCAGGGAGATTTCTTTACATCAGGACACTGGGAAGGTCTGTTGGCTAGAAATGGACCCTATGTCAGGAGGCACAAGGTGAAGAGAAAATTTAGTTCAGGGTTATTTTTTTTTTAACCTGGGAAAGTGCATGATTCTTGCAAACTGCTGTAAAAGTACTTGTCATGTGAAATAGTTTAGCCCTAATGAAAACTCCCCAGAATAACAAATAAGGAGCTATTTGCAAATGTCATGAAATATCAGAAACCAAAGCAGTGTTTTGCTGTGATGAAATGCCTTAGTACATTATTTATGCATTTTTGTTTTTATTCAGAGCTGCATAGAGACATAGCTGCTTAAAGACATTAACTTTCCCATTCTACTAATTCACTGAGCAGAATAGATTCAAATCACCAATGTATCAGTCAGCATCGACACAGGAAATAAAAACTACACTAAGTGCTTTAAACAGAGAAAATTTAATACTTGGAATTGGTTACACAGATGATACATGACCTGAAAAGCTAATCGGGGACAGGGGAGGCAATTCAAAGATATATAAGAACAGGAAGCCACTGCCTCTAGGATGTGCTATTTTCAGAAACCAGTTACTCAGGTTGGAACAAGTGGAGCCTAGTGACTGCCTGGCAGAAGCTGGGACCATGAAGGAAAGGGATGTCTAGTGGGAGTGGAGCCCCAGAAGATACAGCTTCTTCCTGCTGGAAATGCCTCCCCAAGGCAGAGGGAGAAATACGGGGACTTCTCCCCTTTCCTCATCCTACAGTTTTCTGCTAGTACCCATGATTGTCAAAACTACTGGAAGCTAGTTGTCAAGGGAGCCCCCCAAATGGTGTTTCCTGTGATTGACAGCAGCATAGAGGAAGGGAGGGAAATGGATTTAAGTCTACATAGGCAAATGGCCAACTAGCACACGTGCTGACCTACAGTATCCTGTCCATGGCAAATATCAAGTGCATTACTTTTGTGCTATTAGTTTTGAAGTTCATTCAGTTCATTTCTTCTTTTCCTTAGCTTATATTTCTGAGTAACTTTGATGGATCCATCCCTTGTGTTCTATGTAGCACAAAGACACTGAAGTTTTCTGTGGTGGAAAAGCAGAAACCAAGAAAACATGAAAGGGAGTAGATAGGTGGGGAAGGGATCATACACTTTATTTGGATATGGCTACATTAAAAAAAAAACTAGGTAGAATGTTTCATTTTTTTAAGTTGTATTTCTTTGGACAGATCCTATTAAAAAAACAAAAAACAAACTACTTGTGGCTACTAAGCATTCACTGGGTCTATCATTCTCTTTTAATATGTCTTTAGGGGTATATGCAATACAAAGAGGAATGGGATCTAGGCTGAGATCTGGTCTAGTCAGGAGCAGACTGGCTGTGTGTAAAAATGGAAAAGAAGAAACATGTGCTCTCTATGTTCATCATCCCTGTGTCCTACCTTCCTCTCCTTTGGGTTTATGCCAGGTTTCCCAGGGAGAGCTCCCCTAGTGTCCTCTTTACTCTCCTCAAGGCCTGGTGGATCCTAACTGATGGATGTTTATGGAGAGCTGGTGCTGCCACAGCCAGTAGAAGGGCCTGTCTGCACCTGTTGGTACCCTGAGCCTCCCACTCACCAATCCCAGCCTCCAGGTTTTTCCAAACACGTGCCATGTCTCTTGATCAATTGGAAGTCATTAGACCTGATTTGAACTGCCTGAGGGACAGGCTCTCCTTTTAACTTCCATTTATTAAGAGCCCATTATGTGCCCAGAACTTGACGGGACACTTTTCCTGGATTATCACATTTAATCCTCACACCAACATCAGGTTACAGATGAAGAGACCAATTTAGAGATTAAATAATTTTCCCAAGGTCACTCAACCAGTAAGCCTAGAAGTGGGATTTGGACCTGATTCGTTGTGTGCAAGCATATACTGCATCATACTGCCCAGGGCCATGATGGGCAGCAGAATGCAGGCTCCTCCACATGTTCGCCAGACTCTCAGCATCTAGAGAACTTTGCCCTTTAACCAGGCATCTCAAAGCCACATTCACAGCTCTGGACACATAGGCGCTGAGGAGAACTGATCGAGCAGTAATGTCTCCATGGGGACCAGCCAGCCAGCAACAGTGTACACACTCACTGTGTACTGACCAGGACTCAGACAATATGTTCTGCCAATCCCTGGACTCCTAATTAGCCTTCCATCTCCCAAAGTGAGTCAGTGTCAGGTAATCAAACATGTCTCTTTCCTTGTCTTCTCTCATTTAAGGGACTGTAGCTAGCTCCTACAGCTTATTCTATACTACCCATCAGGTCTAATATAAAGTCATTCTAAGAATAATCCACCCAAAATGGCCTTCATATCTGGTGTGTGGAATATAGCAGAAATCTTTTCATTCAGTGTTAAAGCATTGCATCATCCAACGAACTGACTGCAAATGGACACACAGTCTAACCTAAAGGTTATGGATTAGTAGGTAAATGCAAAAATTCTATTAGTTTTCAGACCTGGGGTTTATGACATTCATTTAAAATGAAACCAAAATCCTATACAGAAATAGGAAAAGCACCATGGATGGATTCACTTTTAACAGCATCCACTTACCTATTACACAAGGGCCAAGAAGACAGTAGTTTCTATATCATGTAGTTACTTTTTATTCCTGTTCATTGACTTTGACAAAGACAGTAAATAGCATACAGAGAATAGACACATTTTGAAGAAATATTAAAACACTGATTAATGTCACATTAAGAAGTGTAAAGGCCCTTGGGTAGAGGGAGAAAAATTAAAATGCCTTTGGTTCTTAATGAAACTGCACCAGGCTTATATAAATCTAAAATCCTTACTTTAACCTGAGTTTAAAATAATGGGCTAACTTGACAGTGCTTTACAAATCCTAGCAACGAACATTATCATTTATTACCAGAATGAGTGATAATAGGAGTAGCAGAGAGATAGTGCATATTGGGAAGTGTCCAAAGAGTTTAGCAAGACAATATTTCTTTTCCACAATACAAAGATAAAACAGTCGTAAAACTGAGAGTTCATTTCATTCACTTGGAGGAGAAGGGCAGGTGGGTGTTCTGGTTAAACAGATTGCAACCCTGTTCTATAGGAGCGTAAAGGAGAATGAAGAAACACAAGAGGTAATATTCACTCTGCAGTGCAAGAAGGTACATGGATTTAAAGTCCATCACAGTAATTAAATTTCAATGTTGACACAGTACATCTCAACATTCAGAGTTCTAAATATAGTTTACACAGTGCCTGTGAGCAAAATGCAATGCACATGAATATTTATCTCTGTAGTGAAGCTGCTTCTGCCACATGCTCTGAAAAGAAGGGTTGAGATTAGGACAGACCAAAACAGAGCCCACAGAATTTGATGATAATCATTTCAAAATAGTTGAAATGAGCCCATGGCCTCATCAGAGGCAGTGATTTTAAGCATTTTTGGTTGCAAAACCCTTTGCACAAATGAAATCTAATTAGAAACTAAATATTTGAAATGGACTGAAGTGAGATAGGTCAGTTGATTTTTGCAGGAAGCAGGGTATTCCAGGCCAGTGACTTCTCAATGCCACAGACTTTGAGATGCATAATCTAAAACTATTCTTTTAACCAATAAATAAGTAAAATAAAAATCTACTGGGTATTTGATTGATTTTAGGGTACTAACAGATGGTAGCGAGCTATGTATTTCAAAGGAAGGGCTTATGGAATGGGTTGGTTATGATAGGGAAGAGCAGTAAGATTCGATGAAATGAATGCTAAAATAAATGTTATTCACTTTCTGCCACATGAAGATACTGTTTTCTTTCATATTATTCCTGGGCCCTCAACTGTGGATCTGGTTCCAGCATGAACTGTGCATCTACTCTGTGTTTGCCCCTCCACCCAGTCTGTCCAACTATGCCTCAGCGGTGGTGTCTGCACTTAGGCTCTCACCTCTCTGGAAGTGCCCGGGACTGCAAGGTGGTGTTCTTCCTCTTGTGCCTAACGTGTTTCTCCACATTTAGCCCTGATTTCCTTAAGCATATTTATAGTTTTGTTTTGTTTTTTGAGAAGGTGTGTCACTCTGTTGCCCAGGCTAGAGTGCAAAGGGTGCGATCTTGGCTCACCACAACCTCCACCACCCAGGTTCAAGAGATTCTCCTGTCTCAGACCCCCGAGTAGCTGGGATGACAGGTGTGTGCCACCACACCCAGCTAATTTTTTTGTATTCTTAGTAGAGATGGGGTTTCACCATGTTGGCCAGATGGTCTCAACCATCTGACCTCAGGTGATCCGCCTGCCTTGACCTCCCAAAATGCTGGGAATACAGGCGTGAGCCACCATGCCCAGCCAAGCATATTTATAGTTTCTTAGTCAGCTTAGGTTACACATGCTGTGGTAACAATCCCAAGTCCTCAAGGACTTAGCTTATTTCTTGCTTGTACTGCATTATCATAATGGGTTGAGTAGATGTCCTCTTCACTCTGGGACCCAGGCTAACACTCATATTTGGGACATTGCTGGCCTGGTGACAGAGAAAAAGCCCCATGTGGCAGTATATTACATAAGGCCTCTGAAATTTTCTGCTGGGAAGTAGCGTATATCAGTTCTGCCCACATACCATTGGACAAAATAGGTCAACTGGTCTTTGAGAAAGCTCAATTCAACCATTTCAGCTTAGTTTCTTTTGCTGCATGATTTCAGTGATGGATACCATATTTCTTTAGAGCTAGCATGACTCATGCCAGTTTCCATTGAGAGCCTTATATGTTTCTCTTTTAGATCTTGTTTCTCCTATTAGAATTGCTCACTAAGTAATTTCATATCTGAAGCTGTTACTAGCATTTAAGATATTGGAAAATCAGAGATACCTAATGTGTCCTGAACAAAAATACTGCTATGCCTTAATGCTGCTGACTCTCCCAAGAGGATGTTTTTGTGGAACCCTACAATTATGAAATCATGGCTTTAAAAAACATTTGCGGTACACATTAAGATTGACAGACATGATTTGCAGCAGGAGGAATTGGGCTTTGCATCACAGATGCTTATTAGTGAATTCATGGATCAACAGGCTCACAACATATTCATTCATTCAGCATTTATTCTGAACCAAGCAAGCACTGTTTCAGATAAAATCCTACTGTCATGTAGTTTACAAATACAATCCAACCTGGGATAGATATTTGACATCATAAATAACATATTCAACATCTGACATCATCCCAACTGCTCCACTGATCCCAGCTCCACCATTTACTAACTATAAGACCTTGGGCAAGTTATCCAGCTTCTATAATACCCCCCATACATAAGATACAGATAATAAAAGCAATTACCTCATAAGTCTGTGGTGAGGATTTCCTGAAATAGTGAAAAGTACTTAATTGTGCCTGGAGCTAAGTAAGTGCCCAATAAAAATTAGTCATGGTCCTCATCACCACCATGATCAGATTACATATTAGAGTGGTGGTGAGGAACAGAATTGGGCTTTGTAGAATTTTACCTGAAAAAAATGTGGAGGTCTTTGTTGAAGAAGCTTAAGATGGGTCAACAGTGTTATGTAGCTGTTTAAAAAGCTAAAGTCACCTTAAGTAGTTGATGAAAAATGTCATATTGTAGGAAAATCAATTCTACTTCAGTCTTCTCTGATCAAAATTAACCTAGAATATAGAAATATGATTTTGGTGTGAGACATTCATTTCTGAAAAAGAAAGAGTACCTATTATATCTGCATCATACAGGGTCCTAAGCACATAGTTCCTATAAAGATGAGTTCCTGGCATTATACAGCGCAGGCACTCTTTCATTTTTGTTAAATCATTATACAGTGGCAGGCACTCTTTCGTTTTTTTTTAAATCACTAGAAGTCATGACATATTTCAGCCTTAGTTTCTTCTAGGAATTTTTCAAACAACTGTTGGGCAATCCTACAGAGATGTTTTATAATGCCCTTCAGAATGTCAAAAGGACTTATTCCAATCCCTAATTTCCTGCTGATCTTTACCATCTGTTACTTTGACCTTTTCATCAAAGGCTCCTCAAGCTGCTGGAAGCCCTGCATGTTAACACCCAGTGGAATATTCTTCCTGGGTTTCTTCGCCTCAGTCTCAGCACTATCACTTGCATACATTTTGTTGGCCATTATGGTTTCAAACAGTTCACTAGAACACAAAAATATACGGCAGAAAGGAAGGCTCCTGAGGGGTACATAACAAACATTGCTGAAGGCTTTCGACTGAATATGGTACAGTAGAGTATTCAGTGCCTGAGAACATTTACCATATGGGGCACAAACGTTTGCCACCTGACAGCATCCAGTACCGTCTCCCATATCAGCTCCTCATTGGCTCAGAGTATGCTGGCACTTTGAGTATCTGAAAAATTATATATTAACAGTTTGTGCAAATGAACTGTTCTATAGATAATTCTTTTGAGAAACTATTACACACACAAATAGTATTGTAACAGCCCAGCCCGCAAGGGTAGTATTAAATGGTATATGGGTTCAAATTTAGTAGCACTTTAAGAGAAATAGAAATAAAGTGTTGTCTGCTTAGAAGATAACCACGTGATGAGAGAAATAGGAAACAGTCAAAGCAACTAGGAGTGCGAACATCCAAAAGAAAACACAATTCACTTGATAACTACTTCCAAGCAAAAAGGAAAGCTGACTTACATTGTTCCAGAGGGCAGAAGGGGGAACAAAAACTGGGTAAGAAGAAAGCATATTTTTGTTCCACTTGAGAAAATATTTTTAATATTTAATGCTGTCCCAAAAAAGGAATAGTTTACATTCTGTGATAATGAACTCCTTATCAGTAGAGGTAGTAAATGTGGATGGCCATTTGTTAAGGGGTTCATGCATTGAGTAGTGTGGTGGTTTATAAACAGTGGCCAAAAGTTCTTTGACATTTCTTCTATAGAGATGTCTATGTACCCTCCTCTTAAGTCTACGTGGGATTGTAATTGCTTTAATTAATTAAGGATGAGGAAGTGACACTATGTGATTTCCAAGGCTGGGTCATGAATGTCTATATGATGTCCACCTAATTTCTTGGAATTCTTACTTTTCAGATGCTCTGCCTCAGAACCCAGCCACCATGCTGTGATAAATTCAAGCCACATGGAAAGACTGCATGTGGGAGGCATGACTCAAATTAGATTTGAACTTTCATTTATATCCATTGTGTCACTGGAAAAATTAGAAATAAATTAAGTTCTACTAAAATCTAATATCCTAATTGTCTACGGCACCATCATTCAACTGCATGTCAGACTCAACATGTGAAACCTTCTCTTTGAGTACTGTGAAACATATTCTAAATTAAATGGTCGAGTCAAACTGGTTTATATATGTATTGTATTATTTAGTTTCGACTTATCAATTAGCCCTCTCAAAATGGACAAGGGGCATAAAGAGATTTCTGCAAAGAAACCATAGACTGACTAAAAAATAGTAACAAGGCAAGCACACAGACACAAGAAACTGTCAGAGCTGACATATCTCACAGGGTAAGTTTCTAGCTAGCCACAGTATCAGAGTAAAAACTGTGATGATTTGATCTCATCAGAACTAACTCAATGATTTAGAAATTACCCAGGAGACTATTGGAAGTGCAGATTTACACCCAATATATTAGTGACCCTTATCCAAAGAGTTATTGTGCTTGTTACATTAATTAATGATGATAGTACATATGTACATATTTGTAACTAATAAATAAAATTAGAAGGTTGAAAAATATGAAATTGCCAATGTTCAAGTATTTTTGACCCATGTCAATTTCATATGGTTCAACCTAATTTGTTGAAGTTAAATGCTCAAAAATTATTTACTTTGGAGTGAGTACAGTAAAAATGTCCATGCAGACTGTTGGTTTAAGGAATAAGACACTTGATAACCATGAATTTAGTGAGTGCTTAGGAAACTGTTTACCTTTGCTCCCCAGCTGTGTATATATGTGAACACAGACACATGACATGTTACAAAATTATTGCTTTCCTTGTCTGGTGATAATTTTATTATAACACATGCACTCTTTCCAATTGGGGTGGCTCCTAGCACCCAGATAGATTATGAAACACTGACTTGAATGACAATAATTATTCTTTGCCTGACTCCATCCTGCAGTGATGTATCTAGAAAATCAACATTCCTTAGTAAAAAACAAGGCTTTAAAAAGAATGATTTTTATGGGAGCTGGTGGTTATAGAGAATTTTAGTGCCAATAAAAAGAAGATGAGGATTACTTGTTCCTTTGAGGCCGTGAGGTAATTAAAAAACAATATTTAGTGGGTTTTAGAACACCTATTTCCATGAAATCTCAGCACTAAACAATTCAGGGAAATCAGAATCGATAAATCACCTAAACAGATCAGAAAAAAATGGATAAAGCAACCATAATTCTATGCTACCTCCACCCCCTCCAGATCCATTAAATTATTTCAACTTCTTGGCATAAAATCCCATAACATAATACTCCAAAGCATGTGTCTTGCTTTGGTGCTTGTCAAAATTAGTGTCTGAAAGACTGTACAGAGAACGGTTTTCTTTTTTTTTTTTGAGACAGAGTCTCGCTCTGTCACCCAGGCTGGAGTGCAGTGGCCGGATCTCAGCTCACTGCAAGCTCCGCCTCCCGGGTTTATGCCATTCTCCTGCCTCAGCCTCCCGAGTAGCTGGGACTGCAGGCGCCCGCCACCTCGCCTGGCTAGTTTTTTGTATTTTTTAGTAGAGACGGGGTTTCACTATGTTAGCCAGGATGGTCTCGATCTCCTGACCTCGTGATCCGCCCGTCTCGGCCTCCCAAAGTGCTGGGATTACAGGCTTGAGCCACCGCGCCCGGCCACAGAGAACGGTTTTCCATTCAAGGGACAGTTGCCTATTGAAGCCCCTCTCCCAAATGACTGAGAAATGTACTCTCATCCTGCACATGCAATATCAACTCTCTCTTATCAGCTAAGATTGTTCTGTTTCACGGCACCATATCTAAAATAGATTTATGCCTTAAAGTAAAAAGAGATCCTGAGCTTATTTGTTTATTTGTTCTTTCAGTCATTGATTCATTCAACAAGTATTCAAGTGACTACCACAAGCCACGCAGTGCTGAAGACACAAAAGAGTACAGCAATTTGCAACCTGGGGCTAAGGGGCTACCAAAAAGTTAGAATTCCAAACACCAGGTGAATGTGGTTCCCTAAGATAACATAAAAATGTGAGAAGAATAAAACAGGTTGTTGAAAACTAATGTATTCTAGCACTTTTGTTTTTCTCAATAATTTACACATAAACACTGGCTCCTTCAGGAGCTATCCCCAAGTTAAAGGCATGTGACAGAAGACCCAGAAAGAGCAAGAGGCAGAAAGGGTAGGCCTAGTGAAAGGGAGAGGGTAGCAGCAATTTCCAAACTCCCTGGGATTCAATGTCCCCAACAAAGTGGAGAGTGGACATGAATCTGTCAAAAGAATGTGAGAACAACCTGTAAGAGCCTCCTACAAGCCAAAGATGGGACAATTTGAGCATCAACAGGGATGATGTAAGTGCAATAGATTGAAATACTTCAATAAATTTTAAATCCTTGTGTTCTTCATGATACTAAAAAATTATTGAGTACCGAGTGACACTGTAGGGAACTAATGATAATTTTGAAAACTGTAAATAAAAGAATCAAGAGTTTATCCTCCCTTGGCTACACTAGTTGTACTACTGGTCACCAAGGAATATAAAGGAGGAAATTTTTATTATAAAAATATCACATCTAATAAATGATGATGAAGGCATGAGAAAATAAGAATACCACTATTTTGTAATCTCTAATAAACTAATGGATTTAGGCATTGAACATTAATGGCTAGCACTTCAAAAAGAGATAAAGCATATAGTGTGCTTTTTATTAAGTAGAAAAGACCACATATATGAATGTCTTATCAACAAAACCCACAAAAATCTAATATAATAAAACCTCTAGATCCAACTACTAAGTACGGTAAATAAGAGACCAAAGAACATATTAAGCTATATCGTGGGATGCAATCAGCAAAAACTAGACTGTGAGAAGGTACAGGACAAACAATCAATTTTTTTCCTTGCAGTTTGACAAATGAACTGCAAGAAGAAAAAAATAAAAGGAGAGGAGTACCCATATATTTTAAAAAGTCTCAAGATAAATCAATCTATGGACAAGCAATGTATGTATTTTATTTGAATTATGATTTCTTAAAAAATGTATGATGCATTAGATAATTGCATTGACTGGGGATTTGATGACATGAAGACTGATGGTGAATTGTTTTACTGTGGGATTGGTATTCTACTCATACATAAAAACTATGTTTTTATCTTAGAAAAGTACATAATAAAATATTTTGAAATGAAATAATATGATATTGGATTTGCCTCAAAAAAACACAGGTGGGAGAAGGGTTGGGAAGATGTGACTGACAATGAAGATGGGGCTGCAGAGTCCAATGAGTTGGTATTTTCTGGAGCTGGTGATCGATGTGTAGAGGTTTCTTTTATATTATTCTGTTTATACTTGTGTATGTTTGGATTTCTCCCCTCTCCACAATAAAAAGCAAAAAGAAAACAAATTAATGGACATATGAATTCATGTATCCAAAAGATCCGCAGGACTGGCTAATTTAGATTCTTTCAGATTTTCCAGTGAAGTTACCAGACATATAATAGTCTGGTTTTCTCAGATCCAAAGCTATACCCAACGTGAAAGCATATGAATATATGTAAGCATGATAGAATGAAAATAGAAACTCCCTCTTGCTCTCTCCCTCAGTGCATTTGTGTAGAATATATGTATGTCCACACACACACAAATTTGTGTATGCATAGGTATATCCTCAGATGCTTCTTATTTATATTCTGCTTGAAATTGTTTTTAGCCTTGCTGGAGTAGGCATCTCAGGCTGACAACAAATAAACCAATATTTCAATTAGCACAAAAACACATATCAGATTACATACCAGATAAATGATCCTGGTGGCATGGGTAGGTAGTGTATGTAAAACGTGTCCATGTGAATGAGCATACAGATGCTGTGCCTCAAAGATTAAGGGAATTCTACACCATCAAATATCTGTGTCTAAGTTGATTTTAGCCTGGAGAAAATGCACTCGACTTAGAAATTCCATACTTTAGAGTAGCTCCCAGTTTCCTGGGGCTAATCTTTAATACTGAATAGATAAAATCTTCTCCAATCCAACAAATCAAGCAATAAAAAGATGGTTCAGCTACTTTTCATACCAAAGGTCAAAGAATCCATCTTAATACTCTACTATGAAATGCTAGCCTGATGAAATTAAAACAAGGCAACACAAGCAAACAAACAAAATCCCCAAACTCCTGAAAAGTAACGAAGTCCAGATTATGATATAATGACCTCTTGCATCTGATTGTTTACTACATCGAGTTGTTTACATAAAATAGAAGTCCTTATAGGCCTCTACATTATTTAAGAAAATTAGCATGTTTCAAGAAAGTAGCAGATTATTGCAGATGAAAGTGTTTTACCAATAGGGATTTTATGGGTGGCAAATGTGATTAGATGTTCATTAGCATCTGCAAGCCAAATACGTGGCATGTACCTCCCGGAAACACCTCAACATGGATATTCTAATTTCCACCACTTCAAATGGACAAAAGGGTTTTTATTCAGGCATAGTCAAAGACAAACAAACAAAAAACTAGATAGTAAATTAGGGCAAGTTATTTGTTGCTTAAACAATTATCAAGTCCCCATCTGCTGCCTAAGAATAAATGGCAAAAAGAATCGTCTGTCATTGTCATTTTTTGAAATGTGGCAAATGTTGGCCGTCTACTTAATTAGTCTGTTGTCTTCATCCACTAAACATATTGAAATTTTATAGGAGATAAATTTAGGGAAAATGGTAAATAGTCTCTTTCTCCAAGTGAACAGAATAAGGACATAAAGAATGATAAAGCTGCCCTCCCAGAACCACTTGCTCCATTAATACAATTCTGCCGGGAATCCCTGATTACACGGAGGTGGGCTCACAGTTTCCATGACCACTAATGGGAGCAACATGTGCACAATGCTGGGAGGACAGTGCCTTGATGCTCTGAGGGTGTTGCTGCTAAATGTCTCCCCACTTTACCAGAGCTTTGTTTTTGACAAATACTGGTGTGCTGTAATGAACTTTAAGCAACAGCTGGAGGAAGAATACATGCCCAGTTTTCAAGGTCTATAAGAAAATGAATGCTTTTATGACATGATTTATAAATGGTATTATATCTATGAAATTTTAATGCTTTAATTTTGGGCCACATGGCATGAATTAGTGAGCCAAGATACTATCAGGGCTCGTTTTCACAAGAGCAATTTCCACTAAAAGATTAAGAGGCTATAGCTCTTGGTAAAGGTTACCTTCCCAGCAGAAAGAGGCAGTGGCAAGGGAAACCTAGCATGGCATTTTCTACAAAACAATTCCCTTGGAGAAATCAGAAAGCTCTCTATTCAGTAGTCCTGTAATCAAACAAGAGAAATGGGAAGAACAAGTTTTGCCTTGATAAGATTTAATAAAGGCAAATTGAATAAAGCAAAACTGATCAAAACAGAGAAACAACATTTAAAAATATTTACATACCACAATTTCCCTTCCTTTTTAAAAATTGTAACCTCATATCTGAATAATTATGCAGCAAGTCTGCAAAGCGAAAGAACTTTACATAAAGCCACGAGGTTAATCTTTGAACCACTGCATGGGTATTTGCTTTGTCTGGCTTAGTTTTGTCTGTTTGTTTCTTCCTTTCTTTTTTCCTTCCTTCCTTTTGTGGTGGGGCAGGACATGTATGTGGTGGCTGCTGTTCAATCAACCAACACTGCATGGTCACTCTGTACTGGACATCATCGGAATGGAGAAGCAATGGCAGATGAAAATTAGACATGCAAATCACGACTTTAGCTATGAGAACCCCCTCATTCCTTATACTTACTGTGAAACTGATTAATCAGGCTCCCCAGAGCTTTTCCTCTGGCATTTTTTTCTGACATGTCATCTGTAGTTTCCAAAATTATTATACAACTTTTATGAAACTAAGTCTACAAGACAAGCTCTAAGGTATAACTGATGTCTCTTTTGTAAGCCAGAGAAATTTGCACAGCCTGTGTCTCAGAAGGCTAATATTTCAGCTCTTCTTGGGGTGTTATTACCTGCATGTGTCTGGCTTCTATAGCACGAGACTGCCAAGATTCCTTGGTCTAACTGCAACAGGGGAAAAGCTATCATCAATTATGGATTGGGAGCAAACAATTAACTTTGCAGGAAGCAATTCAAATGAAAGCCAAATCGCATTTTGGACATTCTGTAACATCAAAACTTCACTTTATCAGGATATACAAAAACATTTCATTTTTCCACAGTGTCTATGGGTGCCATTAAATTCTATCCTTTGGCCTTTCTCTGTGTCTCTGTAAGAATAAAACACTATCATAGAGGAAAACACCCATTGCCAATAACTAATAACTAATTGCCAATAACTAATCATCCTGTTTTCCTCTGTATCTGAGAGTCTCTAGGGGAGGAGCAGGGAAATTTTCGAGCACAGTTGCCTAAGGTTTTCCTAGCTGGCCCTGACTGCACTGGCCACCTGTTCCCTGTTTAGAGAAACCATCCTTTCCCCTCCCCAACCTTCTGTTCCTTGTCTCAGACTAATGATGATATATGGGGTGCTGTGTTTCTCCTAATTATGAAAATTGCTTTCTATTGGTTCCAAGATTTTTATTTGATGTCTTCTCAGAATCTTGGCTAGCCTCTGTGCCTTGGAGCCCTTAAGTAAAATTAGATCTTAGAGCCCCCATATGGGATCTGACACACAGCTTTTAACCAGGAGCTCTTATTTAAAAAAGAAAATCTGGTTCTTTATAGAAAAGATGCTAGTTCTCTACCATAAAGTCCACTACACCACCAAGCCTGGGCTTCCATATCTGAAGAAAAGTTCCCAGACCCTGATGCCCAAATATCATCATTGGTAAATACACCATTCACCTTTTCCCTACAGATTTCCTTCAGTATGTTGCTCCTGCAAAATTGAGTGCCTTACCCAAGTTTGTGGACTCACCACCATCTCCCCAACTCCTCATATAAGAAATCTGAGAGTTAATCTTGATGCATTCACTACTCTCATATTTAGTTACCATCAAATCACCTTCCTCAATATCTTCTAACCCAATCAACTCTATTGTTTTATTTACACTCTACTATTTTATTTGAAGATTTCAGGATTTCTTACCTTTAGTACTAATGATTGTGTCTGACACACCATGAGTGCTCAATGCATGTTTGGTGAATAAATCAATGATATAATTAATGAATAAAACCTGTTCTCTTTTGAGTGGCCACTAAGGGCACAAGAGGATAGGACACCAATTTTCAGGTGCCATTGTAAATCACAAGATGGGGGGAAAACTCAGTTGTTTTATTTTTACAAGGAAACTTAGTATGTTTATGATAGATGTTGGAAAGGAACTTAAGAATGGTTATCTTTCCATTGATGATTAAAATGGATTTCCATTTCTTCTGCATATAAAGATGAACTGTTGCTATGGCTCAAACCAACACATTTCATCACTGGCTTCTCCATGACAACATGTTCTGCATGTTAGAGTCTCTTCCCAGCTATAAAAATGGATATTTTGGCTGCTTCAAACTGCAATTCCATATTCAGAGTTTCTACTGAAATAACTCAACTATTCAGGTACCTTTGACCTATGGAAGACAGAGCTTAGGTCAACTTCTTTGCCTTAGCATGGGGCTTGAGGAAGACCACACATGGAGGAAGGGCCACCTTCTCAACTAGCCAAGTGAGCTAATCAACTCTGCTGACAAACGAGTGGCAGATCAAAGCCAGATCACCTAACAACCAGTTCTTCCATACGCTACTGGTGCTCTTTGATACAATCTATTATTTTCTTCACCAGTTTTATGGAAGTCTTTAACACCTTAGACCCTTTCAGGGCTCTTTCTGGCAGTTTGAACTTTGAAACTTGTAAAAGAAATATCCTCAGGCTTCAACTCCACTGCCTGAGATAGTTCCCAGAGACTTGCACATGCTTTCAGCAGAAGAAACTATGGACCCTTGAATTTCAGATTAATATAAGGAAGATCGTTTTGAAAATTGGAGCTACTGGCTGGTGGAATGGGCAGCTTCAGGAAGTAGAGAGCTTTTTGTGCCTGAAGATTTCAAAAATAGGCTGATAATTACTGCTTAATGTATCAGGGAGAGGATTCAGCCATGGAAGTAGGAGTGTAGTATAGATAGTAGAAATAGAGAAGGTAGATTGTTTAAATTCATCTCTGAGATTCTATGGTCTTAATAGATTCCACTTAAGTGGTGATAAATTCTATGTGCAGACTTAAATAATTGTCAAATGGCTATAAAATATCTAGAAATAAGGCTTATAAGACTGTCTCATTTTATATAACCCATTATTTTAGATAAACAGTTTAGATAAAAATTCCTGACTTTGAATTTAACACATCATCACTCAGAACTGTGCCATATACCAGGCCCTTAACGTGTTTATTTAAATAATTTGGCTACTTTGTATTGAATTGTCAAGTTTCCTACTGGGTTATTTCTACTCTCTCTCTTCCACTTTCCATAGATTATAACTTTCACAAAGGCATTTTGCATTATTCATTGCAGCATTTCTAGTATCTAAACAGTCCTTAGCACATAGTAGGTGTTCAATGAATATTTATTGAATTTTGAACATTTCTTACCCATAAGATTGGATGAAAAAGACAAAATTTTCTACCCAAAGCAAATATTTTCTTGCATCCTTCTCTACTGTCCCTGCCAACCCCACTCCTACCCACAATGACTCCAAGGACTTAAAGAACCAGACCACTCATTACTTCCTAGAAGTACAAGGCTAGGGGATAAAAATTAAAATATTAACAGTACAGTGTTTATATCTGCATAAAAACTCACAAATGTGTTTATTTTTATTTATGTTTTTCCATTTTTCATATTTATTTGTAAAATGAAATGTTATTACACCTATGAGACAAAAAAAAAAAAAAAAAAAGGAGAAGAAAGGGGGAAGATACTACCTTGGCTACATGTTCATTCAAATTGGACCAACATCTCTATAAACGTGGAATCAAAAGGATGTTTTTTCCTTTTTCCTGTGTAGGTGTAACACAAATAATGTGAGCTTGGCCACATGGTCACGCTGAGTTCTGAGAAGAGAAGGCACTATGCCCTCAGGTTCCCTGTATCAGGGCAGGGGATTGCTCCCTACTGTGCAATTCACACACAGACCCTGCTCTCTCAGAAATAAGGACACCCCTCTGGGTGTTTATATGTTTGGGATGCTTGCTACCATATGCCAATCAACAATGAGATTTGTTATGTGGAAGGAAGAGGCAGGACATGCAATGACCCTGGCCTGTCAGCAGGTTTATATCGCTTATGACATTTCAGCAAGTGACTGGATGCTTGTAAGAGGACCCAAAAGGTAGTTCCACTTGCCAGCACTGGTAATCACGTAAAAAGTGTCTGTAGCAATCAGCAGGCGCCTTGCATGCCCCCTGGAAAAGACATGGCTAAGTGACTTCTGAGGTTTGTTCAGCACTGCCTTCAGCACAGATACAACTAAGATGATTAAACCTATTTCCCCTTGACTCCCCTGGCAACTCACTTCTAATCTCACCACATCGATCACCGGGAAAAGATTATCTACTTCTACAAAACTTTTAGTTAACTTTCTGGGCTATGGTCTGACATCAGCAAAGCTTCTCTTTAACTGATAAGACAAGCAATTTCATTTTCTTCTCTAGTGAGTTTAAGGTATTAAGACACTACCTAAAATTCTTCAAAATGGTATCTTCTTGTCTCCTTGCCAAGCTGTGAGACTAACAATACTTTTGACAAGCTGAAAAATTTCTTAGCTGCCTGCTGTCTCTGCAACAAATTTCCTTCATCAACTAATTCACTAATTTGGGCCTTCTTGAGAACTCAGCTAATTTGTAAGAACAGGTGGCTTATTCCATAAGTGTTCAATAAAGATTCACACATGATTACACATACAGCATTGCCTTAAAAACAAATGAAGAAATGTGTGTATTTATGGAGAAGCTAAAGAGACAGACAAGAGATTCTTCAGTAGCTAACTGTGTGCATCTGGTGATCTGGCAAAATTCTTCCCAGAAACTGGTGGGGGAAGGAAGCAGAAGTAGGTGACATAAGGATATAAAGTCCTGGTCACATGGACAATTAACTATTCTTGGGGAAGCTACCAAGAGGTTATAGATATGAAACAAACAAAAAACTATCGATCACAGCTTCATTCTTATTTTTTCTCTATTCTTACATTTACCTGGCCTTGAGTTTATTCAGTCATGCAACATTTACTGAACATTTAATAGCACTTAATACGTGTCAGGCACTGCTTCATTTGCCTAAGTTAACCATCTTCTCTTATTAGAAAAGAGGAAAGGATATGTTATATGGTTCAGAAAATGAATCAGATGCTGTGATATTACTAGGATAGGCAGGAAAAAAGATAGTTCATGTAAAGAATATAAAGTCAATCATTCCCCCATTTGCCTGGACATAAAATATCCAAAAAAAAAAAAAAAGGAAAAAAAAGGAATGATACCAACAATTCTGAATGACGTTTTTGTCAAATTTAAGGAATTGGCTATTTTTCCATGAGGAATATTTAACTTGCTTAAGAAAAAATGCCGAACATCAGAGAGAGCTGGAAGATACAAAGTGATGTTATCATGACGTATTTTTCTCAAAAGGGCAATAATTTTTGATAAGATGATTGCTATAAGACAGCATAGTAAAATTCACCTTTTTTCTTAATAGGGTATTAAATTTTAAAATTTCTTAATTTTCTTAATTAAGAATTAAGGATTTATGTTGCATAAATCACTACATTACAAACCACTGGAACCCAACAGTACAAAGTACAGTGAGTACCACAATAATTTTGAGTTAACATGTACATACCAGGATGATAATAAATTCAATCACTCTTTATATATGATAAGCAAAAAACAGCGACTCAACTCACTCAGGCATAGTGAACCTTTCTTTCTCATTCATAATCCTAGTTATTCTTCAATGATTTGATCCAGGAAAAAGTATTTGCATTTATCATATAAGATGGCAAATACTTCTGGTGCTCAGAAGGTTTAAATTCAACACAGTTCCCTAAAAAAAACATGCTTTCTAGAAGAAAGAGGATCTGTTTCCTACAATCTGTGATAAAAACATGGATGTGAAAATATTTCAACTGGTACAAGGATCATCGTTCCTTATAAATGCGGAAGTTGCCTTTTTTAAAAAAGTACGTGGATACAGAGGTAGCTCACATTTTTTGGTCCAAGAGTTCCAGCTAAGGTCTAGAAACAGTGAGGGACCACTGAGAGAATTTAATCAAGAGCATGACATTGGAATTGAATTTTGCGGGAAGCCATACCAGAAGCAGGGATAATATTTCAGAAGATATCTTTGTAATTCACTGAAGAAATGACAATTAAAAGGCATTATGAATGGAAAGATGTACACAGATAGGAGATAGAATAGATAATATCTGGTGTAAAATTAAATGTAAAAGATACTTGGATAACTCAGATTTTGGCTTTAGGCCTGGATAGAAGCCTCATCCATTACCAACATTAGGAAAATAAGTCAAAGACCAATTTTGAGAGAGGAAAGGATGAGCTAATTTTGGACAGTTTGAGGTTTTAGTTGTCTAAAAGGGTACTGAAGTAGAGACATCTAGGAGAGCACTGATATTTGAGTCTCAGTAGGCTGGGAATGTGAACAGAAAAGTGGCACCTACGGACATGGGCCTGCATGAAGTCATTCAGAGATTAGGTGTAGAATAGAATTAGGAGAGAACCAAGAAAAAAGTCCTTGGAGAGAATGATATTTCTAGGTGAAAAAGGAGATCCAAGAAAGGAAATGAAGAAAGAACAACCAGAGTGGTGTCCCCCAAGGCAAGAGAAGAGAATACTTTGACAAGGAGCTATGTCAAATGCTCTAGAAAAATGAGTAAAAACAAACACAAGAAAGCACCCATAAGCCTTAGCAACATAAGATGTCACTGGCAAGTTTATTCATTTGGTAGTATAAAGAAGTAACTGAGTTAGAAGTAAGTGAAAATTTAGGGAGAAAGACATCGAAGGTACATACATCTTTTAAGTAGCTTCCTATGAAGTATAGACGAGTTTTATCATAGTAAATAGAGGAAGTATAAGGTTGGAAAATTTTTTTAAAAGAAAAGATGGATTGAATTAAACAACTGCACATGCTGCATGGAGTACAGAGAAACAACTGAAGATGTAAGAGAAAGAAAGGAAAGAGGAGAGGGAGGGAGAGAGGGAAGAAGAGAGGGAAGGAAGAAAAATAAGCATCTTTGGTCTAAGGGCAGAAGATCCAAAGTACAGGTGAAGAATTGTCCATTATCATACATACATTTTTAATAACATTCCTTAAAGGTTGATATTTTATAAAGATATTCCATGAAGGTTTAAATGTCTTCTTGATTTAAGATGGACATTATTAGCTCAACAAACATGAGTGCACACTATTCAGAAATGGCTGGATTAACTATCTAAATTAGATCCATTATTTCCATAGTTCAGAGTATAGCTCAGCCCTTCTTTAACTTTGCTGCTTCATTACAGAAAATGGATTAGCTTCGCATCTAGCCTCAGATGGAAAATGATCAGTGATTTAGACTGCCTTGACATGGATGAGATGTCACATAATTTGAATTTTGGAGAGAAAAATAGATGGTAGAAACTGATTTCCTTAATTTTATGAACATCAAATCCAAGAACATAGGAGTTTCATGGCTTAAAAAAAAATCTGATGCTAATGGCACAAGTGATAAAATATGGGTCTAATCAAAATGACTCAGTATTGAATAGTAAGCCCTGCAGCACCCAATTACTCAGTGCTGTTTCTAGTGAGAAATATGATATTTGGAGGTATAAAATAACCTGCAGCCATAAGAAATATATACGGTAAGAATAAGCAGGAAAAATTTTCCTAACTGCTGTCCTACGAGATCTTAATTGTAGTCCTATTAGGACAGTTAATTATTGGGGGCGTGTTATTTTCAAGCAATCAGATTTTCACATTCAGACGGCACTTCTACTAAAGTTGACTTGCTAATAAAGTTTCATTTGCAACCAGCATTAACATGATTTTATTTTGAATGTGTCATTTGATTTGCCTAGGCATCTTGTTTTGATTTGCCTTGGCCAATTTTGCAGCAGGACAAACAAAGAATTTTCTTTAGTTCTCTCAGCTCACACAAGGTTAATATGGCAGCCCCTGTACTTAGCTAAATAAGTGACCTGCCATGCTTCTATTAATTCATTTTTGCCAAGCTGAAATCCATTTCAGACTGGAATGTTTTCTCCTCCTTGAATTTACTGAACGTATTTTGTACCAATACAACAAAATATGTCTTGGAAAGAAAACATAATTAGAAAATAGAGAGACCAGCAGGATTTTTTGTTTTGTTTTGTTTTTGTTGCTTTCCCTTCAAACAAGTGTATGTTTGGGCAGCAAAGATAGCAGTATATGGCCCTTCATTCATTTCCATAGAGAATAGTGGCTCAACTGCTGAAAAAGGAGTTGTGTTTATTCTGCAAAATGCATATCAGATCCTTTGACAAGCAGTACTCATTAAGGTCTGTTTTGTATGCCATTCGGTATGCCTGGGATGCTTCTACAGACAAGCCATCCCCTGGGGCAGTTTAACCACATTTATTCTTCTCAATTTTCCCCTAGGTTTCTAACTACAAAAGGAAAAATAAATAAATTAAATTAACAAAATCCATTTGGAAAATGAATCTTGTGTAATGGGTTCCAGGAAATGTCTAGTGCCGACATGAATGCAACTAGCATTTCCACTCACACCCAGGATGACTTTGCTTTGATACATGAGCAGAAACACTCTTGGCAAACATGGGATTTGAGGCCACAGCTCATTAATGCACCTGGACACGAAGTACTGTACTGCATGTCTGTGTTTCTACCGTGCCTTTCAATGCCTCCTCTCTATGAGTAGAACCTGTCTGCTATTGTTTGGTTGGGTAAAAACTGCCCATGTACGTGGAGAATGGTTGTGTGTGTTGAAGTAGGTGTTAATCCATGCAGTGGTTTAATGTAGTCGGGCTCCTGTAGAGATTCCAAATTACAATTCAACTACACAGGGTTTATAGACAACTTTCATGCTGGGAGAGAGATGGTCTGCAAAGGGTGCCAGGAAAAAGTGCAGACATAACATGGAAACGGGCTTGGGAACAAATCTTTCTGAACATTTCTGTAGATAGGCTTTGGTGTGTTAAAGCAATGTGAAATGCCTAACATGCAGGTCAGTTCAATTACTGGAAGAGATGTGCAGGTGTCCAGGAAAGAGCACCAGACTGCAGTTAGAAGGGCAGGGTTCTAATCATGCCTCTGCTGTGTACCTGTGGTCTGTTCTTGGGCAAGCCACTAGACCTCTCTAAGCCTTACAAATAGGGTGTAATAGTACCGGCTTCAAAGGGTGGCTTACAAGATGGAATGACGTAGTAGACAAGGTACTGGCTAATGCCCCCAGTGAGTTAACAGGCATTCTGCTAGGCACTGGGAATATGAAAGAATAAGATATGATTCCCATCTTAAGTTTAAAGTGTTTTCTTCTTTTCTTTAATTTTTAAAACCTCTTCTCCCATGTCATAAGAAATCAACATAGCAATAATCTTATTTTTAACATACAGAGGCAACTATTGAAGCACAGAGATAAATAATTATTTGCTCAGGGCAAATATATATGCATTAGAGAGCCTATGGTCCTGACACTGACTTGACAATTCCAAGCTTGGGAATTTAGGAAGGCAGGTCCTCCCTTATCACATTCCACAGAATGATTACAAATTTCCACACCCACTCTGGATAGGCTGAAGAATTTTCAAGGTAAATAACTGAAATACACTGTAGGTTCTTGGGAAGCACAATATAAGGACTCACAAGAGATATCTATTTCTCATAAGTACCAGTATGATTTGATTTAGGCTGTTCAAAGGTTATCTCTGAAATACCAAGGGGATTAAAACTACAATATTATTAACTACCTTCACATTTGGATATTATTGCATCTGGTGAAGTGGCTGCATAGTCATGCAGCTTTACAATGTTTTATTGTATAAAAGGAAAGAAAATATGACACTTTATAACATTGTTTTGTTAGTTTTAATACATCATTTAGAAATAGTCTTTCAGGTTGCTTGAGGTTTTCCAGTAAAATGTCATAAGTAAATAACAATTGGTACCCCTCCCTGTTTCTTTGATTATTGTTCTCTTGTGGTACCTTACTTTGCCAGTTATATAAAAAGTAAGGGTGTGATTGCTCTCATGAATATGCATAATTTCAAAGCCTATACCAGCTTGCATAGTATATTAAACCTGGTATTGAAATCCCGATCAGATGTATTATGATACTGTGCAACATCAAAACCAAGAATAAGAGGGTCTCATGGCTTTAAAATCATATTGAATTTGATCCAGGCATTTGCTGAAAAAAGATTACAAAAATACTCTTTTGCTTTCTACATATAGAACAGGAAAGTATTAACATCTTTTTTTCTCTCTCCCTTTCTTTCTGTCCTAGCTTCCTCCCTCCTTCCCTGTCCTCATTCTTTTTTCTTCATTCCTTTCCTTCATTCAACAACTATTTATTAAGGATAGGATGGCCAACTGTTTGGAATTCACTGGGACAAAGTGAATCCCAAGGATGTGGAATTTTCAGTGGTAAAATGGAGAAATTTCCAAGCGAACTGGGAGGAATTGGGTATAATAATTGAGGACCTATTTTGTGCCAGGTATTATTCTAGGTGCTGAACATTCAGCAATGAATAAAGCAAACACCCTCTCATGTAGTATACTTTCCAATGAGAAGAGACAGGAGGCAGAAAAGAAATTCTCCCAATGTAAGTGCTAGAAAGAATTAAACCGGGCAAGAGAGAGCGATGGGTAAGGGCAGGGGACTTTATTTTATCTGGGGTGGTTCAACGAAGCCTTTCTGGTTAGGTGACATTTGGCAGGATGTGGAGGAACTGATGGAGTGAGACACTGAGTAGCGCAGGGAAGAGGATCAGAGTCATTGGAAGGGCCTTGGGGCAGAGCTGTATTGGGAGGTCTGGAGGAATAAGAAGGAGGCAGTGTGGCTGGAGCAGAGGGACAGTGAAGATGCTGGAGGTAGGAGATGAGGAACCTGCAGGGCCATTGTAAAGAGTGTGAGCTTTTATTCTGAGTCCCATGGGAAGCCATTGAATGGTTACTTACATTTGGAAGGAAGATTTTGATTGCAGTACAGATAATACACTCTAGAGAGGGAAAGTAGAAGCAGAGAGACTAGCTTGGAGGTTCTTACCATAGTCCATCTATTATTGGGATGTTTTAACATAAATTACTCTTTACCTGCTAGTTGTTCAGTTCCTTTACAAAGCTACTATGTATATTAGCCCATACCTGACATACTGTCACTATTTTAGGGTAGAATCTGAGAAATACTTGCTGGTTGATGTCCATCTGTGCTCCAGGGATCCATATGGCACCTGCCATTCACTGTTACCTAATCTTTACTCATCAAAGATGTCCCCTTTGCTTTAAAAACAGCATCTTAGTCAAATATAAATATGTAGTTTACTGACTCGGTTCTAAGTGATATCAAAATATCAATCTATCACTTGAAACAATAACAAAAAGAAATACAACACTGCTCACAATAAAAATATCTGAACAAAGGCTTTTTACTAATCTTATGATAGAGATAATAATTTTGAATTATATGAATGTGCTTTCTTCTCCTGAATTTCTTTGTGCTCACCCCCATATTGTTCCAGGGGCATCTATTTGCCCAGGGAGGATTAGCAGTGCAGGGCAGGACTGCAGAGGCAGAGGGAGTGTTGATAAACATCTTTGAATATCCACAGCTTTGGCACTGGAAACCAGACAGTAGTTTTGAACAACTTGTTCTGTTAGAAATGAAACGAATCATCTAAAACCTGTTAGCCTCAATTAACCCAACAAGAACCAGGCCTGAAGCATAAATCTGGCATATCTGTGCTTTTTCTATAATGTAGGAAGGACACTTCTTCTTCCATGTCTACCGAGCTGGGAGGCTTAGCGCCCCAGTAAAAAGGAGATGACTTTGAGGAAGCCCATTCAAGAGAGGAAGAGAAAACAGAAGGACCTGCTATTTTCCAGAGGGATTTTCCTGTGGGGAGAAACGAAGACATGGAATTTTCCTAGGGGAGAGAGAAGACACATCTTGGTGCCTCCTGGGGGAGGGGGACAATTGTGCTCTGGAAGGAGACCACAGTGGTGGCTCCACCAAAGTAAAATAGCCTGAGGTTAGCTCTCCAAAATCTTTAAAGCTTGTGTGGTGTAGAAGGTATCCAGAGCTTCCTCTGCATTCCAGAAGTCAATAACAGGAGGACAGTGTTTGGTGAGCTTAAAGGGGTGTGTCCTCAGCTGTTGTCAGCATAGCCAGCCCCCTTAATGCTGACCCAATGGGAGCCCAGCAAAAGGCACAGGCACCATCCATGAGATCGGACTCCTCCCCTTGGACACCGGACTGAAAGACATCCTCCCACCCTTGTACTCAGCAATCATCTTTGGAAACGGAAACGGGGAGGGGAAGAATTCTGAAAAGGGCAAGAATTTTCTTGCAGGGGAGCATTTTAAGTGGAATCAAAAATAAGAAACAGAACTGACAAGTTGAACTTTTTCTGCCATCTAGGGGAAGGTAAAAGTTCATCAAAATTAGATCAGTTTCAGAATAATAAAAATGCTGCCACGCCTGTAATCCCAGTACCTTGGGAGGCCGTGGGGGGCGGATCACGAGGTCAGGAGATCAAGACCATCCTGGCTAACAGTGAAACCCTGTCTCTACTAAGAAAATAAAAAACTAGCCGGGCGAGGTGGCGGGCGCCTGTAGTCCCAGCTACTCCAGAGGCTGAGGCAGGAGAATGGCGTGAACCTGGGAGGTGGAGCTTGCAGTGAGCCGAGATCCCGCCACTGTACTCCAGCCTGGGCGACAGAGCAAGACTCCGTCTCAAAAAACAAATAAATAAAAAAATAAAAATAAAAAAATAAAAATAAATGCTGCATTGTACTTGTGTATTTGAGCCTGGTTTGTTGTCTTTTGATATGACCAATTTGGCATCACCAGTGAATCCACCACTAATTTAGCATTTAATCCTAAATCTGGCCTGGCTGTGAAGGTTGCAGTCATTTGCGGCTGTGAAGGTTGCAGTCATTTGCTGTGGGGTTCTTTTGAATTAAGTTCCCTTCAAGGGTGTATCTAGCTTGTTTAACTTATATTACTGAAGGGAGTAAGAATCTTTAAGAAAAAATAAAATTACAAATACAAAGTAGGTTTAAAAGTAAATAGAATGAGAAAATAGATCACCATAATTTATCAAAGACTTTTTAATTCAGTTTCTTTTCTTCTATAATCTTTTTACCTCCCACTGGGTCCATGCAAGGGAGAGGCGCTGCCACAAGCTTCACCCGCTTTGTGTTCTATCTCAGGTACTCAGTTTATTCCAATAGATCATCCTGTTTTCCACAAGAACCAATACTGCAAGGTTAAGTCTATGACCTAAGTAGGAGCAAACTAGTAGGTCAGAAGAACATGGCCTACTGTCCTGGCATGATTGTTTTTGTTGGAGACAGGGAGCGTGGTCAAGTTCATCATAAGCTCACTCTCGTACCTCTTGTCTACTTCTTGGCATCCCTTTCCCCTCCCTGGACTTGGGATGCTTAATGGATCTTTCTTGTACATAATGGGGGAAATGATAACTAATCTCTACTGCTAAAGGTATTAGGAACACTTACTGTCTATTAGCCAAAGTAGCTTTAGAGGGGCAGAAGGGAGAAGTAATCTGCACTAAGCACTCTCATATATGCTAGGCTAATAACTATTCTATGGGCTTTACTTGATTTTTCTATGGAGAAAGACTTTGTGCTTCATATATTTTCATAATAAAATCAAACAAAACATATTATGGAACAGCTAAACAACACAGTTTTCTCCACCGGGTAAATTAAGACAATAGATGTGAAGTACTTTGTAACTGTACCATGCCAAATAAATGTAAAATAACTTTATTATTGTTATTGTTGTTATTTTTTTCCACTGTTTGGGAGCATGAGAGTTAAACTGGTTTCTAAATACCTGACTTTGCCATCAGGGTGCTGCTGATTTGAAATTCCAAGTATTATCTTCCTTTGAGAAATACTGAAGAAAATTGTACGGGTGAAAAGAGCAACATTTTAAAGAAAGTGTCACAAGCAATCAGCATGACTTCTTGGGATACCTCCCAATTCTCCAGATAGAAGACACATCAGGCACCTGCCTCTCCCAGTTTGTCCCTTTGTTAGCACTTGTAAAGTGAGGCAGATTTTGAAATAAATACAACGCAGATTTAATTTCACCTCTGGCTCAAGGCCTAATATTCCTTCCTCCCTTTCCCCGGGTCTCTGTCTGCCTGGTTTAGTGAGAGGGTTGCCAAACAAGATTGAAAACTGACTGATTTCCCATTCTGATACAGCTATAGTGCCGGTTGTATTATTCTTTAGTGGTGTTAGTTAAATATTTAGTGGAATCTTAAGTGAAAAATTCTGTCTGTGTAATGTAAACATATTGTTAGGTTGCCTGAAAGGGTCACATTTCAATTAAACTGAATGACAGGAGTGTGGATAGTACCTTCTCAGGATTCCAGAAAGATGCCATCAGTAAAAGCCCCACATAGCAATGGGGCTCCTATGTCTTCCTTCTATGTGCAGACCAAGTGTATTAATATTTGTGACGAGAAAGCTGGTCTGACACCACATGAGGGCTTGGTCTCTTCATCTGCCTATCTGATGAACAGTTTAGATTTTTCAAAAATTCTAACTTGAGAATTGTCTCTCTGACCTTTATTGTACAAATATTGATACAGTCTATAATCTCCAACAGATCTGGATCATCTATTAAACAAACGTTTTCAAACATTACCATAGTAATATATTTACTTTTACAAGGCACAATGAAAGACAATGGGTAGATGTTGCAGACAAGCACATTTTGCCTCAAATAGTAAAAATAATTTAAATGATTCTCCACATAGGCAGACCAACTCAGGAGGCGGTGGACAGATGTTTGGCTCTGGGTTTTTTAAATAAAGTGAGGTTTCTACCCGTCAGAGACAGTAGCTCTCAAGTGGGTGACAGTGGCTATTAAGTGGGTGTTGACGATGTAGAGAGACAGTGTGCCTAGTTACCACCACGTCATCCTGCATTTTTCCCCACTATATCATTCCCATTGCCACTATGCTAGTTCAAGCCCTGCTTTTAATTTTCCTGAACTATGTAAACATTGTCTTTGCTTATATCCTTGTCTATCATCTCAGCTTCTTACATCCTGTCCTCCACTATGACACTGAGCGATCCTCCCCCTCTTATAAGAGTTTTATTGTGATGAAACTCACATACCATATAATTCACTCATTTAAAGTGAGTTCAGTGCATTTTGTTATTATTCACTGCATTGTGCATTTATCACCACAATATAATTTTAGAACATTTTCATCAGCCCAAGGAGAAACACTGTCCCCATTTATGGTCATTTCTTATTCCTGCTCCTACTCCCTTGTCCCAGTCCCAGGAAACAACTAAGCTACTACTTCCATAGATGTGCCTATTCTGGACATTTCATATAAATAGAATTATATAATATTTGATCTTTTGTGACTGGCTTGCTTCACTTAGAATGTTTCCAAGATTCATATATGTTGTACCATGTATCTGTATTTATGATTGCTGAATAATATCATATTGTATGGATCTCATACATTTTTTAATCCATTAATCAGTTGACAGACATGTAGGTTCCTTTCATGCTTTGATTATAAAAATAATGCTTCTTTGAAAATACATGTAAAAGTTTTCATGTGGATGTGTTTTTATTTTTCTCAGAGTGAAATTACTGAATCATATGTGGCCTCTATGTTTAACATTTTAAGGAACTGCTAGACTATGTTTCAAAACAGCTGTGCTATTTTGATTCCCTATCAGCAATGTATGAGGATTCCAGTTTCTCTATCTTTGCCAATAATTTTTATTATCTACCATTTTGACAGTAGCCATCAAGTGGGTATGAAGTGGTATCTCATTGTGATTTGATTTGCATTTTTCAGATTTCTAATGGTGTTGAGCATCTTTTCATGTATTTATTGGCTATTTATATATCTTCTTTGGAGAGGGGTCTACTAAAATCCTTAGACAAATTTTTAAATTACATTGTAATAATTATTTATGTATTCTATATATGAGTCCTTTATCTGATATATAATTTGCAAATATATTCTTCCATTCTGTTAGTTGATTTTCCATTGTCTTTTTAAAACATTCACAACTAAACTATTACTGACTATAGTAGCCTATCGGGCTAGCAAACGCCATGTCTTATTCATTCTTTCTATTTTTTTTTTTTTTTTTGGTACCTGTTAAACATCCCCACTTCCCCACAACGCTCCCACTATCCTTCCTAGCCTCTGGTAACAATCCTTCTACTCTCTATCTCCATGAATTCTATGCCTTTGGTTTCTAGATCTCACAAATAAGTGATAGAACAGGCAATATTTGTCTTTCTGTGCTTATTTTGCTTAGCATAATGACCTCCAGTTCCATCCATGTTGCTGCAAATGACAGGATCTCATTTTTTTGAATGGCTGAACAGTACACTATTGTGTATAAGTGCCACATTTTCTTTATCCATTCATCCATTGATGGACACTTAGGTTGCTTCCAAGTTTTGGCTTCCAAATTTTGGCTTCCAAGATTTTGCTGCAACAAACACGGGAAAGCAGTCATCTCTTTGATTTACTGATTTCCTTTCTGTTGGTTATATACCCAGAAGTGGGATTGCTGGATCATACAGTAGCTCTATATTTAGTTTTTTGAGGAACGTTCAAACTGTTCTCCACAGTGATTGTACTAATTTACATTCCCACCAACAATGTGCGAGGGTTTCCTTCCCTCCACATCTTCACCAACATTTGCAATTCCCTGTCTTTTGGATACAAGCCATTTTAAGTGGGGTGACATGATATCTCATTGTAGTTTTGATTTGCACTTTTCTGATGATCAGTGATGCTGAGCACCGCTTCATATTCCTGTTTGCCATTTGTATGTCTTCTTTTGAGAAATATCTATTCAAATATTTTGCCCATTTTTTAATTGGATAATTAGATTTTTTTCCTATGGAATTGTTTCAGCTCCTTATATATTCTGGTTATTAATCTCTTGTCAGATGGGTAGTTTGCAAGTATTTTCTCCCATTCTGTGGGTTGTTGCTTCACTTCATTAATTGTTTCTTTTGCTGTGCAGAGCTTTTTAACTTGATGTGATCCCATTTGTCTACTTTTGCTTTGGTTGCCTCTAATTTGGGGATATTTCAATAAAATTTCACCTGAACCAATGTCCTGAAGAGTTTCTCCAATGTTTTCTTGTAGTAGTTTTATAGTTTGAGGTCTTAGACTTAAGTCTTAAATCCATTTTGATTTGATTTTTGTATACAGTGAGAGATAGGGGAGTCTAGTTTTATTCTTTTGCATATGGATATCCAGTTTTCCCAGCACCATTTATTGAAGAGATGGTCTTTTCCCCAGTGCATGATCTTGGTTCCTTTGTCAAAAATGTGTTCACTGTAGGTGCGTGGATTTTTTTCTGGGTTCTCTATGCTTTATTGAAGCTCCATTACGTGTCACTTACTTCTTTTCCCTTGCTGCTTTTAGGATCCTTATGCTATCCTTGACCTTTGGGAGTTTGATTATTAAATGCCCTGAGACATTATTAAATGTGTCACAGTTGCTGTGATTTCCCTATCGCCAGTTCACAGTAGCACTCTCCACCATGCTGACACTGCTGGGGGATGGGAGAGAGGCGGTATCAGCAATTCAAGGCTGTTTTTCCTGCCTCTTCAGTGCCTCTAGAAATTGACATGAAGTTAAAACCAGGAACTGTGTACTGCGAATGCTCACCTGAGTTTTGGTTCTTATGAAGGTGCTTTTTTGTGTGTACATAGTTGTTAAAGTAGTGTCCTTGTGTTGGGATGATCATTGGAGACTTCTACTCCACCTTGCTCCACCCCAAGTCCTATTTTTCATTTTCTTGATGGTATCCTTTGAAGGACAAAGGTTTTTAATTTTGATAAAGTCTAACGTATCTATTGTTCTTTATTGTTGTTGCTTATGCTTCTGGTGTCAAATGTAAAAAGTAATTGCCTAATCCATGATCATGAAAATTTACTCTTCTGTTTTCCTGTAGGAGTTTTAAAATCCTCCATTTAAGCCTATAATTCACTTTGCTAATTTTGGAGGGTTGTGTGAGGTATGGATTCAACTTCACTCTTTTGCATTTGCATGTGCAGTCGTCCTAACATCATTTGTTGGAAGGGTGATTTGTCTTACACATAAGTCTAAAGATTCATTGCACTTTATATTCAAAATTCTTCAGTAGCTTCCAGTCATCTATGGCAGTGGTTTCTAGATTTGGCCTTCTTGAACTAGCAAAGTGTAAAATTAACAATTTTGGAAGACTTACCTAGGGTTACAAACTTTTTATTACTCCAAGTAAAGAGAGAAAAAGGAAAAAGATATATCATCTATGCATTCTGTGTATTATTTAATAAGATTTTTTCATATATAGTTACACACCAGGAAGGAAAATCATCTCAGAAGTCAAGTATTTAAGTAATTTTAGCTTTATTGAAAACTCAGCACATTGCCTCACCTTTTTACTTTTTTAAAAATTTATTATTAAATAGTTGTGTATTTATAGGAAGTTGAAAATATAGTACAGAATGGTCCCATGTACTCTTTACTCAATTTTTCCCAAGAGCTATAACTGTATAACTATCGTAAAATATCAACTTCAGAACATTGGCATAGATAAATGTATCTATAACATTTTATGCCATTTTACTTTATTTTCAAATTTTATTTTAGATTTAGGGGTACATGTGCAGGTTTATTACATGGGTAAGTTGCAGCACTAAAGTTTGGTGTACACATAATCCTGTTACTCAGGTAGTGAGCATAGTATCCAGCAGGCAGTTTTTCAGCCCTCACTCCCCTCCCATTCTTCCTACTCTAGGGGTCCCCAGTGTCTATTGTTCTCTTCTATATGTCCACGTGTACTCAATGTTTAGCTCCCACTTATAAGTGAGAACATGTGGCATTTGATTTTCTGTTCCTGAGTTAAATTGATTAGGATTACGGCCTACAGCGGCAACCATGTTGCTGCAAAGGGCATGATTTCATTATTTTTTGTGGCTGTTTAGTATTCCATGGTGTATATGTACATTTTCTTTATCCAACCCACTGTTGATAGGCATCTAGGTTAATTCCCTGTCTTTGCTATTGTGAATAGTGCTGTGATGAACGTATGAGTGCAGGTGTCATCTGGTAGAACAATTTATTTCCCTCTGGGTATATACCCAGTAATAAGATTGCTGGTTTGAAAGGTAATTCTGTTTTAAAAATTCTTTCAGAAATCTCCAAACTGCTTTCCACAGTGGCTGAACTAATTTACATTCCTTCTAAGAGTGTATAAGTGTTCCCTTTTCTCCACAACCTCTCCAATGTTGGTTACTTTTTGTCTTTGTAGTAACAGCCATTCTGATTGTTGTGAGATAGTGTCTCATTGTAGCTTTGTTTTTGGGGAAATATTTATCACAGTTTGTCATTTGGGAACCACCATGGCTCCCTCTTACTAGCACGCTTCATCTTTTGCATTCTTCCTCTTAAGTAACTTTACAATGCAGCCATACTGAAAATGTATGATTTATTTTCTTTTGTTCTTCTGCTTTTGGCTGGAATGACTCCATCTAATCCCATTCTGCAAATGGGAGAAATATACATACAAATTCTAACACAATATAAATGTTTTATTAGGGATGCAAAGGTTATTCATAGGAGTGGAAGGGTTAGTTTCCAGTCTATCTAATCTACTTTTCTTTGGGGATAGAGGTAGAATAACTAAAGTGGAAACCTAAGATAAATCTTGACATCACTATTTATAAACTATGGACAAGATAATCTTTCTTAGACTCATATTTATCACCTGAAAATTGGAGTATTTGTCCAATGCTACCTGGGGATTAAACAATAAGACATATAAATTCCCCACTGCAGAAGTTAGATGCATAGTAGTAATCAGTAAATGTTATTTGCCTCCTCTCAGAAATTTACCTGTGGTTTGCAATCCTGATGGAACATTAGTTTTGCCTGGAGAGTTTGAAGAAGCCCACATCCCAATTTCCCATTGATGAGTTAATCCTAAAATTCAATGGAAATTCAAGGGAGCCAGCATAGCCAGAAGCAATCCTATGAAAGGATAAAAAAGTTGGAGGATTCACACTTTCTGATTTCAAAATTTGCTACAAGGTTATGGTAATCAAAACTGCATGCAGCGGAAGAAGGAAATACATGAAGATCAATGGAATAAACTTGAGAGTCCCAAAATAAGAATATACATCTATGACCAATTAATTTTTGACAAGAGTGCCAAGACAGTTCAATGGTGAGGGTAGGGGGGTGGGTAATTTTTTCAACATCTGGTTCTGAGATAACTGTATATTCACATGCAAAAAAGTAAAGTTAGACATCTTCCTCACACCATTCACAAAATTAAACTCAAAATAGATAACAGACCTAAGCATAAGAGCTAAAAGCCTACTACTCTCAAAAGAAAATGTAGGAGTAAATACTCCTTACTTTGGATTAGGTAAGCCTTTTTAAATACGACACTAAAAGCATAAAAGAAAAAACAGATAAATTGGATTTATCAAAATTAAAAACGTTCGTGTTCAAAGGACACTGGCAAGAAAGTAAAAAGATAGCCCACAAGGTGAGAGAAAATATTTGCACAACATACATATAATTAAGGATGTGCATATAGAATATATAATTTTTAAAGCTCAATAAGATAAAGATAAATAACCCAATTGAAAATGGTCAAAGGATTCAAAGAAACATTTCTCCAAAGAAGATACATAGTCAATAAGTACAGGAAAAGATGCTCAATATCATTAACCAACTAGGAAGTGCAACCAAAATCATAATGAGATATACCCATGATCACGGCTACTATCAAAATGATAGATAATAACAAGGGTTGGCTAAGATATGGAAAAATCAGAACCCTCATATCCTGTTGGTAGAAATGTAAACTGGTACAGCTACTCTAAAAAATAGTCTGGTAGTTCCTGAAAATGTTGAGCACTGAGTTAGTATAGGAACCAGCAATTCCACTCATAGGCAGGTATTTATCCAAAAAAAATAAAAACTTATTTTCACACCAAAACTTGTACATGAATGTTGACAGCAGCATTATTCATAATGGCCAAAAAGTGACAACCCAAATGTCCATGAACTAATAATTAATACAATGTATGTGTATATGTCCATAGAATAAAATATTATTCAGCCATAAAAATCATGAAGTACTGATACATACTATGGCATGGATGAAACTGGAAAATATTATGCTTAATGAAAGCAACTGGATGCAAAAGGCCACATATTATATGATTCCATTTGTATGGAATATCCAGAATAGGCAAATCTATAGAGACAGCAGATTAGTGGCTGCTTATAGCTGGGGTTATTAGGAGGCTTAGGGAGTAGACTGCTAATGGGTATAGTTTCATTTTGAGGTGATAAAAATGTTCTAAAATTGGTTGCAGTGATGGTTGCACAACTCTGAATATACTGAAAAACACAGGATCCTGTGTCTTAAATGGGTGAGTTGCATGGTATGTGAATAATATATTGAATAAATCTTTTATAAAAATTATGTCCTAACCCCAGAATTTCTTATTTAATTTTCCTGGTACCCAGAACCCCTCTAAAAATATAGAACCTGGCAATTCTACTAGGCTCTTTATCTAGTTCTTCAAATTTTCCTGACCCAGCTACTTTAGAAAAATTTATTGCATCTGTCACTCCTGTCTCCCTCCTTTACACCTGCTACTTTTTCACTCTTTCTTCAGTCTATCAATAGCCTAATCTGCTGTCCCCACCTTATCCTCAAATTAGAATATCCCTTGGCTCCTCTGAATTGATCAATGGGTCTCACCTCCTTTGGATCTCAAATCTCACCTTTAGGAGAACACTAATGACCAGGATCACTTTGTTTTGACCAGTCAGCATTTCCAGGGCCATTCACATTGATTTGTTCTCATGCACTCATTGGAATCACCAACTTATGTGTGAAAGCAGGAAGAATCCTTTAAGAGAAGGAGTCACTCACCCTCTCCCTGCCCCATAATTTTGTATTTGATTTAATGATATTAATTCCACAGAAACTAGAATTCAACTCCAATTATCGATCTACTTTGCATTTATTGACATTTTGTTATTTAATTATTTCAAGTAATTTATTGTGTATGTGTTTTATCTGTCTAATTAGATTGTAATCTTCCTGAAGATCTCTAGTAACTTCTTTCTACATGAATTTTTGATGCCTGTGAACAATATAATACATACTTATTCTAATAAGCTGACATTTCTAGCACCTTCCTACCTTCTCTTCATATATTATTCAAGGAAGTTTTTGTTTTTAAGGTCATTAAGGCTATTTTATAAATGGCAATAATCAACTGGTCTGTTTCTATTTTACAGAAGAAAAATGATTTAACCTATCAAAGGAGATATTTATGTACCTTGAGTAAGTTAGTTAACTCTTTTGAACCTCAGTTTCTAACTGTAAATGACCTATTACTTACCATGTGTTTTTCTTGAATATTAAATAAGTTAACACTTACTTAATATTTAGTAAGTCTTTCATGTACTATCTGCTCAGGAAGTTACTTTTTATCATTTTAGTCATTATAATTATTGGAAGTGTTTCTAGTCTGGAATTAGTCCTCAGCAGCCCGGGGATTGTAATGCATTTGTGCTTCAGTGCATTGAAGCAGCTCTTCATTGGCCTGTTTAAGTTAATAGAGTTTCTCAGATAGCTAACTTTCTTTTGATAAGTATAAATGCTTAGGAAACTATATATAACAAACGTTCAAAAATACTAGTTTCGACCCCCCCACACACACATCAAGTCACATGTCTAAAGGAGGTGGTTTATTAACCAAGTAAATCTCCTGACTCCAGCGTTCAGGGAAAGAAGAGCCTCTGTCCCAGAACACACTTTCTCTATCAAGAAATAACATGCCCCACATGAAGTGTCCTCATTAGTTATTTCATCAGTTTTCAGGTTGAAGGTTTCTTTTTTGAAGCTTAGTAAAACTGACTTAATTAGTTTCTCCCCTCCCCATAGCAGAAGTTTTTAGGTAAGATGTATATCTGGAACCCTAATTACATATCTTAACTATAACCTGAGAGGCTTAAAATTCACAGATGCACTTTATCTGTCAAACATGGAGACAGTTGGCAAATGCAGGCCATAAAGGTGTAGATTTAGTACCCAACTACATGAATTGTTGCTGTTTTCTTATGTTTATTACTTCATAGTTAATCAAGGAGATAACTCCCAGGAGTTCCGTATCTTTCTCCCTACGTTCTACATGATGAAGGGGGAAGGAGAAATGAATATTCTCTTTGTAACATATTTTCAAATGGAATAAGAAATTTGGTTCACAAGTACTTGAAAGAAGAACCATTAAATGTTTTAATCAATTTCTGAAATCTTTTAAAAAGCCAGCCAATCAGAACATTGCATTATTATTACTATGTGTATATAGTGCTTTTGTTACGGTAATTTCACAGTAATTATGTGAATATGTGAGTGTAATTAGACAGAAACAGTACTGCTCAACCACCATCAAAATCGTATTTCTACAATGCTTGGCATTTTAAACCATAAATGCCATAAAAACCAAGAGCAATTACATCGAAATAATCTTGTAAGATGGAAACTCTACTTATTGAGCAGAACATTGTTTCCTTGCTTAGCCTCAGATCTACAAAAGGTTTTACATGTATGTTAGTCTCAAAAATCATGCAATTACTAAAGATGAATAAAAACAGAGAGAAAACAAAGTGGCTCTAAAGGAATAAGAGCAGACACATTTTCCTTCACCATGTATAGTCAGAGCCACACAGGACAACTCCTAGGAAGTCAAGCCCTTGCAGTTCACAAGCAGGACCCAGTTACATGGGGCAGTTAAGGGCTCGTTTTGAAAATAATTTTGGATATAGGTGTCACCAGGTCTTTAGACAAATGGCCAGCCTGATTCACCTCCTCAGCAAATAATGTAATTATGGCACTGGCCTGAGTGACTCCAGAAATTCTTGGCTGATTGATTTTCAAATCCAGTACTTCGGAAAAGATTCTACCAACCCTTCATTTCATGGTCCAAAATAAGTAGAGTTAACACTTCCACTTTCCTCATCTCCCACTGTTCATATTTTTTGTTACTATTATATACATTTTACATGCTCCATATGAAAAAATAAATAAATGCCAAAAGATGACAGAGATAAAGGAATGGTACCTACAAGGATCTAAAAATGACTTCTGTAAAATCAAATCAAAGTAATTGCTTAAAATCTTCAGGTTTTTTGTCCTTTGGGAAAAGATCCACGCATTTCTTTGAAATACTATTGATAACCAATGTGTATTATTATCCTAGGATAAAAAGATGTTTCAACATTAGAAAATCTATTAAAGCACTACCCAATATTAACAAATTAAAAATAGATAATCCATGATAAACTCAATAGATTCCAAAAAATTATTTCATGAAATTTAACATTAGTTTATGTCTAAAAATCTTAGTAAACTAGAAATAAAAGGAAACTTTTTAAACTTGATAAATATCATCTACCAAAAACCTAAGCAAGAATCAAACCTAATAATGCAACTTAAAGTTACCATTAGAGTTAGAATAAGATAAGGATGCCTGCTATCAATACTCCTCTTTAATGCTATTAGGAGGTGTCAGTCAACACTTTAAGAAAAGAAAAATCAATATGAGGCACATATTAGAAAGACAGAAACAAAATTATATTAAAGCGTAAACAGTTTGTTTACATAAATAATTCATGGGAATCTACAGACCATAAACATTAGTCAGTGTTCAGCAAGGTGGCCAGATACAGGATCAACATAAAGGTAACAACGGAATTTCTACACAGCAGTAACAACTCATTCAAGAATAACAACGCTGAGGGGCTTCAAGATGGCTGACTAGAGGCATCTGGAGCTCACCTCCTCCACAAAGAGGAACCAAAAGAATCCACATTCCCACCACAGTCTCCAGCAATCCTAGCCGTGAGAGAGTCCCTCGACCCTTGTGGGCCCTGAGACTAACATAGAGAGCTGCCTGGAGTCCACGCAACAGCATTGCTCCAGAGAGGGAGCTCACACTGGGTTCCACACATACCCCAAGTCCTAGCTAGCTACAGCAAGGTCCATTTTTAGAGCCCAGCCTCTGCTAGACTGCATCTTGCCCTAGGGTGCAACAGTCCCTGCATCTCCACACCCTTGGAGACCCATTGACATCCCCCACCTGAAGCAGCTGTTGCTCCTGGTTACTGTCACCAGGGCCAAAGCATGAACCATTGGCAGTGACCCCACTGCCCCCAAGAGTGGAGCTGACATGTAACTGAAAAGGTTGACCTCATGGAGGTACAGAGTGGAATGATAGTTACCAGAGGCTGTGAAGTGTATGTGAGGTGGGGGGGCAGGAGGGGTATGAAGAGAGGTTGGTTAATGAATAGAAGCATACAGTGAAATAGAAGAAATAAGCTCTAATATTTGACAGCAGAGTATGATGACTATAGTTCACAAAAATGTATTATAAATTTCAAAACACCTAGAAGAAAGGACTTGAAATGTCCCCAACACACAGAAATAGTATAAATTCAAGGTGATGGATACTCCAAATACCCTGACTTAATAGTTGCACATGCTATGAATGCAACAAAATATCACACGGACTGAATAAATATAAATATATGCAAATATGTATCAATAAAAAAGAACATGGCATTGACACCAGAATCCAAGCTGTAATAATAATAATTAATAAAATGAAAAAAAAATCGTATTCACAATAGCAACAGCAAACTTCAATGTAGCTAAAAATAATCCTAAGAAACATGTGTGGGCCTCTGTGGAATAAATTACAAAATTACTTTCTAATTGGCATAAAAGAGCTGAATAAACAAAGTTATGCCAAATTTATGGATAAGAAGAATCCAATTAATCCATATGTCAATGCAATGACATTTGTGTTTTCAGTCAACTTTGTCATGAAGCATTATAATCTGATCTTGAAATTCATGTGAAAGACCAAAAGGTCAACCATGTTTAAAATTATTTTGAAGAAGAAATGGTAGAAGTGACCTGACCTATCAGATGTCACAATTAGTAATAATAATACTGGCACTCACACTACGACTAAAACTGCTAACTTTTAAGGTTTATTAAAATGCCAGGCAAGGCCAGGCACAGTGGCTCATGCCTGTAATCCCAGCACTTTGGCAGGCAGGTGCGGGGGTGGGGTGCAGGCTGGGGGTGCGGATCACCTGAGGTCAGGAGTTCAAGACCAGCCTGGCCAAAGTGGTGAAACCCTGTCTATACTAAAACTAAAAAAATTAAATTAGTTGGGCGTGGTGGCAGGTGCCTGTAATCCCAGCTACTCAGGAGGCTGAGGCAGGAGAATCGCTTGAACCTGGGAGGCAGAGGTTGCAGTGAACCGGAACGAGATCGTGCCATTGCATTCCAGCCTGGGCGACAAGAGCAAAACTCCGTCTCAAAAAAAAAAAAAAAAAAAAAAGCCAAGCAAAAGCTTTTTATCCATTATAAGTTAGATATGATTATTGTCACCATTTTACAGATAAGTACAGATAAAAAAGAAACTGGTACACAAAGAGATTACGGAACTCTTTCAGGGTCCCATGGCTAAGCAGTGGCATTGTCAGGATTCAAACTCAAGCAGTGTGGCTACTAAGCCCCTGAACCTAACCCTGTGCAATAATATCTCTAAAACTACAGGAATAATCAAGGAGTAGTACTGTCATGGGGAAAAAAATAAAACACTGAAGCATAATACAGACTCCAAAAAGAGACCCACATATACATGCAAACTTGGTATCAATCAGTGACCAAAAATTGAAGCATTCAATAATGTTGCTGAGATGACTAGTTATCTCTGCAGAAAAAAATAAAATAAAATCAGAGCCCATTATATTATAGAACAATGATTCCAGCTGGACTACTTGAGGAAAGCCAAACTGTAAAGCTTTCACAAGTAAATATGGTAGAATATCTTTAGAATTTTGGAGATCAAGAAGGATTTCTTATATGAGACATAAAAAGCACAAACCACAAAGTAATAGGTTGATAAACTGTACTATATTAAAATTTAATACTGCTATTAATAAAGCAACATCATAAACAACATGAAAAGCCTAGCAAGAGTGTGGAAAAAGACATTTGCAATGCATGTTAACAACAAAGAATTGCTATCCAGAATATATAAAGTACTGTATAAATCAATAAGAAAAAAAAAAAACCCATTCCCTCTAACAGGGAAATGGACAAAAATAGGTGCTTTTTATAAAAGAAAACTTGATTGGCCAAGATACCTATTTAAAGATCTTCAACCTTCCTCATTGTCAGGGAAACACAAAATAAAATGATGTGATGCCATTTCACCCCAAAAGATTGATACAGATCTGTCTGATGATACCAACTGCTGAAACCTGAAACAGCTTCTTTCATCCACAGCTTGTGGAAGCATCAGTTGGCACAACTGTTTTGTAGAACACTTTGGCCAAATCAAAGAAAATACAAGCAATCTTACCTCCTTCCCCCTGCAAATTTACTTCTAGGTATATATGTTAGACTAAGAAACCCTCACATGTGTGACAAAAAAAATATACGGGAATACTGTAAACAATCAAAATGTTTATCAACAGAAAAATGGAAAAATAAATTGTGGTATATTTATACAACAAAACACTACATAGCTACATGTAAAAATGTAGTTAAACGTCAACAACAAAATAGACCAAAAAGGTAACAATATTTTTAGTATTTATATAATTTTATACAAAATATATTTACATAACAGCTTGAAAACATGCAAAAATAGTGCCCTGTAACTGCTATGAATATAGTATAAAAATGCATATTAGACTGGTAGACTCAAATTCAGGGTAATGGTTATTTCCAGAGACAGAAAGGCAGGAGCACAGAACTAGGGAAGGGACACAGGGGCTTCAATTGTCTTTGAGATGTTTTGTTTCTTAAAATATAACAATATCAACAGACCTCAAGGGCCTATGGCAAAATCTGTGAATTTGATAGAGCTGAATGGTGGGAATTTGAGAGTTCATTATTTTATTTCATATATACATCTCTTTATATTTGAAACATGGTATAATAAATACAAAGTATGTATGTGTAAATCAAATTTTGATAACCAGAATCCTGTTTTTCCAGGATGTTGTGATTGTGTGATAACTTCAGAAATAATTTCTCTTCTCTTTTCATCTAGCAGCCAACTAAGCCACAAATCAAACCATGTTTATTAAGTACGCGCTATTTATCAGGTACAGGGCACTAAGGGCTGGGGATACAGTGGCGGCAGAACCAACTATACAAGATATCTATCCCAGTGAGATTAAAATGTACAACTACAAATCATAGTAAATGCCATGAAGAGAAAAACTACGGAACCACGACCGAGGGTAAATGGGGGTAGGAGAGGGAGAGGCATATACATGGCAGACACTGAAGTTTGGTTGTCTAAAAGATATCCACAGACCCCTTGCCCTTGCCTTCCTTTACTATAGAGGTTGGAAAGCTAATCATGATATTTCAGACTACCTTGCATGTGACACAGTTCTAATCAATCAGAGATAGTTAGGAGTCTCTGGGGACTATTCTCCTTCCTGAAAAAAGCAACAGTGCCTCACTGTAAGAAAGACTTTTTGCTCCCTTAACTCCTGCTATGTCATCCCGCCTGGTCCACGGATGTGATGCTGGGGTGGAGCAGATATCTTGAAATAATGAAGACGGAAGCTAATGGTATGAAGTGAAGCAGATAGCGAGAAGGCTGCTTGGTCCTTTACTGCATTGCTGAGGCATGGTACCAGAGCTGAACTATGTGCTTATGGACTTCAAGCAAGTGAATTAATAGCTACTGGCTTGGGCCACTATCAATACAGTGGCCTCTTATTTGCAGCCAAAAGCATCCCAAGCAGATAAACACACATAGGGTGGCCTTTTAGAAGAGGGGACATTTAAGTTGAGAGGAAAAGAAGGAGAGGGAGCCAGCCAGGAAGAAAGCAAGAATGGGGCAGAGAAGTGGGGGGATAGACAAGACCAGCAGAGGGAGGAGCAGTATGTTTCAAAGGCTTAGCTTGTTTGAGGAATCCCTCTGAGCCTGGAGCTTAATAATGGCACTATGACGGCTTTGCAATTGGCTGGGAAGTTGAATACTTTATTTTCTTACCCAGGCGCTAGGTTAAGAAAGGTGTGGTTAATGATCTGTAAACAAAGAATGGCTCAAAGCAAGGGGAGTTGGCTGTTTATAGAGACTCCTTTCTATAAAACAAGAAATTACCTCTAACTTATCTACTTGGATATTTGCGGTTGATTTTTTTTTTCTTTTTGAGATGGAATCTTGCATTGTCGCCAGGGCTGGAGCGCAGTGGCGCAATCTTGGCTCACTGAAACCTCTGCCTCCTCCCAGGTTCAAGTGATTCTCCTGCCTCAGTCTCCCAAGTAGCTGGGAATACAGGCACCTGCCACCACACCCAGCTACTTTTTTGTATTTTTAGTAGAGACAGGGTTCCACTATGTTGGCCAGGCTGGTCTCAAATTACTGACTTTGTGATCCACTCGCCTCCGCCTCCCAAGTGGTTAATCATTTAAAAGTGAAGTCCACCAAGTTCACCGTTAGTCCAGAAGTACAGCCTTTTCTACACCCCCTCCATTGCCTAGGAAGGTTTGTCTGAGGGGGTGGGCGTTAGCATTTTGCTTGTTCCCTTTGACATAAAGTAAATTGCAATACTGGGATTTAACCAGAGCCTAGTCAACCGTGTCTTAGGCATTCCCTGTGCTACAAAGGTTTCTATTTTGTTCTTTATTTGTTTGAATGGGAAGAGGTAACTTCATTGTTGAAAAGAGTATGACTTGAACAACACAACAAAAATCTAGTTCTTGTCCTCATGAGGTGCTAAGGAATGAGTTGGCTGATTTTTAAATATGCTTTCGGTTGGTCTAGTTCCCAGATCCTATACTCTTTTGGCAAACAAAAGTTATTCTATAAGATAGTATTTACTGAGCACCTGGGTAGGCAGAGTGCTGGTTTAGGCAAGAAGCCTATGGCTTGGAAGAAAATGTCCATTTACAACTGAAAGGTCTTAATTTAATGGTTACTCTGCAAATTTCCACTTGGCTATTTTAGAACAGACTTGGATATTTATTATTAGTTTCCAGGCCTCTCCTTTCTCTTCCTTTAGCTTTCTATAGCTAAACTATAGCTATCTAATCCTTTTAATCTTTCATCCGCATCCTTCCTCGGGCTCTTGAATTCATTCACTCTTACTGCTTCCAAATTGCCTGCGCTTCCCTAGTAATGAAGTGGTGGGAACACAACGTGTGGTGCCAGGTGCTGCTCAGCTACAACTGTCCACAGAGGAACTGTTATTCCGTGCCCTTCTGCACAGGCAGCCTCAACCTGGACTTCCCTTTCATCCTGCCAGACTGCATGGCTGGCATGAATTTAATTTGCAAACCACTGTGCCTCCTGGGCCTACTTTGGCATCACTGCGATCTGGCATCTGCTTCCCAGAACAGCTCTGTGTTTGGATTCTCTTTCCCCAGGTGTATTCACTGCCTTGCCTTTTTCAAATGCTCACAAAGTTATTATTCCCAGTCTACATACCGAGAGTCTCAAAGGTCATTTGCATTTTATTTCTGTTGCCTGAGCTGCTCAAGATACTTTCCAAATTAGAATCATTAGTGAATTCTAAAAATGAGCAGCTTCTTCCTTTTTTTCCACCCAGGTCATGAATAAGAATGCTTAAATAAGAGTCAGACCCACAACTGTGGCAAGAGCATATTAGGAGGTTCATCTTCGTAATCTTTCTTCAGTAGTGATCTCTCTACTAGCACCATCACTCTGAAACCTCTGAGTTTACTGGAGTTTTTCCAGCCAATTTTAAATCCATACACTCAACCTTCCAAATACTTATTGAGTATTATGCTAGGTGCTGTAAGAGGGTCCAAATCACACAGGACATAACCACTGCCCTTTGAAAAGCTTCTATCACTATAGCATACATAAGGTCTTCCAAAATTCAACATTTAATACGTACCTTAAATGTGCCAAGCACTGTTAGGTGTTAAGATTCCAAATTGGAAAGTACAGAGTCTCAGTCTGTACTTTTCATATAATTACAACACAATGTAGAAACAATAATGAAATGTACACCTGGGATGCTCATTGTTCAACCTCAGTTTCTTCATCTGTAAAATGTTTCTTCTGCCAAGTGCGGTGGCTCATGCCAGTAATCCCAGCACTTTGGAAGGCTGAGGCAGGTGGATCACCTGAGGTCAGGAGTTTGCGACCAGCCTGACCAACATGGAGAAACCCTGTCTCCACTAAAAATACAAAAAAATTAGCCGGACATGGTGGGGCATGACTATAATCCCAGCTACTCAGGAGGCTGAGGCAGGAGAATCGCTTGAACCTGGTAGGTAGAGGTAGAGGCGAGCCGAGAGTGCGCCATCACCTCCAGCCTGGGCAACAAGGGCGAAATTCCATCTCAAAAAAAAAGGAAGTTTCTTCATCTCGTAGCAATCTTCTAAGTTGCAGTTAATGTTGACATAAGGTGAGGCATAGACAACACTTAGTGCAGCGCATGAGACAAAAGTACTAAAAATGTTATTAATTATAACAGCTATAAGTATAATAAAATTATTTTTATTATTACTATTACCTCCCATATTCAATCTGGTTGATCAGGATGGTCTTGGACACTGTAGCAGGAGGATCTAGAAACTTAATTAGGTTCAGTAGGAAAGAATACTAGGACGAATGACAGTACTGTGAGCGGCAGGAAGAGGCGATGTTTATGCAAGTGTGTTTTTGACCCCTATATATAACTAACATCATTACAATTTGCAGTGTATTCCCCTGACTTAGGAATGCTACAAAATGCATAGAAACAGATTTTGCATTGTAGGATAGGAGAGAACGGATGTCACATTGTAGGATCTGTGCTATTTTGTGACTTTCAGTCCTTCCTAAATTGATTCAGAAACTCCAGATGTGTTTTAAGCTCGGAAAATCTAAGAGGTCAGGCGAGGCTGGGTGTGGACAAGACTTTCTGCTACCACAATGAGGTCATTCCTGCCTAAGGCAGTTGCAGAAACACTATGGTAGTGGTTTGCCACTGCTGTTTTATAACAAAGTTCTCACTGATCTGCAGCAAAATGAGAATGATAAGGACAATGGAGAGAGGATTTCATGCAGCTAAATGTCCTTACAGAACTGATATTATGTTCTATCTACTTTGTGGGTGTTAAAATGTGATCCCTTTCATAGAAAGATGCTCTGAAGATTTCTCCTTCTGTATCAGACCTCAAAATGTTATAACTTTCATCATGCTTATTCCTGTGAAATGTTATTGACTCCCATAGCTTTAAATACCATTGATATGCTGATAACTCCTAAATGTGTATCTAGTGTCAAAATCCTCCTCTAATCTTCTGACACCTATATCTTCCTGCCTTGGATATCTCATAGGCACCTTAAATTTCACAAGCCCCGAAAGGAACCTCTGATTCTCCCTTCCTTCCCTAACTTGCTCCTTTCTTGGTCTTTAGAACTCAGTAAATGGTGTATTAAATGGCAAGTTGCTCTTGACAGGAATATGAGAATCATCCTTGATACTTCTCTCTTTCTCTCCTCTCTCTTTATCATCAGAGTCTCAAAAATTCTAGTTTCAAGATATGTTTTAAATCCAACTAATTACTTGCACCATGTCCATCACACAGTCATATCTAGGCCACCGAAATGTCATTCCAATTGATCTCACTCCTTCCACTCTTGCTTTTCTTCCAATCCATTCCCCAATAGCATCCAGAGGAATTCTTTAAAAACATCAATCCTGCTTAAAATTCCTTAGTTACTTTTTACTACTTGTAACATAAAACTCAAAATCCTTACCATGGCTTGTATAGTCTGAGATTTGTTCAGTGGAAGCATTAATTTTAAGGGGAATATTTCCCTGATACTCTCTTTCCATATAAAATTAATGTATAATATTACATGCTTGCAGAGAACCATGTCTATTTCCTGTAGAGTATGTAGTTCAATGTAAATTTCATATATATATAAAAATGTAATTAATTAATGATGACTATCTCCCCCACTAGACTATATGATGCTTGAGGTCATGGGCTAGCTTTGATTCTCATTGCACTCCCAGACACACTTTAGTAGCTGCAGATAGTATGTGCTCAAAAATATTCACTGAATTAACAAATGAATGAAAAGGAAAAAATTAATGATCTTTACTTAGTAAAATAAGAAGCTGACCACTCTGTAGGACTTGAATTAAGAAGAATTTTTGTTTTCCAGGTTTTTGAAATGCGAAAGTCTGATAATCACTGCTCTGTGGTTGAAAAAGACACATCAGCTTGAGCCTTTGGATGTTACTAGGAGGCATGGTGGTTATGCAAATGGCCTTTGTGAGTCTGTGGGAGGTGCTAGTAGACCAGCTAATGTGGGCGAGTACTCTGCTCTCTGAGATGAAGAAGTTTCTTTGTCTAATTTTAGCTCCGGAGTTCTGGAACTCTGGGCATGGCTCTTGAACTCTTAAGTAAATGCCAATAAAAGAAAAGTAATAAAGAAACATGGCACCCATCTCAAACTTAAGCTTTGCATTTTGGAATAATTTATTTGCATATTTTTTTCTGATGTGATAAGATCTGAAGATAAAAAAATTTATTTTAGGTGAAACTATGCCCATACACCAACTGGCTCTACAGTATCCCAATTCATAATATGTGGTCTATTAATTAGAAAGACAAGATCCTAAGCCAGCCAGTCAGATTTACATTCCCAGTAGCAGCTTGTGTTATAGCACTTGGATTGTTATATTGAACAATTTATTGAGATCCAGATGTTCCAGTTCCTGACCTTCCCTGAGTGAGTGGTTGTCAGATATTCCTGTCTAAAAACAAGGCAGTCGGTAGTTAACTGTAGGCTCCCACACTGTCAAACATTCTCCAAAGAATATGAAATTGCTTGTTATCTTTGTCAAAATTACATGTGATAGGGATATTTGCTATCTGTGTTGTAATTAAAAACTCAATTAAAAGAAATTTTGAAATCATTATCAACTTTTTCAGGCATGAGCTGTTCCACAGAAAAGCAAGCTGTTTACAGCTTAGGCATTTACCAGTGTTCAGAAGATGGCAGAGTCCCAAAGCAGGCCTAAGGACAGAGTGAGATCTGAACCAAAGCAGAAACAACCCCATGGAGGGCAAAAATAAGTCACAGAGAGTGACATTACCTGTTAGGTAGCAGTTCCTCTCATTTTACCACTACCATGTGTAACTGCAATCTTCTAATTGGATTGTGTCACTTCATTAACATTGAGGACCACTGTCCCTAATGAGTCTCTTCAAAATGAGCAAACAGGAGGTAGCTTATTATTATGGCTCTCATTTATAATGTACCTATCTATTAGATGGATGTTATTGGAAAAAATTAATTGCATTACAATGGGTGCCACTGAATGTAAGCACATTCGGTCCTTAGGGAAATGATTACCCTAAGAGGTGGATCATATTAATTGACTAGAGACAGCAAGCATCATGAGTGATGAGAGAAGCAAGTGTGTGTGCATAGCTGAAAAGGAAGCTCTCTATATTGTAGCCATATAGCTGAGGCCTGCTGAGAAAGCAGTCCCAGCCTCTGCCTGAGGCTGGTTAAACCAGGCAATTTCTTAAATTAGAGCATGAATTATTAATAGTCATAATTCCATAGCAGGCTTCATTTGTTGAGCCCTTACTATAAACTAGCAATGGAGATGATCACATTTAATCCCTACAACCACCCTAAAGACATCTCACAGTTTGTAAGTGGTAATCAGGAAGCGAATCAGTTTGACTCTAAAACTAGTACCGCTAATCCTAAAGCTGCACATTCTAGGTCCAGACTCAGTAGGGAACAGAGCCCTTAAGGTATTTGTATTATTAGCCCAGCCATCCTATCAGCCTGAGAAGAGCCAGAACCTCTGAGATTAAAGTATCCAGATATGGCAGTGAGTCTAATAAACTTCTATGGGCATTTTTTTCTTCTATTCATTTGGAGATTGTTTGAACACATCGGAAAACACTATTTTTTTTTTAAGAAGAAAATGGCTTAGCCTTTACTTCTGTGATTGTAATGGTAAACAGCAAACAGCAGTAAAACCTGATTTTTTTAAAAAAAGTACCACTGATTCAAATGTTCCTAACATTCTGCTAAGACAGAAGGGGTGAATGGTACTCCTAGTCTGTGGCTGAAAACTTGTAATGAATGAGGTAATGTGTGTAGGAATACACCATTTCAGAGGCAGCAGCACCCCTCACAGAGCTGCCTGTGGCAGTCCGCAACAGGTGTGATGAGATGATGGGGACACCTCAGAAAATCTTCACTGCCCTCATGATTACTCCAGCCATGTGATACACACACCTTGTGCTTCACTTTCTAGAATAGTGAAGACATCTGTGTGACTGCAGCAAAGGATGCATATTAGTGCAGTAGGAAGACAGGTTGAATAGTGGGATGTGGTGTAATAAGGCAAGGCCCTTGAAAGCCACAGTGTCTGTCACAAAAAGCAGATGCTCCTGGAACGGTGGGTGCAGTTAGCTGCATGAATAATATTTATATCTCAAATTAAAATAGTTTATAACATACTTGAATGCAGATAATCAGTAACTATTTTAGGAGGAAGATGGGGTGTGGAGATCACCAGCACTGCTTGAGAAAACTTATGCAGAGATGTGGGAAAGATCAGATAGTTGGGCTGAACCTCTAAGAAACAGCATGGAAACATGAATAACTGAAGGCTCTTTCCCCTAGACTTCAGCAGTTCCCTCCTCACTGTTCTCTCTGACCCTTGGATCCGCCTTCCATACTCCCCCAGAGGGACCCCATTGTTTCCTTACTTTCCATCACCAAGCAGATAAATCTGCTTTAAACCTTTAACATAATAGACAGACCTTCTGTAATCCGACTTCTAGAGACTCACCTTCTGCTATGCTCTGCTCAATATTTTAAGCTCTAGGAATGCTGATCTCTTTACTGCTCAGAATATACTGTGCTAGTTTTCACCTGAAGGCTACATTCTTGCCACCTCCTCCTCTGAAACTCCCTTCCTCGATTTTTCCCAACCTCCTCTGAACTCTCTGACTAACACCTTACTTAGGGGTCCCTTTCTGTGCTCCCAAGCACCTTGGCATGTCTCTGTCATCACATTTACCACATGACATTGGCATTCTCTGTTTACATATTGGTTTCCCCAACATAATTATGAAACCCTTAAGGGCAAAGGTCAGTATTATTATTTCTCCATAGATGTTCAAGTGCCTAAAGCAGTTTCTGGTACACAATAGGCACTTCTGTGACTTGTATTGAATCAAATAATAACAGAAACAAATGTGTATAGGACTTGAGATTTTTCAAATTGCCTTTCTAAATATCATCTTCTTTAATTAATGGCAACACTCCATGGGTGTTCAAAATGCTTATTTTATCACAATTTATACCATATAAGAAAAAATGGCAGCTACAGCTGAGAACTATTGTGATAATACAGTCCCACAACACAGAATAACATATTAGAATATAGCCCATTTTTATCTTAATAGAAGACTATGGTACTCCCCAAAACTAAATTTATGAGTAAAAACAAATTTCCATTTTTAAAAAAATGTTTGTTTTTCTTTATTTCTTCTAATAAAAATGGGATACGTGTGCAGAAGATGCAGTCTTGTTACACAGGTATAGTGTGTCATGATGGTTTGCTGCACCCATTGATCCATCCTCTAAGTTCCCTCCCCTCACCCCCCACTCCCCAACAGGCCCTCGTGTATGTTGTTCCCCTCTCTGTGTCCATATGTTCTCATTGTTTAACTCCCACTTCTGAGTGAGAACATGTGGTGTTTGGTTTTCTGTTCCTGTGTTAGTTTGCTGGGGATGAAGGCTTCCAGCTTCATCCATGTCCCTGCAAAGGAAATGATCTTATTCTTTTTTATGGCTGCATAGTATTCCATGGCATATATGTACCACATTTTCTCTATCCAGTCTATCATTGATGGATATTTGGGTTGGTTCCATGTCTTTGCTATTATAAATAGTGCTGCAATAAACATATATGTGCATGCATCTTTATAGTAGAATAATTTATATTCCTTTGGGTATATACCCAGTAATGGGATTGCTAGTTCAAATGGTATTTCTTGTTCTAGATCCTTGAGGAATCGCCATACTGTCTTCCACAATGGTTGAACTAATTTATATTCCCACCAACTGTGTAAAAGCATTCTTATTTCTCCACAGCCTCACAAGCATCTATTGTTTCTTGACTTTTTAATAATCACCATTCTGATGGTATCTCATTGTGGTTTTGATTTGCATTTTTCTGATGATCAGTGATGTGGGGATTTTTTTTCATGTTTGTTGGCTGCATAAATGTCTTCTTTTGAGAAGTGTCTGTTCATATCATTTGCCCGCTTTTTGATGTGGTTGTTTTTTTTCTTGTAAATTTGTTTAAGTTCCTTGTAAATTCTGGATATTAGACCTTTGTCAGATGGGTAGATTGCAAACATTTTCTCCCACTGTGTAGGCTGTCTGTTCACTCTGACAATAGCTTCTTTTGCTGTGCAGAAGCTCTTTAGTTTAATTAGATCCTATTTCTCAATTGTGGCTTTTGTTGCCATTGCTTTTGGCATTTTTATCATGAAGTCTTTGCCCATGCCTATGTCCTGAATGGTACTGCGTAGGTTTTTTTCCAGGGTTTTTATGGTTTGGGGTTTTACATTGAAGTCTTTAATCCATCTTGAGTTAATTTTTGTATAAAGTGTAATGAAGGAGTCCAGTTTCAGTTTTCTGCATATGGCTAGCCAATCTTCCCATCACCATTTATTGACTAGGTGATCATTTCCCCATTGCTTGTTTTCATCGTGTTTTTCAAAGATCAGATGGTTGTAGATGTGTGGTGTTATTTCTGAGGTCTCTATTCTGTTCCATTGATCTATATGTCTGTTTTGGTACTAGTACCATGCTGTTTGGGTTATGGTAGCCTTGTAGTATAGTTTGAGGTCAGGTAGCATGATGCCTCCAGCTTTGTTCTTTTTGCTTGAAATTGTCATGGCTATATAGGATCTTCTTTGATTCCATATGAAATTTGAAGTAGTATTTTCTAATTCGATGAAGAACGTTAATGGTAATTTAATGGGAATAGCATTGAATCTATAAATTACTTTGGGCAGTATGGCCTTTTTGTGATATTGATTCTTCCTACCCATGAGGATGGAATGGTTTTCCATTTGTTTGTGTCCTCTCTTATTTCCTTGAGCAGTGGTTTGTAGCTCTCCTTGATGAGGTCCTCTTTGTAGTGACTGTGAATGGAAGTTCATTCATGATTTGGCACTCTGGTTGTCTATTGTTGGTGTAAGGAATGCATGTGATTTTCGCACATTTATCTTGTATCCTGAGACTGCTGAAGTTGCTTATCAGTTTAAATAGTTTTGGGGCTGATATGATGGAGTTTTCTAAACATAAAATCATGTCGTCTGCAAACAGAGATAATTTGACTTCCTCTCTTCCTATTTGAATATGCTTTATTTCTTTCTGTTGCCTGATTGTCTTGGCCAGAACTTCCTATACTATGTTGAATAGGAGTGGTGAGAGAGGGCATCCTTGTCTTGTACTGGTTTGCAAAGGGAATGATTCCAGCTTTTGCCCATTCAATATGAGATTGGCTCTGAGTTTGTCATAAATAGCTCTTATTATTTTGAGATATGCTCCATCTGTACCTAGTTTATTGAGAGTTTTTAACATGAAGGCATGTCGAACCTTTTCTGCATCTGTTGAGATAATAATGTGGTTTCTGTCTTTGGTTCTGTTTATGTGATTGATTACACTTATCGATTTGTGTATGTTGAACCAGCCTTGCATCCCAGGGATGAAGCCGAGCTGATCATGGCAGATACATTTTCTGATGTACTGCTGGATTTGGTTTGCCGGTATTTTATTGAGGATTTTTGCATCAATGTTCATCACAGATATTGGCCTGAAGTTTTCCCTTTTTGTTGTGTCTCTTCCCTGTTTTGGTATCAGGATGATGCTGGCTTCATAAAATGAATGAGGGAGGAGTCCCTCCTTTTCAACTGTTTGGGATAGTTTCAGAAGGAATGGTACCAGTTCCTCTTTGTACTTCTGGTAGAATTTGGCTGTGAATCCATCTGGTGATGGCCTTTTTTTGGTTGGTAGGCTATTAATTACTGCCCCAATTTCAGAACTTGTTATTGGTCTATTCAGAGATTTGACTTCTTCCTGGCTTAGTCTTGGGAGGGTGTTTGTGTCCAGGAATTTAGCCTTTTCTACAGCATTTTCTAGTTAATTTGCACAGAAGTGTTTATAGTATCCTCTGATGGCAGTTTGTATTTCTGTGGGATCAGTGGTTATATCCTCTTTATCATTTCTTATTGTGTTTAATGCTTTTATGTGGAAATGTAAAATAATGATACATAATATTGTATCATTATTTATTTGATTCTTCTCTCTTTTTTCTTTATTAGTTTATCTATTGGTCTATTTTGTTCATTTTTTCAAAAAAGCAGCTTCTGGATTCATTGATTTTTGCGGGGATTTTCATGTCTCTATCTCATTCAATTCTGCTCTGATCTTAGTTATTTCTTGTCTTCTGCTAGCTCTTGGGTTAGTTTGCTCTTGCCTCTCTAGCTCTTTTAATTGTGACTTTAGGGTGTCAATTTGAGATCTTTTTAGCTTTCTGATATGGGCATTTAGTACTATAAATTTCCCACTTAACAGTGCTTTAGCTGTGTCACAGAGATTCTGGTACATGTCTCTTTGTTTTTATTGGTTTTAAAGAAATTATTTATCTCTGTCTTAATTTTATTATTTAATCAGGAGTCATTCAAATTTCCATGTAAGTTTGTGGTTTCGAGTGAGTTTCTTATTCCTGAGTTCTAATTTGATTGCACTGTGGTCTGAGAGACTGTTTGTTATAATTTCAGTTCTTTTGCATTTGCTAGAGAGTGTTTTACTTCCAATTATGTGGTTGATTTTGAAATAAATGCCATGTGGCACTGAGAAGAATGTTTAATCTGTTAATTTGGCATGAAGAGTTCTGTAGATGTCTATTGGGTCCACTTGATCCAGAGCTGAGTTCAAGTCCTGAATATCCTTGTTAATTTTCTGTCTCGTTGATTGTCTAATATTGACAGTGGGGTGTAAAAGTCTCCCGCTATTTAGTGTGTGGGAGTCTAAGTCTCTTTGTAGGTCTCTAAGAACTTGTTTTATGAATCTGGATGCTCCTCTATTGGGTGCATAGAATAGTTAGCTCTTCTTGTTCAATTGTTCCCTTTATGTAATGCCCTTCTTTGTCTTTTTTGATCTTTGTTGGTTTACAGTCTGTTTTGTCAGAGACTAGGATGGTAACCCCTGCTTTTTTTGTTTTTGTTTTCGTTTTTGTTTTTCTTTTTGCTTTCCAACACATTTCCATTTCACCATGTGATATGGTCTGGCTCTGTGTCCCCACCCAAATCTCATCTTGAATTGTAATATGAACTGTGGTCATCACGTGTTGGGGGAGGGACAATGTGGAGATGATTGAATCATGGGGGAGGTTTCCAACATGCTGTTCTCATGATGTTGAGTGAGCTCTCATGAGATCTGATGGTTTTATACAGAGCTTTTGCTTGGCACTTCTCCTTCTTGATGCCATGTTAAGAAGGATATGTTTGCTTCCCATTCCACCGTGATTGTAAGTTTTCTGAGGCCTCCCAAGCCATGCTGAACTGTGAGTCAATTAAATCTCTTTCCTTTATAAATTACCCAGCCTCAGGTATTTCTTCATAGCAGTGTGAGAACAGACTAAGACATCATGTAAGTCTTATAATTTACTTCAGTGTTTCTGAGCTCTAAAACAACTGAATTGTGATCATTTACCCAGGTTGTTATGATAACTAAATATTTTATCTACCTATTTCTCAAACCCTTTGAGTAGAAGTTGTAATCCTTCCTTTCTCCAAAATTTCTAGCCTCTATGGAGTCTCCAGTCCTTATTTTGTATTTTTATCTTATTTTATCTTAATATTTAGATAGCAGATAAATTCACAAATTGAATTTTGCATGTAAAAGCATTAAACTGAAATGATGTTTGATTAAGATTTCTTTTGCCTAAGAAGAGTAGAATAAAATAGTCATCAAATGCTATTTTTGCTTGTGAAGCAAATATAGTTCAGTTATAAAACCTGCAGCCCATTACCAACACCATTTAATGATTTTTTTCTTTAAGACAAATAACTTTACCTCTTGACCTAGAGAGAAAAAAAAAAGCCTTATAGCAACAAACAAGCTCATGCTTTAAATGCTGTTTAGAATTTTAATAATGGTTTGTCCAATACTTGGATTCACTTCCCTGAGGATAAGAGAAACCAAATTAGGTTATTTAGTTACTACTTCCTTACTGAAGGGAAAAATAGCATCCTCGTGTGATATTAATAAATTCACAGCTCTATTCTGTTTCCATTTTTAAGTGACTGCTCTATAGCAGAAATAGTCATTTTTTAATAGATACCAAATACAGAACTCAGGATTCTGGTCCCAATATCATTCTTGGCTGCTAACTGATCTTGAAGGACAATATTCCTTTACTTCACTTTATGAAAATCATGAGAATTAGAACTTGTCCATTACCAGGTGAAAAAAATATTTTTACTTAAAGAAATCAGAATGTGTCTTGTGATTACTGTCCTATCAAAGAAACCTATTAATTTCAGTAGTGATACTAGAATTTATGGTATTCTGTTTGGTTCATAACCTTGACAACTTCCAAATGCCAGGTAAAATATTATCATAAAGGCTAGTAGAATTTATTTAGTTTATAAAAATAATAGTAGATGCTATTTAGGACTTACTGTGTGCCAGGCACTTTTCTAAGCCCTTTATAGGTAGTAGTTCATTTTGTTCTACCAACCATTCTGAGAGCCAAAGATTGGAACCATATCTCTTTACCTAACACTACCTCTCCCATGTCCTACTGCCTTGAGTATGATTATTCTATCTCTAGAGATGATTTTTATATTGAATATTATCTTATTTCATGTTGAAAAATTGTTAATAAAGTCAGTCTTAGCAAATTAGATTGGAATAGGATATGTGGAATAATTCAGTCAAACCAAGATCCAGAGAAGCTACCTGATGTGCTCAGTGTCATACAATCTAGTTGGCAGCAAACTAGAAAACTAGAACATAGGTATCGTGACCCCTGTATAATCTATTACTCCATAATCCTTTCTTATGTGAAAGGTGAGACAATCATTTTCTTCAAACCTATTACCTGATCACCTATGACATGCCATATACAATTTAGACACTCGATATATGGTTATGAACGGAGAAAAATACCTACCTTCATGGAGTCACACTATTCAGTTCACTGAATAAACAAGGATTTATTGAATATCAATTATGCACAGAGCTCCAAAGAACATCTACAAAAGTAGTGTTGGATGGTATAGGAAAGGAAAGAGTATAGGAGGTGGTCTCTGATCTCAAAGGAATTACATGAGAGACAAGGAAGAAACATAAACCCTTCCTAGGAAAGTACGAAACAGCATATAATTGAGAGTCTAGTTTACAGTCAATGAAGGCCAGGGGATTTTAGAGAAGGGGAGATACAGGGGGTGAGAGGGATCTCAATGTGTACATTATGAAGGGAGTGAAGAGTTGAAGGTAGTGGTTGCCTACCATGGAGTATTAGAGACATGGATGGACTCTAAAGGTATAGGACTGGGTCAGGCACAGTGGCTCAAGCCTGTAATCCCAGCAGTTTGGGAGGCTGAGGTGGGTGGATCACCTGAAGTCAGGAGTTTGAGACTAGTCTGGCCAACATGGTAAAACCCTGTCTCTACTAAAAATACAAAATTTAGCCAGCAGTGGTGGTGAGTGCCTGTAGTCCCAGTTACTCAGGAGGCTGAGGCAGGAGAATCACTCGAACCCAGGAGATGGAGGTTGCAGTGAGTCAAGATCACGGCACTGCACTACAGCCTGGGCGATAGAGTGAGACTCTGTCTCGAAAAATAACAAAGAAAAGTATAGGACTGGGTAAATAAAGTAAAAAAAGATGAAATTTAACATATGTAATTTATGGAAATTAAAATACATATACATATGACAATAATTTTTTGACAATGGCGTATGCAATAAAAAAAGTGTCTATAAAATATAATAGAATGCCTGCCTTTGCAGGGAGGGGGAGAGGAGTAGGAAGAAAAATAATAAATATATCAGTAGACTCACTGAAGAACAAGGTCAGGGTCCTCACAGACCAATGATGAAAGTGTGTCATGATTTGATTATGTCAACCCTCTGCTATCAAGTCCAAGGAAAAATATCCTGGGATAGATACAGTGGAGCTTTGTAGGATGTACAGACCATATTGGGGCTGACAGAGGAATGGGAAAGGTGGTCAGGGTAAGGGGACAGGATGAGAGGGCAGAGACCTGTTCTGCCCGGAGGGAAAGGTGCAGTGGAGGGAATGGAAGAAATATGGGTAAATATGTGGTGTGGGTCTCTTAGGGGAATCCTCAGAAGACAGGCAGAAACCTCAGAGTGGAAGTAATAGGGAACATGGACTGAAGCGGGGTTCCTGAGCAGATGGGTGATGTAGGAAAAAGAGAAGAATAAGAGCCTCGCAGCATCCTCAGAAAGAAGGACCCAAAAGGTAAAGCATCCAGGAACCCACATTGTGGACGTTCACATGTGTACGGATGAGGGTCTGAATTAGTGGTGCTTGTGGGAATGAGGAGCAGGTGGAGAAGGAACATGTTCCTTGAGAAGACCATGACAGTGCCATGAGGATGCATCAGTTTGGTTCTTTGTACAGGACTTTTTCAAAAGTTTGCTTCAGAGTAGCCATGGTTCCTGAAAGCAAATAAGTGGGTCACTTGCTTAGCTTTCCTTAGTGGTAGATTAATTAGCCAGCTGTAACTCCCGGATCTCTATTTTTAAATAATGACTTGCGTAAGTCTCCAAAGACAAGAACTCGCCACTGGTACACAGCACATTCTGGCAGCTGCAAGTTATTATGCCCAGTGGAAATTAAATATCTTTTAGGGAAATCATGCAAGATCTCATGATAAATATGAAATTAACCCCTGCCACCTCTATGCCTACCTCATTTCTTTGCTAGCCTGCTATCCTAATAAGCAGAGTCTCTGGGGTCTGAAATGACAGCTGAATTAGTGATATTTTTTAAGAAGCACTATTCATCGGTGAGCATCGGTAGAACATAGAGCTTTTGTCTCCGGTTGGGCTAGAAGCTCTGAAAATCAAACAATAGTAAACATACACAATACCATTAACTCCTGGTCAGATGGAGATACTTATAACTCCAGGGATGTAAAGAAACAACTGGACTAACCATTTTACTTATCATTTTAGGCATTTTCCTCTGCTTAATACCCTTAAGCTCACACTTCTCTTTCCTTCTGACCAAATATATACATTTCTGGTTCTTTCTTAATTCTTTCTTCATAAGCTGCAAGTTTCATATAGTATGTGACTCTTCACTGTCCCTTTTCACTCCCCATTTCTATGTTAGGTTTGGGTTGTTGTCGTTTGTAGGGAATATTGAGCAGTGCACTCTCAATCAGAGTGGAACCAGAGTCAAGGGGAGAATGAATGCTGGCAAAGTGTCACTCCAACTAAGCTGCCTGAGGAAGGGTCCTAAGGTCTGTAGTGGCATTCGGTATTCAGGTGCCATTTGTAAATGCATGTTTCTAAAATGTCAATCAATACACTTGTCATAATCACCACATGGTGGAACATGATTTGTTTGGCTACTTTCAGCAAAAGGCAGATGTCAGGCCACCCTATGGTTTCGGGAGGCAAATACCTTCCCTGGGTGGGTGAAAACGGCAGCCTCAAGTTTCCTACGTAACTATAAAGATTTCATAACACATTTCTGGTTTCTCCCTTGAGCACCAACAATCAAGAATCCAGGAGAGGAATAAAAAGTAATGCCTCCATATAGGCAGTATAATTTGGGGTCAGATATGAAGCAGATGAAATCAGTAAAGAAAAGAGAAATGGAGCGATGGCTATCCCAGTATCCCTGCTCCATGAGGCCCATTGTTTCAGTCTGTCACTGTGCAGCTGTGATAGGCTGCTTTCTTTTTGACCCTCACCTTAATAACACGCCTTTCCTTCACTTTCCACATGCCCCAACATGTCTTTGATGCTCCTAGGGAGGGCCACAAACTCCAGTGTTGCTGGGCAGCCCGGTTTTCCTCTTTCTGAGTCCAGAAGTGGTGCAGCCTGGGCCTTTACCTTGACCTTTGACCTCCCATGTCATGAAGTTAACACGGTTCCTGCCTCCAGCTAATGGTTTCCAACACTGCAGAATTGAGTCTATTTTATCAATTACATGAACTTCAGTCTTTGGCATAAAGGTCATTATTGTGTTTTGCACCTGGAATTGTATTGTAATGAAGCAAATCACATTCTCTTACAGTCAATGAGGGGGAAAAAAGCACACAAAATGGAAATTACTCCTAAAATGACCTTGCTAGATTTCTATATCTGGCTAACAGACTCTGTTTCTATACATCAAAAAACTGACGTGGCAGCTTTGTCATACAACCAGGCAGTCCAATCCCATGTTATCAAACATGTTATTATGGAACATATGGCATAAACCCATTAATAGTATGCACAGTTGATAAATTCCCAGTGTAGTTCCCGTGATGTTTACTGATTCACTGCCACCTTGCCCCAGGCTGCTTCCAAACATGTCAGAAAAATAAAATGTCATCCATATTTGCATTCAGAAGTTATTCCGTATTTACACATGCTAATAAAAACAAAAGCTTGCTTTTTAAGGAAGGGGCAAGCTCCATAATCAATTTTCTGAGCGGCCCAAGAGTTTGACATGCTCTGCATACATAGAATTCACTGGAATAGCAATGTGGAGACACGAGTAGGCTGGCTCTGTGGCTTCTCACCCCTTGCTGGGTGACAGCAGCTGACAGCAGACAGCCACCCTTGAGGGTTGAGGGTACCTGCAGATCACTCACTTTCTCTATCTAAACAACTTGCCTTAGATTTTTTTTTCTTAGTGCTGGAACAAATATGTGATGAACCAGTGAATGAATTAGCTATGAGGATAGCCACAATTTGATGGTGCCCTATAACTTCCCTGCCCCTTTCATTAATGACCAGCTCTATCTCCCAGCTCTCTGGCCTTGTTCTCTTGACTAGAATATAGCATTTGGAGTCATTAAATAGGGTATGAAGTTCTGGCTCTGAAAAATCACCGGTTATGTTACCATGAGCAAGTCACTTAATCTCTCTAAGCCTCAATTCCCTTATCCATGAAATGGGTGAATTACAGCATTTGTTTTGTAAGGATCCTTTATGTTTCAAGAGACAGAAACCCAGTTCAAACTATTTTAAAGTAAACAAAAAGAAAACATTCATTGGCTCACATGGCTGGAAGGGATACTGTGCTATCTGCCCAAATCAAAGGATAGGGATCAAGGTCTCAATTGCTAGGATCAAAACTCACAGCCAAGGGAACTCACTCCCTTTTCCATCTCTCAGCTCAGCACTGTTTGGCTTCATTCTTTTTTACTATAGCTGGACTTTCTTCATGTAGCAATGAACATGGTCAGTTTTAGCTCCAATCGCACATTTTTCAATTATAATGAATCCGTAGGCAAGGCTGTTTTTATTTATTTCAAATCAAATCCTTACTAAGTATGTCAGAGGGGGCCTCCGATCAGCCCTGCTGGTTTACATATTTGCCTTAGGTTAAGAAGTACTATGATTAATCAAGTATGAAGTTGTGTCCAACCCTGTACCTGGGATAAAAGGTAGTGGGTTAGAGTGTATTACCAGAAGAAGGGAAATAAAAACCTTGCTGAGCAAATAAGGCAAAAATAAAAGCTACCATTCTACTAACCTATTTCACTAAGGTTTGTGGATTCTGGCACAAGCAAGTGTTGAATGATCATAGGTTAGTATTATAAGTAACTGGGCTTTGTAAACTACTAAAAGTTACACATGAATCCTAGCCAAATAACTACAAATCTTATTGATTAACTCTCAGAGGGTGAAACTAGTCAAGGCCAGTGTTAGTGACAATTACAATGATAATAGTTAATATTTAAGGAGCAATCACTGCATGTGAGGAACTGCTGTTGTGAGCATTTTATATGTATGAACTATGAAGTAGGTACTATCATCTGCCCCAGTGTTTGCATAAATAACTAATGCAAAGAGAGGTAAAACAATTTGCCCAAAGTCATAGAACTAGTGGTTAAACCAGGGTTTGGAACCAGAGGGTCTGGGCTACAGTTCATATTCGTATTCATTGCTGTCCCTCAATCTTCCTCTAATATTTTGCATTTTACTGTGTATCTTTTCCTTGAGGCACTGAAAACGCCACAAGATTGGTAATCGTGTCTGTATTACTCAAAGTTGCATATATATTCCACCCTTAAGGCCTACATGACTGGTATGAGAAAAGTAGAGATAATTGGGATTGGGCTAAACTCTTATTTGAGTGTATGAATATCATTCAAATAACAGTGCTGTTGAAAATTAATATGTACATCCATTTTTCTGAAATTCAGAAGAGATGCATAATATTCAGGTGCCTAATAACTTGGCTGCTAGTTAATCATGCTTGACACTTATATAGCACTTCACCTTTTAAAATCATCTTAGAATATGTTAGTTCATTAATCCCAACAACATCCATGTGACACAGAAAAGGTTCCTGAACCTGCCTCTGATCTCCCCACCATCTGGTATCTAAATACTTGGTTGACTAAAGAAGGAAGAAAATAATTAGATAAATCAAGCAAGGAAACACGTGTGGCCAAGAATGACACAGACATGTGGGCAGTGAAGGTGAAAGAAAATCCTCTGGCTCTGTGGAGGTTTGTCTTCGACACATACATTTCAGCATACAATATTCATATAATAATAATTATTCACTTCTGACTGGTGGAAATGTAAGAAAACACCAATCAGCCTTCATCTTCATCTTCAACAGGTGATAGCTGCACACGGATTACTTGGGATCTCATCAATGGTCATTTCCATTAATTAAAAAGTGCTTCTAGTTGTCAATTTTCATGATATTGGCATACTTATATTCCAAGTCCTGTTTCCCACTGCTATTTCTACTTTTCACAGAAAAGAATCTGCTAGATGCTAACATCTAGTATGGCTTCAGTCACGTTCAATATATTAATAGCTTCCTTTATGTTGCCTTGTTATTTGGCTCATAGTTTCTAGAGAACAATGGTGAGTGATTTTACCAGCCACCTGAACAAAGATATTCTTGCTCATTGTTTTCTCACTCATATACGTGGACCACCATTGCCTCACTTCAGGCATGGATGCTGATCATTCTGACGACCCAAAAATGTGGAGAGAGAACGGTACCTGAACAAGGGCTACAAAAGCTATCCTAAGATGCTTTGGAGCCGCAAATGACATTTTCAAAATTAGTTAGAAGCTATTCCTATTAATAGAATGACACAAAAATCATATCCAACCAGAGTCAACATACTATGTATGTGTCTGGTTAGTAAAGAATCTTCTTTCTAGCATAAGCTTATCCTGCTGTCTCAGGACACTGAGGATTGAAAGGAAGGTAGTACAGGACAATAGTTATGAATGAGCTCCAATTCTAGGATCCCGAAGAAGACCTGGGTTCAAACTGATTCACTGAATTACTAACTGTGTGACCTTAGGCAAGCGTCTCAATCTCTCTGAGCGTCAGTGTCAGTTTCTACAGGTTAGCCCCAGAGCTTACCTCATAGAATTGTTAGAGGATTACACAAAATAATTACTCACAGGCTTAGCCCAGTGCCAGGGATATAGTGAATGCTCAGAAGTAAATACTATTAACTGTTCCCAGGTTTCTTTGATATTCTCACATTCAATTTTTAAGGCATGATATTGAGGCTATTGTAAAATGATAAACTTTAGAATTCTAGATATAATTACCTGTGAAGTAGAAATATGTTGTGGTCTGTGTTAACACATAATGATCTTTATCTAACCAGGTTAGAAACAGAAATGCTGTAAGTCATTCAAAAGGTCAAATACTTGTCAGCAGGTAGCATACTAACATGTAATTTTGACCCTGGGCAAAGTCAGGGAACTGTTGATTGCTTTATGATGAGCCTGTGTTTTTCTGCTGATACCCTCTTCCTTCTTTTGGAGATGTTATCCTCACTCTATTTTATGTGGTACAATCAAGGCCTTTTCAGGTGCCTTGAAAGTCCCACAACTAAATGGCCACTTTACCAACTCATGAGTGCTATTCTGGCAGCACAAGCCTCTCAAGGTTACTAATGGTAGCTTTTGTCCATTTCTTAGAACCACATTATTAACCTGGAAGAATGATTTTTCAGTTCCTTTTGCTCCCTTCAAACAGATACAAAGATAATCCATGATAAAGAGACTTGACAGTATCTCTGATAGCCTATTAGCATGGGACATAGCAAGGATGTTAGGACTTGGGGGAGGTGTTATCAGGTTCACAGGGTTAATTTGCATTGTCTAAAAAAGTAAATCTTTTTTTGAATCAATCCACTAGAAGGAAATATAGAAGGAAGCATTCAAACCACAGTGCTTGAGCAGAATGAACACTTATTTCACAGACACAATTACAACTGCCAGGGAGAAAATTTTTCCAAAACTATTTAATCTCTGAAATGGACAATAAGCTTGTCAGCCTCTTGGGCATTTCAACCTTGATGCAATGGTTCATAGCAAACGTTTCCATGACCAGAAGCCATCAGATTCATCAAGTGTCTCTCTCCATTCTTTCACAATAAAAGTCTTTTAGGGCTCTGAGGATGAAGCGAACTTTCTGTGTGCAATATATGCTCCTCTCTGTCACCAATACAAAACCTGGGGATGTGCTGGAAAGAAACTTGACAAAGGAGGATATTTATCTTGCAAGTGTTTGAGATACTATTTCTAAGCTAATCTCCCCTACAAATCATGGAGTCTAACTCAATTCAAGTCTAATTCAAGCTTGTCTTCCAGAACATCTAGTAAATCCTCAAAAACATGAACTATGTATTTGCTTTGTATCTCATTTTGTACCCATTCTCTTCTCAACCCCATGAGTTCACTGGCTATAGAAAGTATTAAGATTAAGACTGGAATTAACAGTCAGGGAATTTTCTACAACTGGCTTTTTTTGTTATCATGTCTATTAATAACCGAACATCATAAACAATACAGTTTAATTATGAACTAAAGTGTCTACAGCAATTAAATATGAAGGAAGTATTCAAAAACACAGCAAAAAGGATCATACTTTTAAAGCATTTAAATTGCAAGTGATGTTATTGACAGAACTTTTAAAGAAATTTTATGTTTGGATTAAAAAAAGAAAGAAAGTAGTTGAAAGTGAAGTGTTGACTCCATGGCATTTATAGGCAAATAAATATTTAGGATGGATCAGTTTGCCATCATGAGCAGACGCTTCAAGAAATACACAAAGTTAATGGGAGCTGTCCTTAATTTCTACCTCACTGAGTCAACAAGATAAAAAAAATCAACTTAAAGGGTTCCAGAGTAATGACATGACTCATTAGTGTGAAGGCCACTTCAAATTAAAGGATTCATTTTCACTTACTGAGAGAAGAAAATTATTAATGAGCTTCACGCATGAATATCTGGAAAGTACTGCAGCTCATTCTCTGGGCATAAAACAACTTGCAGTTGTAACCACAAGGGATTTAGTTTTTTTAAATCAGATTCTTTTTTTTTTTTTTTTTGAGACGGAGTCTCACTCTGTTGCCCAGGCTGGAGTGCAGTGGCTGGATCTCAGCTCACCGCAACCTCCGCCTCCTGGATTCAAACGATTCTCCTGCCTCAGCCTCCCGAGTAGCTGGGACTACAGGCGCCCGCCACCTCGCCGGCTAGTTTTTTGTAGAGTTTCACCGTGTTAGCCAGGATGGTCTCGATCTCCTGACCTCGTGATCCGCCCGTCTCAGCCTCCCAAAGTGCTGGGATTACAGGCTTGAGCCACCGCGCCTGGCCTTTAAACCAGATTCTAAAAAGTTTTTCTCAACTTTGATACCATAGCTCACTATTTGATAAATAGTGCTAGGAATGGAAGTTATGTGGTCACCAGTCCATCGAGAAGATCTGGGAGTGTTGCCTATTATATAGTCAGGGTAAGTGCCAGAGAGAAGGGAAAATTCTATCGTCATCCTGGAGAGAGATGCAAAGGAAGCCGGGAAGGTCAGTCTTCATTCTTCTAAATTTATGCTCTTCCAAAATCTAATGGTAGTGAATTCAGAAGACAATGTAAGACGACGAAAGGTCAAGTCTCTCTTTCTGAATGGTCAGTGTATTGCACAGCTACTGAGTTTGTCATTGTTTTTGGTATTTGCTCTTGAGTTTGGAACTTGAGAATCTGTTTCCATTTTTAGGACACGTACATATTAGAGAGGTGTCCATTCGAAGCATTTGGTAATAAAAATTTGGTGTTTGGAGGAGCTGTACTGAATGAGTAGTCTTAGTCCCTGCAAAAAGGTTTTATATATATAACTGTTTAATGAAAAATATAATATTCAGGTGGAATGTCAAAGGAGAAGACCAAAATACGAAGATTAAACAGGGTTGCGAAGTTTGTAGAAAGTGGTGGTGCCTCTTGTACCAGTAGTGAGAAAGATACTAGATTAAGATTCTCTTCCGAGGGTTGAAATACTGCCAAAACAACTGGGCATCTGTTCATGGGCGCATGAGATGATCTATATCATCAATTCACTTCTTAGGGAAGAAAGGAGCAGAGGCTGACCTTTTTGAAATTCCTTTCTAGTGGTCAAGAATGATGGCAATTGTATTTTTTAGTGGGATTATGTTTCTTCCTACTGTATATTTGAATTGCAAAAAACCAGAGCATAGCATACCTTGCTGAAGTTTTTCAAGTTGACAGTCTGATTTTTTACTGAAGTTTTTCAAGTTGACAGTCTGATAGTCTTATCTATTTTTATTTACTTTTAAATTCAAATTCAAGCCAGTGTTCCTAGACGTCTCCACAAGCTGCAGGCCTATGGGAAATGTTCCATGGCTCCTCTGTGTATCTGAAGTTTGGCCTCCTCATTATGATCGATTAATATTTCAGAGTTATTTTTTTTTTCTGAAATTGGAATAGACCTCATTTTCCAGAAAGTCATTTATATTGTTATTCATTTTCTTTTCACTGTCTTGTTTATGACTAAAAAATGCACTGATGATTTCATAATGAGAGAATATTATGTAGAAATGGAAACATAATCTTAGAAAAGTATGACTTTTTATGTGGTAGGTAATATTTCTCTTCAATTTCCCTTTTCATGTGGGATTTTTTTTCTTTTCTAAAGGGAAATATAAATGTTAGGAGAGAATCAAAATATATATCACAAAATTTTTTATATATTTCCTCAACTACTGTAAAATCTAGAGGGACCAGATGATTAAAGTCCTTCATTTTTAAAGAATTCTTTCAAAAATCCCAGAAGCTAGAGGCAAATTGTTTTTATTGTTGCTTGAGTTTTGTTAGGGGCATAGAATATATGAGGCTTTGTTAAAAAAAAAAACTGAAATATTTGTCTCTATTTCTATAATATTATACACAATCTTTGGATTGTTAAAAGCAATACTATTCATCATGTGAAAGAGACCAAGAAAGCCACTGACTCTGAACTTCATGCAGCCATCTATTCACAAGTTCTTTAACAAATAAATGATGAACACCTACTATATATGATTATTTATGCTAAGTATTATGGTAAGCATGAATATGAATAACATAAAGTCTTTACCTTTAAGAAATGTACAACATAGTAGTAGAGACAGATACAATCAGATAACTATAACATATAACATATAGTCTTTACCTTTAACAAATGTATAACATAGTAGTAGAGACAAATATAATCAGGTAACTGTAATATAGGCAGAAAGTTCAAAATGCCCTGGGGGTTTTAGTTCAAGATGGCTCATTGAAGGGACATGTTCACCTATCTTCCCTCTCAAATTACTACTGACAAGACCTTATAATATGATTGTAAAAGCCATGGTAAGACTAGGGAACTGGTTATCCTAACAGCAGAGCAGTATACTAATAGAAATTTCAGTTAGATATAAATAAGAAGAGATTGGCAGGATTTTTGTTCCATGATTAGTTTTCGGTAGATTGATTTACCTGTTGGTAATTTAAAAAAAAAACACAACAAAATAAACACAAAAATCATCTGTTTAAAAGTATGCAATAGATAGTTGTAGAAATAATAAGTACTAGAGAGGCTAAAATAGTTGGAAAGGAAGGCTATTGGACAGGTGTAATAATGATCTTCAGCTGCATTTTTTTTCTGGAAGACTGTAATGGTTCTTGGCATGGGTAGACTGGGAGAGTAGGCTTTCAAATGGCAAGGGGGCACTGTTGAGGACATAGAAACCATTAGACATTTTGGCATTTACAAGGATTGGAGTCACAAAATTGGACAATCGAAGAGCCTCAAGACACAAGTGATTCTCCCCTCAAAATATTTGTCAAACACTGAAGGTATACAGGGTGGAGCTAAAGAACTAAACTACAAACCCTGAGTGGTGGAGTGGGACATTTCATACTCTCCTAGTGCTGAGAAGACAAAAACTTGCTAGGATAAATGAGTGAGTGAATAAAGCAGTATCTTAATTGTAAGCCACAGAGATCTCCAGACTACAGACAAAGGAAACTAAAGATAGACTGAGTCTTAATCAAAACTTCTAGCATGTATAAAGTCAGCCTATTCCTGGATAAAATAAGGTGACAGCCTCTCCATCTGCCTGGCAGAAGAAAGGGTAACCCTTTTCTAATGCAAGATCACAACATCTGGAGCCTCTGTAGTCTTTATTCTCAGTGTTCTGCATTTATTAAAATCCTTTTGGGCATGGGAAGAGACAGGGCCATGGGTCTAAACACCAAGAGAAAAAGAAATGGGCAACGGAAACAAATCCACACATGATGTAGATATTAAGACAAAGATTATAAAATAACTGAATAACATGAACAAGAAAAACAGATAAATTATACAGCAAAAAGATAAAATGTTGGAGAATTTTATCAGATAATTAAAATCCGAACCAATCATGTTCTACCTAGTTGGTTAGAAGTCACATTAAGGTTGATGCTTTTGTATCTGATACTGGAAGTTCATGTCTCAAGGCTAAACATTTGAGGAAAAAGAATGGATGTCAAGGTTGGGTTAGTGAGAATAAACTGGAATCCATAGGAATAAACTGGAACACATGGGGATGGACCTAAGCTCCTTCCAGTTTCTCACTACTTCTACCTTCAGTGGGAATTGTTGTGCACAAGAAGTTACAAGCCTTCATCATACAGTTGGCACACCTTTGGCTAAGGATTCAGAGAAGCTGAAAGAGGAGTAGCCGAAGGCCTGTCTGCTGCTCAACACCAATGATATGAACCAACAGAGCAATGACAGTATGTGTGAGCTGCAACAGCATTTGAGTCTGTTCATGACTTTCCAGGTGTAAACTAATATGATCACTGCTTTAATTCCGCCTTCCAAATTTCACGTGGAATGTCTTTCAGGACCCACTTCAACTGGAAACATGGAAGAAAAAGAATTGTGAGAAATGTAGATCAGCCTAATGTAATTGGCATAATATAAAGCCACCACAGAATCTACACAAAATAATTAGACGGGATTTCTAGAAATAGAAAGTGTTATGTCTTAAAATAAGAACTAAACGGATACATATAGTACCAAGCTGGACATAGTTGAAAACAAGATTAGTGAACTCAAAGACAGTCAATAGAAAAGACTCAAGTGGAAACACAGATAGAAAAAGAAAGGGAGGAGGCAAGAATAGAGCGAAACAGAAATTGTATCACATGTATGTAACTTGTATATCAGAAAGAAAGAAAAGAATTGGAAAGAAACTATATTTGAAGAGATAATGGCAAAAAAATTTCCAAATTGAAGAAAAGCATCAATACATAAATTCAAACAAATCAGCAAACTAAAAGCATAATAAATACTTTTTAAACCACTAAGGCATACCATAGAAAAACTGATTTTTAAAAAGTACAGAAGTAAAATAAATCATAAAAGAAGCAAAAGGAAAAAATACATGGTATCTTTGAAGGAGCAGAAATAAGATTATAGCTGACTTCTCAGTAGATATGATATAAGCCGGAAGAACAGTATGGTGTATTTTTTTTTTTTTTTTTTTTTGAAACAGAGTCTCGCTTTGTTACCCAGACTGGAGTGCAGTGGTGCGATCCCGGATCACTGCAACCTCTGCCTCCTGAGTTCAAGCAATTATCTTGCCTCAGCCTCCCAAGTAGCTGGGACTAGCGGTGCATGCCACCATGTCCGGCTAATTTTTTGTATTTAGCAGAGATGGGGTTTCACCATGTTTCCCATGCTGGTCTTAAACTCCTGATTCAGGCAATCCACCCGCCTTGGCCTCCCAAAGTGCTAGGATTACAAGCGTGAGTCACCGTGCCTGGCCTGGAATGATATTTTTTAAATGCTAAAAATAAATGTCAACTAGCATTGTACAATCAATGAAAATATACTTAAAAAGAAATATGAAATACTAATATTTTCAGAAAAACAAAAATCAAGACAATTCATCTCAGTATGATTGTACTAAAGGAAATATTAAGTCAACTTCTTCTTTATAAATAACATAATCAATCATAGAGGAAAATGCAGAAATGAAGGAAAAAATGAAGAGCAATAAAAAAGATAAATACTTGGGCAAATATGAGTGAATACAAGCCAGGTGCCATGGCTCACAACTGTAATCCCAGCTATTCAAGAGGCCAAGGCAGGGGGACTGCTTGAGCCCAGAAGTTTTGAGATAAGCTCAGTTGCCCACTGAGCAACATAGTGAAACTCTCTATCAATCTCCCATCCTTTCTGCCTCTCTCTTTTCCTCTGTGTGTGTATGTGTATGTGTGTGTGTATGTGTATGTGTGTGTATATATGTATGTATGCATGCGTGTGTGTGTGTGTATATATATGTCTATATATATGGCACAAAATAACATATATATATATATATGGCACAAAATAACAATGTTTTGTTTGGGGAATTTAAAATATATATAGAATTAAAATACATGACAATAATACCAAAGGGATAAATGAAGTTAAAGTGTTATAACTTTGTATCCTTATTGTGGAAGAGATGAAAGCAATCATTTGTATTAAGCTGTAATAAGTCATGGGTACATTTTTGATTGCTTAAGCATTAAAAGACTTGTTTAAAATGTAAAAATAATAAGATAATAAACTATTGAATGACAAATCACCTGATTAATCTAAAAGAAAGAAAAAGCACAGGCATTTTAAAAAGATTAGGTAGGCTACATAATAAGGTGGGTATAAATCCAAATACATCAATAAGTACATTAACTAACAACATAATTCAAGTACAAGATTAATATGTTCAAGCTAGATTTTTAAAATTTATATGTGCTTACAACAGTAGAGTGGTACTGTGTACCACGTAATTACAAACCAAATAAAACTGGTACGGCTATATTGATATTAGTCAAACAGAAACCACTACTAAGAATAAACAAGGTCATATCATGGTGATAAGGTGTCAGTCTACCAGGACAATATATACCAATTCTAAATCTCAATGCAACCAATTAAAAAACAAAAACAAAAAAAACTTAGCAGGCCTCTGAAATCTATTAGCCATGCAAATAAAAGAACCTCCAAAGTAAGTAGTTTTTGCCAGATGAACCACAACTAAGCACAAGATCAGAAGTAGTAGTGAAGGCTAGAAGTAGAAAACTATGGGCAGTTGGACCAGTATATTTATCATTGTGTGCGTGTGTGTATGTATGTATGTGTGTGTATGGTATATGCGTGTATACTATGCCAATCCCCTGCCCTCAGAGCAGCTGACTTCAGTGTTTGCTTCTAGGATTACGCTGTCAATACACCTTTATAAAGTGGGAATTCTGAGAAGTACCTCTGATAACTTATGGTCTCCTGTGCCAAGATAACAGGCTATGACCTATCCTTATACAGGGGCCCTTTATGTGTCTCTCTTCCCTTTCCTAGTACATAGAATGAAGGCTCCTGTTACTTGTACCTGTATTTACCACTACTTCTCATTTGTGCTCAGTAAATAAGATGACACTATCAATACTTTTCCATCACGACATAATCAATTACTAAACATTTGAGAGAATCACAGTATGAAAAAAGAGTCACTGACTCAACAACAAAAAAGTAACCACTAAGAAAATGGGAGTTAATATAGAGGAAACAGGAATAAAATGGAAATATGTATATAATTTTTTAAAGTGTATATTTAAAAATATATACACTTCAGTGTATATAAGTGTAAAAATATATACTTTTATAAGTGTATAAATATATATGAAAATATACATACAGTGTGTGTGTGCATGCATGTATGTATATATTTATATTTATATACTTTTTAAAATTTTCATAAATATTTATGATAAAAGCAACTGGCTGCTATAAAAAATTAATGGGCAGAATCCTTGGAAATTAAAAGCACAATTACCATAAACTTAATAAATCAGCTGAATAGTTGAAACTAGAATAATAAACTAGAAGATTAAAATGAGGGATTCTCCTAGAAAAGAGTACAGATGACAAAGGGTTGAAAAGTATGAAAAATGAGTTAACTCATTGAGAATGAAAGCCCATACAGCATATCCATAAAGATTAATGAACCAACTATATGTATCTTCATGATGTAGAGCTGCGCTAATCAACAGTCAATAGCTACACGTGGCTATTTACATTTAAGTTTAAATTAATTAAAATTTCAGAACTTTTAAAATTCAGTTAGTCAGTCTACTTACTCACATTTCAAAGAAAGGTTCAAGAGACATATGTGATAGGTGGCTGTTTTGGACAGTGCAGTGAATAATTCCTTGCAAAGAAACAAGGAACTGATTGATACCATTATCTTCATCAGAAAATGTGGATGCAAAGACACTGTAAAGGCATGTCTTCGAAATTCTGAGAAAACATAATTTTTAACCTAGAATTTTACATTGAAATTATCTCTAATGTGTGAAGGCTGAGGTAACATTTTTCAGTCACAAAGTCTCAGGAAACTTTATCTAATAGGATTCTTTTGAAGAAAATATTTGAGGATATATTCGAGGAAAAACAAAAAAAATCTTAAAAAAAGATGACACTGTGAGATACAAGATGGTCAAAGCCCCTCCCTTGCATGGACCCAGTGGAAGGTAAAGAGGTTACAGAAGAAAATAAACTGAATTACTAAGTCTTCAATAATTTGTGGTGATCTACTTTCTCATTCTAACTACTTACTTTTAAAGCTACTTTGTATTTGTAATTTTATTTTTTCTTAAAGATTCTTACTCCCTTCAGTAACAGTAATATAGGCCACACAAGCTAGATCCACCCTTGAAGAGAACTTAATTCAAAAGAATCTCACAGCAAATGACTGCAACCTTCACAGCCAGGCCAGATTCAGGATTAAATGCTAAATTAGTGGTGGATTCACTGGTGATGTCAAATTGGTGACATCAAAAGACAACAAACCAGGCTCAAATATGCAAGTTCAATGAGGCAATTTTTTTTTTTTTTTTTTTTTTTTTTTTTTTTTTGAGACAAGTCTCGCTCTGTCGCCCAGGCTGGAGTGCAGTGGTGCAATCTTGACTCACTGCAAGCTCTGCCTCCCGGGTTCACACCATTCTCCTGCCTCAGCCTCCCGAGTAGCTGGGACTACAGGCGCCCACCACCACGCCCGGCTAATTTTTTTGTATTTTTAGTAGAGACGGGGTTTCACCATGTTAGCCAGGATGGTCTCGAGTTTCTGACCTTGTGATCTGCCTGCCTCGGCCTCCCAAAGTGCTGGGATTACAGGCTTGAGCCACCGCACCCAACCCAGAATGTATGTTCTTAAGTCTAAAAATTATTGATAATAAAGCTAAGTGACGCTTTTTTTTTTTTTTTTTTTTCCCTCCAGATAGAGTTTTGCTCTCTTACCCAGGCTGGAGTGCAGTGGCACGATCTTGGCTTACTGCAACCTCTGCCTTCTGGGTTCAAGTGATTCTCCTGCCTCAGCCTCCTGAGTAGCTAGGAGTATAGGCCTGGCTAATTTTTTTGAATATTTAGTAGAGACAGGGGTTCACCATGTTGGCCAGGCTGGTCTCGAACTCCTGACCTCCAGTAATCTGCCCGCCTTGGCCTCCCAAAGTGCTGGGATTACAGGCATGAGCCATCATGCCTAGTCTAAATGACACTTTAAACAGCAATTTCCAGGAAATAATTCCTAAGAAAATGGCTTTAAAGGACAAATAAGCTGAACATATATTGATGATCATTTTAACAAAACACAGGAAGGGGCAGGGAAGTAGAAGGAAAATGAAAAATTACTAAGAATCTAATTCAGAAAGAGTAAATTTAGGACATACTTAATGTCAACATAGAATTGGAAACTGTAAGTTTACATACTGTATTTGAACATACACGATGTGAGAAAAATGGAATGCATAATTTCTAAAGAAGGAATGAAGAAAAAAAAACATAATAAAATAAGCTTAATACAAAAGAAGAAGAAAAATAAACAGCCAGGTTATATATGATTAAATATTTCAATCATTACAATAAATGTGAATTAAGTAAAACACCTCATTAAAAATATGTCATGTCAGATATGCATAATAGTTTTATCTACATGCTCTTTACTAGAATCATAACTACATGAAAATGACATAGAATGGTTGAACATGAAGATTCACTAATAAATCAAGACTGGTCCTATCAATCATAAATATACTTGAGTATAAGATGAAAAGAATTAAAAATTATTAAGATAATACGGCCGGGCGCGGTGGCTCAAGCCTGTAATCCTAGCACTTTGGGAGGCCGAGATGGGCGAATCACGAGGTCAGGAGAGCGAGACCATCCTGGCTAACACGGTGAAACCCCGTCTCTACTAAAAAATACAAAAAACTAGCCGGGCGAGGTGGCTGGCGCCTGTAGTCCCAGCTACTCGGGAGGCTGAGGCAGGAGAATGACGTAAACCCGGGAGGCGGAGCTTGCAGTGAGCTGAGATCCGGCCACTGCACTTCAGCCCGGGCGACAGAGCCAGACTCCGTCTCAAAAAAAAAAAAAAAAAAAAAAAAAACAGATAATACATCATAGGTATTTAGCAACATGCATCAAAAATATAAGGTCAACTTTAAGTTTTGTAAGGAGAAATAAAAAAATCCACTGTTGTATTTGGACACAAATTATAAATCAATGATATGAAGTAGTCAGAAATAAACAGCAATATAGATTATTCAATGTTGAAAGTTATATCCAACAAACAAAAATAACTTATTTTTAATATTCATAGAATACTTAAAAAGATTGACTACATAAGGCCACAAAATAATTTTACACATTTGGAACAGCAGAAATTATGGTCCACATTTTCTGGCTAAATAAATAAACAGTAAAAATGAACACCTCCTTCCTGCAAAAACAAAGAACGACAAGAAAACTCTCCAATTGTATACATTTAAAACCTCACTTTTAATAAATCTTGACTGTAAGGGGAATTCAAAATTAAAATCATAATCTGTTTAAGAGTGAATAGCTGTGAATATATATATCAAAATAGGCTACCGCAAAGATAAACTCAAAGGAAAAATAAGTAGCCTTAAAAATGTACCAATTGATAGCAAAAATGTTGAAAATAATTAGTCAACAAACAACAAAGAAAATAAAAGAAAGTTGAAGGAAAGAATTAATAAAGGTTGAAAATAAACACAGCAATAATTTACAGTAAGCCTTTAAAAGGTTTAAATTTAAAAGGTTTAATTAATCAAGGTAGGCTTGATTAATCACAGCAAAAAGCGACTCTGCAAGAATAAATAAAATCTATAAAAAATTGACAAGTCTAATGAGAAACTATACAAAAGTTAGATAAAATTTTAAAAATCAGCTTGACTATACGACAAAAATAAAACATTAAAATCATACCTAAAAAATCATATTCACTAGAACTATAAGACATTAAAACACATAAACACAGAGCTACCAAAAATGTGTAAAATCTATATTAAAAATGAAAAAATTTATGATAATACATTTGAAAAGCCTTGAACATATAAATCAATATATTGTGTTCTTGGGTGGGAAGAGTCTATATTTTAATGTGTTGATTCTATATAAATCTAAAATTTCAATCAAAATCCTAATGATTATTAATCAATTTAAACAGATAATTTGTTGGTTTATATGGAACAATAAAATAGGCAAGAATCCCAAAGAAATTTTTAAAATTATCCCATAATTAATTGGAATCTGTCTCAGCAGATATCAAATTTAAAAAGAAAATGATAAAAGGACTTAGAAAAAATTTTTATAAGACTGAAAGATTTTACTGTACATATATTTTAATTTTCCATATGCAAAAAGCTACAATGAACAAAGTTAAAAGATAACTAGGAGGAAACAGCCATAACATCTATAATATACAAAGGGTTAATATTCATTTTATACAGAGTTCTTTCAAAAAAATATAGACAAACTAATAGAAATCTGAACAAAGGACCATTTACAAGGAAAATATACACGAACTAAGAGATATATGCTGTGTTTGTTAACTCACTACCACAGGGAATAAAAATTAAAATAAGAAGACATTAACTTTTTGCTCATTAGATTGAGAATATAAGAAAAATGTTGATAGTAACTTTGAAAATGTGGTGAAAAGAGCAAGCTCAGATGTTATCTAAGCACAGTTCTTTTTCAAGCTATCTGTCAGAGTGTAGCTATCAAAATATAAAATGCAAATATCCTCTGACATGGCAAGCTCACTTCTAGAAATCTTTTGTATTTCTACAAAAGAAGAAGAAAAATAAACAACCAGGTTATATATGATTAAATATTTCAATCATTACAATAAATGTGAATTAAGTAAAACACCTCATTAAAAATATAAGCTTGCATTTATACGAAATACATATATACTCATTAATAGCAAAAAGTATATTTTTAAATTGCCAGTTATAAAAACCTATCTTAAAAAGTTTAAGCAAAACCAAACAAAAGCAAACAAGAAAACCATATGCTCATCAAAAGCAAACAATAGAAAAAAGAAGGAAATATATAATATATGTATACACACATATATGTATGTATGTATATCTATAATCTCCAAGACATACTGTAACATTTAAAAAAATAACTCAAAGAATTTTAAATCAAAAAGGTCTCTTGGCCTGCACATACCCATTTCCAGCACAATAGCTGGCCTGAAGTCAGCCCTACATTACTGGAGAGAGGCACTGTGCAGTTTTCCAGCACATGCATGCCCATCCATGGTTGGACAGCCAGCTTGGAGCACTCAAATATATAAACGACGTATTATTAGTTCTAAAGGGAGAGATAGACAGCGACACAATAATAGTATTGGACTTCAACACTCCACTGTCAACAATAAACAGATCATATAGACAGAAAATCAACAAAGAAACATCATATTAAACTACACTACATACTAAATGAACTTAAGAGGTATTTACAAAACATTCCATCCAACAGCTGCAGAACACACATTCTTCTCATCTGCACATGGAACATCCAGGATAAATGATACTGTAGTCTACAAAACAAGGCTTAAACATTTACGAAGATAGAGATCGTATCAAGTATCTTTTCAGACCATAATGGTACAAACCTGGAAATCAACAACAAGAAAAACTTCGGAAATCTTATAAATACATGGAAATTAAATAACATGCTCCAGAGTAACCAATGAGGTAAATAGACAAAAGGGGAATTTAAAAATTCCTTGAGACAAATGAGAATGGAAACACATCATACCAAACCTTATGGAATACAGCAAAAACAGTTCTAAGAGGAGAGTTCATAGCAGTAAATGCCTACATCAAAAAATAAGGAAGATTCCTAATAAATAACTTAACCAAACACCTCAAGGAAATAGAAAAACAAGAAAAAACTAAGCCAGAATTGGTAGAAGAAAGGAACTAATAAAGCTCAGAGCAGAAATAAACAAAAAATTCAAAAAATATCAACACAAGAGTTGGTTTTTTGAAAAGATAAAATAAACAAACATTTAGCTAGTCTATGAAAAAATATGATAAGATCCCAAAACTTCAAGTCAGAGATGAAAAAGGAGACACTACAACTGATATCACAGAAATATGAAGGATTGTAGGATTAAATTATGAAGAAACTGAAAATCTGGACAGATCAATAATGAGTGAGGAAATTGAATCAAGAATAAAATATCCTCCATCAAAAAATAAAATAAAAAGCCCAGTCTGATGGCTTCACTGCTGAATTCTATCAAACATTTAAAGAACAATACTGATGCTTGTCACACTATTACAGAAAATAGAAGATTAGGAAATACTTCCAAACTAATTTTATGAGGCAGCATTACCCTGTTTCCAAAGCCAGACAAGGACATAACAAAAAAAGAAAACTAAAGTCCCTGATAAACATAGATATAAAAATTCTCAACATGAAACTTGCAAACAGAATATAGTAGCATATTAAAAAGATCAATTACTGTGATCAAGTGGAATTTATCCCAGAGATGCAAGAATGGTTCAACATATGCAAATCAACAAATGTGATACACCAGTGTCTTAGTTTATTTGGTGTTGTAGTAAAAGAATACCAGAGACTGGGTAATTTATAAAGAAAAAGGTTGATTTAGCTCATAGTTCTGCAAGCTGAGAAGTTCAAAAGCATGCTTGACTTTTGCAAGGGCTTTTGCTGCATCACAAAATAGCAGAGAAAGTCAAAGGAAAAGCATATGCGTGTGAAGAGAGGGAAACCTGAGGGGTATCCTGACATTATGACAACCCACTCTCACTGGAACTAATCCATTTTTGCAAGAACCAATCCAGTCATGAGAGAGTGAGAACTCACTGAGAATAGAACCAAGTCATTCATGAGATCTGTCCCATAACCCAAACACCCCACTTTCCAGTGCTGTCACACTGGGGATAGTTTCAACATGACCTTTGGTGGGGACAAACAAAACATATCCAAACCATACAACCACATTAACAACAAGTTAGAAGATAAAAACCATACGATCATTTAAATAAATGGAGAAAAATCTTCTGATAATATTCAACACCCTTCATGATAAAAACTCTCCACAAATTAAGTATAAAATGTATGTACCTCAACACAGGAAAGGCCATATATGACAAACCCACAGCACAATACTGAAAGTGCTTGCCAGAGCAACTAGGCAAGAGGAAGAAATAAAAGGCATGCAATTTGGAAAGGAGAAAGTCAAACTGTTCCCATTTACAAATGACATGATTTTATGTATAGAAAACCCTAAAGATTTCACAACAAAACTGTTGAAACTAATAAATGAATTCAGTGAAGCCACCGCACACTAAATCAACATACAAAAAAATCAGTAGCATTTCTGTATGCTAGAAGCCAACTATCTGAAAAAGAAGTCAGGAAAACAATTCCATTTACAATAGTTTCCAAAAATTAAGATATCTAGGAATAAACTTAACTAAGGAAGTGATAGATCTCTACACTGAAAACTATAAAACGCTGAGGAAAGAAATTGAGGAAGACACAAAGAAATTGAGGAAGACACAAGTAAATGGAAAGATATCACATATTCATAGATTAGAAGAACTGACACTGTTAAAATGTCCATACTATCTTAAGTTATCCACAGATGTAATACAATTCTTATCAAAATACCAAATGACATTCTTTACAGAAATAGAAAAAAAAATCCTAACATTTACATGGAACCGCAAAAGGCCCAAAATAGCTAAAGCAATGCTGAACAAAAAGAATAAAGCTGGAGGCATCACACTACCTGACTTTAAAATAGATTACAAAGCTGTAAGTACCAAGACATTATGGTACTAGCATATAAGCAGACACACAGATCAATAGAACGCAATAGAGAGCCCAGAAATAAATTCACCTACTTACATTCAATTTATTTTCAACACAGGTGCCAAGAATACACATTATAGAAAACACAGTGTTTTCAATAAACAGTGCTGGAAAAACAGGATGTCCATGAGCAGAAGAATGAGTCTAGACCCTTACTTCTCACCATATACAAAATTCAACCAAAATGGATTAAAGGCTAATTGTAAAGTGTGTAACTGAAAAACTACTAGAAGAAAACAAAGGCGGGGGGGATGCTTCACAACACTGGGAATGGCAGGAATTTTAAAAATAAGACCTCAAAAGCATAGGACACAAAAGCAAAAGTAGACAAATGGGATTATGTCAAACTAAAAAGGTTTTGCACAGCACGAAAAACAATTAATAGAGAGAAGAGACAACCTGTAGAATGGGAGAAAATATTTGTAAACTATACTTTCAACAAGGAGTTAATATCCAAAATATATTAGCGACTTAAACAAAAGAAAAAAAAAAACCCAAAATACCTAAACAGATATTTTTCAAAAGAAAAAGTGAGACACACAAATGACCAATAGGCACATGAAAAAATGCTCGACATCATTAATCATCAGGGAAATGCAAATCAAAACCATGATGAGATATCATCACCTTACTCCATTTAGAATGGATATTATCAAAAAGAAAAAAAGTGTGTGTGTCTGTATGTATATAAATAAAGAGTTGATATAACAGAAGCAGACAGCAAAACAGTGGTTACCAGATATTAGGGGGAGGATAGAGTGAGGCTGGTCAACGGGATACAAAGTTACAATTAGACAGGAGGAGTAAGTCCTGGTGTTCTATTGCACAATAGGTGATCATTGTTAACAGGATGGTATTGTGTATTACAAAATATCTAGAAGAGAAGCTTTTGAATGTTCCACCACTATGAAGTGATGGATCCACTAAACACCTTGATTTGATCATTATACAAAATATGTGTATCAAAATATCATATTGTAAACCATAAATATGTGTAATTATAAAATGTGTCAATAAAATAGTTTCAGAAGTATCAGCTAAAAAAACTCAAGTGGTAGAGAGTATAATTTTAATTTTATCTACCAACAAGAAGCAACAGAAAGAACAAATAACACATAAATACATGGTGCATGCATGGATGCATATATGCATAGAAAAAGGAACAGACTCTTATTAGGGGTTACCTGTGGGTTTGAAGGATAAATTGAGGCATTCTTTCACATTGTTTTATTCTATTTTTTTTCACAGTAGTAAATTTTTCCCCCACAAAAATCAAAATATTCAAGTATGACATTTTTCTATTTTAAACAACCAGTTAAAAAGAAGAAATTATGTTATGGGAGCACAGAGGAAGAAGAGACTAATGTCAGGAAATAATTCCAAATTTGGATCCTAAGATACAGTCTTTGACCTTTAGAAGGTGAGGAGATACTTCTCAGATCGCCATGACACACAGTATCACATGACACACAGAGGTCCAAAGACAAGTAACAACAAATTGTAGGAACAGTCAGAAGAGAGCTATTACTTCCAATATGTTATCTAATAATTCATTTTGCTTCACCACTTAATGTTGAGAGGAAAATTCAATTCATTTGAAATCATTTATTCATATCCCTAAACTGAACGGCATATTGATTTTGATATTCATTTTCACTACATTCAAGAGGCCTTCGATGTGGAGCTCTTTCCATTTTTAAGTGTCCTTAAATCACCATGATTGTACTGCCTCTCTCTGAATGGCAAAAAGTCACAGTCACACGCAAGGGAGACGCTTCCTGCTCAGTTTAGTTGAATTTAACAAACTTTGGCTGAATGGCTTTTATGTGCAAGGTACTGCACAAGGGCTGGAGAAGGGAAGATGAAAATTCGGTGTCTTTGCTCTAAAGAATCTTTAAACCTACCAAGGAGAACAGAGGCATAAATACCTGAGCTGTGTTCAGGTCACTGTAGGAGGAAAGGGGAGGAAAGGGGAGGGACACCGCACACAGGCTAGCAGCTGAGCAGCAGCCTCAATAGCAGCAGGAGTTAGCGAGTGGGGGAAGGTAAAAGGTGGAGGCAGGTCCACGGGCCTGAAACAGCACAGCTGCCTGCAAGGAGGCGGAATCCACTCTTTCTGGATTGTAACTGATGAGAGTAGGTGGAAAAGAGAAGGTGGAGGTGAGGTCAGAGAGGAGGACCGAGGTCAGACACTTGAGGGCTTCAAATGAGAGGTAAAGAACGTCAGCTCTATTGTGAGCAAGATTTGAAGGATTTTAAGTCACACAGTTAGATTTACTTTATAAATGGATCACTTTGGTGTGGGATAAGAGTAGAGGGCAGGGACACTAGATAGGAAGCTTTGGCAAAAGACCCTGATGTCCTGAACTACAGTGGTAACAGTTGAGAGGGGAAATAGAGATGTGTTTGAGAAACCCCATCTAGGAAGCCAATTTACCAGGCTTGGGTTATGAGGATTAAATGAGTTAATATATACAGATAGTCCCCAATTTATGATAGTTTGACCTGCACTTTTTTAAATTTTATGATTATGCAAAAGCAACATGCATTCCGTAGAAACTGTACTTTGAGCAGTCATACAACCATTCTGGTTTTCACTTCCTGTACAGTATTCAACAAAGTACATGAGATATTCATCACTTCATCATAAAATGCACATTGTGTTTAATGACTTGTCCAATTGTAGCCTAATTTAAGTGTTCTGAGCATGTTGCAGGTAAGCCAGGTTTAGCTATGATGTTCGGTTATTTAGGTGTACACTATTGAATGCATTTTTGACTTCCACTATTTTCAACTTCCAAAGGGTTTATCCAAATATAACCCCATCATAAGTCAAGGAACATCTGTGTAAAGATCTTAGATAGTGCATAGCATAGAGGAAACACCATATAATTGTCTGCTATTATTATTCTTGGGTCCACCATACTCTGTCTTCACTTCTACTTCTTGGACCATCTTCTAGGTTCCCTCTCTCTGGTTCCATACCTCACTCTATTGTTCCTATACAATATATTCCTGTGTTTTACATAACTGGCTCCTGGCTTCTAGACTGCAAAGCCTGTGTCTCATTTTTATTTTTTTCCTAGCACCCACCTGGCACAAAGTCCTCAAGATATTTTTGGTGAAGGGTAGAAATCAAAGGCCACAATATCTTACATGTAGTATTGTTAGCTCATAATCATGCCTCCAAATGGTGAAGACCCACTCTAAAGTTGTTGGCCAGAGCTCCTAGTATGCTGTGGGTTAAATCATATCCTACCTATTAATACTGTGATTACTTACTCTAGCAGGGAAAAGCTATGCCATCCAAGCCTTTGATTTCACCAGCAGCAGATGACACTTCAGGGCAGAACCACTATGCTTTAACTGTGCCCTGCAGGATCAGCCTCAGCCCTCACAAAACAAACACTTACTTTCTATCACCTTCAGGCTGATACTTAAAGGACTGAGAAAATCCTTTTTTTCCCTGTGTTAGATAGAATAATAGCTCCCTAAAGATGTCCCCACTCTAATACTTGAAACCTGTGAATATGTTGCTTTACATGCCAAAAAGGACTTCATAGGTGCAATTAAATTAAGGATCTTGAATTTGAAGGATTATTCTGGCCCAATGTAACCGAGGGGGTCCTTAAAAGAGAAATAGCAATGTGAGAAAAAGATATGTGAGAATGGAAGCAGAAATCGGTGGAGGGAGGCCATGAGCCAAGGAATGTAGGCAGCCTTGCATTTTTTGCTGGAAAAAGAAACAGATCCTCCCTTGGATCTTCCAGAAGGAATGCAGCCCTAACAACCCATTTTAGACTTCTAACTTCAGAACTGTATGAAAATAACTTTGTGTTGTTTTAAACCACTAAGTTGGTGATAATTTATTACAGCAGCAATAGAAAACTAACACATTCCCCTAACTTAAATCTCGGTGGTACAAATCATTTCCAGTTTATTCCATCACTTTGATGTAGATTCAATACCTCAAGAACTGCTCTTACATTTCAAAGTGTCAGAATTAGTACGGTTTCTCTATCTTTTCATGATTCTAACCAAGAAAATCCTGTAGTATTAGCCAAACCCCAATATTACAAATTTCCACCCATTGTTAATATGAAGTTCATCTGACTCAAGCTAGTTTACTGGATTCCTGCCAATATTTTTTAAACATTCTTTGAATGCAAATTAGGTAACAACTACTCACTGCCTGCTGCCCCTTTTATTTATCTTCCAATTTGTGTTTCCCTGTTTGTTTGCCTGTTTATTTGTTCTAGACTGTACTGAGTGATAGAGATACTTCCTTAGACCACAAGCATTAAAATCATTTTACACTACATCAACAGAATAACTCTGTTGGTGTTTCCAGAATAAATAATTCCATTCCCATTTACTGACTGAGTTGAAAAATGACAAGCTGTTCAACTCTTAGACTCATATTAGAAGCATCCCATACCTAGCCTATTCTGTCCTACTTGGTAAGGTATTTATTCTATATGCATATTGTCCTTACCAAGTTGACACTCTAAACTCACCATCTGGTTTATCCTGGAAATTTATATCTACTTTGATGTGACAAAAACCTTTCTTATTGGTTCTTCAGTGAGAAATATGCCCAGTTTCTCAGAAATCAGCTGAATAGTTTCAACTTTTCCATAATGTAAAAGTGACAGTGTGTTCCAGCAGCTGTAAAACTGTAGAGAATAAATGGGGAGGATGAAAGAAGATCACAGGGTATATGCTACCAGATGATCACCTAGAAACCTGGGGTCCAGCTAAGCCCCTGGCTGGTGCTTGCTGTGAAGCCCTCTCCATTCTCTGACTACCCTTCCCGGAGTTTCTTTCCATGCCTTCCTCAGCAACACCGGGGCTCTAGGGGTAGACTCCTGGGGGTTGTGCTGCAGCAATACTGGGTCCCAGGTGCCGAACTTCAAACATGATGCCGCCTTCTTTCTGCGGAGACTCTGGGAGCTGTCCTGTCCACAGAGATTAGAATGTTGAAATTTTTCTGCGATTATATAACTACAGTAGTGGACCAAATTCCTCCAAGGCAGGAGTCCCTAACCCTAGGGCCACAGACTTGTACCTGCCCCTGGCCTGTTAGGAACTGGGCAACACAGCAGTAGGTGAGCGAGCATTACTACCTAAACTCCACCTCCTGTTAGATCAGCAGCAGCATTAGATCAGGAGCACGAATCCTATCGTGAACTGTGCATGCGAGGGATCTAGGTTGTGCGCTCCTCATGAGAATCTAATGCCATCCCCCACAACCACACTCATGGAAAATTTGTCTTCCGTGAAACCAGTCCCTGGTGCCAAAATGGTTGGAAACTGCTGCTCGAAGGCAAGCCTACTAGTCAAGGTAAAGGAGTAAAAGGAGCCAATAAGCACGAGAAGATGCTCAACATTATTAGCCAACAGGAAAGTCCAAATCAGAACCACAGTGAGGTGCCGCTTCACATCCACTTGGATGGCTATAATAAAAAAGACAGGTAATAACAAATATTGGTTAGAATGTGGAGAAATTGGAACCCTCATACACTGCTGGTGAGAATGTACAAGGGTGCAGCTGCTTTGAAAAACAGTCTAGCACTCCCACAAAGGCCTACACATAGAATTCCCGTATGACCTAACAATTCCACTTCTAGGTATTTGTCCAAGAGAAAGGAAAACCTGTGTCTACACAGAGACTTGTAAAGGAATGTTCATAACCACATGATAATAATAGTCTTCTCTTTCTCTTCCGTTTTACTGCAATATCACTTCTGTCATATGTCAGTAGTACCAGAAATGGTTGCTTTCCCCGCACCACGTAGACATCAGCTAACATAAATTTGCAAAAGCCTCAAGATTCAGGAGACTAAAGGGTTCTACACGTATTGTAGGCAGGTGACTGACTATCATGATCTCATAGCCTCCATTTCAAAGAGCCTAGCAATATTCTGGAGCTTATTAGCATATCATGTGTCAAATAAAGCCCATGTTTCATATATAGTACCTTATTAAATAATGATTATGTCTCAAGGTAGGAGCTGAACATATTTCATCTTTTTTTCTCTGCAGTTAAATAAGGTTACCCTCAGCAGCTATTGACAGGTATGAATGGTCAAATCGACACTGTTCCTGGCACTGAAATTTAAGCAGCACCCACTTTCCCCACGCACACGTTGCTCTGTGCATCTATTTTAAAATTATTTCTGACTTTTAAGATTAGCAAAGGTGAAAGATTCATGATAGTGCAGCCTAGGGTCCTCCATGCTGAACTCCATTTTCAGTGTTTTAATATATGATACAACACTGCATTTCAAGCAATGCACAGCCAGAGGGACTAGATCTGTTTCTCCAGGGATGTTGAGGTGATTCTACTTCCAAACTTACTGAGATCTTTGCTTCTTTGGAAATAACCTTCTAAAGTCAGACTGACTCTTGCCAGTCTGGGCCCTGTCTAGGTTTTGCTTGGACCTATTTATAAGTGAATGACAATCATTCCCTGTGGTGTCAGTAATTGATGATGTAGGACAAGCCGTAGTTTGATTAATGTCTAAATGTTATTTGACATATACCCACATTTTAAAAATAGTTTTGGTTGCTGGGTGCGGTGGCTCATGCCTGTAATCCCAGCACTTTGGGAGGCCAAAGTGGGTGGATCACGAGGTCAGGGGATCAAGACCATCCTGGCTAACACGGTGAAACCCTGTCTCTAGTAAAAATACAAAAAATTAGCTGGGCATGCTGGCAGGCGCCTGTAGTCCCAGCTACTCAGGAGGCTGAGGCAACAAATCGCTTGAACCCGGGAGGCAGAGGCTGCAGTGAGCCCAGATTGCACCACTGCACTCCAGCCTGGGTGACAGAGTGAGACTCTGTGTCAAAAAACAAACAAACAAACAAAAAGCTTTGGCTGCCCATTTCCTGCTTATATCGCTACTAAAAATAATGCTTCTACTAGGTACCAGAAAATATTTGGCCACATTAACTAATAGAGAATTGTTTTCTGTTTAGCAGGACTATGATGGAAAGATATCTATTTCCTCATTATGTATGTGGAGTTCCAAGTGTGAAAGTACTGTATGAGAGAGAAATACTAGAAGCCTCTGACACTCTATCCTTGAATGAGGCCACATCTGAAGTATGATAGAAAAAAAATGACAGTGGGTGTGATCCTGTTAATATGCTTCTTGTTAAAATAACTGAATATCTAGTATTGAAACTAATAGATAATACTACTTAATAGTTTACAAAAGCTCAAATAGAAAATAATATAAATCTTACAATAATAAAACTTCACTTTAATAAGATCTATCATGTTTCAAGGCCAAAGAACACATTAGGTTATTTCAAATGTAAGACTCCATACAGTGAAAGCCCAAAGTAATTTAGTCTTATCATTTAACACAAGCATATAAAGGTTCCTCAAACATCAGTTGGGTTTCTTGTATACTTTAAATACAGTTTACTTTCATGTGGTATGAAAGTATAATTCTTCACACTAGATATTGGAACCATGTTGACGGTTCATTTATTTATTCCCCAGATACTTATTCAATATTGTATCAGGTTGAATTGTGGCTCCCCAAAATATGTCCACCCAGAACCTGAGAATGTGATCTTATATGGAATAAAGGTCTTTGCAGATGTAATTAAGGTAAAGATCATTAGATGATATAACCCTGGATTAGGGTGGGCCTTAAATCCAATCACAAGTTCTTATGAGAGAAGAAGAAACAGATACAAAGACACACAGGGAAATTCCATGTGAAGATGGAGGCAGAGATGGGAGTTACGCAGCTTTATGCCAAGGAATGCCAAGTGTAGTCAGCAGCCATAGAATTTAGTAGAAAGGTACAGGACACATTGCCTCTCAGAGCCTCCAGAAGAAACCAACATTGCTGACACCTTGATTTCTCATTTCTGGTCTCCAGAACTGTGAGAGAATAAATTTCTGTTGTTTTAAGCCACCGAATTTGCTATGGCAGTCTAGGAACCTAATACAAATACCAGCAACATGCCAGGTTCTGGGCTTGGTACTTGCCATATAGAGAAAAGCTAGTTCCTTCCTCTGAAAAGTTTGTGGTTGCCTGGGGAAGAATGTCCAATAAACCAACAATGACAATGCATTAGGATGGATAGGGAACTGTGAGGATGCCATGGAGGACAACCAAGGTGAATGAGAGGTAGTCAGGGAAGCCTTCTGGAAGAGGGGATGGTTGAACCGAGTTTGTAAAGACTTTCCAGATTATTCAGTCCTGATTAGGACTAAATACACATTTCTGCTGACTACTACTATTGCTACTGCAATGAACAGAATGTTTAGAGCAGGCAGTCACTAACAGTGTCTAACACACTTGTCCAGATTTCAAGACTTCTCCAGCTTTCTCAAAGCTCTTTCTCCCCTACATCTTATTAGACTACCCACTTTGTGGGAAAAAAAATATTAAGAATTCTTTGAATTAAGACTGTATTCTCTGTAAAAGTGCACATTCATCCTGCAAGATAGGAACAGATTTTGCTATTACCAGTCAGTAACACCTCAGCAGGAATGAACCCGGCGTTCCTATCTAAAGGGTGCCCTAGATGTGGGAAAGAGAGGCATAGCAAGTTGCAGTGGTGTAAAGCTGTAAAAGCAAATGAGCAGGCCCCAGTGGGCGTTCTTCCTGCCTGACTGGAGCAGAGCTAAGCCAAATGGAGGGGAGTTGGGCAGTCAGGATGCAAGTCTGTAGGTATGTGAGAATCAATGGGACACACGTTCAGGAAAAACAAGTGAAGGTAAGAGAGTGAGCTCTGAGAGAGGTGTTGCCATTGCATGACTTTCCCTTTGGCAAATCCTGCTTGCTGATAGTGCCGGCCAGTCAGTTATCCTCTCTGACCCCTTCCTTAAATTCTTTTCTTGGCTTCATTGGTTTTGCTGTGTAGCGCTTAAAGCACCCAACTTGTAAGTTCCCTTTCATGTTATTTAGTCTACAACTCTTAATTTAAACTGTATCTACACTGAGATACGAATGAAAATGTTTTAGCTGAAAATCTGTATTTTTGCCCACACATCCTTATAATAGTCCTACACCTCTGTCATATGCATTAGAAATACTTTAATATTGTTCATTCACTCTATTTCTCACGTACTAACTTTTGTTTTCTTGTGTTATGGTGGAAAGAACACAAGTTTGTTGTAAGGCAGGTGTAGGTTTGGAGCTACTGGGGTCTTGGGTAAGTTATCTAATCTCTACTAGCCTGTTTCTTCTGTACAATGGTGTTACAGGTTGAATTGTGCCCTTTTAAAATGTATATGTCTAAATACTTACCCCCACAACTTCAGAATGTAGAGATAGGGTCTGTATAGAGGTAATTAAGTTAAAATTGTTAACTTCATTGGTTGTTAGGGTGGGCCTTAATCCAATCTGGCTGCTCTCTCTATAAAAAGGGGAAATCTGGACACAGACCTGCAGAGAAGGAAGATTATGTGAAGAGATATAGCGAAAAGACTATCATTAACAAGCCAAAGAGAGAGGTCTAGAACAAATCTGCCCCTCACAGCCCTCAGAAGGAACCAACTCTGCTGACATCCAGATTTTGGACTTCTAGTCTTCAGAATAATGAGACAATAAAGTTCTGATGTTTCAGGCACCCAGTTTGTGGTATTTTTCTTTGGCAGCCCTAGCAAACTAATTCAAATGGCAATAATAATAGTTACCTCAAAAGGTGGCTTATGGAGATTATTTAATGTGGCAGAAGTTGTTGGCTGCTTTTTCCAACACGTCACCTTTTCTTACTCATTAACAGTGCTCTAATTCTTCTTTAGGTAACAGGAAGAGATCCCTTGATCTCAAATAGGTGGAGGCAATCCCTGGAACAGGGTGAGCTTATGACAGAGCTGTAGCCCATGAGATATAAAGGGGGGCTGCTGTGGGGCTCTGAGAAAGATATTTTTTTCCTGATAAGAGGCGCACAGGAGGAGCAACACTGGCCTGTGTTGTCCTTTGTCTCAAGGCTTTGAAGTGGATTGTGGGAGGATGTGATGCTTGATGCTGCTGCAGCCATCTCAGAATGTGGGAACATTGAAGAGGTGAAAAGTATCACAGAAATTGCTGAACTGATCAGGAGCTCTGATTTCATTGATTTGTTGAATCAATTCCAGTGACTGCCTATATCCAGATGGCTTGTCTTAAGAAAAAATAAACTTCTATTGTTTAGGCACTGTTAGCCAGAGATTCTCACAGCAAACCAAAGCAGTCAGGCTCTGGCTTCATACTGTGCACTCATTAAACACCGCTTCCTCTTCCTCTTTGTTCTTATGTTGAAGCTTCTGAAGCTTTGTTCCTCCTTCTTCCTTTTGAGGTGTCCTCATTTAGGCTTCCTTGATAGCCTGCCTCTCTATCTTTGGTTTAATTTATTTGGAAAAAGTGCAGTTAGCTCCCTTATCAGATGTGTTTTCTTTCTTTCTTTGACCCATCTCTTACAATTCACCTCCTTCAGTTCATTTTCCACAAACTGACCTCCTCTCCTGCTTTTTAGCTCCCTTTACCCAGGAAAAAAAAAAAAAAAAAAAAAGAAGAAGAAGAAAGAAAGAAGGAAGGAAGGAGGGGAATTTTCTTGTCCCTGGTGTTTGTTTTTGTGCAACTAGGAGGATAAATTCCTGGGATAAAGCTCTTGCTCTGAATCATTTGCCTTGCAAACCACCATTTCAGGATTTACAAATTACAGAGTGTGACCAGGGCTTTGGTGATGGCTCCAGAGGAGAATGAATGGGAAAGGGGCTGGAGTCATTGAACAGGCTCTGGACTTTTCCATCAGGAGATCGCTGGTTTAATTTGGCTCAAGGTAATAGCAAGCAAAACTCCAAATGAGAAATAGCTTGTAGTGGGAGGGAGAGGGGAGAAAGGAAAAGGAAAGGCATGCATTTTAAAACCAATTCTCATTTAATACATCACTGCCAACATTGGAACAAGGGTAAAAAGAGAAAACATACCAGTCTTCCTCCTCCTCCTGGGGTGTTACCCCAACTACCTTAGGAGTAATCACGAGGTATTATTCCAGGAATGGTTTATGAATATGTAGTTACATACGATTATAGATAACATTTACTGGTATAGCCTTTTTATTTTCTACAAATGGGTTCACTGTAAATACTATTCTATAATTTGTTCTTTTACTTCAGAATATATCTTGAATACTTGAGTGTACATCTATATACATTCCATAAATGCCTGAGTAAATGATGAGGTTACGCTGCTAAAATTATCTTTCAGAAAAGAAATATAATTATCACCAGGTCTTTGCAAAATCTCTGAGGTTATGAGAAGCCTTCTTTGTTACTTAATTTTGAACTAAAGATTATTGTTTGGGAAAGACACATTAGCCTGAAACAATCTTGGTTAACATGAGTTTGGATACCTATTATGGTCACCTGTGACACTGATTAAAAGGGGCAAAGAAATTTATCACAGATGAGTCTTTACTTCTTGGAGTAAGACAAAAAGCTTCAAGCTTAAAATTGTAAAAAGAAGCCTTTCAAAGATTATTTGCCAAGCAACAGAATAAGTAGTTGTGTTGTGAGATCTAGCACACAGCCCTACAGAATGAATCTTAATAAAACAGTTTTACTGATGTTCTATGAATGGGTACTTGTAGTTTGTGATAAAATTTCCAGTGATAGCATCATATGTGGGTCAACAAATGCTGTATCTCAAGTAACAGATGGAAATAAGGAAAATGTACTCTGAAAAAATATGTATCAGATGACTCAGAAAGCAGCTCCAGTTTGTAAAAGACTAATGTCAAAAATGTATGTGAAGTATTCAAATAATACTGATTCAAGAAATGCAAAATGTAGAAATATTTCTGAAGTAAAAGGTTATATGATATGCAATCTTAAATGTGAATGTGTAACTACATTAATAAATTAAATATAGCAAACATTCAATAATTTCATTTATGATTCTAAAAGTATGCACATTTAAGTTGGCCAAAGACATTTTTTTTAAATCTCCATGTTGAAGAAGATGAGATTCTTTTGTATTCTAGGTAAATTTCTATTACAGCATAATGGAAGATCTACCCCATTCTTAAGGACCGCATAGTATCCCATGGTAGAAAGGCACCATGCTTTATTTTGTCGGTTATCTATTGATGGCTATTTACATTTTATGTTCTGCAATTACAAAGTTCCAATTACTTTCTCAGATGTATCTTCAGACACTGTTGCAAGTACATCCATGGAATAGATTCCCCCATCTGTCAATTCTGGGCCAATTTATATTGTAATTGATTATAATTTTTCATTCCTCCTTCATTTTCTCTCTTGCACACTAAGAGGGAGGTTCTATTAGCATAGCACATTTGAGTTATAAGTAGTAGTCAAAATCAGCAAGAGAAATGTTTTATTACTGTATACATGTTCACTGTGAAGGTCCTAAGGACCTCTCCCCTCCAATAAAGCCCAAGGTCCAAATAAAAAAACAGGCTCCTACCAAAGGAGAACTGAGTAGAGCTGAGAACCTGGAAGTTGCCAACCTGGGAAAGATCTGAAAGATAAAAGACCAGCTGTGGAGGAAGCTAAGAGAGGAGATTAAAAGGGTGATTGGAGAGGAAGCTTTCTGATTTGCATGATTTGGACTCTGTGTGGTTTGATAAGTGCTTCATCCTGTAACTCCAGGAATACTTTATTTCTGTTAACGGAACTCAACGTTCACACCCTACCAGATATTGTAGACATTACTAATAAGTTACAATAAATACTGCCAATTCCCTTCCAGAAAAGCTGTCTCAAATTATACTCCCACCAACAGTTTTTCCCCATATTCTTACCAACATTACATCAAGCTTTTTAATTATTGCCAGTTAGTGAAAAATGGTAACTCAGTGGCATTTCTTTAACTATATAAGTTTAAGCATCTTTTCATGGTCATTGACTAATTGCATGTTTCCTTCGTTGCCTATTTTATATTTGGTTCTTTATATATTTTATTGATATTCAAAGATTTTGTTATATATTAAGACAGTTAACCCTGTTGTCTAGTGGGGTAAATTACTCCCCCATTTGTTATTTATCTTATATTGTTTAATTAATATTTATGGCTGTGCAGGAGACTTAAATTCTTATATAATCAAATGTATCAGGTTTTTTTTTTTTTTGTTTTTTTGTTTTTTTTTTTGTATGTGAAGTGTTGCGATAATTTAAGGCCAACTCAGAACACAGAAAAGCAGAGTCTCTTCCCAGACACTTTCCAGCCAAGTGACCTTGGACAAGTCATTTAAAAGTAAATATTTTCCTTTACAAAGAGGAAATTTTCTCTTCTTCCTCTGTTTTTTTTTTTTTTTTCCTGCTGTGTTGAGAATCGAATGAGGCAAGGTTTATCAAAAGCTCTTAATTCCTCAAAGTCCACATAAATGATAAAGTAGTTTATATCTGAAAATGGTGGTTAAAGGTGAAATATTTTTAGAAGATGAATACCTCTAAAATAAACTCTTCAATTAGGTGAAAAATAATGCAGCTTTGCAGAATCAACTAAATCAGCTTCAAACAAGTTTAGAGGTTTCCTAAAAAATTCTTTCTCCTGTTAATCAAAATTCTCCTTAAACCATCCCAGTCACCATAAGCCATCAGGTCACCTGAATGACCCTTGCATTTGGAAAGCTCCTCATGTGTCTCATCAATAGTAGAGATTGGTGTTTAGAAAAAATACCTATGCACTCACTCCTCTTTTCCTAGGGAATCTAATCAATTGAGGATAAAAAGAAAGAGCAAATTGGTGATCAAAATAGAGCATCAGCTGTATTTATGATAAAAGGAATTGGGGAATATGAAAGGATCTCTGACCACCTCCTCTAAACTTAAATCTTGGGACTTTACATCTCTGACTCAACCACCAGGTACAAACCGAAACAGAGACCAGGGTTCTGCTCAGAGTTCTGCCTGGGCTACCAGAAGCAGCTGTGTGGCCTGTTTACTGCATAGAGTCACAGGGGCAAGGCCCTTGGAGCAGGACACAGATTGGTGTAAAGGGCACGAGAGAGAACTCAGCCATAGGGTGGCCTAGGTGTGTATCAATATCGTGGTCCTGCCCCTGACCAGTTCAGTCAAAGGGCTTCAGGCTCTCTCCCTTTTCAGATGAGGCCCTCCTTTGGAAGAGTGTAAGGGCAAGTGAGAGAGGAAGAAAGGCTCATGCTCTTCAATATTGCCCACATAGAGGTCCTGAATGGAACTCCTTGCTTTCTATGGGAAAGATGAGGAAGGAGAGTGAGAGATCAGTCTTCAGCCGTTAAGAGTATGGGCTTTGATGCAGATAATAGTGGCTTTCAATTTGCAAACATTAACTGGACACTTAAACTATGAGATTCATAGCTGCCTCCTCTCCAAAGTGGGATATGAATACCAACCTCTTGGGCTAGGCAAAAGAATTAAAGAAACGATATATGTCAGGCTCACTCCTGACCACTCTTTAGCCAAGTAACTGGAGCAGAACACGAACTCAATGATGGCTTTCTTTCTATGTTCCCCTAAATCTTTTCTAAAGACTAGGTTGAGCTTTGCTCCTTCATCTCAGTGAAAGCGAATAGTCACAGATCAAGCCTCCATCCACTGTTTAGTTTCACATTCTTGCAGCTAATTTCTTCACATTCTTGAAGCCATTTATTTTATCCTTTTCCACTTGGGCCCAATAACCTAACTCTGGACGTTGCTATGGCTCTGTCCAGAGCTCTCCTTTAATCCTCTCTATTTGTCTTAATTTGCAGAGCAATAGATTGGGAAGGCTCCCCAAGACTAAGAGGGGTAGGTGCAGGTACATCAGGCTTCTCCTTCTGTGGCCCCCCAAAGCTGCCTGCCTACTGTTATGCCTCACTCGTGACCAAGATTTAAGAGTCTTTTTCTCTGAATTCACTTGATATCAGTGATTCTACATTTCCTCCCACTCCAAATCTTGTGGCTCCTTCTTCCACAGAGAATTCCAAATTAGGGTTATTAATACTCATGACCAGGTCTCCCAAAGAAAACACGCCATCTGGCACCTTTGGCAAGGATCCAAATTGTAACTGTTAAAAACAAATCCTTCTAAATAAATGAAAAATAAAAGAATGAACACCAAAATTTTCAGCTTTCTTCACCTATCTGAAGAAGCCAGAGGGCAGAATGGCCCCAGCTTTGGAGAAAGCTCCCACCTGAAGCCATAGAGCACTCAGCCTTAGAGGGCAGTGACTTCAGGATGCAGACATATGGAGAGGTTATTTGTTTCTCATTTATCCAACAGATAAGAATATGGAAATAGTCTCAGTCCATTTGTTTGATGGGTCTCCTAAGCCAGTGATAAACAAATCAGTACAATTAGTTTTGGCTCATCGTCATTAAGGAACCTTCACTGCTGGGACACAATTTAATTATACCTCCTACTCCACAGGAAAGCAAACCTTTTCAAGATGGGTGGCCTTTGTTGGGGTTGTGGCAAAGTGGAAGCGGGTGGGGAGGTTTGGAGGCACTTTCTGTATGACCCCTTGAAGATGTTGTGTATGTGTGAGGCACAGCATGGGTCTGTCCAGGATGGCTCTAAGTGCTCTTGCTACAAGTTCTTGGGAAGTCATTTGAGCAAATCTGCATTCTGTGTGGAGCTCCGAACTATAACAGTGCTAACAGATTGAAACAATGAATAAAGATTAAAATGATATTGAATCCAGCTGTCACATCTGACCAGAAGCAGAATGCCTGATATGGGTTCAAGTGCTTCCCCTATACCCTTTTGTGATGGTTGCATAACTGCCTTCTGCCTCAGCTTCTCCAGCTGAATCACTGGCATTTTCTAACTAACAAGCAGCTACTACTCCGTAAATGAGACCTGGGAACTTAACATTTTGTACCGCAGTTGGTGCTCAGTGGACTTACAGTTTTGAATAGTGTCTGTCTAAATCTCAGGCAGATTTTTCCATATGGAGGGAGGAACCATTTCACATCTTTCTACTTGATTCCTTCACCTCCAAGTAGACCTCATCCTTAATGCAGATCTAAAGAGATGATCCCACTAGAATAATTGCAATTTTGATTTGGAAGTGATCTTAGCAGATCAGTGTGGCTAACATGCTAAGTTTCAAATGAGGAAACTAAAGCCCAGAGTGGTTAATTGGTTTGCCCAGATTGCCCAGTTTGATGAGCAAAACTTGTTACTTAAACTCAAAACTCAATTGGAAGGTTTCCTCCGCTATACCAACCTAACAGAAGATTCCTCGAGTAACAAAACATCTTCAATATTTAATTTACTACTTCGATCTGTAGTTCTTTCCCACTGGGTTCCAAGATCATCAATGAAAAAGAATTATTTGTCCAAGATCAAGCAGCTTTTAAATTACAGAGGTCAGTAATCAATTAAATATACAATTTTGGAGTTGACTTTATTTTACCTTCCTTCCCAAAGTACTGTGAGATACCTATTGATTTAAAAGCTTATCTTTAGGAAGGGGAGTTGGAGGGGAAGAAAAAAAGGTTATATTTAAACACATGAAAGGGGCCTGAATTCTACAACTTGGAGGTAAGACACGTAGGAGAGTTTCCTGACCTTCATCAGACAGTGAAGTAAGTTAGAAATAAGTTTTTCTTTAATTAAACTAGCAAATTTAGGGAGTGATTGCCATGGTACTTACCATTAGCTACCCTAAGTCATGACACTTTTTCCATCTTTGTTTGAGATGACAAAGGCAGTCATACGTATCTTCTCACCAGAACAAGAAATCCTACCCTTAAACATCTGCCTAATTCATTTGCAACAATATTATGAAGAGTATACTGTTTTCTCAGCCACATTTATAATAATAAAATTAACATTAAAAAGGGTCTGTTAAGTAAGTACCTGGAGTACACACAGTATGTACATGTTATGGTTAATTTATGTGTTAACTTGACTGACTCATGGGGTACCCAGGTATTTGGTCAAACATTATCCTGGGCATGTCTATGAGGCTATTTTGGGAGGAGATAAACATTTGAATCAGTAGACTGAGTAAAGCAGATTGCCCTTCCTAACATGAGGGATAACTCATCCAATCTGTTGAAGATCTGAATAGAATAAAAAGGCTGACCTTCTCATGAGAAAGAGGGAATTTCCTCCTGCCTGACTGCCTTGAGCTGGACATCATGTTTTTCAGCCTTCAGACTCAAACTGAAACATCTGCTTTTCCAGAGTCTCAAGGCTGCCAACCTTCAAATGAGAACTATACCATTGGCTCTCCAGGGTTTCCAACTTGCCAACTTCAAATCTTAGAACTTGTCAATTTCCATAATCACATGAGCCAGTTCACAATAAATCTTTTCCTACGCGCGCGCGTGTGTGTGTGTGTGTGTGTGTGTGTACATGAAATATATTTTCATGCTTCAGCCAAGGGTAATAAGTGGAAGAAAGTAGGGAAAATGTGTGTGTGTATATATATACATATATATATATATACATATATATACACACACACACGCACACATCCTATGAGTCCTATTCCCCTGAATAACTCTAATATACACTCAATAAATATTTGTGAATGAACAAGTAGATTAGAAAACCTAATTCAAGAAACTTAAGAGACTTTGTAAAATCAAACTTTCCTCCAACAAAACTAAGCAACTTTACCTAAAAATAGGTTTCCCCACCAGAATGTCAAAAATGAGATTACTAGATGTTTAAGGTGATATGGATTCTAGGAAGAACAGGATGTGGTCGAGATATCATTTAGCTCTCACAATGGATAATAAATGCATCAGGAAAAAGGCACCAGGAGTGTGTTCAGAAATCCTGCTGCCAAGATTGGGTCAAGGTTGTAATAAGACATCAAGACATTTTGACACTATATTCTACTATGTGAAAAACTTCATAGAGTTGTAGAAATTGACAGGATACTGACATGGCAGAAAGCCCTCCTAAGGGCCCAGGCAAAGATCAGAAAGGAGCACTGATGAAAAAGAGGAACAAATCTGGAGGTGTGGGACATCTTCATGAACCTGTTCATATCCCTTGAGGAAATGGCCCTACCCACAGGAACATTTTCAGATTGTGGAGATTTTTGAGGTTGATTCCAATTTGAAAAAGATATGAATGACTGAATTCAATACCTCTTCTTTTTTCAATATGCATGTTAAAATGACAAAGTGGGCCTAACAGATAAATCAATACATGTTAAACAGATCCTGAATTCAGACCAAACTGAATAATAAGACAGAAATCAGACCCAACATTTGTATTCTCTATTATTCTGAGGAGCTAAAAACACATCTATATCTGTTATACCATTTAAAGCAGAGAGAGAGGCATTCTCTTTGTATGGTTCAGGAAGGCCCATATGTAGCAAACTAGAAAATTCCAAATTAATAGGGGAAATTTGAGAAATGGCCAATCAAAATCAGGAATCAGTACTTTGAGATCACGATGCAAAATCAGTAATGAAGAGTAGGCTTGAGAAAAGAGACTAGAGGCGAAGGTATTATAGCTGTAGCTTTTGTGTTTTTATTTCATACTTGGATTACATTTCTACTTCCAGTATCCTCTAAATTCCTTTGTTTTACAAGTCCTCCTCTAAGGGTTATTTTGCAGCACTACTTCTCATCAGTTTCCCTAGGCTTGGTGTGCCTGTAAGTCATGTCTTTTGGACTTTGCCAACTCTATATGGCAGCATCTGCCTCTCTAGCTTCTTGAAAAATCTCCAGCACAACTAGATTTATAGCAGATGTTCTTTACTTCCAAAGGCAGCATTCAATTTTTAAAGGTTGCTAAATGATATAAGCAATTGAACAAAAAATCTGAAATTGAACATGATGGAAAGTCAAATGAAGTATAAGATAGGTCTAATGGTACCTTTAAAATAAGAAAAAAAAAAAAAAAAAAAGAAGGTGTCAACTCTTTGTTTCATGTCCTTCCTCTTTCTCCTTCTAGGTCCAACCCTAAAGGGAAGTAAGAATGCAGGTTTAGAAATGACTTAAGCAGTACCAATCCCAAGGCACCAGCAGATGACCTCTTTACTCAAGAAAATCAGCTAGTTAGTAGAACAGGTGAAGGTACGTATGGTTCATGAGTGTCATTACCAATAGTACCCTACAATAGATCTGTGGGACCCCAAAAATTCTCAAACCATATGCTTCATCTCACATATTTATTTAACCCTGCTCTCCTTCCTTTATTCATTCTCTTGAGCCCACCTAGATTCTTGCTCAGTACTTCCCTCAGGGTGGGCTTGTATGTATGCTGGGTAGTCCTATACTATGGCCTACTTCACATTCACATTAGGTCTGTGCATCCACCTCCTTGTATTACTGTGATGTTACAACATGGGGGTTGGGTAGGGGGTGGTTTGGTGTCCCAAGACATTTTCTATGGCACAAGTGTGGGGTTCATTATTGGTGATAAGCTACTGTCAATCAGTTTTCTTTCAAATATTGGCAAACTACATTAAGCTGTTATTATCACATGACCAGATACTTAATTTTCAATAATAGACAATGTTTTTCTTTTAATTTTTACTATGCATATATTTTTCGGTCTTTTTTTGTTCCTTTTTATGTCAGCCTATTTTGTTACTTAATACTACTTATTCTAAACCATCATTAAATCTACTATTTTATTTTACTTCCCATCAAATGCATGTTATATTTATTTGTTGTAAGTACTTCTTAGTAATTTTGTAGCCCTATGCAAAATCTAAAGTAACCAATAAGATTACTTCTGTGCATCCACTTGCTGGACCTTCAGTCCATTCTTAAAAGGACAATGTGTTAACTCATAGTCAGGGAAAGAGTGAAGACATGGAGTGAGAAAACCCAACTAGTCATGGTGCGGGTTACTTCACTTGTCTGTACTTTAGGTTACTCATATGTCAAATAGGAATAACAATGTACGCTGCTGATACCATAGGACAGTTGTGTGTATCTAATGTGTACATATCCGGATGTTCAACTGGAAATTTTGGCTGAACACTCAGCTCTCACAGTTATCAGAGATGAAAATGATCTGTGAAACAGGCCAGCCTGTAGGACTTGAAAAAGAAATAACAAAAAGTAATTACATGGTTTGCAGACAATTCAGGCACACTGAGGATATAAAAGGTTTGAGAGCAGAAAGAATTTGAGGGGGGATTTCTTATTTCTTTAGCAAGAACTGTACTTTGATGTCCCTCTTCCAAAAGTGTGCTTGCCCCCTCACTTCTACTAGTGAAAGAGATTCTGACAAAATCACTTGGAAATTTGGTATCTGTGCCCTGTAACTGGGGTGATATAGTGAACTGGCATCTCACTTCCAGTGGTAACAATGGCAGATGTGTCTCCTAGAGTTTCTAGGAGTAGAAGTTTTATGTTTCCCTTAGATTAAACACAGGCTCTACAAACAAGGCACTCAGAATGAGGTTGTGTTTACTCCATCCTGTTCAATGAGGCCTTTGAGATGGGAGACTGAAAACTCAGCATGCAGAAGCCAGGGGTGAACACCACCTCCCAATTCCTAGGGACTGTGGAAGAAGTAGGAAACAAGTCAGGAAAATACATGATGTGTATCAAGAGAACTGTGCTGCTGAAAGTTTCCCAGCACAGCAGTGGGAGGGGGCATTTCAAAGAACCTCTGAAAGTATCCCATGAGACAAAGAGCTTTAATATTGGCCAGACCCAGAAAACATGAGGCCAACTTACAGCAAAACTGTTGATGTAAGATCTTGCCTCTCCTCCAACCCTCTTGCTTCAACTCAAAATTGTCTATAAATAGCTGCTAGCTAGGGCAGTGAGGAGCAAGAAAAAGAAAACAAATTGGCCAGGCGTGGTGGCTCACGCCTGTAATCCCAGCACTTTGGAAGGCCAAGGTGGGTGGATCATCTGAGGTTGGGAGTTCAAGACCAGCCTGACCAACATGGAGAAACCCCATCTCTACTAATAGTACAAAATTAGCCAGGCGTGGTGGTGCATGTCTGTAATCCCAGCTACTCGGGAGGCTGAGGCAGGAGAATCCACCCAGGTGGATGTTGTGGTGAGCCAAGATCATGCCACTGCACTCTAGCCTGGACAACAAGAGTGAAACTCTGCCTCAAAAAAAAAAAAAAGAAAAAAGAAAAAAAAAAAGAAAAGAAAAAGAAAAAAAATTAGATGCATCATATTCCCAGACTGCAGGCCCACTGGGAGGACGGAGAGTAGGTGTAATTTTAAATGAAGATGGGAGGTTTGACTACTACGTAGAACTGGACACTTCAGGTATCAAATTGTGACAGTATTTTATTATTTAAGTGACCGGAATCCTTCTTATTATCTAAGAGATATTAGAAAAGCTCTGAGAATGCCCAAGTTGAGTATTCATCCAGGAGCAGAGAAAGAACTGAATATATTTTAAAGGGAGAGATAGCAAAATAATTTTATCATTGCATTCCACAAGTTGTGTTCAAAACACTCGAGATACAAAGAAACACACACACTATATGTAAAATATATGATATATAAATATATATCAAATATAACATATATATGATATATACTGATATGTAAGTATATATCATATACTATACAAAATAACGTGCCCCAAATTGAAGGATCTAAGGAGACTATAAAATAAAATGGAAATTTCCAAGGCCAACCTAACAAATGCAGATTTTTTTTAAGTTTCTGGATCCTAGAACTTACTATCTGCTTTGAGAATCCAAGCAGGCCTAGAGTGTGGTGAGCGGGAGGGCCAGGTGAGGAATCTCATTAGAAAATTCTCGCCTCTCTAGCCATCTCCACCTTCCTATTTCTACCCCAGGTCTGGAGAGGGGATATGCAAGAGGGTCATTGAAAGGTCTGTGGGCTATTTTCAGGTCAGGAGATAGAGAGGACTGATGCCTAACTGACCCGTAACTCCCAGAGGCTGTTGGGGCAGGGATATCAATTGTTTCCCATGAAGCATATGAGAGCCATGTGAGTGAGACAGCAAGTGTGGGATTTTCTTACATCATGCCTGAAAGTCTGGAAGATTTACACTAAGGCTGAGTATGTGCCCTCCAGCTACTTGGGGCTTAGGGAAGAATCACCAGAGACCACCTAGACTAGAATATGTGCTTAGGATAAGGACCCTCAGAAGAAAGGGTCTGGTGGGAGATCTCTGAAGAGGACATAAAAGCTTCTTCAACCAGGTACAACTGGAACCATATGCCAGGCTCAGAGAACCAACAGCGAGTAAGAACTAGTGAGACTAAGGTCCTATCCCCTTTTCTTCCCTCCCACCTCTTGTCCAGCCCTGAGTTGGGCATATCAGGTGAGAAAAGAGGCGAGCATGGAGAGGGCGGGGAATGCACCTAAGTCCTATGACCCCTCCTTGAAGCAGGGCTCCACCTTTGAAAGTGGAGAAAGCTTAATATTAACTCAAGTTCAGAGTTTTGATTATTCCATGGAACTACAAATCATATTTCCTTAATTGAGCCTATGTTTATGTCTTCAAGGCATTTCAGGATGTCTATTATGCAGAAAATTATAGAGCCTTTTGGAATTTTCATCCACAAGCAAAAAGAGAGAGGGGAAGAGAGAGAGGGTGAGAGAGAGGGAACTCTCCTAAAATATTTAAAGGGGAGGTGAAAGATAATAGTCAACAATAACATAATAATATACCCTAGTGCCTGTCACGTAGTACATACTCAATAAATATTTGTTGAATAAATGAGGAACATAATAGTTTTACACACACATACACACACACACACCTGGAAAATATGTTTCTTCTAATAGTAACATTTCCAAATAAGTTCAGTATTATAATAACAATTAATAGTAATAGTACTCAATTACCTGCAATCTTGATAAGCAATGTTTGCAATGGAGAGCACTCATCCATCCATGCATTCATTCACTAATTTAAGTAATAAATGTTGACTAAACCACTACTTTTTTCCAGGTACGATGCCAGGCACTGGAGATATAATAATGATGCAGCTCCTGTCTTCACATATCTTACTGTGTGAAGAAGACAGCAGACAAGCAAACAAGCAATTGCTTCTAGAAATGCTGAAATTCTGACTGGAATAGAGAAAAGGAAGGAAGAAGAAAGATGATTACAAAAATCTTATGAGCGGAGCTTGCCCTGGGCCTGCTGGACTGTCAATGGCCAGTTCTGGACAGTCAATGGCCAGCATGGAAGAGAACACAGGCTTGGAAAATAGCAGTCCCAGCAAAGAAAAAGAGAAGGCAGAGGCTGTCAAGTAGGCATTTTGTTCTTCACAAATTTGTGCATTGGGAGTGGAAGCCCTGTTCTATTAGAGAATCATAGACAACTGATAGATGCTGGAATGGACTGGATGACTAGTGGGGGTCAAAGGGCCAGTGTGCCCCATAAACTATTTTACATTGTCTTGAATTCACCCATTCATTTATTTATTCAACAAATATGTATTAAGTGTTGGCTCTGGGCCAGCCTGTATAAACACAGGGTGGATCTAAGCTTACTCTGGTCTTCATGTTGTTAGTCACCGCTTTGTATTAGGCTGTTTTTCCATTGCTATAAAGAAATACCTGAGACTGGGTAATTTATAAAGAGAAGTGTTTTAATTGGCTTATGGTTCTGCGGTTTAATTGGCTTATGGTTTACAGGAAGCATGGTGCACCTGGTTGGCTTTTAGGGAGGCCTCAGGAAGCTTACAATCAACACAGAAGGTGAAGGGGGAGCAGGCACATCATGTGGCAAAAGCAGGAGCAAGTGAGAGAGAGTGGGGGTGGAGGTGCCACACACTTTTAAATGACCAGATCTCATGTGAACTCAGCAAGATCTCGCTTACCACAAAGAGGATGTCCCAAGCTATTCATGAGGGATCAGTCTCTATCATCCAAACACCTTCCACCAGGCCCTAGCTCCAACATGGGGGATTATATTTCAGCATGAGGTTTGGGCAGGGACAAATATCCAGACTATATCACTCGTCTTCCCAGGACTTCTCGTTTTACTCTTCTCTTAGAAAAGGCAGCAGCATAGTTGAGCATTAAGAACAGAGGCTTTGGAGTCTAGGTGACTCTTGTCAAGTTATTCAACTTCTCTGAACCTCAGTTTCTTCATGGGTAAAAATGCTATAGTAAAAGTGTCTCATTGGAGGGCTGTTGTATTAAATGCAATAATGCCTGTGGAGGACTTGGCATGTGCCTTGCCCATAGGGAGCCCTGGGTAAAGTGAGTTATTTGACATTATCATTTCCATCTTTTCTGTCCTGCTTCCCAGTGAATTGCACACTTTGTTGTACTTACCACAAATGTGTTAGAAATATTCCTCAGCCCCGCTTTGTGAAGCCACTTAATATTGGTATGTGGACAATCTCTTCTTTTTTTCTCTTCCTTTTAATCAGGGTTACTGTTAGCAACTAGGAAGCAACACAGTAATTATGACTCTAAAAGGAGTGAAATCGCAGAGGCTCATAAACTTTCAGAAAATGAAAGATCTCTCGGGCTGAAATTCTGAATCTTGGCTCTTACCACAAAGATGAGGAGTGTGTGTGTGTGTGTGTGTGTGTGTGTGTGTGTGTGTAGAAAATTTGTTAAAATTCTTTTTGAGAAATTTCTAATTCATTGGAGCATAAAAAAGGTGTGTCTCATCTCTTAAAAGAAATTCTATGTGCCTTTTTCAGTGCATGAATATCTCAATAAGCAGCTTGATTTTGAAATGTCAAACTTGCCACAGAACTTGATTCTTGGGTAGGACAAATGCCTTTGATTTGTTGAAGAAATTTGATTTGGAAATAGCCAGGTGATTAGTTGTCGAGACTAGGGCTTTGAAGTCACAGAGTACGGATTTCTATTATGGGCCCTAGTGGAGCTCCAGACATTTGCATGTAAAATATTTCTAGAACTTTTGCATATGCTTAGATATTAAAATAAGCATGCCTAATGCATTTATAAGATCCCATCTGTCACATACACAATACACTTTCAAATAAGGAAATAAGGAAACATCATCTTGTTGTTTAACCTTAATCAAATAGGAGAAAGAACACACAGTGCTGATGACCTATGATTGTTAAAGTCTTAAATGCATGGTTGTATTTAATTCTGTACATTGCACATTTGGGTACTGTTAAATAATAGCTCTTAGGAGATCTCCATTTGAAAGAAACTCAAGAATGTGGCGCTGAACCAAAGAGAGTCAAGAATCATTCAAGCATAAAAATAGAAGTCTAAAAATGACCTTGAGAGGTTATAACATCCAATTGCTACTTAAAGTTACAGACTTGTGGGTTGTTAGGGTTGATCCGAGACCCAAGGGAGATCACCTACTCTAAACCATTCATTTAACAAATCAGGAAACTAGGGTTCCAGTTAGAGTTTGTTGAAACCTTATTTGTGCTTTTCTTTCAGACTTTCAAAAAATAAAATTCTCCAATTTCTCCTAGCAACATATTCTAGTGCTTAATCATCAGGAAACTGCAGCTAGCTACCTTAATTCGCTCCAATTAGGCCTCTTTTCTTGATGAATGTGGATTTAAAATAATAGCACATCCTACATCTTCGTAAGTGACTAATGCTGGAACATGACACTATGGAAAAATGTTAGAAATGGAAAATAATTAATTCAGAGGTCAAGCTCACAAGAGACCTAACCACAGATTTTCAGTAGATACACAGTTACTGTATGATGATGCAGGGTCAGGAGGGTTTGAAGTATGTGGTCTGCTCCTGAATAACAACTCTGTCCCTTAAAAACTGTGGAAATGAGCCAATTACTTAACTTCTCTAAGTCCCTATTTCTTCATAATGGCAATGGAAACTAGTGGAATGATCCTTTTAAAAAAAGGATCAGAGGAGAGTCTAGCCCATTTAAATACTCAATATATGGCATTTTGATTGTGGTTGATATTACTGTTATATACAATATTTTCAGAGTAATAAGGAGAGTGATTACTTATTATTATCACCTCTATCATCTCTGTCATATGTTATTTAAAATATATATTAATACCTACAAAAAATTTACTACTAAAAGAGAGTTTGAAGGTCTAATATTTGGGGCAGGGTTGAGGGGAGTCCTACAATTGATGATGAAAGGATCTTTATCTACTTTCTTCCTTGGAGATCATTATGGATGATAGCAGCTAGAGGCACTATGTACCCCTCCATGAGACTGAACTAGGTGACATTTCCATATCATTCAAATCTAGGATTTCCTTACTTTAATCTATCCAACATCATTTTCAAATTCCATTTTATTTTCCTAGTTTCACATGGCATTAACTCATGTTTACAGTTAAAGGAAACTTAAAATCAGATAAGGAAAGCTGCATGTACAAGGTTTATGTCCAATCTCAAGATCCAGTTATAGGAAATAGCTATTATTTTAAACTTTTTTCAAAAATGCAGGAGATAACTCTTGCTTGTTATCACTGGAGATTCTAATTTATCCAGGCAAAATGAATTTCAAGTGATCATTGATAGTGATAACTCTTATGCAAATCTATTTCAGTTTAGTAGTTGAATGTTAATTTGCACTATAATAAAACGCAAATCCTTTAAGTTCTTTTCTCATCATTTAAAACAAATTGATGTCACAACATGACCAGTAAAGAAAAATAATCTTTCTCTATTATTTCCATTTGTTAGTTTCACACATTTAATTACAGATGTGGGAGTTGTCAATTCTGTCGCCTTTATCAACCAGCAGCTATAGATAACTTGACTACATTCCGGTCAGTACATTGTATTTTAAAAATGCAAATTTTTTTAAAGATTATTTGCTTTTTATTTGATTTTTTTTACAACATGCAAATCTTTTAAGTTAGCAAATCTTAATAACTTTTTTTTTAAATGTAAATTTGTAATGTGTAGGTTGGCCAGTATAAGGATAAATTTGGGTAATAAGGAGTTGCTATGATTTGAATGTGTCCCCCAAAGTTCATGTGTTGGAAACTTAATTCTCAATGCAACAGAGATGAGAGATGAGACCTTTAAGGGGCGGTTCAATCATAAGGGCTCTGTCTTCATGAATGGATTAATACCATTGCTGCGGAAATGAATTACCATGTGAGTGAGTTTCTGATAAAAGGATGAGTTTGGCCCCCTGCTATTCCACCCTTGAGCATGTTCTCTCTACTCCATTTGATGGCTTCCACCATGTTATGACATGGGAAGAAGGCCCTCACAGGATACCACCACCATGCTCTTGGACTTCTCAGTCTCTAGAACCATAACCCAAATATATTTGTGTTCATTATAAATAATGCAGCCTATTCATTATAAATTACCCAGTCAGTATTCTGTTATAGCAGCATAAAATGAACCAAGACAGGGGCTGACACATACTCACTCAGGGGAATCTTTACAGGCTGAGAGGTAACCAAGATCTCATTTAATTATATGAGGCTATGTGAGATTTGGGGAAAAGGGAACAAATTTTATTCTGTCTGTTTCCATATTCCAATGGGCCTCCCCGCCACAAGTTATTGGAGTAACCTCTGTGTGAAGATACATGGAGTTCAAAATAGCCTCTCCTTGTGTGGAGTGGAAAGTATTTAGTTCTGTTATATGTCTCTAGAATAACAGGTTAAGCACACTTACATTCTTCTAGGAGGGCTCTTAAGAATTAATAAACTAGGAGAAGGAACACAGTCACAAATCTGACCATAGAGAAGGTCAATTAAAGAAAAATATCTGAAAACACATGACTGGAAAAAATAGTAATACTAGGGGTATCTTTAGAGCAGGAAAGCCAGATCATTTTCTCTTGTGGGTAATAAAAACAAATTCTCTGTCTGAATGGGAGTTAGAAATACTGGACCTGTATGGCAAGGAACTTGACTTTAGTGAGGAATTGAAGTCTCCCTAGAAATTAGCTACAGTAAATCAATCAGAACAGAAAAGCCTGATACACCAAACACAGGATAAGCATTGGTTCAATCTGGGAGTCAACAGAAATCCATCAGAAAACAAACCAGGAGGAACTCCAGAAAACAAAAGTATATGTTTGTGAACGTTCAGGACAGGTAGTCCACCATCCAGTAGAGTAACTTCTCTGCCCAAAAAATACAACCTTTGACTGCCATAATATAATAAAGACAGCAACTTCAAGGTGAGTGAGGCAGCCTGAGTCTAAATAGGCTGAGACTTAACTTAAAGATCATCACGTGGGCTAAAGGGAAATTAGTCCACGACCAGGCAAAGAGAAGAGAATCAGATGAGGTTAGGAGATGCAACACACAGGATTGTGCATGTTCATGAGACCTGGAGGAAGGTAGGAATGAGTGAGCTATTCTCCACAGTAAGGAGCAGGTCCTAATTCAAAAAGCACTCATAGCTCCCTTCTCACCAGTCCTTGCTACTCCCCTTCCAAAGAGGACCTTGCCATGGATTAGACTGGTTTAAGGACATTTTTTTTCCCTGATCGAAGGCCCATAGGTTTCACAATACTGAACAAAAGTGATTGAGAAGAGATCCCACGAAAGAGTGAGATCCTTGGAGGTACCTCTTCAGAGCAAGTTACCGAGTAAAATGAGCACAGACTGCTGTGTCTTCAGTACTTAGAACTGTGTCTGGCACATGACATACTCACTAAATCTGTATTGAGTGGGTGAATGACTGAATGAATCAGTGAGAGGAGGCTGGAGTGTGCTCTCCCTTGGTACAACCCTTCCCCTGAGAATACACAGAGTGAAGAGCCCCAAGAATGCAGGAAGAGGCAGACCAGTCTAGCTCTGTTCTGGGCACAGGGACAAATGTGCTTGGGCTTTCATGATCTGGAGCTGCTTCTTCCTTGACAAGGTGCTCTTTCTGAGCCAGGCATCCCTCATGACTGGATTGGTGAGATGCCAGAAGTCAGGCCCCAGTGCAGGCTTAGGGTGTTGGGAGCAAAGGAAGCTGCTTGACCAAATTTGCTCTAGGCTCTACATTCTGCTAAGGCTGACCTCAACCAAAAGGAATCCTGTGTGCCTAGCTCACAGAGGACCTGTTTGGCGCCTGGGGCCAGAACCTCAGCTGAGAGGCTCCTTTGCCTGACCTTGTGTTCTCAGGGCATTAAGAATGTGGTCGATGGCAAAATTGGAAGATTCAGAGCGTGAGTCAGGTCTCCACCTGTCTTTTTAAACACACAATATAGTATTCACCAAAAAATATGCTGGATGAAAAGATAAGAATGTGATCTAGTCTCCAGATATCCAATGATAGATATTTTGAAGTACTTTATATGTTTTAAAGTTATTTTTTCTTTGTCTTTATCTTCGTAGTCAGTGGAAAATAGAGGGAAATGCAGGAAAACAGAGTAAAAGGGGGAAAGATGCCACAGGTGTCTCCAGGGAAGCAACTTGGGACATGAGTCAGAGAGACAAGACTATCCTGGACCACTGCTTCCAGGAGGGTATTTCACTCCTGGGTCCACAGAGAGATAGATGCCAAGGCACAACACAGGCTGAAAGAGACACTAGCTGCTGGTCTGGAATTCCCTCCCAACAATGATAGGAAAACGTCTGTAAAAGCCCTGCTCATGAAGGGCTATTCAAGCTACTTGTACACAACATGAACAGAGCTGAGGGCGGGCAATGGTCCGGCTGACCAGCTGCTCATTTTCATAAAGGGCAGCAGAATTTTCAGTTGAAGGTTTTAATGACAGCTTATGCCTGATGCCATAAAGCCCTGTATCCAAACTGCTCCTCTGAGGAAGAGAAAAAAAATTCTGCAAAGCACAAGGATATGGTTCAGAACTAATGTGCTGAATGGTCCCCAGTCCTCAAAATCATGCCTAATCTCATTGCATTTCAATGAAAACAGTTCTATTCCATCAAAGAAAATGATCAATGGTCTCATTTCATCCCAGAATATGTCTGAATCAGAAAAAGAATCACCTAAATGTTATTTACTTAATGCATTTTCTCTCTCTTTTAAAAAATACTTATTGGCACAAGCACGCTAGTAATAAACAAGACAAATTTATACTAGAGCAGGGGTCAGCAAACTTCAGTCTATGTGGCAAATCCGACCAATAGCCTGTTTTTTTATGAGCTAAGAATAGTTTTTACAGATTTAAAAGGGTTGTAACAAATAACAAAGAAGTATGTGATAGAGATCGTATGTGGCCTGCAAAGCTAAAATATTTACTCTCTGGTCCTTCATAGAAAGTTTGCCCTCTGTATTAGAACATTGTTCATTTTCTGACATCCAGAATTATGAAGAAAAACAGTAAGTAGCCAGTATGTCAGTTTTGGTTTACCTGAAGGTTTATTAAAATTCCAACCCAAATGCCCATCAATGATAGACTGGATAAAGAAAATGTAGCACATATACACCAGGGAATACTATGCAGCCTTAAAAAAGGATGTGTTCATTTCCTTTGCAGTGACATGGATGAAGCTGGAAATCATCATTCTTAGCAAACTAACACAAGAACAGAAAACCAAACACCACATGTTCTTACCCATAAGTGGGAGTTGAACAATGAGAACACATGGACACTGGGAGGGGAACATCACACACTGGGGCCTGTTGGGGGGTGGGGGGCTAGGGGAGGGATAGCATTAGGAGAAATACCTAATGTAGATGATGGGTTGATGGGTGCAGCAAACCACCATGGCACGTGTATGCCTATGTGGCAGGCCTGCAAGTTCTGCACATGTAACCCAGAGCTAAAAGTATAATAAATAAAATAAAATAATTTTTAAAAATTTTGTGAAACAACAACATTTGTACCCTAGGAGAGAAATCTTAATGACATTTATAAATTGTAAAATTACCTGTTGTTACATAACATTACACATTTGTTACATTTTAATCCTTGACTAAAATGCAGTTGGCCCAAGTTTCTTATTGTAAACATTCCTGGAAAATAGTCTCAGTGATAAGCCAAATATGTGAAAGTCCCAAATTACTAATTCCAACGACTACAGTTACCACTTAGTAACTTGCGCCCTTACCAGGCTAAGTGCTTTTCATGCATATTCTACTTTACTCTTCAAAACAACCCCAGTATACAGCATTCTCGCTATTTTACAGCTGAAGTGACTGAAGTTCTTAGGAGTTGATATTGTATTCAGGGTCTCACAGTTAGTAAGTGATGGGACAAGGACCTAAACTCAGTTCTTGCTGACCACAGAGCATAAGCCGCTACACTACGCTGTAGTCTCTCTAAACGACACTGTCTCCCTTTAAAGAGACACTATCTTTAATTTTTCCTCTTCTTGCAAATTGCACAACTTGGTGAGTGAGAAGTAGCAATTTCCCAGCTGAAACCTCGCCAGGTGAAACCTCGCCACCTCAGCATTCCCAGCTTCCTCCCTATGCACACATAGAACAAATGTAGGACCATTTTGAAGGTTCTGAGAATCCATAAATAGAAAGCATCCCTTATCCTTTCTTTGTGATTTTAAAAGCTGAGGTTAGGTTTCTTATTTTCATTTGCTGCTATTTAAAGGGAGGACTCTTGAATGACGATAATTTTAATTGAGTGTGTATGTTGCTTTCCTTATTTTTACATAAGTAGTAAAGCTTCCAAGAGGTGCAGCTAAAATAAGGTGCAATCCCACAGGATGCAAGGTTGGCTTTTTCTCTTCACAAGAGTCCTCTCCCTCTCCTCTCTTTCCCTCTTCCACCTTCACCTGACAACTCTACCTTTCCTACTCAATATAGGAATTAGAAGGAAAGCAGAACACACCCATTAGGCTGGAACAACAGGGAAGTAGAGCTGGCTGCATCTTTTTATTTGAAACAGAAACAGTTAATAGCTATTCTAATCACCTGACTCCAGCCTCTGCTTCTGGTCTGTATCTCCAGCTGCTGAGGAATGTTTTACATGGAAGTTGTGGTATCACATCAAGAAATATCAACTGCCAATTGGACTTATTTTCCTCCAAAATCCGGGTCTTTATCTAGACCATATTGCTGTTCACAACCTTATTTTCCTAGAAATAGAGTGTCATAGTAATCTTTATTTCTCTTTCTCCTTTGCCCCAGATCCAATAACGAGGTACCGCTGAACCTTGCCACCTACTGCTCTCCCACATTTTCCTCTACCTTTCTTTCTGTACTTTCCAGTTCATTGCCTGACACCTGGATTATGCCAGTGGTCTTGTAATTTGTCTCTCTGCTTTGAGACTCTTTCTTTTCATGCCCTATTGCAGCATAATAAAGCTCTCAAAACTATTCTGCTTAAAGTGACAGTCCCATGTATTTGCTCACAATTCTGCATTGTGGGGAGGCTCAGTGGCAACGGTTTGTCTCTGTGCCACATGTGTTGACTGAGGCAAGCTGGCACTACTAACATGTCCGGTGTCTCTGTTGGGGTGATTGAACTCATTGCAGCTGTCACACCCTGTCTCTTTCTGTGGTTTTTCATCCCCTAGGTCTCTGTCAATTTGGCCTTTCTCTCCAGCAGACCAGGGAAATGAAACCTTTTTGTTTGTTCATGTTAGCTCAGGGTTCTAACATGGCAAAAATGAAAAGTGCATTGTATCTTAAGGTTTAGGCACAGAAGTCACACTGTGCTGCTTTTGCCTTATCCTGGTTAAACTAATTCCAAGCCTGGCTCAGATTCAAAGGGAGGAAATGTAGACTCCACCTCTTGATGGGAAGAGTGATGAAATAACATTGCAAAAGCGTATGCAGGAAAGGAGGGCTTTTCATCTGATCACCACAAGATAAAATCCATATCACACCATGTATATTTCTACATTAATGGAATGCAGTCTACTAAAAATAACATGATAAGGACAATAAAATATGACTTCCCATCTATAACTATTCTCAAGGATGCATTGGGTGGAATAGAGGCAGGATCTAATTCAACTCTGAAAGTCTACCATCCCAATAGCATTGCAAATGTACAGGAAACAGAAGATAATTTAATAACTCAAGAAAGGTATGAATATAATCAATCATTTATTTTTGGTAAAACTATATTTTAAGTTCACGCTTTACACCGCAGATCACAAAAATTTTCAGATGGTTCATCTCAGATTTGTCACCACCTAGAAATGTCCCACCTGTGGAAGCAAATGCCAGTGTCTCACTGTGTGAGCACAATTTCTTATCATACCTGACTTCTCAATCCTTTTGTTAAACTATACATTCTGGCTAGTGTCATCATGTCTCTAGGAGTTACTGCTGTGTAACTTCTTCTTCATTTATGAGTTCTACTCTATTCCTCACTCCTGAAACCTCTTGTCTCCCATTAGATGAGCTTGTTTCTATTTCACAAAGACAGTAAGCTATTAAGGTTGAATCCTTTCAACTCTCTACTCCCCACGCACAAAGACATGCATTCTTAGCCTTTCCTCCTTATTACCTCCACCTTAGCTTCAGCTTTAGAGAACAAGAAGCCCCCTCTATCCAAGATTTACCCATCCATCTATTCACCTCTTCTCTGAATTCCATCCTCACTCGCCTTTCAGCACTATTACTCCATCAATTAATCCTTCTTCCCACATTTTTAATCTGTCACTCTCTGAGGGCCACTTCTTTTTGCCCAGAATATAAAATAATCACCTTTCACCTAATTCCTGGCCTGTATCTATCGATGGCCTCATTTTCTCTCCAATTTTCATAATTCAGCCTCAAAAGTAGTCTCAACTTGCTGTCTTTGCACATGCACCAAAAACAACAGCTAATTTTTACCAAGGAATTGTAATGAAACTGGCATTGTTCTAAGCATCCTACCTGCTTGAACTCATGTACTCCTCACAACAACCTTGAGATAGTTCTGTTTTTATTTCCATTTTATAGAGGAAAAGATTGAGGCAGGGAGAGCGAGCGCTTTGGTAACATGCCTATTGTCAGCAGCTAGTGGGTAGCAGAGTTTGGGTTTTAGCTTGGGTGCTCCCTTTCCAGAGCTCACATCTCACTCACCAGACTACTGAGTCAGCTGTTCATCCACTGTCGTCTGGCTCTGCCTTCACCACTTCCCTAACACTGTTCTCACACAGATCACCAAGGCTATTCTTGTTGTCAGTGGCAATTGACACCTATTGGCATTCACCTAACTTGGCTGGAAAGTTATTCAGGAAGAGAAGCAACAAAAGAAGAAAACGGAAAAGGAAAGAAAAAAAGAAAAGAAAGGAAGAGAAAAGAAAAAAAAGAGAGAAAGCTTTCCCATCTCTTGTTCACAGTAGAAAGACAGCAGAGAAGCCTTATCCTTGTCCAGCATGGATGAGATCAAGTAAATGAATCTTTTCTTTTACCCATTTATGCTTTACATATTTTAGACAAAATTTCTACATGGAAACACCTAAAATGTCAGTCATTTCAAATAACAAACTCACAAATGAAGGCAAGATGCTCAATTGTACTTGCAAGTGACCCTACAAATCAATGCTTACCCCCTTAAATGTCATGTTTGCTAGGGCCACTGGATGCTTCAACTCAGGACCAACCGCACAGACCATGAGCCTGTAAAGCCCTTTGGCCCTTAGAAGCACTTTATAAAACCCAATATTTTAGCAATGGCTCAACAGCATTGGCATTTGCAATTGCTGAAAAAAGTCCCTGTTGTTAAAAAAAAAAAAAAAAAAGTGACCCAAATTCTACTCAAGTTAGAAAGTAGAACTTAGACATTCTTGTAAAAGTTGTTAGGAAGAGCAAAATGACAAGATGTTTCAAAAATGACGCCTAAAGATTGAAGAATATAAAACAAAAGGAAAAGGCTCATTTTTAAATATTTGGATATTTAAAATTTCTATCACATTTAGAGGACTAGCAAATGTTTATTGACTGCCCGACACATATATTTCACCATACTATGTGCAGAGAGAGATTTGAAAGAAAATAGGGCCCTACTCTCTTATGTTTGAAGTGCTAGTGTTCAATAAATGTGCAAATTGGATTAACACATATTCATCCATTAGAAATATGTTGTTTGCCAACTGTGGGTAGGTAACTCATTGCCTTTAAGAATCCCAGCTTCAGTGAGCTTATTGCTTACTGGGAAAAAAAGACAAGAGCACTATGAACAATGATACAAAGTAGAAAAACATATTTTTAAGCACTTAGAAAAGCAATAAGAATATAGTAAGCGTTTGACAAGTACTTGTTAAACAAACAGTAAGTACTTTAAGATAGGTTCATGCTAAGTGCTATAGACAGTAGATGAAGGAAATCAGTGGGTGTTTTGTGAATACAGTATCCGAACTTCACCTTAACAGTATTCAGATGATCAGTGATTAGCATGGAGGAAGACATTCCAGGGTAGTCGCAGGGGCAGGAAAATCCAAGGATATGTAATCAGTCACTTTTGCCAGGATTGAGAGGTAGATTGGAAGAAAGGTTAACCCAGGAGTCAATATTTTAATCAATAGATGATAAAGAATCAGAAACATTTTTGAAGAAGGGTAGGATAGGATTAGAAATATGACTTAAGAGAAATTGACCACAGGGTATCCTTAACAAAGATCAGGTGGTGAGATTCAGAGAGGGAAAGAGATCAAGTCATGTTTATCTTTGTATCAACAATTTGTAAAGGACCTGGCTACCAGTAAACACAGTGAATATCTGTCATGTGCTTACAACATCCGATTTCTACTTCTGGTAAAATCACCTCTGCATAAGAATTCCTGCCCTGTGCTCAACCCAGTTTATGTGGAGCTAATCCTACCTCCAGTACAGAACTGTGACCCAGGTACACTCCTGGCCTCAGTGATGGCCTCTTGGGATGGACAGGTGACCTAATTTGGACTAAAGAGATCAAGCCTTGAGCTTTTATCCAAGCTCCTGGGGAAGAGAAGTCCTTGATTTTTTCCCCCTATTGGATTTGGGGAGCCATGAGAAAAAAAGCTGTTGGAAAAGGGAGACAACACAGGAGAAAATGTATTTCATGTTTGTGACATCACTTCTTGGTTCTTCTAACTTCTTTTAACTTGCCACTGAAAAGGAGCCTGCCTGATAAAATAAGAGCTTCATTTAATAAATAAACAGAAGCATGAGCGATTGCTTTTATATACAGAAACACATGCAGTGGGAGTAGAGCCCAGTCTTTGGCTAGCCAATCTACAATATCATTTCCATTCCCAGATGTCTACAATCCGTTAGCTTCATGTGGAATATTTTGCAACCACAAGCTATGATTCATTTCCACCCAACAATATTATGACCTATGTTTCTATCAAGTTAGTTTAGAGAATCACAGTGCTAGACACCCAATGGCAAAGCAATAGATCCTGTGATTAATCTGTTGCAGAACCTAGGTTTTAGAAAGAAAATTCAGGAAAAAATTTAAAAAATTGTATCATTATTGTTAACAAGTCAGCAGTGTTGGCCCTGGTGTATCAATATGGAACAGAAAGTAAACTTTCACCCTTTTCTTCAAGATGGTGACATCTTGATATTCAATTATAGTCATAATACTAATGATATTTATTTAGTAGTTAAGTTTTACTGTATTAGAATTGCTAGTTACCAAAAAAAGTATACTTTCACTGCAAGTAAAAAGTGATTAATCCTCTACATAGCACTTAGCTGATCCTTGTAACCACTGGGCAAATACTAGAGGAGCGAGAGGGGTCATTTTCATTTGTGCTCATCTGAAGTGATGGCTCCATTAATACAAAAGATCAAATATCCATCAGAACATTTCAAGCTTGTTTCATTCTAGAAGTTTACTACAAACCAGTTACAACCACTCACTATTTCCATGATTGCATTACATTGCCAAGACTTTAGCTGCTCTGAAATAAAGTAACTGCTCACCTCTGCCTTACCTGTCATTAGATTGGTGGGCTTTATACATCATTCATAAGCCTCCTGGTGTTATTTATTGTGAATCTTTCTGGCTCAAGTCACCTTCGATCAACATACTGAGAAACAAGTGTTCCAGCCAGTAACAAAACTCTTATAAGAAATGATTTGAAACATATTCTGGATTCAGCTTACCTTAATACATTTAACTGGATTAGCTGTCAGGGATATGTCTCTTTGTGAATTACTTGATAAATTTGTGACTTTTCTCCCTCTGGGTTCTGAATTTAATTCATTCAATATTTACTAAACACCTACACCATGTAAAACATTGTGCTAGGTCCTGGAGCAATGCTATGCTTTGTACTATTAGATATCGTTCCACAAATCCACAAGGAGGTAACAAAAATGTAAATGATGATGGCATGAAGGAGGAAACCAGAGGATGTGTGTTGTGTTAGGATAGCAATAAATAATTAGGGAAAAAGAAGTCTTTCAACAACAGACTTGTGTTAGAAAAAAATCATTTTTTGCTAACTCCTAGGCTAAGCCATTACAACACACAATCAGAGGAATTTAAAACAAACATATGCAATAATTGTTTTCTACACAAATAACATTATTTTAATCCAGCTAATAATATTATAATAATCAATTGGTTACCCTTTGGTGAGGCTTTCTCTTTTAAACTACCAAGGGAGAAAAAACAAATGAGTCCACATCAACAGGTGCAGTGGTCAAGGAAAGAAATTACTTTTTTGCTGCATGACTTCAGAGTATTTTCCTCTTCCCCTCCTTTCTTCCATTCACATGTCCTACCTTCTTTCCTCCACTTCATAGGTATTTACCCCAAACCAATAAAAAGTTGAGGAGAAATTTCCATAGTTTTTGCTATTGCCAAATTATATTGATTTGAAATCCCTTATAATGATTACACTGGCCCATCACACTCTGCACAGGGAATCCCATAGTACCTTAGCCTCAATTGAGATAATAGGAGTGTAGATCCTCAAGTATTACAAGCAAAGACAAAATCTTTTGGTAAAAAATGAGTAAGAACAAGAACAAACCCCTAACTAAAATCCTCCATTTATCAGTGCATCGAAAGGAGTGAGTGAAGGCCGCCTTGAGCATTTGCATTATTTCATTAACTTCAGGGCTGCCATATTTAGTGATGAGAAGGTGACAGAATTGAGGCCAATCTCCTTCAATATATGCTTGAGCTTCAGAAAGAAAAATTACAGCATTCTCATTTTCAGGATTTTCTATTTACAAAGGTCAAGCCTAAAGAATTCTTTGTTTCTTATCATATGAATGCAGAAAGCTAACAACAGACTCTTCAATGTGTCCCAAGTAGCTACTTAAATCACAAACACTGAAGTATTTAGAGGAAATGTTTGTGTCTAGTTGCTAATCAGTACCTAAGTGGGGCTCTTTTCTGTTTTCTGTATGCTACTTTAATTTTTTCAGGATTTTATGAACTCAAAACATTTTACATATGGGCAAACACTAAGCTAAACCCTCACTCACTCACTTGCCTATCTTTAGGGAATTGAGAGGTAGGGGGATGGAAGAAAGAAAGAAAAGAAGGAGGGAAGGAAGAATTGATTGATTTTGGTATATGTGACACCCTAATTTTAGCAAAAAAAGGAAAATATAAGAGAGAGTAAAAAAGAGCTTTCATATACGTAAATACCAATATTTGGCACTTAAATGCAAGCTACTCATTGGTGGAATTACATTAAAATGAAACGTCCTTACCTGAGTACTGCTTTAGACTTTTATTCCATTTATACAGTCAAAATAGTATTTCATTTTATTGCAATTTCTATGTTGCCATTTTTAAAAATTACTTCAGACAATAGTTCATTGATTATGTATTTGGGTACCCATACAGTTTAAGAAAAATAATTGCAAAAAGTTTCTCCCAATTATTTTAGTAATGCACAGTATAGGAGAAAAAATTGAAGAATATGGACAGGAATAGAGAATTGTCTATTATTCCAACATCCAGATAACCACTATTGATAAGTTTACAACTTTTTAATTTTTTTCTATGAATGCATATATAAAAATTATAATATTGTATGCATGATTTCTATCTGCCTTTTTCATGTAACTTTACTGTAGACATTTAATCAGATTGATATTAATATTTTTCTACTTTACTCTCAATGCCTACTTAATAACTCATCATCTGACCATAGCATGCTTTATTTAACCAATCCCCAGTTGTTGGGCATTTAGGTTATTTCCAAAGGTTTTCTTTTTTCCCTATGTGATGTTTATAGATCTGATTCGAGTGTAGCAGGGATGGATCACCTATATTCACATTTTCTTCTGTCCTATTGTTCTTTGGGATAGAGCGCCTTCCAAAAAGCCTATTTACTCCACTCATATCAGGACATTTCATGGTTCACGGCCACAAGCTACACTGCTTCATCATGTTAAATGAATGACTTCTCTCTAAATTATCTAATGAGATCTTCTTACTCCAAGTGCCAACGTTAAAAATCCCCAAAAGAACAAGAATGGGAAGTTTCATTATTCGGGAAGAATGTCTCTCTCTTTTGTTCATTTATTTGTGTTATTTTCTTTTTTGTAAATTCGATCGTATAAATGTCAATTCTCCAAATCCTTGACAATTTCAGGTCTCAAAGGTTTGTACTTGAACAACTAAAATATTTTAAGGAAAGTTCCAATAAAAAACTTTTTTCATTAATATTAATCTTCACAGTCAAGTAGTTTTTAGATCTTAATTATTGTTAAATATAAAAATTATAAAGCTAAAATATAATTTAACAGCTAAACCTGAACAATTTTAGCAAAGTTTGCTTCTTATCTATATGCAATAATTTTATATGCTTATAATTAGTACTTTTTACTGAGCTCTATATCACAAAATTTTAAACATTGCCAATTAGACTTAATGTGTATAACCCATTACAGACTTTCAAAATTGACTAAGAGTCTCCATTGTTGAGTACATAGTTGTTTCTAACTGTTCACTAGTATAAAAAATTCTGCAGTGAACATCTTAGCTTTTTGAATTCTTCTAAATTATTCCTTGCACAAAATTCTCAGAAGTGTAATTGTAGTATCAGAGTATATTAACACTTGATGTATTGCCAAAATACTTTTCAAAGCAATTACATTGCTACCAGTAGTATATGAGTCCAGTCACTTCACAACATTGTAGCAGCAGTATTGCACTTAAAAATGTTTTCTAATTTGACAGATGTAAAATGGCAATTGCTCATGGTTTTTAATCTATGTATTTCTATGGATTGCTCTCTCGGGAACCCTAGGGAGCTATGTGCAGGATTCTCTGTGGCACTGTATGTGAAATGGTAGTCAGAATAAGCAGATATATAAATAAAATGGGTCACTCAAGAGCAATTTCAGTTCATTGAGACATCTCTCCTCTTCTAAATAAAAGATTATCTGGGGAGCTGATACAAGTTTGTATCTCCTTATATCTGAGACTGTGTCATCATCACAATGATTTAACCCAACTATTTGAAACTGAAGGTCAGTTTTTCTGGAGACTACAATGTTCAACCTAGATTTATTTGAGATTAAGGCTGTTACAAACCATGACTGGGAGAAATGTTTGTTATGACACAATTTATTTTTATATGAGCATCCTTTATACCAAGAGTCATAAAACATTTTACAGTGATACATAAGCTAATGGTCCTTGTAGAATGCTGATTTTTCAATGTTTATTTAACTCGTGATGAAAAATTGGTTGTTTTATTTTCTGTCAGGTAACAGCCAACTTTCCAACAATTCTGTTAAAGAAAATAATCCCAGAGGTTAAAAAAGACCATAGACCCAGAACGTCATGATTTATCCTTTCCTAATGCCTCACACAAAACCAAGAAAATGCAACACTGTGGTGAAAATAAAAGGAGGAGGGAGAAATAATGAGGAAAAAAAATCAGCCCTCACCAACAGCAAAATCTTTCTACCAATTACATTTTAAAAAAATAAGTGAAAAATACTATCCCATTCTATCCTAGTTAGTTTGCAACCCTTCAGCTGTGCTCAGTGTTTGCCTAATATGACACTTAAATGATAAAGTAAGACAACGGTAGTTCTACCACCTCAAATACAGTAACTGTTCCCCAAGGAACTAGAACGAAGAATCAGTAGCTACAGTGTTGGATGATTTAGGCCTGTGGTATTATTTTCATAAATTAAATTTATAACTGGCCAGATTGCTTTCTTCAGCTTTTTCAGAGAAGTAAAACATCATAACTTTTCATTGAGATGACACTGATAGTTTTCAGATGGACATCTTAGCTTTCTCTTTTCTTTTAATCCCAGTCCTTAACCTAGTGTGAAAATGCTTGTTTCCAATAGAATAATGTGCAAGCAGGGTTATTCTAAAACTGCACAGAAGTGACTCAGCCAAGGCAATCGGTAAGCCTTTTGTTCTCCAAGGACAGAAGTTTGAAATCCGGAATCAGAAGAAAGGTTAATTGGGCCATACAGCGAATGACTCAGTATCTGACATGCAGAAAATTCTATTTTTGATTGTTAGTCACTTGGGGGTTCCCCCGGCCCTTTGCTAATATGCTGTTCATTTATTCTTCCTCCTTTTCCCTCAAATTCCATGCCCTCTACTCTGTTTCCACTGGCAGAGAAGGAGATGAATCCCAATCAGATTTTGTTTTTAATTTATAGAATGCTTGATTTTGAAAAAAGGAAGTATGAAGTTTCAATAATCTCAAACCTGATGCCAAATGTGACTTTTGGCAACGTTGAATGCAAAAAGAAAGAGATTTGGAGAGATGAAATAGTGGGAGGAACACTTCTGAGTTGGTTGGAGCTGGGTTCAAATTGTAGCTCTGGAAATAACCAGCTGTGCTTCCCCAGGAAAGTTATCTACATTCTTTTACCCCCAGCTTCTCTGTCTATAAAACGGAATTAAGAATGACCTTGTAGGGTAATTGTGATTGTTAAATATAATGATAATTTAACGATTCTAGTGGGATGCTGGTCAAGTACAATGCCTGATATACAGAGGCAATGAATAAATGACCACCTACTCAGCTATTGCCGCTGCCAGGGGCTTAAATGATTGTCTCATCCTTTTTCATTCTTTTCTGAGAACAGACGGCAACACTTAAAATAGGACTCACAAACTGGGGACTGTGGTCAACTTGTCAGCAAAGTGGTAAGTTCTCCTACTCTTTTGCAAGACTGTTCCTCCCAGGATATCTACCTCCAGCCTGTAACAAAGCCTAGTGAACTAGGTAATTAACAATGAAGGCTTGACCTATTCATGGGTCATGATCAACATCACCCACAATCATAAATAGTTAGTGAGCTTTCCGAGTGTCAGTTTGATAGAGCTAACACATATTTGTAGGAACCAGAAGTTGTGGTTTTAAATAACTTTCTATATTGATTAATACGATGGCTTCCTGGAAACATGGACAAATACGTAAGTCTTTTGAAATCATGGCAGAAAATTAGCTAAGGCATAAGTCAAGAGCTCTGAAAGAACTTAAAAGAATAAGTTGAGTGAAGTTGTGTTCAGTGAGGTACTAAGTCAGTGCCAAAAGTGTGATTTAGGAGGGTGTAGCAAAACCATGAGGGATGGCACAGTACCCTATAGGGGAAAGAAGGGCAAGCTGGGGGAGGGGGCAGCCACTAGAACATGGAAACAGAAACAACAGTGTGGAGAGGATACCTGAAAGGAGCTGTGACTTTTAATAGAGGGACAGAGCCAACCTGGGTGACCCTGCAAGGAGGGAGTTGGGAGAACACATATGCTAACCTCTCTATTCTCCTTCCCTCTAGTTCTTGATAGTGCTCTCACTGGTTAAACCTAATCAGATGCCATACAGCAAGGGAGCCCTCCATTGCAGCTCATATTGACCAGCCTCGCAGGGCAAAGGTGGGGAAAGGCCCAGAATGAGTTGGGAGGGCAAATGAAGGATCTTCAGTCTACCTGTAGACCCAAGCAAGATGAATCTAAACCCTTTGGTAGGAAAGCTCCTCGACCAGAAGACTCTTGAGAGCAGAAAGTGAATCTCATTCATTTTTTATAACCCCGGGGTACAACAATTGCATAGCTCAGAGTAAGCACTCAACAAATATTTATTTCAGGAAAGGCAGTATTGCTTGGTATTCACTTTAGTATTAGATTTTTTAAGAAGAGCATTTTCAATTTGCTGCTCAACCGATCAAATGCTTGGCTCTGCAGAGTCATAGAGAAATATGAAAATAGACAAAGTGACAAAAGTTTGGCGTGTGAAGTCAAAACTGTCTTATCTCCAATGAGCTGTGCAAGGCAGCTCTGCACATGAATGCGTTCCACAGCAAAGTCTGGCTCCTTCACAGCAAGTTGAAGTTGAAATCCTACATGAAGGCCACTGACTGATATAAATAGAGCCCCCACAATTTACCTAAAACAGCAGGGCTTTTAGGTGAACACTTGGAGAAGCAAATTTAAAGACGAGTACAAAATAAAATAATTCTGCAAAACTCAAAGTGAAGCTCCCACTATTCAAATTTTTAGAACTTTCTACGTGTTTTTTCTATAAAATTCTCTGCACCATTTATACTTTAACATCATCAAAATAATTGCACTGGGATTAAATTTTCTAAACTTTGTGATAGTTTTATAATAGCTTTTACAAAATATAAGGCTTTAGGAACTGCTTTAGCAGGGCAAGGGGTGTTTGACCACAAGTCACATATTGGGATGTCATTTAGGATGTGTTTTTCAAACAATAAGGAATATACTTCAGAGTGCAATCTGGTACACAAGTGGATATGCAATTGGTCACAATGTACAATTTTTTAAAATGTGGATAGTGGTCAAACATGTTGCAATATGCTCCCCTAATGAGCATCCCTGTGGTATTTGGCCTTCTTAAAACATGCCTTCATGTATGATATTTAATCAGTGCTAGTGATACTTGTATGTCCTCTATCTATCCATCTTTTTTTTTTTTTTTTTTTTTTTTTTTTTTTTTTTTTTTTTTTTTTTTTTTTTTTTTTTTTTTTTTTTTTTTGTTTTTTTTTTTTTTTTTTTTTTTTTTTTTTTTCTGAGATGGAGTCTTGCTTTTTCACCCAGGCTGGAGTGCAGTGGCGCCATCTCGGCTCACTGCAAGCTCCGCCTCCCGGGTTCACACCATTCTCTTGCCTCAGCCTCCCAAGTAGCTGGGACTACAGGCTCCTGCCACCATACCCAGCTAATTTTTTGTATTTTTAGTAGAGACAGCATTTCACCATGTTAGCTAGGATGGTTTCGATCTCCTGACCTCGTGATCCGCCCGCCTCGGCCTCCCAAAGTGCTGGGATTACAGGGATGAGCCACTGCGCCTGGCCCTGTATATCCATCTTAAACAAATACTGTGTCTATGTGCCTAAGTGTCTTTCACTGTCCTAAATGACGTCCCAGTGTGTGACTTGTGGTCAAACAAATGCTAGTGATACATATATGTCCTCTATGTATCTATCCATCTGAAACAAATACTGTGTCTTTCTATGTGCCATGCATGCTGAGACGTTGTATTCTTTTCTAGTCTCTTCCTTCTTTTAAAACAAACGCTGGCTGCCACCTTCAAAATTAATTTCAAGACCTACTAATGGGTGGGATCTTACACTTGTAAAAGGCTGTATGTGGCTTGGATCATAGATAAGTGCCAACTGTAGAAAACAAGAATGCACAAGGCAGTCTACAGAAGAAATTATGGGGACTGAACAAAGTAAAGGGAGAAACAATGGAATGATTTATCCAGGGACTTATGAAAATGGCGGGGCCCATTTTATATTAAGAGTTGGGGGGGGGGAGAGCAGGAAACAACTTATTAATTCACTTATGTATACATTTTTTTCTTTACCATTAATTCCACTATTCATTCCACAAACTTTGAACTCCTGCTCTGTGTTGAGTCTTGATGATATAGAGGTAAACAACACAGCATCATTGCTCTCAAGAAGTTTACAGGCTGGGAGGATGGAGACAAGTTTGGAGGGAGTTGCCATATCGATGACAACAGCTGCAGAAGCAGCATGTACAGGGTGCTGAGGAAACAGGAGGCCATGTAGTCAGGCTGACTAGGAAAGTCAGATACACTGCCCAGAGGAGACCATGCTGAAGACATGCTAGGCACCATCAAGACCCTGCCCAGCTTGCTTTTTCAGAACTGTGGTCAGTTCACCTAGGTCTGGATCCTTACTGCGCTTTTTACTATCTCACTAACCAAACAGCCTCTTAAGCCCATTTTTCCATCTGTAAAATGAAAGGGTAATAACAATCACCTTGTGGGGTTTCAATAGGATTAAGTAAAACAATGTACCTAGGGAGCCTAGCACACCATCAGGAGTATAACACGTGGTCACTGTGACTACAACACTTACTGTCAACATCAGGTATATCATTCTGTTTCCCCTCCCTCAAAGCTGATGACAAGAATTCCCTTGCAAATTGTATCCCAAGTTAATAGACTTTTTGAGGATGGGTCATCCTGAGTCTGTAACAAGCATGGCAGATGCCCATGCTGAGACAGAAACTTCAGCCCGAAGTCTCTGGAGAAGAAGGAGCTGATATAAAGGCTCCAGCACAAAGCATCATTCTTCCAGAGTGAGTGTCTTCTTCTGAAGTTTTAATACTGTCATCTGAAGTGTTTAATTGTGTGTTTTTAAATAATTTGATGCTTTTGAGGCTTAGGGGCACAGGGTATAATTACTTAGAGATGTATAAAATGGGGAGTGAAGAGCTATCAAACTCCAAAGTCTGCCACGGGCAACCACCAGGGGAGAAACTACTTAAATATAAAACACAGCTTATTAAAGTTGTACTAAGATTCAAATGATAACTGATCACTATGTGTTTTGCATAGTTAGAGGATTCTGTGAAGGATATGAACTACCAGTAGATACAGAGTATCATAAAGAACAATTTCACAGTGAGGAGAATAAAGTGGAATCAGATTAAATAAGACAATGACCAATCTGGACTCCCAGGATTCCATTTCCGCCTCAGGCTTTTCTAAGTTGGATCTTTTTGAACTATGAATTTACTTCAATAAATAGGCCCTTCAAATGAAATGACCACAGACATTATTCCTACTCACCTTACTCAAGGCCTACGGAAGCCTAAACCAACCATTGTAAAATCTGCCACCATCTTCTCTTTGCACATTTACCCAAAATACTTACTAAAATCAGAAATTCTTGGTCTCCCACATAGTCACTGGATTTACAAAAGAATTCCTCCATGTTATAAGGCTAAATGTTTCCATTGAGAATGACTTTGGAAAAGAATGTGGCAAAAAAAAATGCTCTTTAAAAAAAGACATCTATTTCCATGTATTAAATCAAATAAATGATAGATAACAGGCTGCTGGTTTGGGTTATAATCATGTTACCGCTTAGAGCAATTGTTAAAGCCAATAAAGAATAATGAAGTCAGAGTCATTCAGCAATTGACTTTGATGGCAATGCTGACTCCTGGAAACACACAGTGATGAAATTTTACAGATGCAACAGTGTGACTTGATTCTGCAGTGTCTCACTTATTATCCACAATCAAAGGGCAGCTTGTATCACAGTAGCCAAAAACCGGATAACCAATGATCAAAGGAAAAGACAGGGGAAGGGACCCTCTTAGTGAACAGTGATAGTGGACAAATAATTTAGCAAAATTTATCCTTGAGACTTTCCCAAGTTGTGTGATTTCCAATAAAACGACCAACTAGTAGCTTTTGTCTATAGTTTTATGCTTGAAACACCATGGCACAAAGACAAATGACCCAATTTAAACATGGGCAAAAGACTTGACATATCTCTAAAGATATATAAATGGTCAACAAGCACATGAAAAAATGCTCAATGCCATTAGTCATTAGGAAAATGAAAACAAAAACCACAATGAGATCCTGCCTCTCACTGATTAGTACAGCTATTTAAAAAAACGAAAAATAACAAGGGTTGGCAAGAATGTGAAGAAATTTGAACCTTCATACGTTGCTAGTAGGAATATAAAATGATTCAATCACTGCAGAAACAATTTGACAGCTCTTCAATAAATTAAACATAGACTTACTATATGATCCATCAATTCTACTCCTAGGTATTCCCAAAAGAACTGAAAACAGGTATTAAAGTAAAAACTTGTACAAGAATATGCATAACAACACTACTCACAGTAGCCAAAAGATAGAAATCATCCCAACGTCTACTAAATGATGATTGAAAAAACAAAATGAGTTATATCCATACAATGGAATATTATTCAGTCATAAAAATGAATGAAGTACTGATATTTGCTAAAACACGAATAAACTTTGAAAAATCATGCATGCTAAGTGAAAGAATCTAGACCCAAAGTCCACTTATTGTATGATTCCACTGACGTGAAATATCCAGAATAGGCAGACACTGCTAATTTTCTTCTCCATTCCCCTGGCAATTTTCACTGTTCTGTGTAACAGGGCGCAAGTAGATTTGCACATTTCTAATAAACTACTCCCTCAACAGCCCATAGTCAATTCTACTTTTTTTTTTTTTTTTTGAGATGGAGTCTTGCTCAGTTGTCCAGGCTGGAGTGCAGTGGCACGATCTTGGCTCACTGCAAGCTCCGCCTCTTAGGTTCATGCCATTCTCCTGCCTCAGCATCCTGAGTAGCTGGGACTACAGGTGCCCACCACCACGCCCGGCTAATTTTTTGTATTTTTAGTAGAGACGGGGTTTCACTGTGTTAGCCAGGATGGTCTCGATCTCCTGACCTCGTGATCCGCCTGCTTCAGCCTCCTAAAGTGCTGGGATTAGAGGCGTGAGCCACCATGCCAATTCTATTCTATCTCCATATTTCTCTATATACTAGGCAGTGATGCCTTATTGTTTAAGGGTGCTATTTAATTTGTCAGATTATCCTGAATGAAAGTTTAAAAACAAAGGATTGGAAGGAACCAAATTTATCAGAACTAATGGCTTAGAGACTGTTTCTATAAAACTTAAACAGGGGTGTATAAACTGCTAAGGATATTTCCCAATATGCTGGGAGGCACATAAATCCCAAAAGAAATACACATATGTTCCTGAATTGTCAGTTTGGCTCCATGATAAAAGATTGAAGAACATTATTTTTACATTAAAACAGGTAAATTATGGAGCAAGATGTAAGATTCATGTGAACTTTTAAGATTATATAAAACTTAAAAGAAATATCTATTAGCCAAGCATGGTGGCGCATGCCTGTTAACCTAGTTACTTAGGATGCTGAGGCAGGAGAATCGCTTGAACCCAGGAGGCGGAGGTCACAATGAGCTGAGATTGCACCACTGCACTCCAGCCTGGGCAACAGAGTGAGACTCTGTCTTAAAAAAAAAAAAAAAGAAAACGAAAAGAAAAGAATGAAAGAAAAATGAAAAAAAGGACCATATAAATCTGCAGCAGTGTAGCTGTCATATATGAGTTTCTCATCTAATGGCATAGAAAGAAGTCACAGTCATATAGCAGAATTGTACTGTGGTTTACAGTTAGTTCACAAAGTTTTGTTTTTGTTTTTTTTTCTTTTTGGGATAGAGTCTTGCTCTGTCGCCCAGGCTGGAGTGCAGTGGTGTGATCTTGACTCACTGCAACCTCATCCTCGTGTGTTCAAGCAATTCTCCGGCCTCAGTCTCTGGAGTACCTGGGACTACAGGTGTGGAATAACTTCTGTATTTTTGGTAGAGGTGGGGTTTGCCATGTTGGCCAGGCTGGTTTCAAACTCCTGACCGCAAGTGCTCTGCCTACCTCAGCCTCCCAAAGTGCTGGGATTACAGGTGTGAACCACCACACCCAGCCATAAAGTATTTTTACATAAATAATTCTTTTCATTCCGAAGGTGGACATTCTACGTATAAGGGTAAAGAAGCCCTGAAAATTCAGGCAATTTTCATTTATAGAAGTAGTAAGTCAGATTAAGAGTACAGGATGTCTTAAAAAGCACAACAAAATGCTGGGTTAAAAGAGGAATGGAGTACTGGTTGAAAGTCAATACCTAGAGAATAGTCATGCAACTGTAGTCCTCTCCCAGAGAGAAGGCAGAAGATTTTTTCCGTCAGTACTTGAAATAAAGAGAGCAATGGACACAATGGAGAATTAGTTCTCAACTTGTAGCTGAAAGACCCAAATCCATACACAAAATGGTGAGATCCTCAGCCTCCTGGAAGCTAGGGTTATGTTCCCAAGCGGGAGTATGAGGTGTTTTCTGAAAAAAATTCAATGTCTCTCTAAAGAAAAACCTACATATACTAAATTAGGTATCTTCCAAAAGGGCTGGCTCAGCAAGACCAAGCTGCAGTGAACATAAAACCTTCCACTCAAACATATTTTAAAATCAGCCTTTATTTTTTGCTTTATTCTTAAGTATGAATCAGCAACAGAATATGATCATAAATTGAGGGAAACGTCCAAAATGAAAGCAAAATATCAAAACAAACAGAAAACAAGGAAATAGAAAAAAAATGGGTGCATAATATATGCAGAAAAGAGAAAGTAATGACAGATGTAAATAAGAAAATATATTGTATCCATAAAATAAGAACAGGTTGTTATAAAAAAGAAACAATCTGAACATGCAAAAGGAGTGCTGAAAATAAAAAATTAACAGACGAGTATTAAAAAGTCAAATAATTGGAAGATATATTGAAGTAAATCTCCCAAAAAGCAGAATAAAAGGACAATGAGATGAACATTTGTAAAAATGAAGAAATCTAGAGAACAAATTCCTATTTAATACAAAACTAATAGTAGTTCCAGGAAACGAACTGAAAAAAAATACATAGGAGAATATTATCAAGTAAATAATTCAAGAAAACTTTCTAGAACTTAAAAATGAATTAGAGACTCCATTCAAACTGCTCACTGAAAACTAGCACAATTCATTTAAAAAGGCCAATTTAAAAGAACACCTGAGAAATTGATCACAAAATGATCATTGTCTAGGCACATAGTCATTAGGACATCTAAAGTCAAGATGAAAGAAATAATCTTAAGAGCTGTGAGGCAAAAGCACAAGGTAACCTATAAAGGAAAGCCTATCAGATTAACAACAGATTTCTCAACAGAATCCTTACAAGTTAGAAGGGATTGGGGCCCGATTTTCACTCTCCTTAAACAAAACAACTATCAGCCAAGAATTTTGCATCCTGTGAAACTAAGCTTCATAAATAAAGGAAAGATATAGTCTTTTTCAGACAAACAAATGCTGAAAGAATTTGTACTACCAAGCTAGCACAATAAGGACTGCTAAAAGTAGCTCTAAATCTTGAAACAAATCCTCAAAACACACCAAAATAGAACCTCCTTAAAGCACAAATCTCATGGGACCTATAAAACAAAAACTCAATTAAAAAAACACCAGATATTCAGACAACAAATAACAAGATGAATAGAATAGTACCTCACATCTCAATACTAACATTGACTATAAACAGCCTAAATGTTCCACGTAAAAGATAAAGAATGGCAGAATGGATAAGAATTCACCAACCAAGTATCTGCTGTCTTCAAGAGACTCACCTGACACATAGGACTCACATAAACTTGAGGTAAAGGGGTGGAAAAAGATATTCCAAATAAATGAACACCAAAAGCAAGCAGGAATAGCTGGTTTTATATCAGACAAAACAAATATTAAAGCAACAGCAGTTAAAAAATACAAAGAGAGGCATTATATAATAAAATGACTTGTCCAACAGAAAAATATCACAATCCCAAGTATATATGCACCTGACACTGGAGCTCCTAAATTTATAAAACAGTTACTTCTAGACCTAAGCAACGAGATAGACAGTAACACAATAATAGTGGGGGACTTCAATACTCCACTGACAGCACTAGACAGGTCATCAAGATGGATAGTGAACAAAGAAACAATGGATTTAAAGTACACCCTAGAACAAATGAACTTAACAGATATTTACAGAACATTCTACCCAAGAACTACAGAATATACATTCTATTTATCAGTACATGGAACATTCTCCAAGACAGACCATATGACAGGCCACAAAACAAGTCTCAATAAATTTAAGAAATAAAATTAAGAAAATTGAAATTATGTCAAGCACTGTCTCAGACCACAGTGGAATAAAACTGGAAATCAACTCCAAAAGGAACCCTCAGAACCATGCAAATACATTGGAATTAAATAACCTGCTCCCACATGATTTTTGGGTCAACAATGAAATCAAGATGGAAATTTAAAAATTCCTTGAACTGAGTGATAATAGTGCCAAAACCTGTCAAAATCTCTGGGATATAGCAAAGGTGGTGCCAAGAGGAAAATTCATAGCCCTAAATGCCTACATCAAAAAGTCTGAAAGAGTACAAACAGACAATACAAGGTCACACCTCAAGGAACTAGAGAAACAATAACAAACCAAACCCAAACCCAGCAGAAGAAAGGAAATAACCAAGATCTGAACAGAACTAAATGAAATTGAAACAAATTAAAAAATACACAAAATAAATGAAACAAAAAGCTGGTTCTTTGAAAAGATAAATAAAATTGATAGACCACTAGCAAGATTAACCAAGAAAAGAAAACAGAAAATCCAAATAAGCTCAATTAGAAATGGAATGGGAGACATCACAACTGACACCACGGAAATACAAAAGATAATTCAAGGCTACTATGAATACTTTTATATGCATAAACTAGAAAACCTAGAGGAGAGGATAAATTTCTGGAAAGATAAAAGCCCTCTAGATTAAACCAGGAATAAATGGAAACTCTGAATGAACAAATAATAGGCAGTGAGATTGAAGTGGTAATCAAGCAACTGGCAACAAAATAGAGTCCAGGACCAGATGAATTCACAGCTGAATTCTATCAGACACTCAAAGAAAAATTGGTACCAATCCTACTGACACTATGCCACAAGATAGAGAAAGAGAGAATCCTCCCTAAGTTATTCTATGAAGCCAGTATCACCCTAATACCAAAACTAGGAAATGACATGACAAATAAAAAAGAAAACCACAGACCAATATCTCTGATGAACATAGGTGCAAATATCCATAACAAAATACTAGCTAACAGAATCCAACAGCGTATCAAAAAGATAATCCACCATGATCAAGTGGGTTTCATACCAGTGATGCAGGGATGGTTTAACATCCACAAGCTAATAAATGTAATACACCACAAACTGAGAAATAAAAACAAAAATCACATGATCATCTCCATAGATGCAGAAAAAGCATTTGACAAAATTCACCATCCTTTTATAATTAAAACCCTCAGCAAAATCAGCATAGAAGGGACATAACTTAATGCAATGAAAGCCATCTGTATTTGTTTTTTTCACTGAGACTGGGTAATTTATACTGGAAAAAGAATTTAATGGACTTACAGTTTTTCATGGCTGGGGAGGCCTCACAATCATGGCAGAAGGCAAGGAGGAGCAAGTCACATCTTACATGGATGACAGCAGTCAAAGACAGAGCTTGTGCAGGGAGACTCCACCTTATAAAGCCATCAGATCTTGTGACACTTATTCACTATCATGAGACCAGCATGTAAAAGACCTGCCCTCATGATTCAATTACCTCCCACTGGGTCCTTCCCACAACACTTGGAAATTCAAGATGAGATCTGAATGGAGACACAGCCAAACCATATCACCATCTATGACAAACCTGCAGCAAACACAATACTTAACAAGGAGAAGTTGAAAGCATTTCCCTTGAAAAGTGGAAGAAGACAAGGATGTCCACTCTTACCACTTCTATTCAACATAGTACTGGAAGTCATAGCCAGGGCAATCAGATAAGAGAAAGAATTAAAGGGCATCCAAATTGGCAAAGTGGAAGTCAAACTGTCACTGTTTGCTGATGTTATTGTATACCTAGAAAACCCTACAGACTTATCCAAAAAGCTCCTGCAACTGGTAAATGAATTCAGCAAAGCTTCAGGATACAAAATTAATGTACACAAATCAGTAGCTCTGCTATACACAAACAGTGACTAAGCTGAGAATCAAATTAAGAACTCAACCCCTTTTACAATAGCTTCAAATAAATGGATAAACTTAGGAATATACTTAACCAAGGAGGTGAAAGAACTCTTCAAAGAAAACTACAACACATTGCTGGAAAAAATTATAGACGACACAAACAAATGGAAACACATTCCATTCTGATGCATGGTGATATGATTTGGATGTGCCCCCACCCAAAACTTATCTTGAATTATAGTGCCCATAATCCCCATGTGTCCTGGGAGGGACCCAGTGGGAGGTAACTGTATCACAGGGGCAGGTTTCTGCCGTGCTGTTCTTGTGATAGTAAGTCTCATGAGAACTGATGGCTTTATAAGGACAGTTCCCTTGCACACACTCTCTTACCTGCTGCCATGTAAGAAATGCCTTTGCTCTTCCTTCACCTACCACCATGATTGAGAGGCCTCCCCAGCCATGTGAAACTGTGAATCCATTAAACCTCTTTCCTTTATAAATTACCCAGTCTCAGGTATGTCTTTCTTAGCAGCATGAGAATGGACTAATACAGATGGGTAGAATTAATATTGTGAAAATGACCATATTGCTAAAAGCAATCTGCAAATTCAATGCAATTCCCATAAAAATACCACCATCATTCTTCACAGAACTAGAAAAAACAATCCTAAAATTCATGTGGAACCCAAAAAAGAGCTGTTCATAGCCAAAGCAAGACTAAGCAAAAAGAACAAATCTGAAGACATCACATTACCTGACTTCAAACTATACTATAAGGCCATAGTCACCAAAACAGCATAGTACTGGTATAAAGATAGGCATATAGACCAATGGACAGAATATAGAACCCAGAAATAAAGCCAAATACTTATATCCAACTGATCTTTGACACAGCAAACAAAAATGAAGTGGAAAAAGGACACCCTATTCAACAAATGGTGCTGGGATAATTGGCAATCCACATGTGGAAGAATGAAACTGGATCTTCATCTCTTACTTTACAAAAATCAACTAAGATGGCTCAAGGATTTAAATCTAAGACCTGAACCCATAAAAATTCTAGAAGATAACATTGGAAAAACCCTTCTAGACATTGGCTTAGGCAAAGACTTCATGACCAAGAACGCAAAGCAAATGCAACAAAACAAGGATAAAAAGATGCAACTTAATTGAACTAAAAGGCACATAAAAAGAAACAATCAGTAAACAGACAACCTGCAGAGTGGGAGAAAATCTTCACAATCTATACATCTGACAAGGGACTAATATCCAGAATCTACAAGGAACTCAAATCAGCAAGAAAAAAACAATCCCATCAAAAAGTGGGCTAAAGACATGAATAGACAATTCTCAAAAGAAGATATGTAAATGGACAGCAAACATATTTTTAAAAATCACTAATGATCATGGAAATACAAATCAAAACCACAGTGTGGTTTTGCGATGCCACCTTACTCCTGCAAAAATGGCCGTAATCAAAAAATCAAAACATATTACATGTTGGCATGGATGTGGTCAAAAGGGAAGGCTTCTACACTACTGGTGGGAATGTAAAGTAGTACAAACACTAGAAAACAGTATGGAAATTCCTTAAAGAACTAAAAGTAGAACTACCATTTGATCCAGCAATCCCACTGCTGGATATGTACTCAGAGGAAAAGAAGTCATTATACGAAAAAGATACTTGCACATGCATGTTTATAACATCACAATTCACAGTTGCAAAAATATGGAACCTGCCCAAATGCCCATCAATCAATAATTGCATAAAGAAATTGTGATACACACACACACACACACACACACACAATAGAATACTAGTCAGTCATAAAAAGGAATTAAATAACGGCAATTGCTGCAACCTGGATGGAACTGAAGACCATTATTCTAAGTGAAGTAACTCAGGAAGGGAAAATGCAATATCATATGTTCTCACTCGAAAGTGGGAACTAAGCTATGAGGATGCCAGGATGCAAAGGCCTAAGAATGATACAATGAACTTTGCGGACTCAGGGGAAAGAGTGGGAGGAGGGTGAGGGATAAAAGACTACACATTGGTTCAGTGTACACTGTTTGGGTGATGGGTGCACCAAAAGCTTAGATATCACCACTGAAGGACTTATTCATGTGACCAAACACCACCTGTTCCCCCAAAACCTATTGAAATTAAAACAAATAAATTAATTAAAATAAATGAATAAATAAATAAATAAGGCCATCTGACAAAAGACTGTTACCCAAAATATACGAAGGAACTATTAAAACTCAATGATAAAAAGTTAACAACCCAATTAAGATACACAGATATTTCAGATGACAATAAGCATATGAAAAGTATGAAAAGCATATGAAAACATAAGCATATGAAAAGACGTTCTAAATCATATGGCATTAGGACATTGCAATTTAAAGTAACAATGAAATATCACTACATGCCTATCAAAATTGTTTAAATCTAGAAGATCAACAACATCAAATGTTTGTGAAGATGTGGAGCAAGAGGCACTCTCATCCATTGCTGGTAGGGATGCAAACTTGTAAAGCTATGTTGAAAGACAGTCTGATGGTTTCTTTTAAAGCTATACATACTCCCACAATTGTATTCTTTAGTATTTACCCAAATGAATTGAAAACTATGTCCACACAAAATTTTGCACATGAATGTTTAAGCAGCTGCATTCATAATTGCCAAAACATGGAAGCAACCAAGATGTCCTTCAGTATGTGAATGGATAAGCTGGTACATTCAGAAAATGAAATATTGCTCAGTGATAAAAAGAAATGAGCAATAAATCAAGGCATAAAAAGACATGGATAAACCATAAATGCATATTACTAAGTAAAACAAGCTAACTGAAAAGACTGAACATACCATGTGTGTTTGCATTAGTCCATTTTCACACTGCTGATAAATACATACCCGCCAGGTGTGGTGGCTCACACCTATAATCTCAGCATTTTGGGTGGTTGAGGAAGACAGATGACAAGGTCAGGAGTTTGAGACCAGCCTGGCCAACATAGTGAAAAGACAAAAATTAGCCAAGCATGGTGCCGCATGCCTGTAGTTCCAGCTACACAGGAGGCTGAGGCAGGAGAATCCCTTGAACCTAGGAGGCAAAGGTTGTGGTGCTGAGATTGCATCACTGCACTCCAACCTGAGCAACAGAGTGCGGCTCCATCAAAAAAAAAAAAAAAAAAAAAAAAAAAAAAAAAAAAAAAAAAAAAAAAAGGACATACCCAAGACTGGCTAATTTATACAGGAAAAAGCTTTTAATGAACTTCGAGTTCCACAAGTTCCACATGGCTGGGGAGGCCTCATAACCATTATGTAAGGCAAGGAGGAGCAAGTCTTATGTGAATGATGGCAGGCAAAAAGAGATATTCTGTAGGTGAAGCCCCCTTTTTAAAACCATTGGATCTTGTGAGACTTATTTAATATCACCAGAACAGCATGGGAAACCGTGCTCCCACAGGGAAAGACCTGCACCCATGATTCAATTACCTCCCACCAGGTTCCTCCCACAACATGTGGTAATTCAAGATGAGATGTGGGTGGGGACACAGAGCCAAACCATATCATTTCACCTCTGGCCCCTCCCAAATTTCATATCCTCACATTTCAAAACTAATCGTGCCTTCCCAACAGTCTCTCAAAGTCTTAACTTATTTCATCATTAACTCAAAAGTCCATAGTCCAACGTCTCATCTGAGACAAGGCAAGTCCCATCTGCCTACAAGCCTGTAAAATCAAAAGCAAGTTAGTTACTTCCTAGATACAATGGGGGTACAGGCATTGGGTAAATACAGCCATTCAAAAGGAGAAATTGGCCAAAACCAAGGGGCTAAAGGCCCCTTGGAAGTCCCCGGCAGGGCAGTGAAATCTTAAAGCTCCAAATGATCTCCTTTGACTTCATGTCTTACATCTACCAGGTCATGCTGATGCAAGAGGTGGGTTCCCATGGTCTTGGATAGCTCTACCCTGTGACTTTGCAGGGTATAGCCCCGCTCCCGTCTGCTTGCACTGGCTGGCATTAAGTGTCTGTGGCTTTTCAAGGCACACGGTGCAAACTGTAGGTGGATCTACCATTCTGGGGTCTGGAGGATGGTGGCGCTTTTCTCATAGCTCCACTAGATGGTGCCCCAGTAAGGACTCTCTGTGGGGGCTCCGACTCCACATTGTTCTTTCACACTACCCTAGCAGAGGTTCTCCATGAGGGACCCACCCCTGCAGCAGACTTCTGCCTGGGCATCCAGGTGTTTCCATACATCCTCTGAAATCTAGGTGGAGGTTCCCAAACCTCAATTCTTGACTTCTGTGCACCCACAGGCTCAACACCACATGGAAGCTGCCAAGGCTTGCAGCTTCCACTGTCTGAATCAACAGCCCAAGATGTACATTGGCCCTTTTTAGCCATGCTAGAGCAGCTGGAACACAGGGTACCATGTCCCTAGGCTACACACAGCAGGGGGATCCTGGGCCTGGCCCACAAAACCATCTCCTCCTCCTAGGGTACTGGGCCTGTGATGGGTGGGGCTGCTGTGAAGACCTCTGACAAGCCCTGGAGACATTCTCCCCATTGTCTTGGGTATTAATATTCAGCTCCTCGTTACTTATGCAAATTTCCGCAGGGCTTCAATTTCTCCTCAGAAAATGGGATTTTCTGACAATTTTCAGCATTGTCAGGCTGCAAATTTTCCAAACTTTTATGCTGTTTCCCTTTTAAAAATGGAATGTTTTTAACAGCACACAAGTCACCTCTTGAATGCTTTGCTGCTTAGAAATGTCTTCTGCCAGATACCCTAAATCATCTCCCTCAAGTTCAAAGTTCCATGAATTTCTAGGACAGGGGCAAAGTGTCTCTCTTTGCTAAAATGTAAAAAGAGCAATCTTTGTTTCAGTCCAGTTCCCAACAAGTTCCTCATCTCCATTTGAGCCCACTTCAGCCTGGATTTAATTGTCCATATACTTATCAGCATTTTAGTCAAAGCCATTCAACAAGTCTCTAGGAAGTTCCAAATTTTCTGACATTTTCCTGTCTTCTTCTGAGCCCTCCAAACTGATCCAGCCTTCCCTGTTATCCAGTTCCAAAGTGGCTTCCACATTTTTGGGTATCTTTTCAGCAGTGCCCCACTCTACTGGTACCAATTTACTGTATTAGTTCATTTTCATGTTGCTGATAAAGACATACTTAAGACTAGGTAACTTATACAGGAAAAAGGGTTTAGTGGACTTATAGTTCCATGTGGCTAGGGAGGCCTCACAATCATGGTGAAAGGCAAGGAGGAGCAAGTCAAGTCTTACATGGATGGCAGCAGGCAAAGAAAAAGCTTGAGAAGGGAAACTCCTATTTTTATAACCATCAAATCTCATAAGACTTGTTTACTATCATGAGAACAGCATGGGAAAGACCTGCTTCCATGATTCAATTACCTCCCACTGGGTCCCTCCCACAACACGTGGGAATTCAAGATGAGATTTGGGTGGGGACACAGTCAAACCATATCAGACTCCAACTAACTGTATGACATTCTTGAAAAGGCAAAGCTAAGGAGATAGTAAGAAGATCAGTGGTTGCCAGAGGTTAATGACAAGGAGGGCTGAATAGGCAGAACAGAGACTTTTTAGGACAATGAAACTACTCTTTATGATGCTATATAATATTGATACATGTGATCATACATTTGTCCAAATCCTTAAGAAGTACACCACCAAGAGTAAATGCCTACATACACTTTGCATGCTGGGTGATAAGGATGTGTCAACGTAGGTTCATCAATTGTAGCAAATATACTACTCTAGTAATGGATGTTGATAATGGGGGAGGCTATATATGTGCGGATAAGTGTAAACGGGATAATGCTGTACTTTCCTTTCAGTTTTGCTGTGAACTCAAAACTGTTGTTAAAAAAAGAAGCTTATTTAGAAAAAGGAACAATATTATCTGGAAAAAATATTTTCAAGAAAATAAATGTAACCATACCATATTGTTGGCTGTACAATGAATAATATTTATACAGTTATAAACACTGAAGTTTTGCTTTAACCAAAAATTTGATAAAGCTATATTGGGAAGACTGAAGAAGAAGGTGTTGAGAGACATAAGAAAGATAAATTCTCAACTGCCATCACAGGAATTTCATAGATAATGTCTAAAATTGAAATGGCACAGAAGTATATGTATGTCATTTAGAACCATGGGCATAAATAGTATCAGCTAAAGGAACAAGAAGTGATTGCTGCTAGAAGTAAGAATAAGAAGTGATGAGGGGTGGAGTGGGCTGCTACTTTAAACAGATTTTTAAGTACATGCATGCATTATTTTCATAAAAAATAAAAGCTAGTTTTAAAAAGAGCTTCACGGTGTCCTGTACTAGAAGATTAAAGAAATTTTGATGTAACTGGCACAGTAAGATACTATGCAGCCTTCATATACCATATCACAAAATATATGCATGCAAAATAAAGAATTTTCACAAAATATTGCTGGAAGAAAATAAAAGCATGTCACAGTACATATTGTTTGGTTCCGTTTTTGTAACACACACCCATACACAGTGTATTTATACTGTGAATACATGGTCCCTGCTCTCAAACAACTTCCAATTCAACATATATACATAATAGTTTCAACATGATGTATTTGTTAATAGGATGCAGGGGTTCTCAAACTTGAGTGTGCATCAGAATCACTTTGAGGGTATATTTAAAGATTTTAGGTCTGCATCCCAGTTTCTGATTTAGCAGATTTGGGGTGAGACCTGAGGATTTGTGTATCTATCATGTACCCAGGAGATGCTAGATGCTGCCACTGCTGATCTGTGACTACACTTCCAAGAGCACTAAGACTGTTATACACAAAGTGTTTGGATACACTTGGCCCAGCACAGGAGTCAGGGAAGTCTTCTTAGTAGAGACGCTCCCAAGTTGCATTGTAAGTGGTTCTCAGTAGTCTCTGAAGTTGTCACAAAGTCGTAAAACTACTGACAAATCTTAATGGAAATTCTTGATTTACCAATTATGAGGTTGCATATACTAACCACAAACATAATGTTTCCTTGCTTTAGACTAGAACTTTCTAGTCGGTACTGGTTATTTCAGACAAATCAGCAACTGTGCTTGGCATTTTTATATGCTTTTGACTAAGGAAATGGACAAATGAGAAAGTTTTTGCATATGAAATGAGATTGATGACCAAAATCTTCCAAGCTAGGGGTGGCTGGGAGGGTACAGAGTAAGCCTGGGGCCCTTGGAAGGGAGTCCTGGCTTAGTCTAACAAGGAGAGAACATACAGTTGCAATCTGGCTACAAGAGAGCCAAGAGGGTTCCTTAATGTTACTCTTCTCACTGTTAGAAGCTGTTCCTCTGTTCCCTTCTCCAGAGAAGAAGCAACCATGGAAAGTGGAGAAGGACTTACATCAGTGGCTCCCTACCAGAGTCCAGACACTGTCCTAGGTACTTAATGGTGTTTGAAATGGAAAGGACATCCCTAGGTATTTAGGATGTTAAGGAAGCATCAGAAAAACTAATATCTACTTACACGTTGGCCAGTTAGTTTCTCATTTATTCTTTTTCACGTTTTAATTTGCTTCTTAAGGACAAAACCAAAATGAGTTCTCCAGTTTCATTACAGTGTTTCATGAACTTGTCTGTTGTTTACTGGACTCTGCAGCTAGCACAGTGTCAGGTCCAGAATTGGTACTGAGTGAAAATTGTTAAGTGAATGGCTAGACAAGTGTTATCGGAGCCATCTGGGAGAATGTGAGAACACGTGTAGAGTACACAAAAAATTTTCTTTACTCCAGCCTCAGAAAATTGAGAAAAGATTTTCTAGTATCCCTTAATCTAACTCTGAGGCTCTATAGTCTGGTGCACTTTTAGAGAGATGAATGTGGAAGATCGACTGCCATGCTAGTGGCTATCAATTTTCTCACTGGGAGAGGAGAAATTCAGAGTGTAGACACAGTGAAGCCAGGTAGTTGACCAAATCTGTCATAAATTAAAACTTGATCTCTAGAAAGGTGCCAACTTCTTGGCTTCTAATTCTGTGAGAAGTAAGAGGTCAGTTCCAGTTAACTGAAACCTTGCTTCCAACCACTCTAATGAAAATGTGGTTGAAAAATAATTGGAAACACAATTTTTGCACTAACAGTTATTAGAATGCCAAATTGTACCCATTATAGAGTCTTCTAGACAGTGAAAGTAAACCGTATTTATGTGAAGTACAACTCTCACCATCTCTCTCGGGTGGGAACTTGAGTTCTTTGTCATGCATAAGGCAAGACTAGAAGGTTACTTTCTATCATAATACCTTAATTTTAAAATCATTTTCTTTTGAAATCATAAAATAACTTTTATAGAGCTTCAGATTGTGTGCTTGAAGAACTTGAAAAATTTCAAGAAAGCAGAATCACAGTCTCCTTCATACTTTAGCCAAATGCATTTGGTGCAGGATTCTTAATGAGGGCAGGATAGGAAAAGAGGAAGATGCTTAGGAATTACAAAGGGCCACAAGTTCCCTGCCCCAGTCAACACTTCTGAGAAATCCTGCCTTGGACCCTGCAATAGCATCTTGCAGACACGAAGTAGACCCCTCCCAGCTCTGGGCTGAATAAACCGATAGTGTCTTCACCCTTAAGGCCAAATAGGATCACACTGTTTATCTTAAGCTGTCCCTAGAACTGTTTGAATTCATTAAAGGTCTGTCTTTGGCTTTGGTTTGGCCAAGATACCGGGATCTTCTTATTGAAAAGTGTATCCACAGCTAACACATTGTCTCATGTCTGTAGTCCCAGCTACTTGTGAGGCTTAGGTAGAAGGGTGGCTTAAGCTCAAGAGATTGAGGCTGCTGTGAGCTATGATCCACCACAACTGCACTCCAGCTCAGGTGACAGAGTGAGACCCTGTGTTTAAAAAATGAAACAAAACAAAACAAAACGCCAGAAGAAGAAGTCTATCACTAAATGTGCTGGAATAAAACCAAGTTTGGTGCTCTTCCCAGACTTCAAAAATGGAGACTTCAAGGAAGACAAATTTTGAAGAATCATAATTGTGAAACTGTAGATGTCAGAAACCACAGAAGGAAGTTACAAAAAGCCAGCAATTTAAAGAGTGAAAAGTAAAGATTTTAAACACAGTAGGAGACCATTTTGATCTTCCTTATCAGTCCTATGTGTGAGAATATGAGGGCTATATTCAGCAGGAGTCTTATGGAGGAGGAATAGCTAAGTTGTTTCTACTCAAATCTCTGAATCTTAAATTCCATTACAAAATACATATTCGGATTGGCAATAACATTCTGTTAATGAAAACCAAAAGAAGGGTCCTAAAAGGGACTATGCCAAGGTACCCACTAAGTCAGGTACCTTGTTGTTCAGTGGTATGAGCCTAATATGCCAGGCGGGGTACAAATCAGTGGGTTCTTGTCAAATAACACATCTGTTGCTGGGAACAGATGGAAAAAGTAGGATGTGTTCTTGGTTGATTGAGAAAAAGAAGTACCTAATACTTTTTTCCTTAGTTCACATCATGACTCACTAAATCATGAAATGAATTATATCACAGCACAAATACATTGCCACTAGGATGTGTACAAAGTAAAATTAGTATAATCAACTCTGAACTGTTGTGCTAATGAAAGCAAACAGTGATGTAGAGATTCTCAAAGAGTGCAAAATCAGAAAATCATTTATGTTTGGTGATAGCAGATATTGTATTACTTGGGAGGCATCAGGTTTACCTTTGTGTTTTGCTTGTGGAAATGTGAAAATTAGTGTGTAGCCCTTACATGATGGGGGAGACAACTGGGGTAGAGGAATGAATCAATCTGGAATGGAGAATTTCTGTAGATTCACTTCAGGTGGCAAATTTAGAGTTGGCTAATCACTGAATTATAAAGGGGAATGGACATAAACTCATTTTTTGGAAGGGGAAACTGCAACTGAGATAAATCTACCTCACTCAGGACACACAATTCAAGGTCTCAACCTCTCATATGTTTCTGAGTTCTTTTCTCACTCGGTTGCACTACTTGCCCCATGCACCTGCACACTAGTATTTATTACAGTGGATGAATATAAATAAGCTCACAAAGGCTCTGATAAATTCCTGCATGACAGACCTTCCACACATTGTTTAGAGATATTAAAATGCTTTGAAGATTGCGACTGACATCAAAGGAGCTTATCCTTTTAAAATGTGTCCTCAGGGAGCTGGGCCAGAGAAAGAACCAGATTTGATGCTAATGTTTTTGGGTGCTCTCAGTGCAGGACAGGTAAGTGTGTGGACTCTAAAATCAGATCTGGTGGAAGGGTGTGTGTGTGGGGGGTGGGGATGGTTAATGGGTACAAAAAAACAGAAATAATGATTAAGACCTACTATTTGATAGAATAAAGGGTGACTATAGTCAGTAATTTAATTATACATATTAAAATAACTAAAATATTGTAATTGGATTATTTGTAACACAAAGGATAAATGCTTGAGGGGATGGATACCCTATTCATCATGCTGTAATTATGTTACATTGCATTCCTGAATCAAAACATCTCATGTACCCCATAAATATGTACATCTACTATATCTCCATAAAAATTAAAAATGAAAAAAAAAATCAGATCTGGGTTGGAATTCTGCCTTGATCACATTTTTTTCCTATAGTTCCTTCCTCTGCTAGCTTAAGCAAGTCTCATAATCTTTCTGAGGTTCACTTGCCTTACTGTAAAATTAAGACGATAATTATACCTGCCTCATAGGATTATTGAGATGACAAAATGAGATAATGTAGGTAATAAACTACATGTTACATAAGTAATATATCCTTGACATATAGTAAGGGCTCGGTAAATGGTATTTATGATCATTACAATAACAATTATAACTACACACATTTCATTTTTCAATAGTTTGTGTTGAGCAAGTGCATATTATATCACATTTCCTTAAAGTTCAGTGTCTATGTTGCATTTTTTTTTTCTTTTTTTGAGACGTACTCTCACTCTGTCATCCAGGCTGGAGTGCAGTGGCATGATCTCAGCTCACCATAACCACTGCCTCCCAAGTTCAAGTGATTCTCCTGCTTCAGCCTCCCAAGTAGCTGGGACTACAGGCACGCGTCACCATGCCCAGCTAATTTTTGTATTTTTAGTAGAGACAGGGTTTTACCATGTTGGCCAGGCTGGTCTCGAACTCCTGACCTCAGGTGATCCACCCACCTTGGCCTCCCAAAATGCTGAGATTATAGGCGTGAGTCACCGCGCCCAGCCTCTAAGTTGTTGTTTCTACTTAGTACATCCTGAAGAAAAATCTGTTTTTTATTTTGTCTTCTCTGTTCAATTATTGCCAGACAGGGACTCTCATAATAAAAACAAGTTTAAAATTTCCATTTACTTTAAATAGTGAGTCATAAAATTAGTCATTTATAGTTTATGAGGCTATAATGTTCTTGGGTGGTTCTAAGGTAAAAGTCTAAAAACAGAGTTTGATGAAGAACAAAAAGATTCTACAAAATACAATTCTATTTTCTAGAAAAGGGAAAGGATACACCTGCAGTGGATGTTTTGCCCTTGGCATAATCTCTGCTTTCAAATCCTAGTTTATGTTGTTATCCCCATGGACAGTATGTCTCCATTCTGGCCCCACCATCTCCAACTTGGGCTATTATAATAAGCAGTTAGTAACTGAGCTCCATGGCTACATTCTTTCACAAAACTCCATTTTTTTGGCCACAAGGCTCACTTTTTGAAAATGTAAACATTAGGGTCACAAATTCTTGATCTGACACATATGCCCTTTCTGATGGCACCTAAATCTATTTCCAGAACATCTCTCCACTCTTTTCCATTAAAAGAAATTTTTACCAACACTGAACTCCTTCAGCACACTTCATACTTTCATGCTTTGTGTCTTTACTCAGGCTATTGGCCTCTGCCTAGGAAGTTATTTCCCATTTGCCTTGCAAAAATTCCACAATATCTTTTCTAAAGCGAAATATAATTATATTCTCTTGTGCGCATGCTAGATGTCAGGGTCTGTTTGAACATAGAAAATAATTAAATCTTTACTACATGTAACATATGTAAACATGTTTATAACAACATAAAAACTAAGTTAATCTTTACTACAATCCTATGAGGTAGTATTATCATCTCTACTGATGAAAGAGAAAAGTGAGGCATATAGAGGTTAATGTGTACAAAGTGACACTGATGGTAAGTGGAAGCTGCTTCTGCTCAGTCAGAACAAATTCTGCTGTCTTTTCTAGTGTAGACTCTTGTTTATACTGCCATTTTGCTACTTGCTCAGTCTGGTGTGTGACAAGCTCCTTATCTCATTTGCCCTTCAGTCCTCACTGCCCAGCACTGTACTTTACATTTAGTCTGTGCTTAGCTAATGTTTACTAACTGTATGAACCCAAATAAGAAAACTGCAGCTACATTTTCTACAGATTTTCCTAACACGGTGTATGCTATTGTATCTTTAGTTGGTTGCCAAAATGGGTTGAGTGTCACCTGAACTGAAAGGAAAGTGGGCAGATGAGAGGACAGAAATGGTTTCTGAGCTGGTATACTTTTGTTAAAGCACATTCTTCAACCTGCAGCAATAGCCAAAGGCCTTACACACTCCTAAATTGAAAACATAAAGCATAGCTTTTTAAAGCCCCAAATATTTTTGAACAAACTTCCTTTTTTCATTTGTATACATCACGTTTTATTTTAAGCCATATGTATTAGGGAGAGTTAAAAGCCTCTTGGAAAAGCTTAGTTCAGTTTTGACAGTAACTCTTTGGCAAAGACTCTTCACTGCATCATTACTCCAGGGTGTTCCTCCCGCAGCTGTCACAGGGAAGCCAGTGATATGTGGCATTTCATGCCCTCCCTTGGAGATCACTTATCCTGGACAACAGTTTAGGTGGAGAGTCTCCACATTATCATGGAAAAATCTTCAGACATTTTCAAAGACAGCATCTCAACATCTACACAGGCTTCAAGAAAGATATGCAGCAATGAACAATTGAGTCCTTATTTCAAAGAAGAAAAAGTGAACAACGAGAACTTTAACTCATCACAGTATCACTTTTCTCACTTCCAAATTAGTATGTATTGAGCATGGTGTTACAGACACAAAAAGAATAAAACTGCCCCTTGCTCTTCAGAAAGCTCACGTTCTAGCTGGTCAAGAGGTCAAATAACCATTTGACTTAAAAACCATTTGTTTTCATAACTATCCTGTCCAGTACTCCAGAAAGGTGATGGCCCTGTGGAAAGAAGGAAGTATTCTGCCTAGATGTGGGCATAGCAGGGAGGGTTTGTGGAGGAGGTGCCATTTCTGAGCATCAAGGAAACACTGGATTTGGCTCAGTGGAGGGGTACTGAGGAGGTGAGATGGGAACTGGAATTATAGGTAAAATAAAACGTACGCAGGAGCATAAAGGCAAGAAGAGAAGCTTAAAATGTTCTTATATTAGAGCGCAAGGTGCTAAAAGATATAAAAGGAGAAGAAAGAATGGAAGAGAAAGAATAAAAAGATTTTATCCTACCTTATATAAGAAAGGCAGAGCCTACAGATGTGAATCTCATACAAGGATGTTGAAGAGGTTTCTAGGAATTAAATACAATTAAGTAATTTATTAAAAAGTCAGAATATGTTGTTTTATAGCATCTTATTTCACCTAAAAATGTAGAAGATCGATCATCTTAGAAAAAACAAGTTTAAATGAATCCTTCTGTATACCTGGAGTGTTGAGTTCTTTTTATTTTGACATTAATTTTCAAAACTTGCTGAGAACCTGTTATTTACCAAGTAATTTCTTAGAATCAATCTTAAGAAATTGAGAAAATGCAAAATTGAAAAAAGTTCCAAATGAAAACGATTAATATCATTATTAATATAGAATGATAGCTATTTTGGCCAGGCACGGTGGCTCACGCCTGTAATCTCAGAACTTTGGGAGGCTGAGGAAGGCAGATCACGAGGTCAACAGATCGAGACCATCCTGGCCAACATAGTGAAACCCACATTCTACTAAAACTAAAAACAGCTGGGCGTAGTGGCATGTGTCTGTAGTCCCAGGTACTCAGGAGGCTGAGGCAGGAGAATTGCTTGAACTCAGGAGGTGGAGGTTGCAGTGAGCCAAAATTGCGTCACTGCACTCTAGCCTGGTGACAGAGCGAGACTCCATCTCAAAAAAAAAAAAAAAAAAAAAAGAATTATAGCTATTTTTCTGTACTAAGTAATTTGACAAGTTAAAAAAAAAAAAGACTTCATTGGGCACCAACGAATGTTATATTTATCAGAAAGCAAATTTACCTTGGAAATCGGGAAAGCACATTTGATTGTAAGAACAATCAGACGTTGAAAATCTTACTGAACAGGGTTCCTGAGAGGCAATGACATGAAACCTAACAGAGCTGCTCACATTGAGAATCCTGTGTTTCCATAGGAGGGCTATGAATAAGCATCTCGAGAGACCTGAGGAAGCTGAGATGAAGAAATCATCTTCCAAGAACACGATCTCTTCTGTTAGATGGGGCTTTGCTTTCTCATTCAGACTTAATTTTATAAAATACATTTCCTTTAAGGATGTGAAGACTTAAGGAAAAAAACATAGAACAAAGAAACCAAGAAGACGCTGCTTATTTTGTAATACTGTACATTCAGTTGATCACAGGTACACAGAGGGGAGTCACGCTTATTATTGTCAACCCAGGAGTTTTAAAAACCCTTAAACAAGTAGCTCAGCTGAGTGTACAGCAAAGCTCACCCAGGCTGAATGTCTGGTCAGAGCAACAGTCTACTTTCCAGAATGCCACCTGGATTGGAGATTGAAAATAAAATTCCTAGGATATGCCAAGGTTCATTTCCTAAAAATGATGATGACATTACAGTTATGTCAGTTTTCAAAATGAGAACAACTTAAAAAAAAATCCCCAAATGTGTTGAATCTATCTTAAATGAAGCTAAGTTTGGACTCTACATAATGTGACTTTATTCAGTTATTTACCCAGCATTCAAGACAGCATCACTATATCTCAATTCCTTGTGAGGGGAGGGAGGATATTTTTCCTCATGAAGGAAAAATTATTGTAAGAATTAAATTATATAATGTAAGAAAAATAATTGGCATGGCACCTGGTACAAAACTGAGGATTCATTAAATGCTTTTAAAAAGCCCTAACATTTACGTTTCTGGTTAAGATCTGTATTTTTGGTTAAGATCTTATTTCCAATATTTAATGTATGAAATAATGGCTGATGCACCACAAACAGGTAAAAAATAAAAATGTTGGCCTTGATTTCTTAAGTGTTACACAGCGCTCATTAAATTAAAAAATTCTGACTCAGTATACCTCAATAACCACCTGGTAATTCATTCTAAAAGAAAGTAGCATCCATTTAGGCTCAAATTCACAACCTAACACCTTAATGACCAGCAGTTTCCTAAATGTGATATTCTGATGAACTTTCAGGTCCTTTAGGAATTACTGCCTTCCTCAGTCAGCTGTCCTTTAATCTATCCTAGAACTCGGTCTCATTTGATTATTAGCAGTTTGAGCTCAAGTGAGTTTAGGAAATTGCATGTTGACATAAAATGTATACTTTTTGCATTCGAATGCTTTAATACAAAAGAGATTGGATCACAAATTTTATTAAAAGATGTTTTAAAAATGAAAAAAGTAATTTTGACTTTTACTCCATATTAAAGAGTTTTAGAAAAGAGTGAAGTAACTCAGGGGGAAAGGGTGGGAAGGGAGTGAGGAATAAAAGGCTACAAATTGGGTGCAGCGTGTACTGTTTGGGTAATGGGTGCACCAAAATCTCACAAATCACCACTAAAGAACTTACTCATGTAACCAAATACCACCTGTTCCCCAAAAACCTATGGAAATAAAAAATTAAAAAAAAATTAAAAACGAAAAGATTGAAGCATAAGGGAATAGGTGTGTTGTTGATTGTTATTCTCTATGAGCCATAGATATTTATCAGCTGAAACGAATTTACCAATGCAACCATGACTACACCAAACTTATTATTATTTTGAAGTCACGCTGAAATATTGTCTAAATCCTATGCAAACCACTTTTTCAGAAAGAAAAAAACATTAATTTTAGGGGAATTATAGTTAAGTCACTTTAGCTCTGCCCAAATAACATTATTCAGGGAGAGCACTACCAGGGTCTCAGCATAATACACGTCACATTTTTAGATGTATTATTCAATTGTTTACTCAGCATTTGGGACATTGATTATCTATGATCTATCAAATACAGGAATATCAAGTCTTTAAAACTTTCTTTACTTTGCTCTAGCCAATGAAAAAGAATATTCCTTATTTCTGAAAGAGGAGACACTGGATTATTCTCACCATTTGCCACATGTACATATTTACTTCATCAATTTTTCTTTCATAACATGCATATATTAATCATTTGTTTTCCCCACATATAAGCTAATAATAATTATAATACCTTTAATTTTATATGTATTCTCAAACTGATTTTAGATTCCACAGTCACTTCTTTGATGTATATTTTAAAATATTCCTAACCAATATACTTTTTGAATATTGAATGCATAGATGTTTAAGTCAACTTTATAGATAAAGAAACTCAGATGTTGAGGAACTAAGTGACTGAGAGTACTAAATATGAATTATCAAAATATAAAATGGTGGCCAGGCACAGTGGCTCACGCTTATAATCCCAGCACATTGGGAGGCAAAGGTGGGTGGATCACCTGAGGTTTGAGACCAGCCTGGCCAACATGGTGAAACCCCGTCTCTGCTAAACACACAAAAATAAGCTGGGCCTCGTGATGCATGCCTATAGTCCCAGCTACTCAGGAGGCTGAGGCAGAATAATTGCTTGAATCTGGGAGGCGGAGGTTGCAGTGACCCAAGATCCTGCCACTGCATTCCAGCCTGGGTGACAAAGTGAAACCCTGTCTCAAAAAAAAAAAAAAAAAAAAAAAAAAAAAAAAAAAGGCAGTAAAAAGTCATCTTCTAGTGACAGCTCATAATAAGCAGTTGCATACATATATCAGCTAATTGTAGTTAATTCAACATGAAGATACTTTTGTTCATGTGACAATAAAAATTAGTTTAACTTTTTAACTTTAACCTCTCCCTCTACTCTAGCCTGTAAATAGCTACGTCTTTTAAAATACTTTTTTATAATCTGACTTCGTATTTATTTGTTAATATGTCTACATTCCTCAATAGAAGAAGCTCTTTAAGGAAATTTCAATGTTACTCCTTGTTGCAGGATTTTTAGCACACAGCTGTTCAATAAATGCTTTTAGCACAAATAAATAAAATGCTGATTTGTCATACTATGTGAGCTTGATTCTTTAGGACAGGGGCTTATATTTAGTTTAGCCTGACAGACCAAAGTGCTTAAAACATGACAGTTTACAGTCATGAAATACCATGCCTATGTTCACAATGGACTATGAATTTACACACTCTATTGTACAAGCATGTAAAAACAACTTTACAAGCATGTAAAAATGGGCCTCCTCTCTGGCCAAAGTTTATTACCTTTGTCTTTGATTCCTGCCACCTTAGAAAGGAGCTAACCCATGTTTACGATTACACCAGTTGGAAGAAATATGGGGGCCTGCATTTTATTCAGTGCCCTGCCACCTTGGTTTCTGGGTGACCCACCATGGTTTGCTTTTCAAAGCCTTCTGTGAGGAGTAAGCAAATAGCAGCATTTGTCATGCAACTTAAATGAGCATGCAGTAATCAATAAGAGCAATCAATAAGAATGCTAAAATAAATAAATGAATGAATAAATAGATAAAAAGTAAACTCTGCAATCACAGTGTGATGCTACCATAATGAATAAGCATTATCACGTATCACCCCTGTCTGCTATCATCAGCAGCTTTCAAAACTAATTGTCATATTGAACAAAGGGCACTAGATTTCATAAGGCAGTCAGTGCTATTTCTCTGCATTTTTTTCCCTTTAGTAACAATTGACAGTAAGAGCCTAGCCTTGGGGAATCAACAGAAGTGACCCATGACTTGCAGTTTGGTAGGTTCCAGCTAACCATCGGATCACTTCCACAATCCCCACAGACTGCTGTCCATCTCCAGCTCAGCCAGCCATTGTGGTTATGCTTGGTGGTGAAGACAGACAAGAAAAAGGTTTCATGGAGAGCTAGAGGCAAGACCCAAAGCTAGACTCTCATTAAGATTTTTTTCCTTGTCAAAATAGAAATCGTTTCATTGCTTTTTCTTTCTTATTATGTGTACATATGCACCATGAAACAATTTCAGAAAACAGAATGCTATAAGAAAGAAGGCAGAAATTATGCATAGCCCCACCACCCACTGTGTTAACTATCCTTTTGGACTTTAGAACATATTGCACACTCATATTACAGAGCACAACAGAAAGAAAAGTGGAATGCAAGTAAAAAATATCTCCTTTTTCCTTACAGTTAAAAAAATCAACCAAACAAAAATCTTATGGAAAAATGAAATCAAAACAGGAACAAAATCTAACCAGAATGACAAGTATCACCAGCAATCTAGGAAATACACAGAACAGAAAAAGCTTTCAAAGGAGAGAGAAAAGACAGTGATCAAATCAGGCTGTCTCAAAAAATGATGGCACTGAAAAGCGTGTCAGAGGCAAGAGCTCTGAGAAAGAACAAAGAGAGATACAGAGAAAACGGAGTGAGTAGGCAGCAGAAAGAAAGAGGAGAGAAAAGACAGAGCACAAGGGGGGAAGCAGGCGGGGTGGCAAAAGGTTTTTGTCATAAGGAGAAACCAATATAATGAGAATGGAGATGCCCCCATATTTCATCCTCAAAACCGCCTGTAGAACCTTGGGGACTGCCAAATTCCTTTTGAAACAATTTTCATTGAACACCAAAACATCTTTTGATGGTACAAATGAAGGAAAAAGACTTCAAGTTATATCCAATATCCCTAACTCCCAAAAGGTAAGTCACTCAACATTGTAAGAGAATATAAAAGTAGGTTGGGCGTGGTGGCTCACATCTGTAATCCCAGCACTCTTGGGAAGTTGACGTGGGGGGATCACTTAGGCCTAGAAGTTCAAGACCAGCCTAGGCAACATCTCTACAAAAAAATTTTAAAATTTGCTGGGCATGGTGGCACACGCCTATATTTCCAGCTATTTGGATGGCTAAGGAGGGAGGATCCCTTGAGCCCAGGAGGTCAAGGCTGCAGTGAGCCGTGACTGTGCCACTGCATTCCAGCCTGGGCAACAGAGTGAGATTCTGTCTCAAAAAAAAAAAAAAGAAAAAAAGAAAAAAAAGGCAATAAAGGCAACTTAGCTCCATATTTCAGTCAGAATTTTTCAGTGTATAAAATAAAAATTTTTTTGCCCAAACAAGTTGAAAACTTATGTGCACACAAAAACCTGCACACAGATATTTATAGCAACTCTATCCATAACTGACAAAACTTGGAAACAACCAAGATGTCCTTCAGTAGATGAACGGATAAATAAACTGTGGTACAATTCAGACAATGGAATATTATTCAGCACTAAAAACAAATGAGCTATCAAGACACGAAATGTCATGGAAGAACTTTAAATGGGTGTAATAAGTAAGAACTTTAAAGGAGTGTAATATTACTAAGTAATAGAATCTAGTCTGAAAAGGATTCATACTGTATGATTCCAAGTATATGACATTCTAGAAAAGGCAAAACAATGGGATAGTAAAAAGATCTTTGGTTGTCAGGGATTATGGGAGAGAGAGGGACGAACAGACAGAGCAGAGGAGACATTTATGACAGTGAAACTACTCTGCATTATAATGGTGGATACATGTCCTTATACATTTGTATAAACCCATCGAATGTACAACATCAAGAGTGATGTCTAATGTAAGTTGTGGACTCTGGGGGATAATGATGTGTCAGTGCAGGTTCATCAGTTGCTACAAACGTACCACTCTTGTTGGGGGGATGTTAATAATGCAGAAGACAGTGTATGTGGGGGCAGGGGTGTATTAAGTCTTCAAAACTTCAGACTTCACAAATAAAAAACAAATAAAGCATTTTAAAAGAGAATCGACTTCTCGTTCTATTCCCATGTTCCATTTCATTTGTAGCTCTTTCTATATAGAGGAGAACCAGCATGAAAGAGATTTCTGGTAAAAATTCATTTTATAGGATATTTTGTGTATATGTGTGCATGTGTATGAGAGAGACAGAGGAACTGAGAGCTAGAAAGAAAGAATGATAATTTGTGATAGATTTGCATCTATGAAATGAAGAGCTACAAAATTCAGGTGGATTTGTTTTGAATTTTATTTTTTTAATCAAAATTCAATTTTCAGCTACCTTTGATTTAAAAATAAAATAAAAGTTATCAAATTTTAATTCTGGAGCTCTTCACCCACTTTAGGGCAGAGGAGATAAAGCATCTGAGACTGTTGGAAGTGAGCTGGCTTCCCAAACTTAACTAGTTAGTGGCAAAGTTGAGGCAAGCATACCCAGTGTTCACCTGCTTTTGTTTCTGGGGTTCTCTAAGCAGCAGCAGCCACAGGTGACCCAGAACCTGCTCTTAGCAGCCCTAAGGAAAGTAAGGGCCCTTCTAAAATAGGTGTTTGAAATAGCTGTTCTCAGCAAGAGAAGGGTGGCTGCCAGGGCTGTGATGCTCATCTCTGCATCACAGAAATGTGTCTGTCCTCTCCCTTAAACTCTCAGCTAAAATAATACTTTCCTAAAAAGGTCTTTGAGTTCAGGGTAGAGGGCATCATGCTTCATTCTACCAAGTGGCTTTACAAGATTTCTATAAGCAGGAGGCTCAGAAAACATTACTTTGTAAGTACGAAATCAGCTTCAGGCAGAACCAAGTGACAAGAAGACTTTTTAGTACTATCTTCAAGTGCTTATGAAATTGACATTTTCATCAAAAAGTATTTGTTAAGGACCTGAGAACTCTGAGAACCTGAGATACACTGAGAACTCTGCACAGAGATATGAAAAAACAGCCTTGAGGGGCTTCCAATATTGCCAATCCCATTGGCCAGCCAGAACTATACATAAAAGGTAAGAAGCAGCCAAACCGGCCTGTACAAGTGCAAGATACAGGGCAAGAAAAATAAATGCTTGAGGAATTCATAGGAGGGAGGGATAAATGGGGCTGTGAGAGAGAGTTGCATGGAAAAAGTCAACTCCTAAGCGATGCCTTAAATGATTTATATGACAAGAGTAGAAAAGGAATGGCATTTCAACTGGGAAACAGGGTCAGCAAATATGCAAAGCTCAGAATGTGTATCTGGAGATAATGAGCAGACCAGTTTGGTTGGGCTAGAGAACATCTGTAGGGACTAGTTGGCAACAAACTTAGAAAAATTGCTGGACAAAATTCTTTGAAGGACAACAATGCCAGATAAAAGAAACTAAAGGCAATGAAGAACTATTAAAGTTTTGTGGGTAGGTGAATGGAATGTCAAAGTGATTTAGGAAGATTAATCTGGTGGAAGTACAAAATGCAGATTGAAGGGCAAAAGATGGAAAGCAGTGAGAATAGATGGAGACTATTTTTATAGTCTAGACATGAGACAATGAGAGCCTAGAGATAGAAATAAAGCATATAAACAAAGAATATTTTGAAGTAAGTGACTGTGGACTTGGTAACTCAATTAAATTTCGGTTAGGAAAGATGAGTCAGATTTAAACAGACTGAATTTCACATAGAAAATGCCTAAAGGCCAACCTAGCTTTAGAGACCAATGTTTAGAAGTGATATCAAAGATGGAGACAAGATGTAGCAGTGATGGTTGACTTACGGAAGTGAATGAGTCCTCTTGGGGAGAGAATGGTTCATTTATACTGAACATATATTAATAAAAGGAATGGTGGAAAAGTAAAGACCAGTATCATGGCTTTTTGGAAGCATAGTAGCAAGTGACTGAGTTTGCCAATTTCCACCTGTATTTACTTGAACTGTCTGTTTTCTGAGGCTTCCTAATGATCCAAGACTGACGACAGTGGCCAAGAGTCATTCACAGTTGAGCTCATAGTCTATCACTCTGTAAGTGAAACCTGAGCAGTTGGAAACCCTGGTGACTTGGCCAATGTCTTCCAGTGCTCAAGAGTCTTAAAACTCTCTTCTGAAGAATGTGTTGAACACATATTGAAGTCCCCTATACAGTTTTCAATATGATGTATGTGATGATTTCTCTAAATGAGGGAAAAAAAAAAGTCTGGATGATTATCTAAATGTGCAATAAAATGTCAGTGGAGGAAAAATGATACTAGCTGGAATTATTCTCAATATTATAATATAGATATAAAATAATTCCTAATAATAATAGTAAATACTAGAACCATATGCCATGCCCAGGCTAAGAGATTTATAAATTTCTAGTTTAATTCTAAAAAAGTAGAGATACTAGTTTATACATGAGAAAACTGAAGCACAGAGAGTTTACACTTGACCTAGATCATACAGATAGGAAATGGCGGACCGTTATCTACTATAATCTATGACAAGAAACCAACATCTACTCCATTCATTGTCATCAATCAATCAAACCTCTAACTTGAGAATTCAGTATAACAATTCTATTGTTAAAAACAAAACACAGATGAGTCAAGTACATACATACATACACACACACACACACACACAAATATATATGCGAAGATTAGTAGGAGAGGAAGGACTAATTGTTATTTTTAACTAAAATATGACACAATCCAAGAAACCTTTTTATAAAGCTACTCTTAGTAAGGACTCATACTTCCAGTTAATTTAACAAAAAGGCATTATAAAGTTAAGGTTCTTCATAGGAATGATGGTTACATTTCAAAACTCATATGAGATGGACATCAGCATCACTAATGTCTCCACATATACAATTTCTAGCAAAACATAGCCCATTTACGAGAAGTGCAGAAATGTTGTTAAACTTAATTAGATCTAATTGTCACACTTTCATTAGCTATTAGCATTATGTAAAGATAAACTAATGCATAATGAGTTCTTTCATTGTCACATAATTATAATTTTAATGATTACATTATGACCATTATAATACAGTGCATATTTTCAATTTTCCCATTAGTGGGCAATTATTTATAAGGTTTTCTATTACAATCTGTCCATAGAGACCAAGTTATTAATGCCTCCATTTTCCTATAATGATGACCACAGTGTTAAAATCAATATGATGGCCACAGGGAGAACGGCAAAACAACGTGGAAAGAACAACAAAACTACAACCATGAAGTAGGCTCATTCAGCACATGCCTGAGGAAATCTTAAGATGGAGAAAAATAACATATTAATATTCTTCCAAGAAGTTCTAGTTTACAAGGTTTTCTCAAGTATAATTTTTCTCATTTTTTGTGACCTTAAGTCCCCAACTCTTTCCTAAGACAGTTTCCATGATATAAAATATTCAAAAGCCTAGCCTTTGAAAAATGTCTTAAAGAGTTTTCACCATTCAGAGAATTAGATTAAAATCCCACAAAGTCATTTCTGGAAAGTTTTTTGAATTGTTCAATTTCAGGGTTGTATGTCAGGAAGTAAGATGCTGATGAACTGTATGATTCATCCTCAAAGATGATGAAGAGTGGGAGAAATTTATTATAACAAAGGAAAAGGGCAGTGTGATTGGATAGTGATTATGGCAACAAGGGGCTGCGTGTAGGTCCTGAAAATAATAACAATAATAATAGTAACAACATCTAATAGAGGATTTGCTTTTGTCCACTAACTCTGAGAATAAACAGATCTCCTCACTATTCTTTGTGTGAACACTGAGACTATTTGGTGGACTTAGAGAGATGTCCAGAATTATTCAAAGACATTTAGGAATGTGGCTTACTATACACACCTGGCCTTAGTTGGTTGCATTAAGTGATTCTGAGGTCTCACGTGGAGACAAGACAGGCCCTTTGGGGCTTTTTGTAGCCCTGTGAAACTATGTATTTGTCTCCCCCAACTGCAATGGGGTTGTCTCAGTTATCTCTGAATTCCTGGCAACTTACACTGTAAAAATTTTGTGGCAGAAATTAATGAACTAGTTAGATTTAAGCCCAAAAGTTCAAAATAGCTCATATCATCCAACTTGATGGTAAAACTAACCTGATTTTAATATTGACCAGTGTCCCTCCCCGAGAAAAACTGTTGGTCCAGGTTCTCAATAGATATGTACTCATATAGTTTGGAGATATGACTAATTTTTTGTTTTTTCCATGGAGGAGAATCAAGAATCCTTGCACTTACTGTGTCATAGGTTCTCCAGGGATAGGAATGTGTAAGACACACTTGGGGAACTCTTTAAATGCAGAGCCATTCTCAGAAGTTCTGAATCCACAGGGCTGAGAGGCTATCTTTCTAGCAGAACCCTCCAGAAGATTCTGAAGCAGATGGTCCCCAGAGCACATTTGAGAAATACTGAACCTGGTGCTCAACTCAGTGATGGTGGTCCTTGTGAGCCAGTAAACATTACACTAGCCTAGGATTCAGAAGACCACCCGAATGAAGTTTCACCACAAGAGGTGGGACCTTGAGAAAGTCACTCGATTAGCCCTGGTCTTAGGTTTCCTTACCCATTAAATAAGTGTGTTGTGCTCACTTCTGAGTTTCCCTGCTGAGATCTCTGTACCACTAAGGAGACCATGAAATTGGCAATGGAGATTCTTGAGCTATGTATGAAATTCCAAAAAGCCAAACAGTAACCATTTGTTTACCCAATACAAAATCTTCTTTGAAACATCTACTTTTTTGGATTAAATTATATCACCTCAGTGTTCCCCTGGTTATCAGAATCTCTCATGAAAGTTAAACATTCAGGTGCCACATAACAACGTTTCAGTCAGAGATGATCCGCATATATGACCATGGTTTCAGAGGATTATAAATAGAGCTGAAAAATTCCTATAGCCTACTGATGTCATAACTGTCATAGCATCACAGTACAACGCATTACTCATGTGTTTGTGGTGATGCTGGTTTAGGTAAACCTACTGCACGTTCAGCCATATAAAAGTATAACACATACAATTATGTACAGTACATAATACTTGACAATGATAATAAACAACTATGTTACTGGGCTTATGTATTTACTGTACTTTTCATCATTATTTTATTTATTTATTTATTTTTATTATACTTTAAGTTCTAGGGTACATGTGCACAACGTGCAGGTTGGTTACATATGTATACATGTGCCATGTTGGTGCGCTGCACCCATTAACTCGTCATTTACATTAAGTATATCTCCTAATGCTATCACTCCCCGCTCTCCCCTCCCCACATTAGGCCCCAGTGTGTGATGTTCCCCTTCCTGTGTCCAAGTGATCTCATTGTTCAATTCCCACCTATGAGTGAGAACATGTGGTGTTTCGTTTTCTGTTCTTGTGATAGTTTGCTGAGAATGATGGTTTCCAGCTGCATCCATGTCCCTACAAAGGACACAAACTCATCTTTTATATGGTTGCATAGTATTTCATGGTGTATATGTGCCACATTTTCCTAATCCAGTTTGTCACTGATGGACATTTGGGTTGATTCCAAGTCTTTGCTATTGTGAATAGTGTTGCAATAAACATATGTGTGCATGTGTCATTATAGCAGCATGATTTATAATCCTTTGGGTATATACCCAGCAATGGGATGGCTGGGTCAAATGGTATTTCTAGTTCTAGATCCTTGAGGAATTGCCACACTGTTTTCCACAATGGCTGAACTAGTTTACAGTCCCACCAACAGTGTAAAAGTGTTCCTATTTCTCCACATCCTCTCCAGCACCTGTTGTTTCCTGATTTTTTTAATTGCCATTCTAACTGGTGTGAGATGGTATCTTATTGTGGTTTTGATTTACATTTCTCTGATGGTGAGTGATGACGAGCATTTTTTCATGTGTCCGTTGGCTGTATGAATGTCTTCTTTTGAGAAGTGTCTGTTCATATCCTTTGCCCACTTTTGGATGGGGTTGTTTGTTTTTTTCTTGTAAATTTGATTGAGTTCTTTGTAGGTTCTGGATATTAGCCCTTTGTCAGATGAGTAGATTGCAAAAATTTTCTCCTGTTCTGTAGGTTGCCTGTTCACTCTGATGGTAGTTTCTTTTGCTGTGCAGAAGCTCTTTAGTTTAATTAGATCTCATTTGTCAATTTTGGCTTTTGTTGCCATTGCTTTTGGTGTTTTAGACATGAAGTCCTTGCCCATGCTTATGTCCTGAATGGTATTACCTAGGTTTTCTTCTAGGGTTTTTATGGTTTTAGGTCTAACATTTAAGTCTTTAATCCATCTTGAATTAATTTTCAAATAAGGAGTAAGGAAAGGATCCAGTTTCAGCTTTCTACTTATGGCTAGCCAATTTTCCCAGCACCATTTATTAAATAGGGAATCCTTTCCCCATTTCTTGTTTTTGTAAGGTTTGTCAAAGATCAGATGGCTGTAGATGTGTGGTATTATTTCTGAGGGCTCTGTTCTGTTCCATTGGTCTATATCTCTGTTTTGGTACCAGTACCATGCTGTTTTGGTTACTGTAGCCTTGTAGTATAGTTTGAAGTCAGGTAGCATGATGCCTCCAGCTTTGTTCTTTTGACTTAGGATTGTCTTGGCAATGCGGGGTCTTTTTTGTTTCCATATGAACTTTAAAGCAGTTTTTTCCAATTCTGTGAAGAAACTCATTGGTAGCTTGATGGGGATGGCATTGAATCTATAAATTACCTTGGGCAGTATGGCCATTTTTACAATATTGATTCTTCCTATCCATGAGCATGGTATGTTCTTCCATATGGTTGTGTCCTCTTTTATTTCACTGAGCAGTGGTTTGTAGTTCTCCTTGAAGAGGTCCTTTACATCCCTTGGAAGTTGGATTCCTAGGTATTTTATTTTCTTTGAAGCTATTGTGAATGGGAGTTCAGTCATAATTTGGCTCTCTGTTTGTCTGTTACTGGTATATAAGAATGCTTGTGATTTTTGCACATTGATTTTGTATCCTGAGACTTTGCTGAAGTTGCTTATCAGCTTAAGGAGATTCTGGGCTGAGATGATGGGGTTTTCTAAATATACAATCATGTCATCTGCAAACAGGGACAATTTGACTTCTTCTTTTCCTAACTGAATACCCTTGATTTCTTCCACTTGCCTGATTGCCCTAGCCAGAACTTCCAACACTATGTTGAATAGGCGTGGTGAGAGAGGGCATCCCTGTCTTGTGCCAGTTTTCAAAGGGAATGCTTCCAGTTTTTGCCCATTCAGTATGATATTGGCTGTGGGTTTGTCATAAATAGTTCTTATTATTTTGAGATACATTCCATCAATACCGAATTTACTGAGAGTTTTTAGCATTAAGGGCTATCGAATTTTGTCAAAGGTCTTTTCTGATCTATTGAGATAATCATGTGGCTTTTGTCTTTGGTTCTGTTTATATGCTGGATTACGTTTATTGATTTGTGTATGTTGAACCAGCCTTGCATCCCAGGGAGGAAGCTCACTTCATCATGGCAGATAAGCTTTTGGATGTGCTGCTGGATCCAGTTTGCCAGTATTTTATTGAGGATTTTTGCATCAATGCTGATCAGGGATATTGGTCTAAAATTCTGTTTTTGTTGTGTCTCTGCCAGGTTTTGGTAACAGGATGATGTTAGCATCATAAAATGAGTCAGGGAGGATTCCCTCTTTTTCTATTGATTGGAATAGTTTCAGAAGGAATGGTACTAGTTCCTCCTTGTATCTCTGGTAGCATTTGGCTGTGAATCTGTTTGGTCCTGGACTTTTTTTTGGTTGGTAGGCTATTAATTATTGCCTCAATTTCAGAGCCTGTATTGGTCTATTCAGGGATTCAATTTCTTCCTGGTTTAGTCTTGGGAGAGTGTAAGTGTCCAGGAAATTATCCATTTCTTCTAGGTTTTCTAGTTTATTTGCGTAGAGGTGTTTATAGTATTCTCTGATGGTAGTTTGTATTTCTGTGGGGTTGGTGGTGACATCCCCTTTATCATTTTTTATTGCGTCTATTTGATTCTTCTCTCTTTTCTTCTTTAATAGTCTTGCTAGCGGTCTATCAATTTTGTTGATCTTTTCAAAAAACCAGCTCCTGGATTCATTGATTTTTTGGAGGGGTTTTTGTGTCTCTATCTCCTTGAGTTCTGCTCTGATCTTAGTTATTTCTTGCCTTCTGCTAGCTTTTGAGTGTGTTTGCTCTTGCTTCTCTAGTTCTTTTAATTGTGATGTTAGGGTGTCAATTTTAGATCTTTCCTGCTTTCTCTTGTGGGCATTTAGTGCTATAAATTTCCCTCTACACTCTGCTTGAAATGTGTCCCAGAGATTCTGGTATGTTGTATCTTTGTTCTCATTGGTTTCAAAGAACATCTTTACTTCTGCCTTCATTTTATTATGTACCCAGTAGTCATTCAGGAGAAGGTTGTTCAGTTTCCATGTAGTTGAGCGGTTTTGATTGAGTTTCTTAGTCTTGAGTTCTAGTTTAATTGCACTGTGGTCTGAGAGACAGTTTGTTATAATTTCTATTCTTTTACCTTTGCTGAAGAGTGCTTTACTTCCAACTATATGGTCAATTTTGGAATAAGTGTGATGTGGTTTGGAGAAGAATGTATATTCTGTTGATTTGGGGTGGAGAGTTCTGTAGATGTCTATTAGGTCCGCTTAGTGCAGAGTTGAGTTCAATTCCTGGATATCCTTGTTAACTTTCTGTCTCATTGTTCTGTCTAATGTTGACAGTGGGGTGTTAAAGTCTCCCGTTATTACTGTATGGGAGTCTAAGTCTCTTTGTAAGTCTCTAAGGACTTGCTTTATGAATCTGGGTGCTCCTGTATTGAGTGCATGTATATTTAGGATAGTTAGCTCTTCCTGATGAATTGATCCCTTTACCATTATGTAATGGCCTTCTTTGTCTCTTTTGATCTTTGATGGCTTAAAGTCTGTTTTATCAGAGACTAGGATTGTGACTCCTGCTTTTTGTTGTTTTCCATTTGCTTGGTAGATCTTCCTCCTTGTTTTCCTTGCTTGGTCGATTGCTTTATGTTGAGCAATCTACAGTCTTTATGTTGAGAGACACATGCATGTGTCTCTGCATGTGAGATGGGTCTCCTGAATACAGCAAACTGATGGGTCTTCACTCTTTATCCAATTTGCCTGTCTGTGTCTCTTAATTAGACCATTTAGTCCATTTACATTTAAGGTTAATATTGTTATATGTGAACTTGATCCTGTCATTATGATATTAGCTGGTTATTTTGCTCATTAGTTGATGCAGTTTCTTCCTAGCATCAATGGACTTTACGTTTTGGTATGTTTTTGCAATGGCTGGTACCGGTTGTTCCTTTCCATGCTTAGTGCTTCCTTCAGGAGCTCTTGTAGGGCAGGCCTGGTGGTGACAAAATCTCTAAGCATTTGCTTGTCTGTAAAGGATTTAATTTCTCCTTCGCTTATGAAACTTAGTTTGGCTGGATATGAAATTCTGGGTTGAAATTTCTTTTCTTTAAGAATGTTGAATATTGGCCCCCACTCTCTTCTGGCTTGTAGAGTTTCTGCCGACAGATCTGCTGTTAGTCTGATGGGCTTCGCTTTGTGGGTAACCTGACTTTTCTCTCTGGCTGCCCTTAACATTTTTTCCTTCATTTCAACTTTGGTGAATCTGACAATGATGTGTCTTGGAGTTGCTCTTCTCGAGGAGTATCTTTGTGGCGTTCTCTGTATTTCCTGAATTTGAATGTTGGCCTGCCTTACTAGGTTGGGGAAGTTCTCCTGGATGATATCCTGCAGAGTGTTTTCCAAATTGGTTCCATTTTCTCCGTCACTTTCAGGCACCCCAATCAGACGTAGATTTGGTCTTTTCACATAATCCCATATTTCTTGGAGGCTTTGTTCATTTCTTTTTACTCTTTTTTCTCTATACTTCTCTTCTCACTTCATTTCATTCATTTGATCTTCAATCACTGTTACTCTTTCTTCTAGTTGATCGAGTTGGTTACTGAAGCTTGTGCATTTGTCATGTAGTTCTCATGTCATGGTTTTCATCTCTATCAGTTCTTTTAAAGTCTTCTCTGCATTGATTATTCTAGTTATCCATTCATCCATTCTTTTTTCAAGGTTTTTAGTTTATTTGCGCTGGTTACATAGTTCCTCCTTTAACTCTGAGAAGTCTGATCGCCCAAAGCCTTCTTTTCTCAACTCGTTAAAGTCATTCTCCGTTCGGCTTTGTTCTGTTGCTGGTAATGAGCTGCGTTCCTTTGGAGGGGGAGATGCGGTCTGATTTTTTGAATTTCCAGCTTTTCTGCACTGCTTTTTCCCCATCTTTGTGGTTTTACGTGCCTTTGGTCTTCGATGATGGTGATGTACTGATGGGGTTTTGGTGTAGGTGTCCTTCCTGTTTGTTAGTTTTCCTTCTAACAGTCAAGACCCTCAGCTGTAGGTCTGTTGGAGTTTGCTTGAGGTCCACTCCAGACCCTGTTTGCTTGGGTATCAGCTGTGGAGGCTGCAGAAGATAGAATATTGTTGAACAGTGAGTGTTGCTGTCTGATTCTTGCTCTGGAAGCTTAGACTCAGGGGTGTACCCAGCGGTGTGAGGTGTGAGGTGTTGGTCTGCACCTAGTGGGGGATGTCTTCCAGTTAGGCTACTCAGGGATCAGGGACCCACTTGAGCAGGCAGTCTGTCTGTTCTCAGATCTCAACCTCTGTGTTGGGAGAACCACTGCTCTCTTCAAAGCTGTCAGACAGGGACTTTTATATCTGCAGAGGTTTCTGCTGCTTTTTGTTTAGCTATGCCCTGTCCCCAGAGGTGGAATCTACAGATGCAGGCAGGCCTTCTAGAGCGGTGGTGGGCTCCACCCAATTGGAGCTTCCAGGCGGCTTTGTTTGCCTACTTAAGCCTCAGCAATGGGGAGCACCCCTCCCCCAGCCTCGCTGTCACCTTGCAGTTAGATCTCAGACTGCTGTGCTAGCAATGAAGGAGGCTCTGTGGGCATGGGACCCTCCAGGCCAGGTGTGGGATATAATCTCCTGGTGTGCCGTTTGCTAAGACCCTTGGGAAAGTGCTGTATTAGGGTGGGAGTTACCAGATTTTCCAGGTGTTGTGTCTCCATTTCCCTTGGCTAGGAAAAGGAATTCCCTTCCCCCTTGCACTTCCCAGGTGAGGTGATGCCTTGCCTGCTTCAGCTCTCGCTGGTTCGGCTGCACCCGTGGACCAGCATGGACTGTCGGATACGCCCCAGTGAGAGGAACCGGGTACCTCAGTTGAAAATGCAGAAATTACCCGTCTTCTGTGTTGCTCACACTGGGAGCTGGAGGCTGGAGCTGTTCCTATTCAACCATCTTGGGTGCCCCCACCTCAGGCTCCTTCATCATTATTTTAGAGTGATATGTGTGTGTGTGTGTGTGTGTGTGTGTGTGTATATATATATTTATTTCTGTAAATATATATGAGTGATATATATATATATATATATATATATATATATATATCTGTAAAACAGCTGCAGGCAGGTCTTTCAGGCAGTATTCTAGAAGAAGGCATTGCTATCATAGGAGATGACATTTCCATACACATTATTGTCTCTGAAGATTTCCAGCAGGACAAGATATGAAAGTGGAAGACAGTGATAATGGTGATGCTGACCCTGTGTAAGCCTAGGATAAAGAACTAACAATACCCGACAGCCTCATGTTACCCACTCAACAACTGGGTAGTGTCACCTATGTGTGTCAGATGCTATTTGAGGGGGCAGAGAGGTAAACAACAAGTTATGCCCTCATGGTGCTTACAGTCTAATAACGAAGACAGACTATAGTAAACACATATCAGGCCATAACAAGTAACATAAAGGAAAATAGAGTTTGAGAAGCAGAAAAGGGATAGTTGGGGGTGGGAGAGTGTTGTCAAAAAAGGGCTGTCTTATAAGGTGACATTTGAATCAAGACCTAAAGAAAATAGGGCAAAAGTCATGTAGATTTCTGGAGGGACTCCAGAAATCCTGAGTTATAGAGTATATGCTTTTCCAAAGAGGAAGATGATTCATCGTCTATATTATCATAAACTTTACTTAAGCTAACATATTTATGAGCTCATGTTCTGGGCAGACTCCAGGATTATAGACAAAGCACAAGGTCTTGATTTCTTAACAGGGTTGTGGGGAACACAGTGAAATCTCTAGTCCATTGATTATCTGACACTGAGGTAAAGCCTGGATTTTGTCACAATACTTATTTTTGCTGCCTCAAGAACACCTCAAGTTCACTTTCTATCCTTGTAGTCAAGATATTTTTAGTTCACTTTGCAATTTCGTCTCTCTTGGCAGGGTTTCTCAGTTACTTTCATTTCTTCTCTACTGACATCCTGATGAGCATGGTTTATAAATATTAAAAATAAGGAGGTGAGACCAGATGCAAAGAACCTGCCAAAAAAATGCCAGAAGTTCCGATAAGTTCCCAGTAAAATTAGAGAATGTGTTTCAGGTATCAGTGGATTCCCCACATCTAGAACAATGACACCTAGTTAGCACCCCGGGGATATGTGCTCAAGGAATGTTTGTAAAAGACTGCATTTCTGTGCTGCCTATCTCAAACCAAAATAAAAGCTCTGCCTAAATAGAAGAGCTTGGTGTGACTGTACGTGGGTGAGGGCGTATGGTTGTATGTTAGTAAACAGGATGTTTTCTATCTTTTATGAGAAACGCAGCAGCTGCTAGCTATGCTCCTAATAGGGGAAGCTGCTACTTTAGAATCCTTGAAAGCCCCTATTTGCATAGGCACTATACAGAAGGCAGACATTAGAAATGAAAACAGTATCCGATCACCAAATCTCACTGGCACTGAAAAGTTCCGCCTCTAGTTTGTGATTTTTGAAATGTGGATGTGCTGACAACAAAATTAACTTCTCCAAAGAGCTGAGAACTCTCATCATCCCTCTCACTATAATTTACATGACTTGACAAAATTAAACTGTTATTTTCATCGGGGTGATCTGCAAAATCATAAAATGATGTGTATTTTTGGGAATGTCTAATTAACTCTCCTTAGTTCCACTGAGGTTTCAGCTACGAATATAAGCATTGCAAATATCATGGAGGTGTTCACATCTAGCTTTAGCAACCACAAAGAGACTCAAAGGACTCAAAAGAAAAATCTCTTTAGAAATCAGACAAGGATGAGAATTCAAATCAAATGGTGAACCTATGGGGTAAAATCAAGTATACACTGATTTGCCAAAACTTGCCTTGCATCAAATAGCAAGAAATACTTTAATAGGTGAAGCCAATATCAAAACAGCAGAATTACAGACCTATACACAGAAGTCCATCTCTAGTGACAGTTTTAATCACAAACATTAAAATCGACCAAGCTGTTTGTCACAAAAGTTTGCTTTAACTTTTATATAATATAATCAGCAACTGAAGCAAGAGCCACATTTCCTCAACAATTGCCAGCACCTTGTGTCATACTTATAAATAATGGGCTACTCCTATTGAGCACCATCTGCTTAATAGAGAAAAATGTTCATCTTAATTAGGAAACTCTTCTTATTATTTAATATTTATTGAACACCCACAATGTGCTTGGCAGCAAAAGCACCAGAAACACGATCTTTGCCCACCAAGAATCCACCTGCTAAGGAAATATGATGAACCAGTTATATAGTAATTTCTGTTTTTTAACACATTTTATGTATCTCTTTCCAGATGACAGAACTGCCAATGGTTCACTTTTGGAAGGGTCTTCTCGCCTAATTAAGGTGGGATGGCGAGCTGTCAGATGAGTAATGAGTGAAGTAAAGATAAAGAGAAAATAAAGAGCAAATTAATTACAATCACTATGAAGCAAAAGTGAAATTTGCTCAATGGAGTAAAATTTAATGTACTCCTAAATAAAACCAACTGTGTTTGCTATGAACTCACAGGTTAAGACTAGAAGACATATCAGAAATATAGAACATGTCATGAAAAAGTCACCTTGGAACAGCAACCATTCTTTGTTTTGCATTTACCTTCACAGCTTCTGTGCCTCCACAATGATACAGCTGATACAGTGTAGGACACTCATCTCATTACAAGGATATTAGCACCTTGGTTAGTAAAGATTTAATGGTCAAAAATCTACTATCAACTAGAAAAGTTAAGATAGATTGACAATCCTTCCCAGAAGCTCCCAACTATATCCCCTTCTCTCTCTACTACCCTCCAATCAACAAAAGTTCAAGATAATTTCATAAGTTTAATATTAAAACTGTGTAGAGAAGTATTTTAGCAGAGAACAAACAACCTATTCACATCAGAAGAATGTTACTACATGCCTGTAATAGTGCCTTTGCATGAGTTATCTAGTAATAACTTTAGTTGTCCTTTTAGTGACGATTATAAAGAAAAAGAAAATATGTTTTTGCTCCAATTGTTGAATATCTCAGTTAAAACTTTTTTCCAGGTTCTAAATTTTAACCAGTTCTCTGCTCTGCATGGTTTCCATGTTTCTCTAAAGGGTTGCCCATCCATTTTGCCAGTAGAGCTTAATAAATGTTTCTGTTCTTTTTCAATGCTTTTCATTAAATCATATGCTTCCTTCATTCCACCTTCTTCATAAAAAAGCATACAATAAATGAAAAAGAATGCTTGACTTTGGTCGTAATATTCCTTTCTTTTGTCCTCAGGTTTCACCGTTTCTCATAAATCAGCAATGCCAATACCAGGGCTAGAAACTCCAGGGAAATGGCCCTAGTTATCCATTTCTAACCCAGTAAGTTAGAGGATTGAATGTTATTTGTGATCTTCAATTTATAGATATACTTCCTAGATAAATACTTCACCCAGATAACATAGGCAAAAAAGAAATTACATATTACTGGAGGTAATTCTGTGATGATGGCAGTTGTCAAACGGTGCTAATCTGAACTACATGGCAGAAGGAAAATGACTAGCTCATACATTGTCAGGGTAATAAATACCTAATGAGCAAAATTGTAAAGCAAATAGTAGGTTGAACATACACCCAAATGTTGATTCTTGACTCAAAAGTCAGAGACCAGAATGATTTGTCTCTCTGTCTAGAATGATGGAGCATCACTCCCTTATAAGCTAATGAGCAGCACCATCTGGTATAATTACAGAGGAGCAAGATCTTAAGAAAGTGAAGAATAAAATGACAGAGCTGCAGTAGGACTTTCACAGGAGGTTAAAAAACTCTTCACCATGAAAAATATCATAACAAAAATAACTGTAGATGTTTGTGCAACAATATGCCAACAGAATAAAGATTATAGGACCAAATGTTCAAAATAATTGAATGTGACTTGATATCTTAGAATTCTCTACCATGGTGGTTCTTAAAGTGTGATCCCAGGACCAGCAGTAACAGTACCTGGAATTGCATTAGAAATGCAAACTCCTGGGCCTCAATCCCAGAACACCAACTCAGAAAGTCCAGGAATGAGCCCAGCAATCTGTGTTTTAATCAGCACCCTGTGTAATTCTCATGCAAGCTCACGTTTGAGAACTGCTGTTCTACTAATCCAAATAAGAATGAGAGATTTTTGCTGTTTCTCCCGGACACCAAAGAAATCAGAAATCAATTCTGTTTAAACAACTGGTCCACGTGCTGAAGAATAAAAATCAGTCAGACCAGTTCCTTGAGTGAAATGATGATCTCTTGGATAAGACAGCTCTAATACTAGCACCTTTTTATAAATCAACAGCAGAAAAAACAGCCTTAAACTTATAACTTAATTGCACTGTTTTTGAGTGGATGTATTTTTTTCTTTAAGCGATTAAAGACCTCCATGATAACTTTTTGCAAGTTTGGCTGAATCCTTTATTTAATTGTTTTTCTACCTCTAGGTCATTTATTTAGCAAATATTGAGTGTCTACTACACAACATATATTCTTCTAGGTGCTTGAGCTATATTAGTGAACAAAACAATGATCCTTGACCTTAGAGAACTTATATCCCAGTAGGAGAAATACACAGAAAACATTAAAAATTAAAATAAGTAAGTACATTATATAGAATGTTAGAAGGTAATGCTATGAGAGAAAAAAGCAAAATAGAACAAGGTAAGGAAAATTGGGAATGCTGGGTATGTGAGGTAAGGATTTCAATTTTGAATGCTATCATGGTAGACTCATCAGAAGTGATTGGAAAGTCACTGTAAACATGTGTTTTTATTCTAAGGAAAATGGAGGACTATTGCAGGATTTTGAGCAGGAGAGTGACATGATCTGAATATGCCAGAAATGCTTTCATTAATTTTCCTCTTAGTCTATATACAAATTTATTCTTCATTTATGCAGTTGGTTGAAAGACACCACTACCAATTTTTTCTTTTCTTTATGTTCATCATGAAGGCATTAAAAAGCAAGGCAATTTATTTTCTTTGTTACCAAAGAAGAAAATATTTTCTGGAGGGCAATTTAAAGATAAAGTTTGGTAGAGAAGCTCAGGTTGTTTTATGAGAGTTTTCAGTTCTCCTTTACTTGGGTATTTTGTTTTCTGGCTTCTGTGGTGGTGCTTATATTTGCCTCCTGAAGCCCAAGACTATAACTTTGACTTTGGGTACTAGGGTTTGCTTTCTCACGAGGCAAGTGACAGCTAACAGCATTGGGAGTGAAGCCTTGGAATTTGCCTCACAACTGAAGTGAAACTAAAATGGAAACCTGTGTTTGAAGAATGGCTCTGCCAGTTACTTATTAAAAACCCAGCGCCCAACCACAAAAACCCTAGAGAAGGTAATAGATTTGCCAGCCTTTGGGTAAAATAAAGCAAGAGGTGGTCTCTCTAAATAGAACTGTAGAAACTTTTCTATGAAAATTCAATCCTAGAACTTGCCTCTTTGGCATTGCTGTGACCCTTCTATGCTGAAAAACAGTGTTTTGAAATTCACTAGTATTTCAACAAACAGCAAAGGGACTTTTAAGTTTAAAAAAGATATTAAGTGTTATTTCTTTTATTCATCCATTTATTTATTCATTCACCCATTAAATGTTTACTCAATACCTATTAAAGTCAAGCATTATGTCAAGGTGCTTGGAAAAATAAGGCTGGTGTTCCCTCAAATAGTTTATGTACCACTTGAAGAGATTAAACATAAATAGCAATAATCCATGGTAGAAAGTGATTATTTCTATAAAAAGGAAGTCCATAACCCTATGGTTTTCAGGGGAAGTATGAATTCTGTAGGGATATTACAAAAGGCTTCATGAAAAGGTAACATTTGACTTGTTCATAAAGTATGGCCTGCATGTGTGTGTATGGTGATGGGGGAAAGTGCAATATAGGCAGAGGGAACTAGCTCTGCCAAAACATAGAGGTAGGACTAGATAAGTAGTCATGTATGTGCGAGGTAAAGAAGACCTAAACGAGCACTGGTAGTGATAATAATAGAACAAAGAAAAGGAATTATTGCTGAAGTCAATTCAAGGACACTTGAAACATCTGTGGGCCCTTTAACCGAAAGACAGAGAGTGAAAATAATACATTCTTTTGGTACTGTATTTTATGGCAAACCACCGCTATGCTAGGTCTAAGAATAAAATGGAGATGGGCGTAGTCCCTGTCCTTAGGAAATGTGTTGTTCAGTGAAAGAAATGAACAAACATAATTCAGATACACAAGTCTCTAGCTGAATTCTTAAGGACTTCTCTGAGCCCCATTATTAATTTGCTGAGGAAAAGGGCAGGATCACAAAGTTAGTATCCAACGGATTAGGATCCAAGCAGATTACCAAGCTATTTGGGAAAGAGATATTCTTGACTTATGTATTTATTTGGTTCAAGAAACAATGAATGTCTTTTACTTTGTTAATAGCACAACTCAAAGTGCCATCTGCGGATGAACAGGATTGGCCAGGCCTGGAAACTTGTTAGAAATGAAAATTCTCAGGCCCTGCCTCAAATCATGTGGGTCAGCAGGTGGCTTGATGTACATTGAAGTTTGAAAAGCACTGTACTGATCTAGAGGACTTACTCTTCACTAAGAAAAGGAGCTAAGGGGTTTTTCTCTGTCCGCTCGGGGCACCCCTCCCTCTGTCTCTGTATGGGGAGCTTTTTCCTTCTTTCTTGCCTATTAAACTTTCTGCTCCTTGAAACTAAAAAAAAAAAGAAAAAAGAAAAAAAGAAAACAAAAAAACAAGAACAAAAGAAGGCAAGAAAAAGAGCTAAGTAGAGGAGTCTACGTAGGTCAGTAATACCATATCTAATAAGAAGTCTGTTTACAGAGAAGCAAAAATTCAATTCAGCAAACATCTGTAGAGCTCTTATAACATCCCCGACACAGTGAAAGGTATTTTGAAATATTTGCCCAAGCATTTAAAAATTTAGTAGTACAGATGGGCGTAGTATAGGATGAAAATTCTCAAAACAACCAACTCTGTCTTAGGAAGAGTCAAGCATCCAAGAATAGAGAAAAAACAGAGATTGCTGCTGGCTCATATGTTTTAAAGACAAGAATGTAACTATCCCTAATTGTCTTAATTTTGAACTAAACTTGGAGAATGAGGCATAGTTCAAAAAAATATCTAAGGAGAGGAGAAATAATTGTAAGAGGGAAGTAAGTCAACTGCAGAGATAGATCCCATGATACATAAATAAATAAACCCTTTAAAGCCCGTATAAAATTTAAAAGTCTGGATATATTTTAAAGAAGCTTCTCATTTAAGGCCTACTTTTGCCTTTGAGTTTCACACCCTTTGGGGGGTTTAAAAGCCACTACATCGAGAGAACTGTTGAGCATACCTGTCTACTGGGATTTTTTTTCTATATAGTATAATTTGTCTGAGCATCTGGCCTTCTGTCAAGTCACCCTCTGGCCCAGAGAACTTTATTTCACTCAGTAGATTGCTTGCAAGTCTTGATTTCCACAACCACGGATGTTCTGCACAGCTTTTTGCTTTAAAACATGATCACTGAACTTGAGATGTTGTTCCTGTTTTAATCCTAAATTGTCTTGTCAAATATATCAGTTTCATCCAGTGTATTCGTATATGTGTGTGAGTGTGCACACATGGGTGTTTTTAAACACATGAAAGGTTTGTACTGATATCTTTATAAATTACAAATGCCCCCCTACCTCCCATTATTAAAATAGATCGTTCCTTTTTTTTTTGAATTTTTAATTTCCAGCACACATGTATTACAGAGGAGGCCTAATGTAGGTCACTGAATGCCATCATAAATAATGGTAAAAGTGAAATTCCCCTGTTTCATAATGCTTGTTAGCATGAAAACACAACCCTGGATGCAGTATTACGCTTTTTTACTAAGGAGTCCTACGGATCTGCCCATGATTGCTGCATGAACTTTTTGTTTCTGCCAAATTCACCAGCTGGGGTGGGGACATTAATTCATTTTAACAGAGGTTTGTCAGCGTTGCTCCCAAAAAAGGTGCTGAGATAATTATATTTGCAAAGACCGTCTTCAAAATGAAAAACAAAACAAAAAAAGAGAAAATACTGTTTTTAATACTGTCTTTCAAATAAGATTGTTATACTTTGCCTATGTTCTCTTGGTCAAAGTTTTCCTGGGGTTAGCAGGTATGTATTCTGAGTTAGGAACAACCAGACATCTTTGTTTGTGGAATCTAGGTATGGCATTTCTTTGGGCAAACTATGCACATTTCTGTACCCCATGGCTGACTCTAAGATAAAGCTAGCATAGTTGTTTTATTTTGGTTTTGGTTTTTGCCCTCCACCTTCCTGCTACACTGTGTGTGTGAAGGCAGCTTCCTTTTGTGTTGACAGAGGGACTTATAAGAGGATTTCCAAATTTTCAAGGAAGAAGACTTGAAACACCTTTCCACTCTAGATATTACTAAAGGTTTGCAAACCTGAGGGATGAGAGCCAATTTCATCTCTATACTTGACCACACAATGACACAAGAAACTTTCAAAATGGCCAAACTGAAATAGCAAAACCTAGGCTGCCCTTAAAACCCTTGCTAGCTTATAAAACTGTCACCCCCAAAGATAGCGAGGAATGACACATCGCTGATTTCTTTTTCCCTCCTTAAGGTTGAGTGGGAATGGATGGAGCAGGCTGGCAAAGATGAGCCAGGTAGAGATCTTGATACTGTATCTACAAATCAGTGTCCCATTTTGTGTTTTTAGAAATTGATTTTGTGCATTCTGTTTCCTAAACAGTCTTTAAAAATGACTCCCTTTCTTTTCATCCTCTTCGCCTGAGGCAGGAACATCTTGAAACATTGATTCTATTTGCTGCTAGCTTTCATTAATTTCATCCATCCCTGAAGGTGGAGCCACATTGGCACCAGCTAATTAAGACCTATTTAGGGCAGCTCAGAATCCTTTATCAGCCCAGAATTAGCTTTGCTCTTTTAATGGGGACTATCGCTTTCTCAATTATTACTTAATTAAATAATGTGCCTATATTTGCAAGCATATTTCTAAAGTGAAATCCAAGCTGCCATTGCCCACCTACCCACAGGAAAGCAAAATAGCTCACATTGGCTCTCAACTGCTTCTCTAGAAAGTTAACATTCCTTTTGCATATGTGTGTGCCAGGAACATGATCACATTCTTCAATGTTAAGTGTGGCACAATGTGCCGCTGTCAGCCCTACAGCATTTCTATAATATTTCAGTCTTAAGATGTATTAATGCAAATGTGTAAATGTCAGTAGGCTAGTATTATTTATGCATACCAATCATTCAAGGGGAAGAGGTATTTTGGTCCAGATTGTTTTGAATATAAAACCATTAATTTCAAAGATTTCTGGAAGAAATGAAAGTTCTGTAGAATTCACAATACTTGTTTTCCAGAAGTATATTTGGTAGGTGACAATCTAAAAGTGACCACTAACTAATGAACCTAGAATTAAAAAAGAAAAAATAAAGAAAAAGAAAAAAAAAACTGGGTCCCAGAAGATATAGACAGAAAGGGAAAGCAGCCTTCTCTTTCTGCTCTCTTAGCCTTTCCCACAAGGTCACCCTGTCTAATTGACAAGCCAAATAATTTTAGACAGTAACTAAAAAAAAGGCAAATTAAATTCCATTTGCTTCAAAAAAGGTATTCCAATATGCTTGTGAGTTGGCCTAAACTTATTCTAAGACATTTGAATGATATACATATTTCTTCTACTGCTTCATGTTTCCTCAATGAGGAATTCCTTAAGACGAAAAATACAATGCTGGCTGGGCGTGGTGGCTCATACCTGTAATCCCAACACTTTGGAAGCCCTAGGCAGGTGGATCACGAGGTCAGGAGTTCGGGACTAGCCTGGCCAATATGGTGAAACCCCATCTCTACTAAAAATACAAAAATTAACCAGGCATGGTGGTGCATGCCTGTAGTCCCAGGTACTCAGGAGGTTGAGGCAGAGGAATCGCTTGAACCTGGGAGGCAGAGGTTGCAGTGAGCAGAGACCACACCACTGCACTCCAGCCTGGGTGACAGAGTGAGACTCCATCTCAAAAAAAACACAAAACAAAACTCCACAATACTTGGAAAAGTGAAAACATGCCCACCTTAAATGGAAAGGCTATATATTTATTTAAAGCATTTTTACAATTTTAAGAAGCAAGCTGAGAAGCAAAGTTTTCTTTGAGGAACTCCATGTAATCATTTTCCTATCATGAATCACTTTAACTACTAGTGACATATTTTTTAAATTCTATAAATTATATATAATAATGATGACATTGTCTCTATGTTAAAAACTTGATAATGAAAATAAGTACTTGCTAAAAAGTTCTAATAAGTACAGGCAAATCAAACAAAATAGCTTTACAATTAAAGCAAAATTAAATGGACACCCCTTATTCTCCATTTCCTCATGCCTGCAGTGATGTATACCACTGAATTCACTCCTATTTACTTAGGAAAAAAATGTCAAAAACTTTTTTGGAGACTATAACCAACATATACTTTGTGAGCACAGATCCACACAAATGCTTGCCATTCAAATGTTCTTTGATGCAAAATATCCTTAAAGTGTTTACCATAATTATATTGCTTGTTGTGCTGTTATTCTTACTCTAAGATTAGTGTGTGTGTGTGTGTGTGTGTGTGTGTCTGTGTGTGTGTATGTGTTGTGGAATAAAGCAGATGAATAAGTACATTGAAATCTCTGAGACCTGTGATTGTCAGCATGGTAAAAAGAAGGAACAGATGTAGAATAGAGGATGTAAACTTAAAACCTATTAGCCCTGGATTTGAATTGAAAGTTTCGGTTTGAACTCATAATGATTTTATCTTTAAACAATATACACAGTATATATTGTTTATATGCTAGCTCTGTCTACTGTAAAGCCCAAGAAACAAAGACCAACCCAGTAGCAATGAGCAGCCATGGTGCTAATATTACGCTCTCTTAACTACTAAAAGAAACTGACGTTCTTTGGAGAAATGTCTGAATGCAGGTCTGCCTCGGAATACGTACAACAAAAGCCTGAAACATCCCATAATACTAGGAAACAAAGAAGCTATCAAAGGCTACTAAGTCATGTCAAAAGGACTCAAAGCCAATTTGAAGAGGTTCCCATAGGCCAAAATAGGACAATCTGAGCATAAGGGTATAATTTTAATAAATTTTAATAAATTAAAATACTTCAAGTATGTTTAAGTCTGTACGTTAATATGTAAATATCAATAATACTGGTCACCTATAGAGAATGCGAGGAAACTAGTACATTAAAACTGGTAAAGAAAGAGGAGAAGAGTATTGGTTTCTATCTCCTAGTAACCAAATGAATAAGAGGGTAAATTACTCTTAATAAAGTATATCAGCTAATGAATAAAAAGGATATGATGAAATAGCACCATTGTGCAATCCTAATAAATTATTTTATCTGGCAAATAATCATTAATGGTATCTAACATAAAAAATAGAAAATTAGAGAGTATTTCTCCTGAGAGAAGAACCACCTAATGGTTTTGGCAAAAAAAAAAAAAAAAAAAAAAACTGATCCCAACCAAGCCTCAATACACAAATATCAGTGTAGAAGAAAAAGAAAGAACATGGGAATGTGATTAACAAATCTAGATTGCGGAAAACTCTATACAACTAATGCCTAGGTTTCTTCAACAACAGATAGAGAAGGAGACAGAATAGAGAAGGAGAGACAGGGAAGTAGCTATACAGGTTAGGAGAAATATAAGACACATATCAATCAATTAGTATGTATGAACCTTATGCTAATCCTAATTAAAACAAACTATGAAAAATATACCAATGAGACAATTGAGAAATTTGAAAACTAAATATATAATGATATTATGGCAGAATTGTTGATTTTTATGTAGAGGAATGGTATTGTATTAATTTTAAGAATCTTTATCTTTTAGAGATATACACCAAAATATTTATAAATAAAATTATATGATATCTGAGATTTGTTTCAACATAATCTTTGGTGAGAGAGAAAGTGTGTAGGGGTATAGATGAAACCATACTGGTCATGGATTTATAATTATTCAAGCTAAGTGGTGGTTATACAGAGGCTCATTATACCACTAGTGTCTCTACTTTATAAGTTTGACATTTTCCTTCATGAAAAGTTGAATAATATATTCTAGTTTGAAATTTGACAATGAATATCAGATTGCCATGGGAAATTCTTAGACAAGAAAAGTCTTTAACATAGGTGTCATTAGGATATAGACTGGGAACAGCAGCTTCTGAGGTCATTTTGGTCAACATTTTGTTACCCAACCAGGCTCTACTTAAATCACCCGTTCTGTCCATTTCTAAAACACTAGCATAGTTGTCTTCTCTTGTCTGGTTGGAGTAGTCAGTGAAGTAACCAGACAGAAATAGACTCAGTGAGAAACATAAGAATGCACCATAAACTGAAACCATATTTCGGTTTCTTCAACTCTCATTTTGGTAACTCTACCAATCGAATGACACCCAGCAAATTAACTTTATCAACTGAGTAAAATTACTAGTAATTTTCCTACTATACAGCTTTCTTCATCATGGCCAGTAAGAAAATGATCTCCCAAAGCTATTCTCTCCCAGTTCTTTTACAATTTACAAATATTGATGGTGTTGTCTCCATGAAAGCTCATGATAAAAGTCAATGTGAAATAAACACATAAAAACATGAACCAACAGCATGCAAAGCTCTTCTCTGATACCCCTCCCCCCACCACCAAATGACTCTAGGGCTTATAGTTATGTCTGGGTGATATCTTGGGGTTAACTCTAATGAAAAGCCAAATACATCTCATTAATTGCAATGCTCTGGGCTGATGAGAGACAAGAAATTTCCAAAGCCCTTTGTGAATAGGCTTCATATTTATATAGAATAGTGTGACATATGACCATATTTCTTTGAAGTGCCATACCTATTCCTTTCATCTCTACTGCCTGTCATTTTGGACAGTTTATGCTACATTGACTCAAATCTCACCTTTGGGATTGTTCTTACTAAGTCATATAGTCGGAGGAACTAGTATTTCATGGCTATTTCTGTCTTGTATTTCATATGAAGCTGTGTATTTTTGGCGCTCAGAAGTACAAAATGTTAAATTCAGATCAACCCACATTACCAAAGGAGAGTTGATCCACCTAAGATTTTTAAATAATCATCAGCATTCAAATGACATCCAGAGATATCAGAAACTGCACCCCCCTAAGCACATATCTCAATACAGTTAAAAGCTTAGATTTGATAATATTGTATAGTGAAATACATATACTTTGAATAAATTGGAATGCTAATATTGGAACTATAGCAGATGCTCAATTTAACCATGATATTGCACAAATAAGCAAAATTCACAGATAATTTAAAACTTTAGCTATTGGTTTCAATATCTTCCTTTAGCAGTTCTTTATTAGTGCTAGATATAAGAACCAAGATTGATTTGTAATTCCTGTTTTCTCTATTTTGTAGTTATCTTTCTAAAAAGGAAGAAAAAGTGGCACACAATCCAATTACAGGAGAGATGAGGGAGCTGGAAATGGAGCAAACAGAGGACATAGGACAAGGAAGGGGAGGGGAAAGAATGAAGCAATCAGGCTTCAAGGGAACAAAGTGGGAAGTGTAGTTTACAGAATGCTACACAAAAAATATGGATGTAATAAAAAATGCAAATTGGTTTTTGGATAATTGAATGAATGGTATTTATAACTCATTTATTTCAAAGAATTCCACTGCTAATGATTTTAAGTGACATATAATTTCAATATGGTATTCTGCTAAACAAGTCAGACACCAAGTTATGATGTTCAGGATCACAGTGCCTATTTGCATGCAAAAAGCTACACGATCTTATTGGAGAATCAATAGCCTGTTCTGTTTGTGGTCTCAGGTAAAATTTTGGCAAAATTCCCAGAGGAGTTTAGACTAATGCATAATCCTAAAGTTCCTTACCATTACTAGGTTTTGAAACAGAAATGTTTAGGCTTCCTCTTTCAGCTGAAATCCAACTTAATCAATAGGAAATGGAACAAAATAAGAAAAAATCAAAAGATACCTCGGGGAAGTATCCAATATTTCTTGGAGACTCAAACCAATCAGAATGGAAAGAACAGGAGGTAGCATAGGTGGAACACATGAGACCTCAGGCTGGCTTATCAAGTAATCATAATAGTCAGAACATATAACAATCGGCTTAAAAAATAACTGTTTATTTTACATCTTGCAAAAGGAATCAGCAAAGATATAGCATAAAAGATAATAAAAGACAAAAAAGCTGCTTCAGAGAAGACTCACCTGTCTTTTCCAGTTTCCTTCTTAAAAACTCCATCACAGTAACTCATGCGCTTCTCTGTGGTCACATATATTTGAGCATTCGGATAGACATCAACTGTCTTTTTCAACATGTTGTAAACGATGCCATTGCCATCTTTCCTCATATTGCGGAAAGGGCCCCAAATAACATAAATAGTAGCATTCGCTTCCTTGAAAAAATAATCAGGGTTTTTTAGCAAAAGAGGAACGCTGGTATGGGACACAACTCGAATCATGGTCATGTGGCCAACGTCTTCTTCATACCCCTTGGTGGGGGCATTGTTCATTCTCCAAATGCAGGAGGATCGATCTATCTCATTTCCTACCTTCTGGCCAACCATCTGACCTGAGTTTGACACTATGGCACAAAGGTCACAGTCCAGTTGCAAAGGCTGAAAAATAGAGAAAGAAGGTATGTAAATTAATAAATTCCACTTAGTGAAACAAATTCCTCTGGGAAAACAAAAGTTCAGATATTGTATAATTACCAAATATGGATGTATCTCTAAAGTGCCTACAAATACCAAACCTACAGCCTCTGCCACAGATTATCAAGTTAACAGCATGCTTCCATTCAAAAAGAAAACGTATACTGTCAAAAAATAATTTTAATTCCTATAATCCCCATGGGCTGATTTAAAATTATAGGCAAAAATAGTTATTTGTTTTCCACTCTAAATGATAAATATTTTTATTCAGAACTGCAATTTCAGGTGAAATAAGAAAATATGAAAAGATTTGATCTTTGTAATAAGGTTGGTGGCTATAAAAGAAATGCAAAAGAAACATATCCAGGGATCAATTATGTATTTTGCTTGTATGCATGAATGGTTATGAGCAATTAATAAAAATATGAAGAGTTCAGCAAGCAATGAGGTTACAAAAGAGATTTTTGGAACCAGTAACTACTTAAGATAAGTCCCAGGCTAGCAGAAATATTACAGAGACCCTTTAGAGATTCCCTCAAGTCATCATGTTAATTGACTTGTGTGTTTATGTTTATCCTAGATGGATAAGGAAAGGCTTCCTTTTAGATGAGAAGGTATATACAAAGGCAGTCTCTAGAGCTAGTCTAAGTCCCTTTCTCCCTTTTTATTTAACCACGGAGATAACAGAGACTTGTAGAAGTTAAGCATCAGCTTTCAGGACTTGGAGATGATAAAACTGCAGTGTTAGATTCAAATCTAGATCCTCTAACTCTAAGCCCACTGCCCTTTCCATTATTGCTTGCTTTCAGTTGTCCTAAAACAACCAAATAAATTGCTTTTGCTGCTTCTTTCCCACATAGTCACCCTTTCTTTTAAAACAGTAATAAAGAAGCAATGTGCTTTGTTGATATACATCTTTCTCATCTCCCTTCTATGAGATTCCACATTTTGTATCTGACATTCGATCTTGAATTTTTATTGTGCCTGTTGGTGAGTAGCCTCTCTCAACTGGGTACTGTCCTTGTTTTATGTATTGTGTTGGATTATGTCTGTCAACTAGACAGTAAACTATGTCAGAACAATGTCTATCTTCTTCATTTTAACCTCATTCCCCCATTAGTCCCTGAAATACATTAAAGACTCAATCGGTTAAGTTAGGAAGTGAAAGCAATTGAATTAAAATAATTACATTGAGAGATAAGCTACTGCATAAAAATCAACCAGTTAGTCATCATACAGCTGTAACATCATTGTTCCTATCCATGGTAGGCACTCACAGCAGTCACAGAGCACCTACGATGTTTCAGGTACAGTTCCAGGGGTTAGAGTTCAGCAGTGAAAACTATAAACAAAAATTCCTGTTCTCATAGAGCTTATATTCAAGTTGGGCACAGGAGAAAGGCAATAAATAAATATCATACCATGTAATATGTTAAATTTGGCTAAGTACTAAATAGAGAAAATTAAAGCAGGAAAGGACGTTAGGAGGTATGTGTGTGCAAGTGTGTGTGTGTGTGTGTGTGTGTGACAGAGAGAGAGAGAGAGAGAGAGAGAGAGAGAGAGAGAGAGAGAGAGTTGGTGGAGTAATCAGAAAAAGACCTTGCTGAGAAAATAATATTTGAGGAAAGACTTGAATGAAGTGAAAGAGTTGGTCATGAGCATATTTAGGAAAAAAGCATTCCTGCAGAGAAAATGCAAAAACCAATGCAAATACCCTGAGGTAGGAAAGGAATACTAGGAAGAGCAATGTAGCCTGGCAGAGCCAGTGGGGAGAGCCAAGTAGGTACTGAGGCCAGACAGATAGCAGGTTAGAAATCACTTAGGGCCTTTCACTTTGTGTGAGATGAAGCGCCATTGAAGGGCTCTGGACAGAGGAATGACTGAACTGAGTTGTAACAGCTTTGGCAGCTGTGTGGAAAGTTGATAAAAAGGAGGCCAGGGTGGAAGCGGGGGATTAGGCTGCTGCTACAATCCCAGCAAGAGAGGATAGTGATGTGGGCCACACTGAGTAGCAAAGGAGATGGAGAGAAGCTGCTTATGTTCTGGAAATATTCTGAAGATACAGCCTATTGAATTGACCATAGATTGAAGGTGGGATGTAAGAGAAAGACAGGAGTCACGGACAGTTAGCTCCAGGTTTTCAGCCTAAGCAACTGGAAGGCTGAAATGTCCTTCAACTGAGAAGGAAAGAAGCCTTTAGGAGAGCAGGATCTGGGAGGAAGATCAGGAGCTCATTTTCAGACCATTTAGATTTGAGGTGCCTGAACACAGACTCTTAAGTCAAATGTTATAACAAGCTACTCAAACTGCTTCAAGAACTTTTTCCCCCTAATTAGTAAAGTAATATGGGAAACTCAAAACACTAAAAATAAAAAGGATAAAATGATAAAAAAAACTCTCCATATTCTCATAATTCAATAACACTACACCTATTTTTGTCATTTTTTTCCTTTCTACAGATATTATTTTAGACAGGTTGAGAAATGCCCTTTATATAATTTGGCCACTTTGGTTTCTTACTTAATGAGAAACCATTAATCGAAAATCATCAACCTTTCCCATGTCAGCCCTTAGAGATAGTTTTAATGCCTGCTCAAGATTCCATTATATGGATATACCATATGTACCAATTTGTCTACTGCTGGGCATTTAGCTATTATCTGTTTTTTTCTACTATAAAAAAGTGCTTTGATAAACATCCTTGTGCTTCCTCCTGCATTTTGGATGCTAACAGTTATTACATTAACTTAAATTAGTTTCTTTTATTTCATTTTTATTTGTACTCCTATAAAATGTGCTAGACTGACAAAGGCGTCTGTTTATTTGAAATGTCAAAGATAAAACTTTTGAAAAAAACTTGACTTGCAGAATGCACAAAGGCCCATTTCTGAGTTGTCTTAAAACTCTGCTATTAAAAGGACTATTTATCACCCCTGTCACAGTAAGGTTTCTCAACTAATATGAGTAGCAGGTGGTCCAGGCATCAGATGAGAATAAGTCCATACAAAGTGAGTGAGTGTATTGGGACACTTGGAAAAGAGAGTTTCATAGATTGGTGCCATAGCGAAGACTTCACCAATGACCAAAATGGAGGCACAAGGAGGTGTGCTTTGGGGTCAGGCATTGATTTAAGACCCTTCCTCATCCTCTTAGGAGCCTACGTTCTTTTACACAATAGAGAAGAACATAATATTCTTCTTGCCAGACGATTTGCAGCAGAGCCTGACATCCATTACTCTTAGCTGAGTCCTCCAATTCACTTAGAGTCATGCACATCAATGCCTGATTTAAATTGTGTGTGTCATATGGCATACTCCAACTTATCACCAAGATGCATATGGTGCGGGGGGTTACATTCCATTTACTATTCTAAGTTGCTTCATTGTATAATAAAAGCAGGGTTGGGGTACAGCCTCCACGAATTTAAACAATCAAAAAGAAGAAAAAGAAAAAGCCTTGGATATGTTCGAATCTATAAAATGCAGTAAGTTACACTGAATTTCCTATTCATTATAATGAATTAGCCAGTTTTGCTGTAACAAGGCTTAATTTAACTAATAAGAATCAGCATACTGGTCTCACTTGACAATTGTAACCTCTGAAAGTGATCAATTAAGACATCACAATCTGTTTCATGACAACATATTGGGATGCCACAGCTGTGCAGATTATGAGGTCAGCAGCTAACTAACAACTTGAGGGCAAACACTGGGAACAACAGCCTTTTGTTTATGTGACAAATATGTCGTTGGGCAGAATATTATGAATGCAACGGTTTTGAGGGTAGATGGTGATCTATAAAATTGCCACTTTGTTTTTTTGTTTAACTATTCACTTGACCCTACTGTCACCATGGCCATCATCTTAAGAGACGTTTATACTTCTTGGTCTATACTTCTGGGTAATAGTTTTGCCTAGCCATCTGCCTTCCTGAATAAGGTACCAGGAGACATGGATGAACATGATAATTGCTCTATTTTACCACTTACTTGCAGGAACCATTTTCTAAGTATGACAAGAGTGTGGGGGCCAGATGAAGGAAACATTCCTAATCACAATCAGGAGCTTCAGGTAGCACAAAAAGTTTGCTTGCAAAGCCCAAGGGTCTCATTTATATATCTGAAGGCACCTTCAAACTACAGTATGCTATAATAAAAATAAAGAAATACCTAGGCACAAATGGACAATTTGACCCAAAATCTGCTCTTATCTAGTTATCTCAGTTTTTTTTTTTTTATTAACTTTATTGCTACGTCTTTTGATCTCAACTTTCTTTGTTAAAGTGTACTGTTATTTCTTGAACTCATTTATATTACCGGATTTGGGGGCTTTGCTTGGAAATTTATTCCATATGTCTTCACTTACTCAGTTCTGCTTCAGTAAGCAGTTATTCTTTCTTTCTAGACTGAGGCCCGGGATTTTCCAAGACCTTTGTTAAGATTTATCTGGTTCCACTTTATTAAGCCACATCTAAATTTTGAATTCTCCCTTTATAGTTGAATTGTATCTATTTTTTGCTTTTTTCATTAAAAACAAACTTGTCTTCTTCATCTTGTCTCTTGTGCACTCAAAACATCTTTGAAAATATCTTGTATATTCAAAATACTTTCACTGGGCTTCAGCTGTGTCTATAAACTGAGAGCAACACAAATATTCAGCCAACCCTGTCTGGGTCCCTGTGTCCTTGTTAAAAAAAGTCCACACATGTCAAACACTTCCTTTTATTTAAGGTCTAAAATATTGATTTCTCTTTTATGGTAACAGCACTATATTTGTTTTGGCTATTTTCTTCCTCTGCCAAAGTATACTAACTCTATACCAGCACATTTGGTTTCAAAACCATCAGCTTGGGAGGAGTTAAGAATTTGGTGATATCTATTGAACAACCACATAGTTTTTATTTAGCACCTATTCTGTGCAAAGCATTGTGAAGAGTAAAATAATTTTAAAATTCTAATCAGTGTGAACTTAATCTCAGTACACAGCACTAAGCTGTGTGGGGGAGTTTCATGATCAACTAGAGTCAATTCGTATGCTGTTTTAGAAGCCTAAGGGATGGCTTTGTAAAACAAGTCATTTCTCTGCTAAAATGAATCATGACATTTTGCCACCTTACAGGAAAATATGACTTCATTATTGGCTGGGGCACAGGTAGAGGGTGAGAGAAAGAGGAAGGGAAGAAACAGTACCAGAGAGACCTACAAGTATAGCGTAGTAGATTTTTTGATATACACATGATTGAATGCCTATTACAGGTCAGTCCTCTTTCTCAGTACTTTATTACATTATTCCACATAATTTTCATGGTAGATTTTTCAAGCTACCTTATTTTATTTTCCATTACTGAGTTGAGGAAGTTGAGATAAACGTGATGTCCAAAGGACATTAGATATCTTTCAGGTTAAAAAGAAGAGCATATGTTATCTTTCAGAAAATGCACTCACAGCAGCATTAGGAAATGTGGAATATCAAAGAAACAATTATTACTGATTTTCACTATTCTTAATATACATATATGCAAACACCTCAAATCTTGTTCACTATTATATTTAAATTATTTTAATTAAATCATAGATTAATGCTTTAAACATGCTTATAATCAATAATCTCACCAAAATTATTTGCATGTGAGCATAAATAAACTTTCCTTTTTGGCAATAGGGCTAGCATGACATAAAAAATTATTGAAAATGTTTTTCTTGATATTTTCAGCTTGAAATATAGCTGAAATTTCAGTCTAAGAGAAACTAATCATGACCAATTTTATTAGTTTTTAAATGGTCCTTCACATCTGCTTACTCAATTTGCTTTTCAAACTGTTTCTTTCACAACAGCAGTGAAAGATTCTCAAGCAATAAATAATTACCATCCATGTCGGGGAAAAAAGACCATGGCAGATGATACTATTTTCTAAAGTGGTCTCCAGGACTAAAGGGAATAATACCTCCCCACTGCCCAAAAGCTTCCTTCAGAAATTCACTTTAGAAACTCACACTGGCCATTTGCAAGCCCTTGGAAATCCGTGTTCTTTGAAGACTGTCAAGAGGTCTCTAACACGTGAATGACTCTTCTCTTCTATGAGGATCCAGGACAACGGCTGGCTGGGGTACTATGTTCACACGATGGGTCTTTTTATACCATGCCTGTTTTTATTTTTATTTTATTATAAGCATGAGTATTTGAGAGGCATGCAAATGAATTCTGCTTTTAAAAATACTGAAGAATTTAAGTACAGAGGAATTAATTCCCTGTGAAGGTCCTATGTTCTCTGACACTGTAGAGTGGGGGCAAAGTGTAGATATTCTTAACTCTTTCTAAGAGTCTCTAGCATTTTTATAATTACTCAGCCTTATTTCCTCATTTGTAAACAATATATTTTATTGATATAGATTCCAGAAATCAATTTACCATGATATGCTTAACCAATTCTTTCCTGGTTAAGAGAGAAAGTGGGTGAGAGTGAGAGAAGGGGGTGGGGGGGAGAGAGAGAGAGAGAGAGAGGGCCAAAACTGACAGGTTATTCACCCTGACTGGCAAGTTTCACCTCTCGTTGACTCAGAGTCACTTTTCTCTTTAAATTAGTACACATACAGTAAAAGAACCCTTATGTTCCTCTGTTCTAAATTCATACCCCCACACACACACATGCACGTGCACACACACACACCTGTTACCTTCACTTAGCTGATGTGATTGCTCACTCTCCTAGGCCAGTTTCATCCTTACCAACCACCCTGGGAAAACTATCCCTCTCTCTTCTTCGGATATGAACCTGACAAATTGCCCTATCCTTTCTGAATGATATATTGGGACAACTGCCAAGCACTTTACATTTTAATCAGTAAGAAAAATGTAATATTTAACCTTTACTTTCTTCTCTCTGAATAAGCTTATAGACAATAGAATAGATAATTAAAATTTGTGAAATAAAACTTGCAAAACAGTGGTTTCCACAGCAAAAAGGAACAGCCATGTACGAAAGGTCACCTGTCAACTAGTTCTAGTTATTAAATCTCTGCATTTATCACTAAGGTGGCTCCATGGAAAACGAAGGTCAAGACATTAAATTATGAAACAGTCAGGATTAGAAAAGGTCACCCAAAATTCAAGTAAAATTTAACCAAACTTGCTAATTCTATACCCTCAAAGCAAGTAGAAACAGCCAGATTTGAAACACAACATTGGATAGCTCTAATCTATCTTTCTACTGTAGCCCCATCTAGAAAATGAATTTCTATTGGATATCTTGAAGTCTAAAATAAAACTTGTTTATCTCAAGTAAAAACAAGAACTTCAATGAGTATTTCTAAATGAAAATCATTTCAACTGAACCAGCATAAATTATTAAAAACATTGTTTTACACTACTCTAATAGTTCCTTTCATTTCAACCATAAGGAGCCATTTTAAAAATTGGAGATGGGACACTCCTGACACCTTAAATACTTTACAGAACAATTAGCAACTCACCACTCACTAATTTACTACTTTAATGTTGAAACAAAAAAGATCTTTGCTTTTCATTATCCAATTTGAATGAATTTGAACAAAGCAGGTTGAACAAAGCTCCAGAGACACACTCTTCAGTTTGCTGTCATTTATTCCTCTGCTCTTCCTGAATGTCTTTAGAGTTTTAGTTTTAGAGTCTTCAACATGTATAATGACGCCATTGGGGAATAGATTTTGCCTTTATTCTCCTTGATGTTCTTTTTGAGGTCTTTTAAGTGAAAGGTACAAAAGAGGCATTAACAATCTGGCATTGTTTTTATTGCTTGACAAAGAAAAAAATGTATTTTAATTTTTCCCGTGTTTCAGGAATGATTAAGCAAGCTGTTTTCATCTACACTGAGTCACTTTCAGCAGACCTCTAACTGTGAGCAAAGAATTGTGAAGACTGTTCTAGAGAGAAATCAACACAGTGCAGCCAAGCTCACCTGTAAATGTACTTCCTTGCCCCTCCACAAACCAGCACCTTCCAGTTAATGCAGCTTTCTAAAGCAATGTGTATAAATCACACAGCACATAAAAAGACAGATTTGATAACTGACAGTTTAGCTCTGACTCTCTGTGGATTTGGGATGTGGCATTTACCTTGGTTCCTACCTGGTGACATTAAATCTAAGCATAAAACTTAATATGGGGGTGCATAAAAATGTTAATGTCAAGAAATAATCCTACAACAGGCAACATAAAGCTATGTTTCTCAGTTGCCATATATAACGTGCTCCCTTTATTTGGAAGTTCCACTAGGGAATGGATCTGCATAAACATGTAGATGTGCCAGAGGAACACAACTTGTTTTCTCCAGACTGAGAGGTAAAAACCACGTTTTCTCCAACCAAGAAAGAATTTTCTAATATGGATGTGAATTATGGTAATAATTCATATTCCATTATTACTATTAGGTCACAGTAAAACTTGGATAATTTTATGGCCAACTTACCTCTAGATTTTTTTCTTCTTTCAGGAGGATGATCTCCTCAGGACCTGCTGCTAAAATGCCATACAGGAATGTCACGTAAAGAAGGTAAGAAAACTGATTCTTGCTATATGGTATTAGTGTAATAGAATGTCACTCAACTAGGAATATAGTTTTCAACTGACTATACATTACAATGACCAGGAGAACTTTTAAAAATGGCAATGGCTCGAGTCCACCCCTGACCAAATAAGACACACAATTTTTGAAGATGGCACCTGCACATAATACTTTTTTTAAAGTTCCACATATGATTCCAACAGATGCCTAGGTTTGAGAAACATTCTCCTAGAAGAATTAAAAACAATTAAGAGAGGAGACCATAATGTTTGATCAAAGGGATGAAAACAAAACAATACATTTGAATCCCTGGTGAAGATGCTGGGGTAGGAAATCCTTCCAGGTATCCTTCAAATACCACCAGATTGGCAAGAAGCACTTACACACGAAGTCAGCCCTAGAAGTCAGACATTTTGAAGAGCAAATGGAGAGGATACTGGAAGTCTGCATGTAGTGCCAAGCATGAGAACTTCTATTTCCTACAGAGTTATTGTTAATTATACAGCATTAGAGGCTTTATCAATGCTCTGGCTAGAATTTTCTTTGGAGATAAGGAAAATCATACTACCTAATAAACTCTCTTAATTTTCATGTGTGATTCCTGCCAGCATATAAAGCTAGTGGTAAACGAACAGTCATTGCCATTCACTCGATACAGATTTTTTTTTTTTTCTTTCTGGGCTGGAGGATACTTTAAGAGTTTATAGTTTGAGAGGAGGAGGTTGGTAGAGATGGAGTGTTTGAAAATACAAGAGAAGGAGCACTGATGGAGTGAGAATACATGGGAAATAAGACTGAAAAATGTAAGCATATAGTTGGATTGATACCCTTTGGAAGGGCAGAAATACATCTTTCTTGGAAACAGGAAGAATGAATCAAGAATGAGAGAAGAAACAGGTTACTTTATAAGAAAGGACTCAACTAGATTCACTCTAGGTTCTCGTATATTTCCAAAAGGAAGCAAGTGTTAATTGATGAGAGATAGGGTACTTAGAGGTACAGTTAACAGACTTCAAAATAGGATGAACTTTTGAGAAAGAGAATACTTTGAGCAAGAGAGTTGAGAATAAAAATGACTGCAAATGATGTTTCAGCTAGAATTTACAAACTATAGATATGCGATGAACCTACTGTAAGGTATGTATTCTGCCTCCATAATATTCAGGAGCACAGAGGCAAGAATGAAGAAAGTCGCTAGTCAGGAGATTATTCAGTACAGCGCACAGTGTACTGAAAGCTGAACGTTGGAAGCTGAGAAATAGTCATGGGCACTAGCAACCTGGATTCCACACTGAAAGTGGAAGAAAATGGTGGCAAAATGAGTGAATGGAAAAGATAGGGAAGCATGACTGTCTTAGTGGGGTTATGTACATTCCTTGGAGACAAGGAGAGATATATTTACATTGTATATTCTAAGACTAGGCTTATTTTAGGAATAAGGAGAAGAATGTGGCTTGCATAAACTTTGAGTTAAAGGTCTGTGATTGCAACTGGGATAGGCTCCAGGAAAGCTGTACTGTAAGATATGCCTCATAGTTTCAAGAGGAAAACCCAAAGTACAGAAGATATTCAACTTCATTATTGTTAAAAAGTACCATCATGAGAAGTTTGACTTCAATAATGTTAACTTTCAAAATTCAGAGCGCCCTTCTATGGAAGATTACTTAGCTGGGAAAAAAATATAAAAATTCATCTCTAAACCATCAAAGACTTAACAAGATAGTAAGAAATTACCAGCCCAGAGAAGACCAGAGCTCACTAACAGTAAAGTCTGCTTTTGCCCTAGGGGCATTAGTGATTCTGGAAGGAATAGGTGAGCTCTGTTTCTGGAAGCATGTTGGGCCTAGAAGAATAGAAATCAGAATCCAGAGCCCAAGGGTAAACAAACATTCACTTTGAACTAGGATTACTAGATGTATTGTAAGATTAAGTCTGAACTGGAAATAAACCAGTCTTATAAAATCCATCAACCTATTTTATGTCAATTTGTTGTGTCTGATAACCTCAGTTTTGAAAATTTTATTGTGTGTTCCTGAACTTCTATTGACTTTACACACCTAGAACAACCAAAGAAAAATCTTCTCTGGAGGAAGATAATATCATCCTAGGTCTCAAATCATTGTTACAAATAAAGTTTTAAGCATAATGCCCAAAACACAATTAAAAACTTCAGATATAAAAAGAAACAAACCACCATTAAAGAAAACCAACAAAAATACATAAAAGCTCCACAAATGGAATTACAGGATGTAGACTAAAACAATCATGTTTACAATGTTCAAGGAGATAGGATCAAGTGAAAAATTTGGCAGAGAATTGAAAACTATAAAAAGTGACGGAGCAGATGTGTAAAATAGTTACTTAGAAGTTTGAGAATTGATAAATATAATACATGAAATAAAGAACTCAAATGAATTTAACAGCAAATTAGATAAAGCTAAAGAAAGAATTAATGTAAGAGAAAATAGAAGCAAGTACTCAGAATGAAACATGAGATTTTAAACACTAAGGTAAGAGACTCAATACAATGAGAAGGACTACTATACATTTATTTGAAATCTCAGAGGGAGAGAAGAGATACAATGGATAAAGGCAAGTCAGTGAAAATTTTTCAGAATTTATGAGAATTCAGTAATCCAAAAGGCTCAATTACTCTCAAATAAAATAAATCCACACGTAAACATATTATAGTAAAGCTTCATCAAACAAAAACAAAGAAGAAATTTTATAATTAAAATTATAAAATAGCACACAACTTGAGAGGAGGTATAAAGTTAGAAGTGTTTTAAGTATCTTCCATTGTCATGCGAAGAGGGTAAATGTACTAAAAATAACATTACACTTTCTTTTCTTTTTTTGATGGAGTTTCACTCTTGTCACCCAGGCTGGAGTGCAGTGGCGCGATCTCAGCTCACTGCAACCTCCGCCTCCCAGGTTCAAGAGATTCTCCTGCCTCAGACTCCTGAGTAGCTGAGTAGCTGGGATTACAGGTGCCCACTACCACGCCCAGCTAATTTTTCTATTTTTGGTAGAGACGAGGTTTCACCATGTTGGCCAGGCTGGTCTCAAACTCCTGACCTCAGGTGATCTGCTTGCCTCAGCCTCCCGAAGTGCTGGGATTTCAGGTGTGAGCCACCGCACCTGGCCTAACGTTACACTTTCTAAGAGAGCAGCAGTTTTCAAACTTTTGGTCCCCAATCTCACTTGTATTCTTAACAATCATTGTTATTTTCCTGAAGTGACAGGCCCACTTCATTCATTTTTGAGAAAATGTTTGCCAAATGCCAAAATCTGAATATTCATAGTTTGTCTGTTGGCTGTTCTTTCAAGTAAAATTGGTGTTCAGAAACTTACAACTCTTTGCAATTCTTCACAATAAAGTTGGGGAGAAAAATAAATTAATGTAATTTGAAATATTAACAGTAAAATCAAATGATCATCTCAAAAGTAAAATCATTTATCTCAATAGATGCAGCAAAAGAATTTGAGAAAATTCAATGTTGACTAATAATTTAAAACTGTTATTTAAGGAAAATAACAAGGAACTTCCTTAGTCTGATAAAATGTTTTTATAAAACAAAAATTCTGTAACAGACATTGTACTTAATACTTAACGTTAAATTTTTGGAAGCTATCCCTTCGAAATGAGGAATAAAACAATAATTTCCACTATCACCATTGCTATTTAATATTATACTGAGGTCATGAAAAAATAAAAAAAGTTTGAAGATTGAAGAAGAAACAAAAATATAATTATTTACAGATTATATCATGGTATTAACAATTCATATATAATTTGTTATAGTTTTTATTAGAGTTAGCAGGATTGCTAGATACAAATCAGAATACAAATACGTTGTATTTCAATATAGCAACAATAAAAATTTAAGAAAGGATACCATTTGTTACTGCCTCAAAATATTAAATACCTAGGAATAAGTCTAATAAATGACGGGCAAGACCTCTGTGGAGAAAATAACCCCTTTTTACTGAGAAATATTAAAAAGGATCTACATGCACATGGAATAGAAAATTCAATGGTGTAAAGAGGTAAGTTCTCCTCAAATGAATCTATAGATTCAAGATAATCTCAATCAAAATCCCCAAATACCACAATATTTCTTCCATGGAACTCTGTAAGTTGATCCCAACATTTTTATAGAAATGCAAAGGGCCAAGAAAGCTAATGCCCTTGGTGAACAGGAACAAGATGGTGTGGACACAGGGGCAGTCACATAGACCCATGCAACATAATAAAGACCCCAAGTATTTGTGATGAAAGTGCCAAACAGAGTACTGGGTGGAGGAAATTAGACATTTTTAAAAACACTGAATAACCTCATGGGAAAAAAAAGTAAATCTAGACCCTACCTATACACAAATTTCAGTTCCAGGTGAATTGAAAGTGTGTATCTGAAATACAATAGAGTAATGCTTTAAGATGAAAGTGCAGGAGAAACTTTTCATACCATCAGGTAGGAAACATTTTTATTAAACAAAATAGAAAAGCACTCACAGTAAAAGAAAAGATTGATAAAATGAATTATACTATCCTTTGAAAGACATTAAGAATGAACGGCAGGCTATGGAGAGGGAGAACATAATCATAGAAAGGGTTAATATACAAAATATATAACAAATTCCCATACGTAGATAATAAAAGTCAGCCAAAACAATAAAAAATTGGCATAAGATGCAATAGAGTAAAGCATATAGTAAAAGATTTAATTTATATAACACTCTAAGCAAGCTAAAAGTAGGATATTTTCTTAACACGGTAAAGAACATCATTTTGAAACCAAAACCCCCAAACACCACAATTAACAGTACTCTACCAGAACAACACCGATGTATTGTTTTATAAGATGTTAGTAAATGTTCTTCAAAAACAGTGTTCTATGACAAATATATCGGGAAAAGTCACATACTTTCTCCATCTCTAGGAGATCATCAATGCATATTAAACAGTAAAGGTTGTAAAAGCCCATTCACTAAAGAGATCTGTCTCATTTTTGTTAATTCAGAGTTCTAGAAAATTATTTAAAAGACTCTTATTTTTGTAGGAAATCAATTAACATCTCATGGAATAATGGTTTGGAACATAATCTAGAAACTCTTAACTAGACAGATTCTTACTAGGACTGGAACCAAAATAAGAATGTCCACTAATATTTATTTTATGTTGTTCTGGAAGCTCTACTCCATGTAATTACAGAAACCCAGAGGCAGGGTAAAGGGAAGTATTAATACTGAAATAAAGAAGAAAAAAAATCATTATTTACAGATGATACAGTAGTTCTCCTTGCAAACACATCAACCAGAGAAAAACTATTAGAACTAATAGGAAAATTAAAAATGGTAACCAGCTATAACATGGATATAGAAAATCACCAACAGTATATCAGCAAAAACAAAATAAAACGAAACAAAAGAAAACAAAAAGCAGACCACAGTAGAAGAAATCTAATGTGCAATAGTAACCAAAATGCAAATACATGGGAAAAAACAGAGTAAGAGATATGCAAATGCTCTAAGAAAAATGAGCACCTTGGCTGGGCATGGTGGCTCACGCCTGTAATCCCAGCACTTTGGGAGGCCAAGGCGGGCAGATTACCTGAGGTTACGAATTTGAGACCAACCTAGCCAAAATGATGAAACGCCATCTCTACTAAAAAAAAAAAAAAATACAACAATTAGCTGGGCGTGGTGGTGGGCGCCTGTAATCCCAGTTACTCAGGAGGCTGAGGAGGAGGTGGAGGTTGCAGTGACCTGAGATTGCCATTGCACTCCAGCCTGGGCAACAAGTGTGAAACTCCAACACAGAAAAAAAAAAAAAAAAAAAAAAGAGCGTCTTATAGAAGAATGAGCTGCAAAAAGTCTGTCAGTCTGGATATTTAAGTATAAGTGGTTTTTCAGGAAAAATGTTAATTTCTACACCAAGACTAGCTGCGTGCTGAAGTTTATTTCAGGTCTAAGATCTTGTGATCTTTAGTATTGGAGAGCTAAACCCTTTGAATTATAGCAATCAGCTATTAAGATTTAAATATAATATTTATATTTGCTTTGGAGTCATTCATTCCTTTACTGCTTTGGTAATTATAGTTTGAAATCCCTTTCTTGTTTGAATAATTATTTTTAAACTACTTTAAATCTTCTTCTAGATATTATGGGCTATTGACCCAGTAAATGAGATTACTGAGCCCACAGTATTTTTACTGCTTTAATGAAGTGCCATTCTAAAATGCTTCGTCCCTATGACTATGTAAAGCATAGTAATTAGCGAACTGAAAATTACCATCCTTCTAGTATGCAAGGCTGCAGAAACCAGGCAAACTAAAGAAACTACTCAGACTTTAGAAGATTAAGATTAAACCAAAATGCTATATTGAATACAATGGTACCTACCGGACAGTTTTAGGCCAGATTTCAGACTTAGGGAACTTTCTTAGTATCTTCCCCAACATATTTGGGAGAAAATACTAAGAAAAGACTATAGACTATCTATGGGATCATTTTGATAAAGAGCAATAGTGGCTTCAAAAAAGCAAATGTCAACAAATTTAGTTTCAAAGACCTAATTGGCTTTTATTAGCAATTCATAAATTGAGCAACATCCCATCTACGAAATAGAAAAGTGCTCCAATGACCTAAGCAGACAGAGGTGGGCTTTCACAGCAGGGAAAAAGGCTGTGGAAAGAAGAAACAAGGAATAACATGTGGATTGGTTATTTATTTATTTATTTCCCTTGAGACAGGGTCTCCCTCTGTTGCCCAAGTTGGAGTGCAGTGGTCCCATCTCAGCTCACTGCAGCCTCTACCTCCTGGGCTCAAGTGATCCTTCCACCTTAGCCTCCCAAGTAGCTGAAACTACAGGTGCATGCCACCATGCCTGGATAATTTTTATATTTTTTGTAGAGACAAGGTTTTGTCATGTTGCCCAGGCTGGGTCTCGAACTCCTGGACTCATGCAATCCTCCCACCTTGGCCTTCCAAAATGCTAGAACTACAGGCATGAGCCACCATGCCTGGCCACATTGGTCATTTCAAAGTTACTTTCCTTATAAGGTTAAAGCAGAGGGGACTTTTTTTCTTTTTTAAGTATTTTTGTTAATACATAATATCTGTGCATAGTTATGGGATCCATGTGACATTTTGTTGCATGCATAGAACGTGGAATGATCAAGTTAGTATTTAAGGTACCCATCACCTTGAGTATTTATCATTTCTATGTGTTGGGAACATTTCATGTCCTCTTTTCTAGTCATTTTGTAAAATACAATACCTTATTTTTAACTATATTCACCCTACTCTGCTATCAAATATTAGAACTTATTCCCTCTAACTGTATATTAGTACCCATTAACCAGCCTCTCTTCATCCCACACCCTTCCAAAACTCTGGTAACTATCATTCTATTCTCTACTTCCATGACAGAAACTTTTTAGCACCCACCTATGGGTAGGAACATGTGCTATTTGTCATTCTATGGCTGGCTTATTTCACTTAACAGAATGACCCCCAGTTCCATTCATGTTGCTGCAAATGACAGGATCTCATTCTTTTTTAAGGCTGAATAATATTCCTCTGTGTGTGTGTGTGTGTGTGTGTGTGTGTGCACGCGCGCGCATGCGCGTAACATTTTCTTTATCCATTCAGTCACTGGTGACACTTAGATTGAATCCATATCATTGCTATTGTGCATTGTGGTGCAATAAACATAGGATGCAGGTATCCTTTCGATATACTGATCTGCTTTCTTTTTGAGAAGTACCCAGTAGTGGGATTGCTGGATCATATGGCAGTTCTATGTATAGTTTTTGAAAAAATCTCCATACCCTTTCCATAATGACTATACTAATTTGCATTTCTACCAACAGTGTAGAAGAGCTCAGGTTGACGGGGCACCTTTGGATTTGGTGCTGTGAAACTCCTGTTTTTGAAACTGGCTAGTTTCTAAGTTCAGTTCGATTACATGGCACTTAGCATGAGAGAATCCATTCTGGTTAGGTCTGGTATGTTGGGGCCTAGTGAAGGACCTCAGTCCAAAAGGACGACCTCCTATAAATTGTTTGGAACTCGAATTTATGACCTGCATGGTATAATTTTGATAGAGCAGTAGTGGCATGTCTTAAGCACTGAATATTGTAGCAACCTCACACTTTAAAGATGAAAAAAGAGGCCTTTAAATCAAACCAGATCAATTGCCATAAAATGCTAATGCAAAGGCAATCCAAAATGTAAACAAAACTTTTTTTGTTTCATTTCACAAAACAGGTTTACTGACAGACAACAACACTCATAAAGAGAAAATAAAAGAGAAATTCTGAGCCTTGGAGTCTTGTCCTCGAGTCATGCTGAAACAAGGGTCATCATCACAGCCCCCCTGCCTCACACCCGGGTTCCTATCTGTAGCCACATATCTGAAATACAGAGCCTATTTAGCAAGCTAATGAATTATGAATGGATATATTATGGAGAAACCTGACCATAAAAGTAAATAAATAACCATTTAGTATCATATCTAAACAAACAAGTGCTTGTTGATACATACCTATTACCTAGAATAACTATTTATCACTAATTTTCAAGTGTACAGTTTTAGGCTTGAAAAAGTATAGGTAACACCTCAAGACCTGGGACTTATTTCAGCTAAATATTTATTTCTTGTTACAGAGGATAAGAAGTTTATCATACAGTGGCCATATCTTTTCTATATCTTTTTGGTATCCAAGGCATATAATTTTGCATAAACCATATTTTCAATATGGATTAAACAATAAAGACATAATTTAAAATACAGGCTATTAGTACTAGGACTTTGAAAGTTTAATATGAAAGAGATATGTAATTGTATAATTTCAATTACAATCTTCAACATTTCATCATATTTCACTTTCATCTCATCTCAAAGACTTAAGGTGTTTTAAGACTATTATAAAAGAACCAGTTTCTAGCATGATGCTAGAATAAAAGGGAGCATTGGCTCTGTCATCAGATTTGTGTTCAATTACCACTCTGCTACTTTCTGGCTATATGCTTCTGCATAGATTTCTCAACTTCTGGAATCTGTTTCTTAAATTCTGCAACCCATTTATTAGTTATCCAAGAGCAGCCTTTCTATCTACCCCATGGTAACTTGAGGTAAAATTCAATACTGCTACTCATACTCCACAAGAGGAAAGCCACCCCATAGAGCATCAGTGGACAATATAAACTTTGTTTAAGATGCTCTATGGATATGGAAGAAGAACCTCCCCTCTTGAATCTTTATTTCTTCCAAGCCACATACCCTAGACTCTTTGTTTCTCTCCATTTCTTAGTATAGTAATTTATCTCTTCTCATTTCTTCACTCTTGTATTCTCACAATCATCACTCTTTCAGTGCACTAAAGACTCTCTTGTTACCAGGATCCACACTTCTTAGGAGCCAGTAGAGGTTTATCAAAGACAAATCATGTGATTAAATAAGGAAAAGCACATTTACACACATTTTATAAGGGGAAATAAGGCCTTTCTATTGCTTGTATTGTATCACAGAAGGATTCCCTTCAGGACTTATAGAATCATTCTGTTTGCTATTTTTCTTAGAAGATGCTAGTAATAAAGTTAAATGTGTTTCAGTACACATCATATACTTGATACCTTCATTTCTTTTTCATGTGAGTCTGTTGGTAGAAAAATGCTACTTAGAAAAATATCAGGAGGTAAAATGTCAAATGCAGCTTAAGGATACACAGAACTAAGGCTTCTATGTAGGTTGGATAATGAATGAAGAGTATGAATTGTAAATAAAATCATTCCTCTAACTCATGATGAGAATGATTTCTCAGATCTAAGTTCTCCCACTGCCCCACAGAAACAACCTACCATAAGAATCATGATCTTTTCTTAAGACTTTCTAAAGACTACATTAAAACTTCAAAAGACAGTCAAGGCCTCAAAGATTCCACTAACCTGTCTTCTCTGAGTGACAATAAGACAGTTCCAAATCATTGCTTAAACATAGCATTGGGTTTTGCTTCTTAGAAATAAAGAATAGTTTACTTTAAAACATTTGAAAAAGAAAATTAACTTCACAATAGATTTCCTGGCTGGGTGTTAGGAAGACTGTTCTAAAAATACAAAGTGTTATTTGTAGTTCTTTTTGGAAAATTGGTAGGGGTTTGTGGATATTATGGATAACCAGATGGCAGTGAAGTGTATAATGTATGCAAAGGGGAATGGATCCAGGTTGATATTTTTCCCTGGAAAACTTTCTAATACTTTCACATTAATAATGGGCCATTATGTAGAAATTGAAGCAGCTAGGGCTAAACACCAAGAGCTTTGTAGTGATACTTTGAATGTGTTCTTGCAATTATCCAGTTGCAAATTAAATGCAGTGTAGCCTACAACTTCCCAAGATGAGTTTTGACTTTTATTTTTGGCCAGTCGACCCTTGCTCTGGTTTTTTACTGCAACATTAGGTCAATCAAGAAAAATATCCTGCATTAATTAGATGACATTGCCACCAAACCCTGAGTTCCATCTCTCAGGCTGGAAGTCTAACCTCTAATTTACTCCAGTCCCAGGCTGATTAATCCCATTATTTAATGAAGTCTCTCTTGGTTGTCTGTCTATCAAATTATTTGTATTCATGGAGGGAAAGTGATAAGCCAAAATGCTAATTATCCATTTTTCTAAAATAAAAGATCCATGCTAAGAATAACAATGAGTTATTAAAATAGCACTTTTCATCTGACATAATACATCTTAACAAGCTCTTTAAATCCAGGGATTTCCATTGCTGGACATCTTATCTAATACAAAGGAAGATGTTTACTTTCTATCTATTCATACTTTGCTAGCATTGGGCATCAGCTTTTGAATTTGAATGCTGTTGGAAATAATGTAATAGGTTGCTGGGAAATCTAATCTTTAGAAACTGAATTTTTTAAAAATCTCTCTACTTAATGTACTGATTTATATCATCATTTGTCTAAGCACCTGGATCTTAAAAAAAAAAAAAAAAAAAAAAAAAAAAAAAAAAAAAGCTCTCACCAGGAAGCAATTTTGTCCCCTAGGGAACATTTGGCAATGTCTAGAGACATTTTTCAATTGTTACAATTGGGGGATACTACTGTCATCTAGTGAGTGGAAGCCAAGAAGCTTCTAAAGATCCTGCAAAGAACAGCACAGCCCACTACCCACAACGAAGAATTATCCTACTCAAACTGTCAGTAGTGCAAAGGTTGAGAAACTAAGGTCTAAAAGAAATAAAAAAATTCTAATAAGTAATTAGGTACAGGTCTAATGAAAATAAGCTACATAAGCGCCATGAATTTAATCTTTTCTGTGTTCCAAGTTTCATTTTTCCACAAGTGTCTACCTCCTTAGAATAATACTAATTGTACTAAATGTAGGTCAAGCTCTAATTTCATATGCTCCCACATTTATATCTGTTTTGTGTTTGATGAAGTAGAAAATTTTCTCTGATGAAAACTAGATGGAGGAAAATACGTACTGGTAGAGAAACAGAAATAAAAATCTAGGGTAAGTAGGAAGAAGAGGTAGGGATAGTTGAAAGTAGAGTCAATTCCAATGTTATGTGCTATAGGCAAAGAAAAGGAAGGGAAGGGAAGGGAAGGGAAGGGAAAGGGGGGAAAGGGAAGCGGGAGGAAGGAAGGAAGGAAAGAAGGAAGGAAGGAAGGAAGGAAGGAAGGAAGGAAGGAAGGAAGGAAGGAAGGAAGGAAGGAAGGACGGATTCCTAAAGGCTTACAATTTGTTTCTAAAGAACCTTCAATTATGCAAATGTTCTGTTAGCTGGCTAATTCACCTTCCACTGACTTCTCCAGCTTTACCTGCCCACATAACCCACATTTAGTCATGTACAACCACTCAACTGGGATGATCTCCATACATCCACAACACACACTCACATTAGAAGCTTTTCACACACAGGAACTGCCTCAGTGCAAAAGCTGAAATGACTATCATCATAATAACAACTATATTGATCATTTAAAAGATTAATAAGCATTCTGGCCAGGCACGGTGGCTCATGCCTGTAATCCCAGCCCTTTGGGAGGCGGAGATGGGCGGATCACGAGGTCAGGAGATCGAGACCATGCTGGCTAACACGGTGAAACCCCATCTCTACTAAAAATACAATAAAATTAGCCAGGTGCGGTGGCGGGTGCCTGTAGTGCCAGCTACTCGGGAGGCTGAGGCAGGAGAATGGCATGAACCTGGGAGGCAGAGCTTGCAATGAGCTGAGATCGTGCCACTGCACTCCAGCCTGGGCAACAGAGCAAGACTCTGTCTCAAAACATAAAGAATATATATATGCATTTTGATAACTGGAGGTAAAATGATTTGAGGAGCATAAATAATGTGCCATTTTGTTTTACATACGAAGTTATAGCATTACATTTCCCATGTAAAGACCTAAAACATTTCTAACCACAAAACAACTTATAGGTTCAGCCTCTTCTTGTCATCCTAGAGGACACATGCAAGAGAAAACAGTTTATTTTCTAGACAGGTTTCTGTTTTCTTGGCACACAAACTCCTGGCAGGCACTAGAGAGCTGTGAGGTACACAATGGTTTGGGGTTGGCAAGCTCTGAGCATGTCAGTTCCCAGCAGCCATGCTCCTCTGAGTCCTGCCAAAGCCACCAAGTAACACTTAGTCTTTGGAGCCAAAAGCCCTTGGGAGCAAACCATCTTCTGGCAAAAGTTGAATATATGCTGCATTAGCTAAAAGGCTTATTACCAGTAGCAGAGTTTTTAGTAAGGTAAATTGTAGCTAAGTTTTGGAATTTGAAGGATACTGTGTCACAGGAGTTTGGTAGTTAATAACTTATCAGTAATGTAGACATCAGAGATGGGCAACTAATCTGTATTAGTTAACACCGAAGCCCATCTCATTGGCTCAGAATAAATTCAGTAAATTCCTTTTGAAAGTAAACTTGGAGGTTAAAGATGATAACAGCTGTAGACAATAGTAGAAGGAATCAAAACATTTATTTATATGGAGCAACTTATCCAAAATTCATGCATACCCAATTAAGAAATATTTGCTAGACTATAAAATGGCTTCACCAAAACAAAACAAAATTCATAAAAACTTCCATAAAACCAACATAAATAATAAATCGTTTATATAACTAAATGAGCATAGGGAAATCCATCAAAACCCGTTAAAACAATAAGTATACAGATAACTGACTTTGTGTGTAAGAGCTGGATTAAAGGTCAGTATGATACAATGATAGGTGGTACTACATCCATGAAAGAAAGCAAATACGTAGCTGCCTTAAATTCCTGGCTATTATGAAAAATTAAGTCATACACATTCTTAGTAAATGGTACCAAAAAAGTTAAGGCTAAGTGTGTAAACTCTGCAAAAGCATAATAATAAATCATGCAGAAAACAAATATATTAGGATGTGTGGCACTTAGCCCTATTTTGTGTTACTTTCTCAAAATATGATTTTTTTTTCACTTTTTATTTGACGGATAAATTGTGTCCAACACAAAAACATTCCAAAAGTAAATAATTAAAATGCCATTGATGTATGTTATATTTTCTTCAGAGAGAACCTTTTTAAAGAGGATGAGTTAAAAATGATCTTAAAGGTCAAATGTAATGAAGTATGTCTAAACACAGTTATCAATTAAAAACATATTTGTGGTAATTAGCATTCAAAATAAATGTGCAGATTTTAAGCTCTGGAATCCACATCTCATATTCTCACAAGGCATATCAACCCATAAAAGTAAATGAATCAAAACACTAATCACACAAAGCAAGACACTGCTCTCTGGCATTCCTTGGTAGAAGAAACGTGGAGGAAACTGCTTCGTTACTTGTGTTAACCCCCAAATCAACAAGGCTTCTGTTGCATGTTGAATAAACTTCAAAACTCTTCACGTGGCTCCGTGCCCTGGACTCTGGCCATTTCAGTCATGGTCAGCCCCTACACTTAATTTCTTTACATTTCTTAACCATGCCATGTTCTTGCCTCAGCCTCAGGACTGAGACTATTCTGTCTTTTTCCTGAAATTATTTGTCTTCTGCTCATCCTCCCATTTTGCAGATACCTTTTCCTCATTCAGGACCTAGCTCAGAGCTCAGCTTCTGGAAGCCTTTTCCTGAACACTCAACCAAGCTCAGGCTAAATCCTCCCCTTTCATCCCTTTTACAGAATGCAGGTTGCAGTGAGCCAAGATCGTGGCATTGCACTCCAGCCTGGGTTACAGAGGGAGACTGTCTCAAAAAAAAAGGAAATATACCAACTAACAACCACACCAACCTTAGGAGGAAGGTTTATATTACCATCATATAGATGAATGTACAAAATTCAAATAATTTCTCAAGGATCAGAGAGCAATGTCAGCATGCACATCCATGACTAGCTGACTACAGAGCCTGTTGTGTTTGCCACTGCACTAAACAAGCTCCTTGGACCTGCAGAATTATACAGAGGAGAAATGTGACCACGTTTAAAAGGATGGGCAGAAAAAACATTCAGAATGTAAGATAAACCACAGAGCTAGAGAACAAACGGGGCCTATTTCCTTGCAATCAGTTCACTGAAGCTTCAAATACAATGCCAGTGGATATTACGAAGGTGGCTAAAGGCAGGACAGTGGTGGGAAAGGGAGTCTGGAAAAAAATAGATAGCAAATAAATAAAGAGCTTAGTCCTTTCCATAGTAACAACGATACCTCTGACCGCAACATTGCCGGTGCTGTCAGAACCTTACAGAAAGGAGGCAGACCCTGTTTTTCAAAAGAGTAATAATGAAAAAATAAAGTCCTGTGGTGCTTTTCCTCTATCGGCTCTGCTTATAAATTCATAGCACAGCATGGAGGTTATTAAAATCCCATATGTGAGAACCACACACAGCACAAAGAGATATGAATTGGCGTTCCATGGAGATAATGCTATCTAATGGGCAAAACAAGTAGTAGGGTTTCATTTTTATTCTGAGTACATTTGAAAAGGGCTCAGCGTCCAACTACTGTGCATGGATAGCTGACCGTCCAAAGACTATTTCTCACCCCCTTCCTTCTTATGGATTAATAAGTGGGATGTAAAAAGTAGGGTTGTTATCTGCCCACATCTGGGTATTCCCATGATTTTTTTTTTTTTTAACTTGCAACTGTTTGAAATATAGTGGATTAAAAGCTTCTCAGTCTGCCTTGACACAGAAGAGAAGCAGAGCAAATCTCCCCCTGCACCCTCTTATGGCATCAGACAGGCCAAGGAGTCAGAAGAAACTTATGATGTCTGCTCCAGAGTCCACCAGAGATTCACCTTGAAACCCAAAGCAGGCCAATTTACTATTTTGTTTTGTCAGCTTTGTTTGTTAATTTTTTTTTTTTTTTTTTTTTTTTTTTGTCATAGAAGGCTGGCCTAGCTGAATAGCCTATCAGGGGAAATCAAATACAAGTAATAGTAGCAAATTTTATTTTATATGACCTGGCAAGAATAGAATGCAGTATCTCAGATCAAAAAACCAATTTTAAGAATATCCTATGACCTCAGTCAACAGAACACCCTACCTATAACTAAAATTTCCTAAATAACTTAGTGCTATAATTTAATTATTATTAAGACAAAATAATTATTTTTCATTTATTTACATTCAAAATCCAGTCCTCTGCCGGGTGCGGTGGCTCACGCCTGTAATCCCAACACTTTGGGAGGTCGAGGCGGGTGGATCACGAGGTCAGGAGATCAAGACCATCCTGGTTAACATGGTGAAACCCTGTTTCTACTAAAAATATATATTTAAAAATAAAAAAGAAAGAAAAAGAAAAAATTAGCCGGGCGTGGTGGCCGGCGCCTGTAGTCCCAGCTACTCAGGAGGCGGAGGCAGGAGAATGGCGTGAACTCCAGAGGCAGAGCTTGCAGTGAGCCGAGATCGCGCCACTGCACTCCAGCCTGGGCGACAGAGCGAGACTCCATCTCAAAAAAAAAAAAAAAAAAAAAAGGAAAAGAAAAGAAAAGAAAAAAAAAATCCCGTCTTCAAAAGCAGGTAAATTTGTGGACTTAAATGCTTGGGCCAAGGGAGAGGCAGCAAACTCTACTGAGGAACTAGTACATTTAAAATCCAACTAGAACACAAAGTAATTCTACAGCCTTCTCAAGCTGCCAACACCAGAATCAAACCAAAAAGCATCTAAACAGAATCTAAGCTAAAAATCCGATCCATATAGCAAAAGATAACAAAGATATGACATTAACTAAAATATAAAAAAATTTGGAGTTGGGACATCATCCCTTCATTTGCCAAATATGTAAGGAGCACTTACTATGTGCCAGGCACTGTACTGTCCCCTGAGGAATTCTGCAGGAAGATAGAAAAAGTCCTTGTCCTCAGGGAGCTTGCATTTAGTGCCGAGACAGAAGGTAAAAGAATACCTCCCACAGCCCTAGAGTCACCATTGTTAAGGAAAATTAAAGGGTTTGGTTATTGACTTAAAGATTTCTCAAGAAAACTGAATCCCCAATATAAAATTTATTGCTGAGTCTCTCCTGGTAGCTTGAAATGAGAAGCAACAATCTTGGGAACCATGAGATAATCTTCTTCATTAAGTTAGGCAGAGAACTGGAAAAAGCCCACTACAGAGCAAGAAGAATGCAGTAAGATGAAAGGCCATGCTGGAGAGAGGTTAAGGGTAAAATGAGTCGCAATGTGGGTGAGTGAGGATGTCAGGCCCTAAAAGAAAACTTCTATATTAAACTTCTTAGAACTCTTAGAAACCTCTACTGGTCTATGTCAGTCATCTATCATATCTGAAAAGATAAGACTTTCTTTTGCTGGTAATTTGGATAATACTCCTCTTTCAGAAATCTTCTGCACAGAGGTGAAGAATAATCTCTTGCTGGTCATCAGGACATAAGCACATAGATAGAGCCGGAATTAATAAAAATCTCGAGGCTGGAACTAGGGAATGTTGGGTTCTAGGTTTAACTCTAACACCCATAGTTAGAAGATCGCTAGGCAAATCACTTTATCTCTCTATGTTATTATCTCAAATGCCACCTGCAGATAATAGCCCCTACCCTGTCCAAGCTGTCAGGGTTGTCAGAAAAATAAAAACAAAAGGGATTTTAAAATAAGGAAGGAGCACATTTCAAAACCTTGCAGCTTCACAATTCAGTTCAGCCTGGCTTGAGCCTCTTGGCTGAGAGAAATAAAAATAGAAACCACAATAATAGCAATTGCTATAATTTACTGAATGCTTAATACATGTACTAGACACATTTTTCATTTAGTTCTTACAACAATTCTGTGGGGTTCCTATGATTATTAGCCACACATTAGAAAGGAGTAAGCTAAGGGCCTGAGAAGTTAAGTGTCTTGTGAAAATTTACATATCTAGTGAATCAAACTCATAGCCATCTAACTTCTACAAGTTAAGCCACTAAGGCTTCCTGGTTCTTAGCCATCTCTCAAGATTCACTCCAGTTCAGGTCAGTATGATTCAATTCAATTCAATCCATAAACTTTTTTTCAATATATAGGCTTTCAGAGTCCAGGTTGCTTACATATCTGTAGATGACACACACATAACCTTGCTAGAAGTTCCTAATTTGAATAAAGAACATGAATAAAGATCATAGTGAAAGTAAGGTGACTATGCAGACAAGAGACCAATGCTCCAGCGTCTTGGCATTTACCATTTGGTTTCCTATCAGAACACTAGGCTACTTATGGCAAACTCAGGATCATAAAGTGACTCTCAGGGTCATAAATTCCTGCCAGAGCTGAGAAAGCAAATTCTTCCCATCTTATTCATAACACTTACACTAATTTATGCAGCTCCACTTAAGGTCCTAGTTCATAAGCCAAACTTGTCATCAATGTAAGCTCATCCTCACCCACAGAGAGAAAACAGAGTCAGTTTCCAAAATATATTCTCTTCTAGCTGTCCAGAAGCCCATCTTCCTGATTGCTTAGTATAGTTCTAGGTATTCGAGGGATTTAAAACAAATATAAAGAATGATCCAATCCTCCAAGGTAATTATAGTAGCAATCACACACATTTATGGAGTGCTTACTTTTATGCCAGATACTGTTGTAACTAATTATATTGATTCATTTAATTCTCAAAACAGCTTGCTGACATAGATATTGCTATTACTTCTATTTTACAGTGAAGAAACTGAGATGCAGAGAGTTTAAGTGACTTGCCCAAATGTTAGAACTAGGATTTAACCTCAGTCTATCTCCAGAGTTGTGTCCTTAACCACTACATCGTACTACCCTACAAGTAATCTAGATGGAAAGAAATCAGATTTGAGACAATTAAATGATACTATAAGTGGGTTTATCTAGTTCCATAATAAATAACAGATAAGAATGTTAATAGAGTTTAAAAGTTCAAAAGCAAGTTTTTTGGAGGAAAGAAGACTCATGACTGATGACTGATATGGAATTTGAACCCCTCAAATTTCCTTCTGTTTGTAATGTTTGCCCATCTTTCTTTACCCAGAAAATGCTTCTGCATTTTTTATCTTGAGATATTTGGGGTTTTTTAAAAACATATGTTAATGAAGTATAACAAGTACACAAGGAAAACAGAACACTATTCCAACTTGTATCACTATCACTTAATTTTACCCATTTAGGCTTGTATAAATGAAATATTATGGCATGCATTCTCTGCGTCTGGCTTTGTTTGCTTACCATTATATCTACATGGTGTGCATACCACTAGCTCATTCACTATTTCATTATATGAATATATGATGCATCATTTTGATATATAATTTTTTCATTCCACTATTGACGAGCACAGGGTTATTTTTGATTTGCATGAACATGGTTGTATACTTCCTTTCATGCCAAATATACCCATGAATGTGAGGTATCTAGGAATGGAATTACTGGGTCATAGCATTATGTGTATGTTCTCATTATCTTTTTGTTATTAATTTATGGTTTATTTACACTCCGATCAGAGGAAATATTCTGTGTGTTCAACTCATTGAACTTCTTAAAGACTTGCATTATTGACCAGTATGTAATTAATTTTGTTAAATGTGTTATGTTGATTTGAAAATAATGTATTCTGTAGCTTTTGGATATAGAGTTCTATATGTCATTTAGGTCAAATGTGTTAATTGTGTTATTTAAAACTGTTATATTTTTACTCATATTTTTGTCAGCTAATGCTAGTAGTTAAAGAGGGAAAGGTGTATTAAAACCGCCAACTATGATTGTCAGATTATCTGCTTGTCTTCTTAGTTTCATCAGTTTTTGCTTTAAATATTTTGTGTTACTAAATACATATATTTTCAGATTATTAAATATTCCTGTCAAATTGCCCATTTTGTCACTATGTCATGGCATCTTTCATTTTTAACATGACTTCCTTCCTTAAAATCTGTAATGCCTAATATCAGTACAGCTATATTAGCTTCTTTATGATTGGTGTTTGCATAGTATATCTTCTTCCATTATTTTATTTTTAACCTTTCTGTGCCCTGATATTTAAGAGTATGTCTCTTTAGGTAGCCAAAAATTATTTTTTATATAGTTAAGTAATATGTCATTTAATGAGAATATTTAGGCCATTTATATTTAATGTAAATACAGACATATTTGAATTTAAATCTACCACATTCACAGTTGTTCTCTATTTCATTTGTTCTTTAGTCCTATATTTTTCTCCTAGCTTTTAAAAAATTTATCAAGTACTTAAGAAAATTTCATATTTGTTACCTATTAGTTAGTCACATCTAAATTCTTTTGTTATCTTCCTTTTAGTGATCATCCTAAACTTGCATTATTAATTCTTGACTTACTAGAATATAATATAATATATGCCTTCACAAATTCTGAAACATTGCAAGAGCCTTACAACATTTTAATAATTTACCCTGCTCCTGCATTTGGGCTATTAATGCGAAGTATTTTCATTTCACTAGACATTATTACCTGTTTTGCACTATATTTATCTATATGTTCCTTTATATTAAACCTTTCTCTTACTCTTTATTGCTTCTTTCATTTCTGTACTTCCATCTAGGATCATGTTCTTTTACCTGAACAGCTTCTTTTAATATTTTAGTGTGGGGGCCAAATGCAGTGACTAATGCCTGAAGTCTCAGCACTTTGGGAGGCTGAGTTCAGAGAATTGTTTGAGTCCATCAAGACCAGCCTGGGCAACATAGAGAGACCCTGCCTCTACAAAATAATAATAATAATAATAATAATTAGCCAGGCATAGTGGCATGCAATAGTAATCCTAGCTACTTAGGAGTCTGAAGTGGAAGGATCACTGGAGTACAGGAATTCAAGGCTGCAATGAGCTTTGGTCATGCCACTGCACTCTAGACTGGGTGACACAGCAAGACTCTGTCTCTACAACTTTTTAAAAAAGAAATAAATAGACAAATAATATTTTAATGTGCATTTGCTATTTACAAATTATCTGCTTTTGTTTATCCACAAATATTTTAATTTTATTGTTATTTTGAAAGATATTTTCACTTGATATAGAATTAAGTAGGTGGTTATTTCCTTTCACTACTTTGAAGATGCCATTTCAACGACTTCTGGATTCTAGACCATTTCCATTGAAAAGGCAGCAGCTTCAGAAACTATAGTTCCTTTGAAGGTTGGTGTTTTATTTGTTTTGTTTTCTGAGAGACTTTAAGATTTTCTTTACTTCTTAGGTTTTCAGCAGTTTCATTCTAATGTAGCTAGGTATGTTTTTATTTGTAGTTATGCTGCTTAGGGTCCACGGAGCCTCTTGAAGTTGTGTGTTGAGGCTTTATAAGTTTTGAAAAATTCTTAGTCAATAGAGATTCACATGTTACTTCTGCCCTATTCTTTCTCTCCCCAATTTCTGGGACTCCAACATACTTATGTTACACCAATGTTTCTTAAACTAGTTGTGATGAATGTTTTTCTGTTTATTTATAATCCCTTACAGTCTAATTTTGTCATAATATACACTATTAAAACGTTGTGGCAAAATCAATTGCTATAAACATGTATGAACACTCTATCTTGTCAGGGACCAGCACCAGAAGTGGTCTCAGGATCATACTTTGAGAAGCACTATTTTTCACTGGGTGTCTGCTATGCTCTTTTCTTTATCTTTCACCTTTTTAATCTTGATGCTTTGATCTGCTATTTTTATGAACATTTTTAGCTTTACTAATCAACTCTTCTACTATGCAAAATCTGCTATTAAACACATTTCTTACATTCTTAAGTTTTTCACTTCTAGTATTTCCCCTGTATTCTTGTCTATAGATTCCAGTTGTGAAATAATCAATTTTATATCTATTTTCTTAAACATATTAGTCATAGTTGTATTGAAATACGTCTGATAATCCCAATATATCAATAACCTACAGTTTGTTTTCACTAAGAAATTCATTTATCTGGTTACATTTCCGATAATGCCTCGTAATTTTCCATTGACTACCTTACATGATAAGTAAAATAATTATTTAGACCCTGAAATCCTACAGAGAGGATTCCACTTTTTTCTGGAAGACAGAACATACACAGATTATCTTGATCCAGTAGAGAGTGGTCTATGTTCAGTTTGCCCATACTATTAGAATCTAGCTCTTCAGAGTCTCAATTGAGAATCTGCCATGTTTATCAATATCCTTCTTGCTTGGGAAGCTCTGAACTACAATTTCTGTCTCTTCAGTTCTGTGGGATTGCTTACATTTCTGCTTAGATCTTTGGCCTTTTAAACTTCTGCATTCTTCTTGGTTTCTCAGTATCTCACTGCTCGTGTGGTGTAGAAATCTGCAAACTCCTCAGGGAAAGTCATGTGCAGAATTCTGGCTCAGATCTCTGTGGTTCCTTCTCTCCAGGATCTTGGCACCTCATATTGTGACTGTCTTATTATTCCTGAACATTAATTTTTGTCTACCAATCCCACTGCAATTCCTGTAAGATCTAGGCCACTTCTAAGTATTGCATATGCATCACAGGAAACAACCCACAGAAGTCCCATTCACCTCAATGCATTTTCTTCTTTGAGCATTATTGATCTCTCAAATGCTAGCCCCTTCTGGTGTACTCTGATTCCCACAAACAGTAATTTACTCAGCTTCTTGGTGGGAGGATTAGCCTGAGAGCAGCTACTTCATCATGACTACAAAGTCTGTGCTCTTGTGAGGATCACATGATGTATAAAAATAGCAGACATCACTAAATAATAGTAAATAGTCAATAAATGTTTACTAATATTATTATTGCTACCTATTAGCTAGATTTTATCAGGGGCTTCTTTAAGTGTCATATTCCAAGGAGTCCTCACTCCAGACTCCAAATTCCAAGTGTTGTCTATATCAACACTTGCCCCTGGCACAGCAAGGGTGGTAATATTGCCTTTTGGTTAGATGGCTGTATTTGCTAGATTTTCCTGGTTCCCTATAATCTCTTACCACCACAATAACAGTTCTCTAAGGAAGTGTTTTGTTTTCTTTTTCTTTCTTTTTTTTTTTTTTTCTAGCAGCCTAAACTATTTTCTAACAGTATCTTGTGCAGATCCCCAACAAATGAATCCCGAACTGCCTGTTTGGTTTACTCCATCAAATCTTCTCTACAATAGATAGTTAATTAGATAGATAAACAGATGGTAGACAACACTTCTGAGTTACACACTCTTGGAGCCAATCAGCTCTGAGGAATGCATTTTAAAAACTACTACCATAGTGACAATTTCTGGACACTGCATCTCTTGAAATAGTCCTTAAACATTCATGCCAAAAATAATTTGGGAAACATTGATTACCCAGTACTTTATTCTATTTAGGTCTCATTATAGAAAGGTTCAGCATGGCTAAAACAAATTTCTGGCGATTTTTACATATCATTCCATTCCTTTGGAGCTCACTAGAACTCAAGTTATCACTCTATTTTCTCCATAATGTGCTAAATACATGTAACACCCCAAACACTATGCTTCTTTGTCATCCAGGTCATCTGATGTTTTTCTGTTATTATCTTTGTGAGACTCATCCACATGTCATTCTTTCTCATTTCATCCATTTCAGGCTACACAGTGTTCCATAACATATACAATATATTTATCTCTTCTACTGTTAATGGACATTTATTATTATATCCAAATATGGCTATTGTGAATAAAGCTGCTATAAACATTTATGTACATGATGTTCAGTGGTCATATGTTCTCACTGTGCCTGGGTATACACCTAGAAATAGCACTGCTATGATGTAGGATATGCATATGTTCAATTCTAACAATAGCAGTAAATAGTCTACCATAGGGTTTGCACTAATTACGCTCACACCGGCATTGTCATGCAGTTCAATTCCTGCACATCTTTGCCAACACTTGATTTGGTCAGTCACTTTTTGTTTAGTTATTCTGGTAGGATTTTTAACTCATTGTGGTTTTAATTTGCACTACCCTGATAAGTGATGAGGTTAAGTACCCTTTTACTTATTCATTGCTCATCTCACAATCCTCTTTTGAAAGTCCCTTTGCACATTTGCTGCTCATTTTAAGAATATTTCCTAAGAGTTCCTGTCTGCCTTTCTCCTCTCAGGATCTTCTCCCCAATATCCACTCATTTATTTTTCTTAATGTAGACTGATATGACCTAGCTGCCATACATTTTTCCTTATTTATTTGCTTCTTGCATGATTCAGATTCTCTCCAACAAAGGAGTGCTTTGTCAGAACCAATTAGGCCATCAGGTAACCTCCACATCCTTCCCCTTCCTCCTCCTCTGCTGCTACTCTCTACTGTCCTCCTGTTTCTGCCTCACCAAAAGCCTAGGAAGCTTCTCTTCAGAAATTTCTTGTGTGCTCTGTGAGGCTTGTTTGTTTGTTTAATTCTTTTTCATGACTCCACCACTCCCCTCTGCCATGTGGGGCACCTGGCACAGATTGATTTTCGCAGATGGGCTAGGAGAGAAAGGACCCACAGGAGGCCACTCTCAGGTCTCAGATGCCAAATTTGACCACTTTCTGGGAGAGACCTGTTTTTCTGGGAGATGAGCCACACATTACAAACAGAAAGAGCTGCCTCCCAGCTCTCCTAATCTTCCTCCAGTGCAGGCTCAGTTCTCAGTAACCCCAAACCAAAAGCCATTGTCAGATTCTCTCTTTCTCCACCATGGAAAACTACTTGGCCAGAGTTTGACAGGCACAGATGGTACCACCAGCTGCAAGTGTTCTCAGTTCTTGTTGACTCTAAACTGCCCTTAGTATTAATATTTTTTTGCAGTTTGTTCAGCAGAATGGGAGATAAGGCTAAAAGTCTAACCTGGGACTAAAATTCATGGTGGGAGATTTAGGCGAATTTGCTGAGAGTGGATGGGGTTAGGGATATTGGCAAGATGCAGGGAGAAAAAGCCTTGAAAAGAAAATATATAGTCAAAATGAAGTAGAAATAAATTGTTAAACAAAAGATTAGGACCCATAAAAGGAAGAGAAACAAGGAGATAAAAAACATTCTTGGCCGGGCGCGGTGGCTCACGCCTGTAATCCCAGCACTTTTAGGAGGCCGAGGTGGGTGGATCACGAGGTCAGGAGATGGAGAACATCCTGGCTAACACGGTGAAACCCCGTCTCTACAAAAATACAAAAAATTAGCCGGGCATGGTGGCAGGCGCCTGTAATCCCAGCTCCTGGGGAGGTTGAGACAGGAGAATCGCTTGCCGCTAGGGTGGCAGAGGTTGCAGTGAGCCGAGATCGCGCCACTGCACTCCAGTCTGGCGACAGAGCGAGACTCCATCTCAAAAGAAAACATTATTAGGTCTGATGATAATTTTTCCGCTGATTTGAAATGGAGCCAGAGCTCTACACCATAAACGTTGGGAATGAGGGAAATTTAAAATAAATAAATAAAAAGACCATCTTAAGGAATTGCTCTCTACGTGGTTGCAATAGCCTAAGATGACCATTCTGCGTGTGTCAAGTGACATCAGCCCACGATGATCCTTTGTACAAAAACACTAAAAAAAGAAAATTTTTAATTTTTTTTTGAGACAGAGTTTCATTCTTGTTGCCCAGGCTGGAGAACAGTGGCATGATCTCAGCTCACTGCAACCTCTGCCTCCCTGGTTCAAGCGATTCTCCTGTCTCAGTCTCCTGAGTAGCTGGGATTACAGGCGCATGCCACCACGTCCAGCTAATTTTTGTATTTTTATTAGAGACGGCATTTCTTCATATTGGTCAGGCTGGTTTCGAACTCCTGACCTCAGGTGATCTACCCACCTTGACCTCCCAACATGCTGGAATTACAGGTGTAAGCCACCACGCCCAGCCTAAAAAAAGCAACTTTTAGAATCATTTATATACATTCTGGGGCCTGTATAAAAAAAAGTAAACATCACCCATTCTCTGCAAAAAATTCTATCCAAAGATCTATCAACAAGGATGCCTAGAAAGATGGGAAAAATTATATTTCTTACTACTAGGGACAATGTTATCAATTCTGAGAACTTTTTCTCATCCTCCCAAAGTAAGAGTCTAAAAATCCATATCCAACCTTTTTTTCACTGTTTGTACTCCATATTCAAACTGCTGCTTCATACACCAAATACCAGGGCCATCAGTCTAAGGTAGGGACATGAGCCAAGAGGCCTGGAGTAAGCTCTTTTTACTTCAAGCATAGTGATATGCTGAAATCTATCCTTAGTGGAAAGAAACGGAAAAGAGGGTTTCATCCAGTGAGGGAAGTATCAAAGGGTCTATAAACATGTCTGGGGCACTAGCTTCTCATTCTGAGGAATGGCACCATATCATTGTAACCTGCAACACCTGGGACCCCAGTAGACACTCAAGAAAAAGTTTAGTTATATGATTGCAATTATTTGAGTTTGTCTATGTGTCAGACATACATACATACATACATACATACATGTTGAGAATCTTCACAACAATTCTACGAGGTAGGTTCCATTATTAACTTCCTTTCATATTTGAGACCTAGAGAGTTTAAGAAATGAAATGAGGTCCCCCAGGTGGTAAGCAGCAGGTCATAAGAAAACAAGGCCTGGATACTCAATGATATAGTTTGGCTCTATGTCCCCACTCAAATATCATTTTGAATTATAATTCCAAGGGTTGGAGGGGGTCCTGGTGGGAGGTGATTTAACTATTGGAGGCGAACTTCCCCCTTGCTGTTCTCATGGTACAGTTCTCACAAGATTTGGTTATTTGAAAGTATGTAGCACTTCCCCCTTCTCTCTTTCTCTCTCTCTCTCTCTCTCTCTCTCTCTCTGCCATTGAAAGTATGTAGCACTTCCCCCTTCTCTCTCTCTCTCTCTCTCTGCCATGTGAAGATGTGCTTGCTTCCCCTTTGCCCTTCCACCACAATTGTAAGTTTCCTGAGGTCTCCCAGCCATGCTTCCTGTACGGCCTGTGGAACCATTAGTCAATTAAACCTTCTTTCTTCATAAATTACCCAGTCTCAGGTAGTTCTTTACAACAATGTGAGAACAAACTTATATACTCAACAACATGGCTTTCTCTGCCCCAGGCTTCTAATGTCCTGGACAGCCCCCAGTTTTCAATTTCTCAGTCATGCCCTAAAAGTTTTGGTTTAATCCTTTCTTCTTATTCAAGATTTCTTTGCATGACTTCTGAAGTGCTTTGGTTTTCACTTCTTTTCTTGTCTATAATCTCTCTGTACCGAGGTGAGTTTTATTTGTTTTAAGTAGGTATACATGAAGGAGTGTTTTGGTTTGCTAGTTTTATTTATTTTTAAATTTAACTTGTAGGTAAGACAAAGTAGCCCAAAAGGTAAAAAAGGAGTATAATTCACATAGACATTACTGCTTTATATATGTATATTATAATACCTAGAGTAACCACTAAGAGAACTATTCAAAATGATAGATTCAAAATCACTGTAAATATGTAAATATGAAATCCAGAAAATGTTTAAGTAACCCTGAGGAAGATAAGACAAACAGAAACATGAGAAATGCTAGAAACAAAGAGAAAATAATTAAATGGCAAATTTAAGCCCTAGCATATCAATAATTACTTCACATGTAAATGGTGTAAATACACTAATTAAAAATCAGATTTGTGGATTGCACAGTGGATAAAAACAAGAATCCAACAATATGCCCTTCATAAGAATTGATACACCCAACAACTTGGATAACTCTCAGGGGAATTATGCTGAATATAAAAATCCTATCTCAAAAGGTTACATACTACATGATTCCATTTATACAACATTCTTAAAATGGCAACATTATGGCTTTGGAGAACAGATTAGTGGTTGCCAGGAATAAGGAGGGGAGAGAAGGAGGGAGCTGGCTGTGGCCGTAAAGGGATATTCCAATTGTGATAGAACTGTTCTATATCTTGACTGCGGTATTGGTTACACTAACCTACACATGTGATAAAATTGTATAGCTTTAAACATGCACACACATGCAAAAATACAAATGCATGTAAAATTGGCGAAATATGAATAAGGTCAGTGGATTATATTAATGTCATCTTTCTAGTTGTGACATTAAACTCCTCACGTAAGATGTTATCATTAGAGAAAACTGGATGAAAGGCATATGGGATCTCTTTGTATTATTTCTTACAACTGCATGTGAATCTATAATTATCTCAAAATAAAATGTTTTCTTTTGTTTAAAAAAAAAAGGTTTAGGGGAGAAGGAGGAAATATATACTAAAAAGTAAGCCTTGCATCTACCTAGTCTTCCAATTTCTCCATTCCCTTCACTAGGGGTAACCACTGTAGTAGTTTCATACTTGTCCTTCCACAGTTAGTCTATAGTCTCTTCATATATAAATATGCATGAATGCACTCACACATTTGGATTTATATTTTTTCCACAAGTTTTAACACTACACACTTTCCCCTACCTTGCTTTACCAACTTATATTTGAGCTTTGAGTAGTGACAGAGCTCCTTGTTTTAATAGCTGCATAATATTCCATTTTATGAATAAATCCTGATTTATTGAATCAATCTTTTCTTCTCAGAAAAATATGATCAAACAAAAAATAGACATTTGATTTATTTCCAAATATTTCCTATTATAAGCAATGCTCCAGGATGAGCCTGTGATCACTGAAATTGACTTTTTTTCTAACCGAGTCAGCCTCTCCCCAACCATTTACCTTTGAAAATCAACCATTGGTCCTGGGCTTCTAGTCATTTCACACTGTTCCATGCTCTGAACTTGGGAAATGACAAGTAGATGCTTTTTTATCTTTGTAATTAGAGCCTTGGCTTTGCATCACTTGGCTTCTCCTTGTTATTTTACTGTGTTTGGTGGCTTGTAACTTTTACTTAGCAAAAATAAACCTATTTCTAATTCCTTCAGACATTTTTCTCCTGTCTAGGAACATTTTCTGTTTCATTTTTTTCTCAATACCTAGAACACCTTTTCTTCTTTATTCACTTCCTTCCTATCTCTTTTATAATTTGTCCTCCTTGAATGAGGAAATAATTTTTCTTACAACCCCATTTTGACAATCAACTCAATCCAAAGTATAATTTCCCAGTCTCCTTCTGTACAATGGAAGTAACGTATTTTAATATGCTTTGCATGTATGTAAACTCTGATAAATAACATGGGGTATATGCTAATGGGATGCAGGCACTTACATTTTGACATTATATGATATCTCTCCCTTTTCATGTATCACCTCCTTTGGAATTTGGAACCTCTTGAAATTTGCAAGTTTTTGGAATTTGCAACCTCTTGAAACAGGTATTTAAAACAGAACAGCAGGTATAGCTCAATGAATGTTGTTATAAAAAACAAGAAAAAGAAAAGATGACCACATCCAAATGCCCATTGCAGAAAACCACAACAAAAACATTTTTTAGTTATTTCTAAATTTTGTTTTCATTACCAAAATAATAGCTCAGCTCTTGCAATGGTGTATTAGCTCATTTCTGCCAAAGAATCAACAAAGAAAAATGTTGATTGAATTTAATATGTTTCTGGGTGAATGTGTGTCAATATTGATGTAAAATTAAGGTACAGTAGGTAAATAATGTGTATGATGATAGAGCCACAGCTGTTTTAAAACTGTCTCCATGTAATTTTTAAATGCATGTCTCCAGTGTCTGCTAAGTACTCAATACAGATTTGTTAGTAAATTTGAATGAATAAATGAGAAAGCTTGCTCTTGCAAATAGGTTCTTCTTAAATAATCTATGTTATGTTCATGTCATTAGACATGTCAGATGTCTGTTTCATTAGTGCTGCATGTGCCTGTGATTATAAAAGTTTAATAAAAATTAGGCGATGCAGCTTTTCTTTGGTTTTTCCTCTTCCGGTAAATATCCAATAGCCCTTGCAATATTCCCTCATGTACAAGCTCTGCCTTATCCCTAACCATTATTACTCTATGGGGCAGGACTATTTTAGTGTCTGATCTATTCCATCAGGTGAAGCAAACAAATTAGACAGAGTACAACAGCTGCTTGATATAGGATGTCCTCATGTTTTCGTTCCTCTTTTTAATACACCCAAGCATCACATTTATTTTTTCAACAGCTGCTGCACATCGAGCAGACTTCTTAATTAGCTAATGTTTGCAAGGCCTTTTGAAGATAAAAAGCCCTATATAAGTGCTAAGTGTTATTATTACCTTGACAAAAGAGTTCTCTTTTACCTTGGCTCACTGCAAAATGTGTGAGCTTTCCTTCTCTCTAACTAGCAGTAGTCAAAGTACAACCTGCATAAACCACAGGAGAAAGAAGTTAGAAATTAAGCTGTGGCCCCTGAACAGAGGCAATTGGGCACTCTGGAATGTTCCTTCCTATTTTAATGTACTCTTCACCAGGCACCAAAAGAAAAGAATGGTGGGGATGGGAGGGGGTTAGAAAACACATTTTCAGTCTTTAGAATGCCTTGGGAGAATGGAAATACTTACAGCATGCTCTTTCTTAAAAGAACTTTTTTTTTTTAATGTGAAACCTAACATCTGTTTTTCTTAGCTTGATTTTAGAAAACAAAGCAAGCATTTAGCTATCACAGATTGCATCCTTGCAAATAGGTATCTATGATCTAGAGACAAAAAATGACATACCTGAACCAAATTTATGTGTAAGTAACCTTACCCCCTTTCTCATTACCAGGAGGGAGGATACTAAAAAAAGAAATATATTAAAATATAAAGGAAAAGACCAAGAAAGCCTCCACAGCTCAGTGCTCATACCTGACACCTCACACACTCACCTTTGCTTATTAAAAACATTACCCTTCAAGGTGTAGAAGACAAAGCTTCTGTCCTAGGGAATCTTCCATTTTTAGCACTAGTAAAACAACAACTATAACAATAACAATGACAATAATAACTACCCTTGGCACCTATTTACCAGGTCCCAGGCTATTTGCATGTGCCTTACATATATTAACTTGTTTACTTCCCACAAGGACTTGAAAGTTTTTGTTATCTCCATCTTACAGATGAGAAAACAGGCCCAGCAAGCTCAAGTGACATGCCCCAGGTCATTAAGTCAGCACTAGAGGCATAATTTGAACCCACGTTTGCTGGGTTATCAACCTGAACCCCTTAAACAAATGATGCCACTTCTAAGCCATAATCATTAGAGCCATGACAGTGGTACAAGTAAGTGTGGCGTCATTCCTGTTACCATCTGTTATTACAGAAAGGCAGAAGCCAGGCACAGTGGCTCATGCCTATAATCCCAGCACTTTGGGAGGCTGAAGCAGGAGGATCGCTTGAGCCCAGGACTTAGAGACCAGCCTGGGCAACATAGCAAAACCCTATCTCTACAAAAAGTAAAATAAAAACAAAAAATTTAAAAATATTTTAAATATTAAAGGAGGAGGCAAGAAGAGAGTCAAGGAGCATGTCTGGCTGGTCTGATCAGGGAAGTCATTGCAAATTGAATTCTATCCCTTTTGTGAGGAGAAAGGTTTGCTCCATCCAGCAAAGTGTGGAAGTAGCACTCTATGATCACCATTTGATACTACCCCCATTTCAGAATGTATTCAATGGATAGGAGTGATGATAATAGGAGAAGATGAAGTCAAAGAACAAATAAATAGCCATGCCATGGAAATGAATGCTAGTCTTCAGTGCTAATTTAAATTAGGTATTTTCATCATGATTTTTTTTAAGTAAATAAATTACTTAAATTTAATTAAAATAGATGATGTTATTACCAGTTTTTCCTATTGACACTGAAGTTTTAATTCTGGGTATATGGAAAGATAGGACAGTGGTGGCCTTAATTGAGAGGGAAAGGAATTTAGAGGAAAAAGAATTAAGAATGGGGGAAATGATAAAATATACTAAAAGACACAAAATTGGAATTTTTTTCATGAAAACCCCCAAACTGTTTTTGGCTATTGTGAATAATACTGCAATACAATGTGTGTGTGTGTGTGTGTGTGTGTGTGTGTGTATAATAAAATATTACATTGTACCCCATAAATACATACATTATTATTTTTCAATCAAAAATAAAAATTTACATTAAAAAACTTAAATGATGAGGCAAGGACTACACATGCAATTTCAGTACAGTCTGCCCAGGCAGAGCTCTTAATCAGTCTGTTTCTCCCATCATTTGAAAGCTGCTGTCTCTGCTTCCTGGTGCCAAAGTACACTTATGGAACAAGGACACACTCAACAGTCTCACATGCCAAAATAAAAAACACTTGTTTTGTGTGTCCTCCCCAAATAAGGCTAGAAGTAGAAAATGCTATCTGTTATTACACAGCTCTAGGGCTGCAAGTTAAATGTTTGCGAAGGTAGAAATCCATGCTCCAGATGAACCTGGAAGAAATCTCAAAGAATTGGGACAATTTGTAGCTCCTTAACCAAAAGCAGGAGTAGGGGAAGTGAGAAGCTTACGCTTTGTGACTAATATATTAGATACATTACTCAAGAACGACATCCTTGTGAACCCTGTAATCATCACCAAGAAACCGAGGTTGTTGACCTACAAAATGTAGATCCAAGACTAAATCTGCATTTCATACAAGATTCCTTCCAGGCTCTAGCAAACTGGGATGATCACATTGCTGCTTTGAAAACCACAACAGGAAGCATAAAATATTATCATTCAAAAGTTATAATATAGGGGAGACAGAGAGGTTCAGATACGAGAGAATCTTGGACTCACCACTGCCAACAGGTGACATCAAAATCCTCCATAATCTGACCCAACCACTCTTTCCAAATAGATCTTCTTCCATTATTATCTTTCTGGCCTCTAGGCTTCCTCTAAACTGAACCAATAGCTTTTCTGTCTCCTACATATCCTGCATTTCCCACTTCCACTTGTTAATTCCAGTTGTCACTTTTTTCTAGGATGCCTTTCCACTACAACTCTCCGTTTTCAAATACTTCCCCTTATTCAATGTCATGTGTCACTTCCTCGGGGAAGCCTTTCACTCAGGCAGAGTATAAATAGCACATCTGCTTCATTTTTCTCATGAAAACAACTTTGGCCCCTATATGATGATTCCATTAAAAGAATGTATTTTGGTGATAGCCTTCTTGGCCTGGAATTTCCTTGACAGTGAGACCCATATCTGCTTCATCTTAGATCCTTTCTGGCACTCAATCCAGTGCTTTAAAAGTAGAAAATGCTAAATAAATATTTAATAAAAATTCTGGCAACATTTCTCACATTTATTATAATTTATTGTCAAGTGTTGTTCTAGGTGCTGGGGATACACCACGAACAAAATAGACTGGAATTTCTGACTTAATGGAATTTACATTCTAAAGTGTGAGGCAGACAATAAATGAAATTTAAAAGTTGTGTCAAATAGTAAAAGATGACAAGGGCAAAGATAAAAATGAAGCAGAGAAGCAATATAAAAAGGGTCAAGATGGTTAGAATTATAGATTGGATTGGGTGGGTGGGTGGGTGGATGGATGGATGGATGGATGGATGGATGGATGGATGGACGTGTTAATGGGTAGACTGATGGGTACATGGGTAGGTGAATAGATTCATTACATAGAAAAAAACTTTACTAGTGGGAAAATAAACTCCTAACACATTTTCTAATCTGCATATAAATTAGTTTCTCTATATAAAACATTTTCTAGTCTCTATATAAATCAGTTTCTAGGGCCCAAAAAGCGATGGTTCATCTTACGCACAATAATCTTAGAGAAATCGGGGAGAAAAAATCTGATTCTTCAGTTTATCGCCATATTGACTTTCAGGTGCTCCTGTACAAGTCACTTTTGGTGACCTTACAAAAATATGTTAATGCCTATGAGTTTAGGAAGAAACCATTTCTTTAGGTTAGAAAGAGCATGTTTTAGTCTGGGGATATGTCTATGAAGGAAACGATCCTTTCAAATAAGAATTAACCATTGAAGATAAAAACATGGAAGGAAAAGGAAGGTTTTTAAATTGAAAGATGGATGAGTTATTTGTTTACGCTAATTCTGTCAAGTCTGGAATGAAGATAATTTTCACAAAGCAACAGGGATGTAATATCTTCAAACCCATAGTCGGCAGTTCCTGTATCACACTGAGTTCAGCAGAGTTCATTAAACTTAGTGCTACTAATTTACTAATTTTTATTTGCAACATGGAATAGGGAGAATCCTCATATGTGGAAATGAAGTGGCTTCCTAGTGCAAAGCTCAACGGGGTGGCCACATTTTTCATGGTTGGTTCCTGCTGCGGTCCTGCTGCTTTATCACTGAGAAAAACAGCAAGAGGCTTTATATTTTCTACATTATTTTACAAATTGATTTCAATTTAAGGAAAAACATTTATTTGTGGCTAAAACTCCACTGCAGACTCAGTGAAAAAACACTTAGTGAATAAGAACATCCTTTTAGTGTTCCAAGCTAGCTCTTTGAATAGAGAAAGCAGCATAGCCATTCAAGGGCATTTTTATTCCCTCATGATTTTCAAGGCTCAGAATATCTTGAATTTGGAATTTTCTACTTACTATAGAGCTAGCATTGCCTAATATCTAAAGTGGTCTCTGAATATTTCCCCTCAGGTCTCAGTCTGTACTGTAAGTTATGCACTGTTATGTGTTTTTTATCCCTCCTCTGTTCCCAGTTTCTGAGATTCTGAGAGAGAAGTGGATAGAATGAAGACTGTATATTCTTTGGGGGTAGGAGAAAGGAAGAGGCTGAGACTCAGCTATCACAGCACCAGCAGCATGCGTTTAGTGCATTGACTCCGAACCAGAGTGTGAGTTCTATTCCTAGCTCCATCATTACTAGCTGTGTGACTTTAGGCAATGTAACTAACATCTCTGTGCTTCAGCTTCTTCTTTGGTGAAATAAAGATAATGCAATAGAATCGCCACAAGGGTCAATTAAGTTACTACTGGTAAATCACTTACAGATGGTGAATACCTGGCACATAGTGAGCTACATATAAACATTTGTTATTACTAGTTGTTCTACCTGCAAGTGGAAGAGGTAAAAAGAGTAGTCAAGGTCCCAGCTTGCTCTGGCTAGGATTCAAAGTGATATCTGAACATGTTGAAAAATTAGTGAACAGACTCTTTGAAGTGTGAGCCTAAGAGGCACAGAGGAGCCTCCTGGGAAGTAATTCCTACCAAGAACTGAGCTCAACATTTTAGACCCAGTAACAAAGCATTAGTCTTAGTGGAGGGAAGTTATTCTGGTTACATTGGATTCTGACTCCAGGTTAATCTAATGCACTTCTCTGGGCTCTAGGAAGATAATAAGATATATCAAAAAGGTAAGTGACATTTCCCTAAAAATTTTGTTAAACATTGGAGTGCAGACAGCATTGTGCTAGCAGTACTTCTAAAAAGAGTGGAAGACACTGATGGGGACAGAGAGGTGTTATCCTCCACCTGGAGACAGCAGAGCAGCGGGTGTGGGCCAAGATGTTAGTGGACACAGACGGCCCAAATGGCATTCTCCACTTAGCTAAATGAAGCTAGAACTATTGATTTCCACAGCCCTCTGAAAACCACCGGAGCTGAGATATAGTTAAACCTTTGCTTTGTTACAATGTGATAACATGGTGACATGGCTCATAAACTGTAAGACCATAAATAATTTCACCTGCTAGACTTACGATCCTAACAAAGTAAGGAAGAGGTAAGTAATTTCATTCATTAAGCATTAAACAAATATGTATTTAGTCTTTTATATGTCCCAGGCATTGTGTGTTATGTGCCAGGGATTCAGCAGGGAGAAAGGGAAGCAGATTTCTACCCTTATGAAGCTCATACTCTGAAGTGCAGAGAGCAAGTCTCCAGACAACTAGAAATCAGTCAGTACTCTGGAGAGGAAGGGACATACCATCAGATTTGGGCATCAGTGAGGTATCTTCCCTCAAAAAATGACCTCTGCTATTAGCTGAAGAATTACTAAAATCTAGCTAGGCAGAGAGATGAAGGAAGAATGTTTCATGCAACAGAAACAGCATATGCTAGGATCCAGATACCACACCTTAAAGGACTGTTGCGAGCAGGGATCAGCAAACTATGGCCTGTGGACCACTGCATGTTTCTGCAAATTCAGTTTGATTGAAACACGGCCATGTTCATTCATTTGACTATTGCCTATAGATGGTTTTGTGCTGGTTTTCTCTACGATGGCAGAGTTGGTTAGTTGTCACAGAGACTGTAAGGTACATAAAACCTAGAATATTTGCCAGCTGGTCTTTACAGAAAAAAAAATGCCCACCCTGGGCTAGAGCACAGAGGCAGTTGGCAAAGTGATGAGCATTCTCTCGGTGGACATCCTTCAGCATTATGCAGGTGCTGGAGTGGGCAGTAGTATAAAGCAAAGTAGTGAGCCCACAGGTTCGCTTTTCTGTGCACTTTGCAATTCAGACTCATAGTGATAGCCCCTGTGGCACTATGAAAAGAAGAGATGCTTTTGTAGCACGTTTTTACATTTGTGCTTCATGGAGCCCTTTATAGAATACATTTTTTTTTTTTAATCTGAGGTACTGGGGGGCACTAACTCACTGCATGCTGCTGAGACCAAGACCTTTGTTTCTAGATAGTAGCCTCAAATTTCCAGCAACACACGGAATACACATACCATCTGACAAGCCACATTAGAAACCCTCTTAAGACAAAATGCTGAAGGGAGGTGGCACACTCCATCTGGCCACATTATCAGTGCTTGATTGCAATCACAGCTGACATTCATCCAGTTCAGAGAGCTATCTATAATATATAAGCTGAGAACTTTTACTTTGTTGGTTTTATAATAAAAATAAAAGTTTCACTGAACTTTTGCTCAAAATTTAGTACAATGCTTCAACTTGGAACCTTCTCCCCTACCCTCCTGTAAACCTATCATTCATTGTTCTTAGTTATGTTTATTTCCTCTGCCCACAAGGATCCAGATAAATATCCCTACTTCCTGTTCCCCTAGTGCCCTGTGCTTACCACACAGTATTGTTTCTTTTCTTGCCATCGGCCCCATTCCTGTAAGATCCTTGAGGGCAAAGCTGAATCCTTCACCATTACAGGTTCATGCCTGAGACATTTTAGGGTCCTCAGTACATATTTACTTAATGTAAATATGAAAAGGAAAAACTAATGACTGAATTTATACTGTGGAATGAAAATTTCATATACAGTTTACTATATAGCTAACACCCTAATTACATGAATAATGAGCCATATGTTTTTGGTATTAACTCCTATTTTCTTCACACCAAGGGATTAGCCTGATGTTGCTCAGAGAATGCTCTTTTTTCTGTAGTCTATGTCTTGCTCTGCCTTTCTTTGTCCAGATTTTGCAGCCTCACTGATTCTCTGCCTTGGAGTTCCACACTGTCATCTTCTGACACTGATATGGCTAGAGTGGTCACTTCCTTATGTCAGAATTTTTAATACTTACAACAAAGACTTCTTAGTCTCTCTTTTATATAAACTTTGGTTCATAGTTTATAGAATAGAGATTTAATTAACTGTATTTCTACAGAGGTTGTTTACTCAAATTTGCCCTGCAAAGTGCTGGCTTTCAAATCGTATGCCTAGCAATGGTGCGATTCAGCTGGTGTTATAATCTTCTGTTTTCAGTACTTGTGTGTGTATTTTTTGCCAGACCAGGGACATGTGGGGCAGTTTCTACACAGCAGAAAATGTGACTTCTTCATTGATTTCAAGTTATGATATTAAGAACACCTTGATATTTGCTGAATGTGAACTTTCTGTTTAATCGTTTTATATCCATGATCATATAGAAGAGGTCACGCCAAATAGAAAAGGACTTAGAACTTTGTGAAATAAGATGTTCTAAATAAGAGAAAGATCATGGTACATTTCAGTCAGTAGCCTTATATTTATTCTTATTCTTGTTATTCAATTCTTGATGTTTTTTCAAAAAATCAGAAGTCAAATTGAATTGACTAGGCACATTTTTTGCACTTAGAATCTACTTTAAAGTTTATAACCGGATAAATAGTATGTGCTTCATTTTTAAAGCTAAGTTAAGAGGCAGGAGAAAGGGTAGAATTTTGTAGGAGTCAGTTAGATCAGGTTTCTAAAAGATCATAGGCTTGAATTCAGAGTTTCTAACTGTCTTGAAAGTAAAACAAGGGTACAGTGGAGAAATTTAAGCTGGGTCGAAAATGGAATATTTCATGCACAGATTGATTAATAAAGAAACAAGGTATAGGGGCAAGAAATTCTGAAACAGATTATGAAGCAAGTCAGAGAATAAGAATTCAAGAACTCAGTCTTTAAAAAAAGGAAATCATCTAAAGTAAACAAAGAAAAGAGAAGGACTCTGTCTGAAGTAGCAAGGTAATAGCTTTTCCTGATGCTGACAATTCCATATCTTCACACCTAACACATATGAATTGCCAGGGATTCTGAATAATGTAGGAACTGTAGGGAGAAGGAGGAGATTGAAGAGTGAGTGAAAGTGAAAGATTGTGTTTATTGATGTATACATCAATACAGTTGGCACAAGAACTATAACCATGAGTTAAACTAATGAACCTAATCTTCAGAAAATTAGAGACAGGGTAAATGGCTTTGTTTATCCATTTTCAGAATGTTGAAAAATTGAAAGGCCATGCTTGTCATTATTGTAAAAGAATTCTATGACTCATTTTTACACATACACTCAAAGCCCTTGTGAATTCATCTCAGAAAAAATCTTAATGTTGTGGGAAAACCATTGATGTTCACTGGTAAAGATCTCTGTACCAGAAACTTAGATCATGGAATTATTTAAAACAACACAGAAAATTCTACTCATTATAGTGTTAAAACAAAAGTAATAGCTTTACCTTTAATAAAGGTTGAAAAGAAGTTAAATCTAAAATATTATTTTATTTTAGATTCAGGAAGTAAATGTGCAGGTTTGTTACACGGATATATTGCATAATATTGGAGTTTGGGTTTCTTGTGTACCCACCATTCAAATAGTGAACACTGTACCCAATAGGCTGTTTTTCCACCCTCACACCCAATCAATTTCCACCTTTTAGAGTCCCGAGTGTCTATTATTTCCTTCTATATGTCCATGGGTACCCACTGTTTAACTCCCACTTATGAGGAAGAACATGCAGCATTTGATTTTCAGTTTCTGAAGTATTTCACTTAGGAAAATGGCCTCCAGCTCCATCCATGTTACTGCACAGTACATGATTTCATTTTTTTTCAATGGTTGCATAGTATTCCATGGTATATATGTACCACATTTTCTTTATCCAATCCACTATTGATGAACACTTCGGTTGATTTCATGACTTTGCTACTGTGAATGGTACTGTGACAAATATATGAATGCAGGTGTTTTTTTTTTTTTAATATAATGATTTGTTTTCTTTGGCTGTATACCCAATAGTGGGATTGCTGGGTCAAATGGTATTGCTGTTTTTAGTTCTTTGAGAAGCCTCCAAATTGCTTTCCACAGTGCCTGAACCAGGTTGCATTCCCACCAATAGTGTATAAGCATACCTTTTTATTTACGTCCACCAACATTTGTTATTTTCTGACTTTTAATAGTCATTCTGACTGGTATGAAATGATATTTCATTGTGGTTTTAGTTTGCACTTCTCTCATAATTAGTGATATTGAGCATTTTTTTCACATGTTTCTTGGCCACTTGTATGTCTTCTTCGGAGAAACGTCTATTCATGTCTTTTGCCTGCTTTTTAATAAGGTTTTATTTTTTTCTTGTTGAGTTCCTTATAGATTCTAGTAAGTGTCGAAAATATTGAATTTTGAAGAATTATTTTTTATTTTATTTTACTTTATTTTATTTTATTTTATTTTGTTTGGGTGGAGTCTCGCTGTGTCACCCAGGCTGAAGTGCAGTGCCATCATCTCGGCTCACTGCAACCTCCACCTCCTAGGTTCAAGCGACTCTTCTAACTCAGCCTCTCAAGTAGCTGGGATTACAGGCACCTGACACCACATCCTGCTAACTTTTGTATTTTTTAAAGTAGAGATGGGGTTTTTGCCATGTTGGCCAGGCTAGTCTCGAACTCCTGACTTCAGGTGATCCACCCACCTCAGCCTCCCAAAGTGCTGGGATTATAGGCATGAGCCACCATGCCTGACCAAGAGTTACTTTTTAAAAGGTATGAGTATGTTTTAGTAATTCTCTTCATTCAAAGCCTCCTTGGTCCTTCAGGAGATAAAGAGTCATTCACTTTCATTGCCTATTCACCAATCTGCCAAACAAATCTAATATCTGTTTTCAGAGTTTTATATGTTCCTTGTACTGACTTTCATAATATTATTCTGTCTAAAAATATTTGGTACCAGATTTTATCAGAGAATAACAATCTGCAATAAGAAGCTGAGGTGCTTTGAGTCTGTATTTCCAATAAATCTCATGTTGAATTGTAATCCCTAATGTAGGAGGTGGGGCCGGGTGGGAGGTGACTGAATCATGGGGGGAGGTTTATCATGAATAGTTTAACGCCATCCCCCTTGTCATTTTTTTGGCAATGAGTGAGTTCTAAGGAGATCTGGTTGTTTAAAAGTGTGTAGCACCTCTCCCCTCTCTCTCTTCTTCCTGCTTTAGCCATGTGAAGTGCCAACTCCCCCTTTTTGTTTTCCACCATGATTGTAATGTTCCTGAGGCCTCCCCAGAAGCAAAGCAGATGCCAGCATCATGCTTCCTGTATAGCCTGTAGAACTGTGGATCAATTAAACCTATTTTCTTTATAAATTACCCAGTCTTGGGTATTTCTTTGTAGTAGTACAAGAACTGACTAATACAGAAAATTAATACCGAGTGGGGCATTGCTATGAAGATACCTGAAAATGAAACAACTTTAGAACAGGGTAATGGGTAGAGATTGAAACAGTTTGGAGAGCTCAGAAGAAGAAAGGAAGATGAGGGAAAGCTCGGAACTTCTGACAGACTTGTTGAATGGTTTCAACCAAAGTGCTCATAGTGATGTGAACAATGAAGTCCAGGCCGAGAAGGTCTCAGATGGAAATGAGGAACTTATTGAGAACTGGAGTAAATGTCGTTTTTGCAATGCCTTGGCAAAGAACCTGGCTGCATTGTACCCCTGCTATAGGGACCTGTGGAACTTAGAACATAAGAGTGATGATTTAGAGGATCTAGTGGGAGAAATTTCTAAACAGCAAAGTGTATGATATGTGGCCTGGCTGTTAATAACAAACTATGCCCATATGTGTGAGCAAAGAAATTACCTAAAACTGGAACTTATATTTAAAAGGGAAGCACAGCAGAAAATTTGGAAAATTTGCAGCCTGGCCATGTGGTAGAAAAGAAAAGCCTGGATGTCTAGGAAGAAGCCTGTTGTAGTTGCAGATCCCTCATAGAAAACATTTGCTAGGGCAATGTGGAGGAGAGATGTGGAGTTGGAGCCCACGCACAGAGTCCCCACTGGGGCACTGCCTAGAGTAGCTGTGAGAAGAGAACCACAATCCTCCAGACCCCAGAATGGCAGATCCACTGACAGCTTGCACCCTGCACCTGGAAAAGCTGCAGGAACTCAGTGCCAGCCCAAGAGAGCAGCCGTGGGGGCTGAACCCTGCAAATTCACATGGACAGAGCTGTCCAAGTCCTTGGTGGCTCACCCCTTGCATCAGTGTGCCCCAGATGTGAGACATGGAGTCAAAGGAGATCACTTTGAAGCTTTAAAATTTAATGACTGCCCTGTTGGGTTTAGGACTTGCATGGGGCCTGTAGCCCTTTTGTTTTGGCCAATTTCTCCCTTTTGTAATGGGAGTATTTACCCAATGCCTATATCCCCATTGTATCTTGGAAGTAAGTAACTTGTTTTTGATTTCACAGGCTCATAGGCAGAAGGTATGAGCCTTGTCTCAGATGAGACTTTGGACTTTGGACTGTTGAGTTAATGCTGAAATGAGTTAAGACTTTGGGGGACTGTTGAGAAAGGATGGTTGTATTTTTCAATGTGAAAAGGACATGAGATTTGGGGGTCCAGGGGTAGAATGATATGGTTTAGATCTATGTCCCTACCAATCTCATGTTGAACTGTAATCCCTAATATTGCAGATGGGGTCTGGTGGGAGGTAATTGGACCATGGGAGCAGTTTCTCCTGAATAGTTTAACACCATCCCTCTTGGTATTGTCTTGGTGATAACAAGTGAGTTGTCATGAGATCTGGTTGTTTAAACACGTGTAGCACTTCCCCCTCTCTCTCTTCTTCCTGCTCTGGCCATGTGACGAGCTGGCTCCCCCTTTTTTGCCTTCCGTAATTATTGTAAAGTTCCTAAGGCCTTCTCAGAAGCAGAGTAGATGCCAGTGTCATGCTTCCTGTACAGCCTGTGGAACCCAGAGCCAATTAAACCTCTTTTCTTTATAAATTACCCAGTCTCAGGTATCTTTTTTTTTTTTTTTTTTTAATACAGAGTCTCACTCTGTTGCCCAGGCTACAGTGCAATGGCAGGATCTCAGCACACTGCAACCTCCACCTCCTGGGTTCACGTTATTCTCCTGCTTCAGCCTCCCAAGTAGCTGGGATATTACAGTCATGTGCCACCATGCCAGGCTAATTTTTGTATTTTTAGTAGAGATGGGGTTTCACCAAGTTGGCCAGGCTGGTCTCAAACCCCTGACCTCAGGTGATCCACCTGCCTCAGCCTCCCAAAGTGCCTGGATTACAGGCATAAGCCACCATGCCCGGCCCTCAGGTATTTCTTTATAGCAGTGTGAGAATGTACTCATACAGAAGCCTTAAGTGACAAAGAGTTTTAAGTTTTCAAATGTATAAAAATATTCTTCCTTCATTTTAATACAGAGAGAATATAAAATGGAACTGATATAGAAACTTTATATTTTCAAATACACTTAGTTAAAAAAGAAATTCACAATAGTCAAGAGGTGGAAGCAACCCACATGTTTATAGGCAGATGAATGGTTAAACAAAAGGTGGTGTATGCATACAATGGAATATTAAACAGGAAACAGGAAGGAAATCAAGTCACATGCTACAACATGAATGATCCTTAAGAACATTAGATAAAATGAAATAAGCCAGTCACCAAAAAAACAAGTACTGCATGGTTCCACTTACATGAAGCATCTAAAGTAGTCAATTTCATGGAAATAGAAAGGAGAATGGTAGTTACCAAGAGAGAAATAAGGGGACAGGGGAGTGGGGAGTTGTTTAATGTGTATAGAGTTTTAGTTCTGCAAGATGAAAAAACTTCTGAAGATCTGTTTTATAACAATGCAAATATACTTAATACTACTGAACTATACACTTAAGAATGGTTAAGATGATATATTTATGTTAATTTTTTATAACAATTAAGAAAAAAGCAAAACCTAAGGTATGTTTCTGACTCATTTAAATTTAATTCATCACTCATTTGGAGAGAAATCAGAGGTCCATGAAACCCTGGCCTTCACTCCTTTAATTAGCCTCTAGCTCTTTCTTCTTAAACACAAAATCTTCTATTTCGACAGGATTAAATGAACAGGAATACATGAAAGGAAAGGTTTAAATTTTCCTTGAAATTGAGACTCTGACTCCCAGAAGGCCAATGAGGTTCTAAACTTGAAATGTGCACTTGACAATCACTATTAATAACTAAGATATACCTCCAGACAAATTCCCAAGCCTACTTATTATGTATGAACATGAGCAATTATGCCTTTGCACAACACATACACAATATACTGCAGAGCATGCAATCAAATTAATGCATAATATAATCTAGCATGGATAATTGAGAACTGGAATATTGATTAGCTACCAGAACTATTTTCTCTCAACACATTGTATTTTTATTATTAAGCAAGAAAATAGACTTGCATATTTAGTATTAATATGTTGCATAACATAGTTATGGTAGAAAACATTTGAAATTGGGGCCTAAACTTTTTCATTCTCAAAAGAGCAGCAGCTATTAACTGGTTAGGAATACAGCTTAGTGTTAGGCTCCATATGCTGACAAAATTAACAAAGCTTGGTTTTTGCTGTGAGAAACCTTACCATAATATGAGGACTATCACCAGGCCTCTATATAACTTGAATGTAAAGAGAACAATATGAGAGCTATAAACAAAGAACCATATGAATGAAAAAAAGAAAGTTAAACAGGCTGAAGTTGTAGACTTATGGACATTTAGACCTGGCATGAAGTAATCAGAGATAGAAATCTATCTCGCAAGGTTAGGTTTTCTGTTCTATTTTGGGGAGCTATGGTTGATTAAAAACCCTTTCCCATGTAGAATGAAAGTTTATCTTTCTTTAACATACACTTATTCGGATAAATAATACATTAATTCTCCTTTCTAATGTAGAAGGTAGTTCTTATTAATTATTAGTTATTAATTTCTTTCTTTAATCATTCATCAAAGTGACTGTGGAAAAACCAACTGTAGCTTAACTGGCATTTGGATATGAGAATCTGGAAGACTGAAGAGAAGTCTTAGCTAAAGATGTATGTTTGGGAGTCATCAAATCAATAAATCAGATTTAAAATTCTCCATCATTTCTCAAGCCATTCTTCTCTCCACTCTGCAAGTTTAATCATTCACCTATTTTCATTGATTCTACTTGCAAATTAGTTCTCTAATCTTGCCCACAGTCACTCTCATCTCTTATATTAGTAGCTTCAAATTGTCTCACCGTATTCAGTTTTACCTACTTCCAACACATTCTCTATATTGCAGCCAGAATTATCATTACTATGTCAGTTTTCTAGGGCTGCTGTAACAAAGTAGTAGAAACTGAGTGGCTTAAATAACTGCATTCTATTGTCTCCCAGTTCTGGAGTATACAGTTTGAGATCAATGTGTTGGCAGAACCGTGCTACCTCTGAAGGTACCAGGGAAGAATCTATTCCAGGCCTCTCTGCTAACTTCTGGTAGTTCCGTGATCTGCAGAAACATAACCCCAATCTTCACATAGCATTCTTCCTGTGTGAATTTCTATCTTTCCACATGATATTTTTAAAAATAAGGACACAAGTCTTATTGGTTTAGGGGCTCACTCTGCTACAGTATGACCTCATCTTACTAATCTTACTCATCTTAGTACATCTTACATCTGCAATAACCTAATTTCCAAATAGGTTCACATCCTCAGGTAACGGGGTTGATACTTCAACATAAAAATTATGGAGGGACATAATTTAACTACTGTATTTTTTAAATGTTAATATGATTCTGTCATTTCCTCTTAAAATGGTTCCCCACTGTCTTCAGGACAATGTCCAAAACGTCTTAACATGGTTTACTAAGTGCTTCATATGCTGGTCCTTAGGTCCTCTCTTGTTTCATGTCTTGTAGCTCTCCTTCTCCCACCCCACTCCTAGAAATACTCAGCAATAAATGTAAAATTACAATTACAATATGTATTTTAATAACCTGATGCCAGCACAGACTCTAATAGTGGATTTGATCTATTCAGGAAGATCAGAAGGTGCTTCTTCAAGGGAATGATGATTGATCTGAGAGGTAAAAGATCTAAATAGGTGGAAACAGAAGAGAAGAACATCCCAGACAGAAGACGCAGTTTGTCCTCTATGTTTGAAGGATGAACCAAAGGAAGATAAGAGTAAAGTGGTATGAGATGAAGTTGGAGTGGCAGGGAGGTCCAGATGAAGCACAGACGGAGTTTAGGGATGGCACAGAAGAATCTCTGAGACTCTTACCCAGGGAAATAAGGCAATAAAATCCACATTTCAAAAAATCACTGTGGTAACTGTAGAGGAGTGAAGAACAGAGTTGAGGAGGCAAATGTGGATGGGGGAAGCCCTGTTACTGGAGAAGTCTACGTAAGCAAGGGACAATGGTGCCCTGTATGAGGAAATGATCTATCTCTAAGTAGATTTTAGATACATTAGGAAGTAAAAACAAGAGGCTTGGAAATGGATTGTTTAGAAGGAGTAAGGGAGAAGAAGCTGTCAAGGGTGACTTCTAGAATTTTGACTTAGTACGCGGAAGGCTTGCAAAGTCATTCATTAAAATTAGAAAATGTGGAAAATTTTTGTGAGTTCCTATGTACATGTTGGGTCCTCTGAAGCATTTTCAGAGAGATGTTGAGTGGGCAGTTGGAAGTTCTGAGGTCTTGCCTGGGTTGAATGTATGCTTTTGTGAATCTCCACCGTGCAGGTTAAAATTGAAGCCACAAGCATCAATAAATCAGAACTGAGAAGAATAGGGCATCCAAGACTGAGCTTAGATTCTAACATTTAAACATTCGTTAGGGGCAAAAAAGCCAGCAAAAGAGATGGAGAGATTCGAGACATACCATGTGCACTGAGGGGAGAAAATGTTTTTTAAAAAAAGAAGTGGCGAACACTGATGAATATAGGCAGAAGGTCGGTTAATAAAAATACTGAAAAAGGCATAGTATGTTGGCGGGGAGGTGGGTAGGGGGCTGAATACTGAAAAAAATTTGCCTATTATTACTTTTCTCCTCTCCAAGCTAAACATTCCATGTCTTTGACTAATTAGGTATTTCATGACATTTTACCATTTCTAGGACCTTCATCTGGAGGCACTCCAGTGCAACAATATTTTTGAATTGCCACCGAAAAAACAGGCCATTGGAAATGCCACAGAGCACTTTATTAATCATTCCCTAATCTATGCTGAACACTGTGTGGGCCATGGGGAAAGGATCAAAGAACAGCCGGACCAGATGGCTACCCTCAAAGAGCTTTAGTCTAACAGAAATGTTGAGGCACACACACATATATGGTAAATATAATACCAAGTGCCAGAAAAGAGTTTGATATTAACATTCTAAAGAGGAGGTGATTATTTCTGTCAAGCTTTCATAGAAGAGGAAACATCTCATCTGAGTCCCACTGGATGGATAGAATTCGGACTCTAAAACTGTGGTAGAAGAAGATCTTCCATCCAAAGACAGACAACAAGGATGGAAATTGGAAGATGTGTGGAAGGATGTGAAGATGAGTGCTAGGAAATAAGGCTGAAAAACTAGCATGGTCTTTTGGAGGCCAAGGCGTGTGGATCACCTGGGGTCAGGAGTTTGAGATCAGCCTGGCCAACATGGTAAAACCCTGTCTCTACTAAAAATACAAAAAAGTAGCTGGGCATGGTGATGTATGCCTGTAATCCCAGATACTTGGGAGGCTGAATTGTGAAAATCACTTGAACTCAGGAGATGGAGGTTGCAGTGAGTTGAGATTGCACCACTGCACTCGACTCTGGGTAACAGAATAAGACTCAGTCTCAAAAATGAAAAAAAAGGAAAAAAGAAAAGTAGCATTAAGCTACTTGCTGGAGAGCCATGAATATTAGGCTAAAGACTTTAGACTTTTTTCCTTTGACAGTAAGGATTCACTAAATATTATTCATGATTTTGATTTGAGTCTTACTCTGGCCCCTGGAAGTCTCGTCTTGCGGACCTTGGCTTACCTATTGTGGACATGCCTCTTTGAATCAACTTTAGCACTTTCTCTTAAGCACAATTCCTATGTTTAGATCACAATACAGTTTTGCTGAAAGTGCTGACCTGGGAAGGGAATGGCTCAAAGAGAGGGAGAACAGCTTGGTGGCTATTGTAATAGTTTTTATTGTGTTATGCTAAGGCATAGAAGATCCCTGTGCATCATCTGTGCATCCTAGATATCAGGACTAGGGGATACAGGACACTAGCTGACAGAATTAAAATGCTTTTTTATGTATTCTCTTTGTTTATGATGCCTCTTTATGTTTTAGTTAACTTTCATTATCGTCCCTACCACCTGTTTTAGATCTAACCTTTCCCTGTCCACCCCAGCTCTCACTTGCAGCCTTTCATCCCTTTACTTTTCCTCATAACAACATTAAAAAAATCCAACATACTATAATTTTCTTACCTGTGTTATTTTTGTCTTTCTCCCCTGTTCCTGCACTGACATGTAAATTCTATTAGGCTTTTTTTTCCCCCCTTCTGTTCACTGCTGTATCACCAGACCCTAGATCAGCGGTTAGCATGTGGCAAGAAGTCAGTGTTTTAAATAAATTAGTTAATTTGCTTTGGCCTTTATATTTGGATCCCATCAAAAGCATTCAAAATGAATTGCCTGCTTCTTTGAAGATAACAGGCAGCATCATGAGTCCAGTAAACAAAGGCAATGGAAGATGGATTCAAGAAATGTCCAGGAGATACAATCCAAAGAATTTGACAATTCAATAAGTGTTTGGAAAGGGGAGAGAAGAAAATCAAAGATGATTCAAGTTTTCAGAATGAGTGACTAGAGAAAGCAGGAGCTACTGGCAAGAACGGAACCAGAATACTAGCCAAGAAGGAGGTTTGGGACATTATAGTTAATGCAATGTTTTAGAACCTGATCAACACTATAATTGTTATTGCCTATAAAATATCACTTTGCCCCATAATATATTATTTTTAAAAAATGGAGAAACTTGATAAACTTTGCATTCCAAATAGCCTTTTTAAGCCAACAGTGTATACATATGAGACAATAACATCTGGGAAGGTGAAACAGAGACAGGCAGAACAAAGAAACTCTGACTTTGATAGATTAAACCCTTGACTTGATAAATGGTTCATGCAGATCAGCAATGGAAAGGCCTATGTGCCAACACAAAGAGCCAAAAATAATCTTGTAGTTTAAAGGAGTGAATGAATGATACAGCACTCTGAGTTTGGAAAAACCTCAGCTGTGATCATGAAATATGTATTAAAATCTTTGGCTCTATCGGAGACAGATACCTAAAGTTTCCTCTCGGGCTATGGTGGAAGTTATTTTTTTCTGATACAGAGCGGGCCAAATTCACATTACAGATGCTGCTTTTTATAATTGTTCCAGCATAAATTGTTTCAACTCAAGCAAAATCCAAAATGCACATTTTCTTGGTTGGTAGAGAAGGTGGCAGTCTATAAAAGGAAATGAGCCAGCAGATTTATCCTCTTTATCACAAAGGGAAGTCACAATGCATATCTCAAAGCAGAAGGGAAAAGATAGTATATCAGAAAAAGAACTGAAAGGAAATACACCAAAATGGAAATTGTCTTTGGTACGAATATACATAATTTCTATTTTATTTCTTTACAATGAACATATATTATTCTCCAATTAGAAAAAGAATAAAATGTTTTCTTTAAAAGAGTGCTCATTGGCCCAAAGCTGCTTAGTAATAAGCTTGCAGGTCATTTTCAAGAAATTCTGACAACATGGCATCTCCACTGAGACAAAAAATTAATCCATCATGGGGGAGTGAATTTTTTACTTCATCCCAAATCATTTTCAGTCTAAGCAAAAAGGAACCTACATGATTGTTCTGGAAACAATCAAAGGATAGGCAATTCTTAAGATCCAGATAAGATGCTAAGTAGAGTCAATTAAATGCACAGATACTTCTTAAATTTTGTTTCAGTCAATAAAGTCAACCTCTGCATCCAAAAATTATTTCAAATAATTTAGCAATTTTTACTCCTTACATTTTCCCCTCTTATTTCAATAAAAGCCTACCAAGACAGTTTAGTTTCATTTTGCTTTGCTTTGTTTTAAGTGGCCACAACAGAAAAGAAAAGCCTCGGAATGGTTAAATAACCAACCTGACAGTTTAATGTAGATAAACGTGGAATCGTCAATACTGAATACATCCCCCCCACCACCAAAACCAACATTCTTAGAAGTTCTGGGGAAATACTGGCAAAGCATAACTAATCATCTTAAAAGAAATAAAAACTTCTCTCCTATATACTCATCTACACAGGCACACACTTCACCGAATTCCATAAAATTTCACATACATAAAACCTGATGGATTACTTCACTTTAAAGCCAACCAACCAACCCATCAGTCAACAAAAACCTCTAAATACAGCAAACCTTCAGAAATTAAGAATTTCACATTCATCATTTGACTCCATGAGAATTAAGCCAAAAATCTATTACATAAAATATACACACAAATACCTACTGTGGACAGGAGCTGTTCTAGGTACTGAGAACACGTGCATTGTGAATGAAGAAACAGGTCCCAATTTTCACGGAACTGACATGATAGCGCTGAGAGGACAACAGAAAAGAAGGAGCTATACCAAAAACTGAGATAACCCTAAGAAGGCTGAATAGGATAGGTGGTGCCTAACCAAAGACACAGGACTGTCACAGCCACAGGGCCCAGCCTGGAGCTGGCACAACTGTGCGCCCTGAAACATTGAACTGGGTTGGTCCTCACTGAGATTGCTACGATAGAATCATAGCAGCAGGAGCAATGGCAGCAGCAGCAGCAGAAGCAGCATGACTACTAGAAAGAAAAGGAAAGTGGATGCTTGGGGACCCATGATTTCAGCAGTATCTTTGCAGCCATGGCGCCTGTCATGGTGGGAGTTGCTATCCTGGCATTAGTGGTGTTTGAAAGGGAGCCTGGGAACAAGGTGGACCTGACAGAACTATGCCAGGGAAAGAAGGGTGTGCTGTTCAGAATCCCTGGGGCTTTTACCCCAAATGTCAAAAACCCATCTGCTTGGGTTTGGGGAGTAGGCTGGGGTTCTGAATGTCAAGGGGGGCCAGATCCATGTCTAAGTTCCACTGTCTTTGTGTCTTTGTGACTGGTGAGTGGGGATAGGCCACACTGCAGAAGGCCAAGACCGGCTCATGGGTGGTAGCCCTGGGACCTCTGGGAAGGAGACTGATTTGTTACTAGATGATTCGCTGTTGCCACTCTTTGGGGATGAGAGCTTGAGAGCTTCTTCCTGGTGAAAGAGGATGGTGTGGTGAAGGCCTTGCATGAGCCTGACTATACAGGCCTCACCTGCAGTCTGGTCCCCAGTCCCATCTCACAGCTCTGAGGCCCAGATGCCTTCACTGTTTCCTGTGCCCAGCCCTGGGCAAGGGGCCCCAGTCTAACCTCAACTGGAGTCACTCGGTTGGAACCTAGGCCAAATTTCTGCAATAAACACTCCAGTTCAAAACAAACAAAAAATGATTAAAAAAAAAAAAAGCTGGACAGGGCAACTCAATAGTCATTGGTAGAAAGGAGCTGACATTAGTTATGGTACCAGGTTGGAAGCCTCTCTGAGGGGGTAACAACTGAGCTGAGACTGCTCAGACAAGAATGTCCAGCCACAGGAACACGTGGGCCTGAAGAACATCCAGGTAGAGAAAACAGCAAGCAAGCCCATCACAGAAACTGGTTAGGCACCTTAAGGGAATAGAAGGCCAGAGTGGCTGAAGGGGAGATGGGAGCACGGTTCTTTATTGGCCACGATAAAGAGTTCAGTGTTTATTCTGAGTTCAGTGATGAAAGGCCAATAGAGAATTTAAGAAGGGGAGTGGAGCAATTCTACTTGTATTTTTAAGAGATCTCTTTGGAGAACGGATGATGAGGGTGAGGGCTGGGAGATGAGAGTGGAAGCAGGAGACCAGTGGAGAATGTAGGTGAGAGCAGATGGTGTCTTGGAGTAGAGTAACAAGGAAAATCAAGAGAAGTGGATAGGTTTGGTGATATAACCAGCTGGCATGATGGCAGATGGAATGTGGAAGAAGGCAGATAGCAAAATGTCTAGAATGCATCTTAGGTTTCTGACTTAAGAAATTGAGTGAATGGCAGTACCATTTACTGGAATGAGAAGGAATGTAGAACAGGTGTGAAGAAAACATTCCATTTTGAGCTCATACCTAATTCTGATAACTATTATACATCCACATGGAAATATCAAGCAGGCAATGGAATATACAAGTCAGAAACTCATGGTACGAGTCAGGGCTGGAGGTATAAAGTTATGCAGAAGGAGTTAAAACAATAGAATTGGATTAGGTCACTCAGGAACAAAATGCAGATAGAGAAGAAAAAGGGCTCAAGCTCTTTAGCACTCCAGCAATTAGAGATCAGCTGGAGGAAAAAAAAAAAAAAAAAAAAGCAAACCAACAAGTTCGAAAATAACCAGTGAGACAGAGGGAAAGCAGGAGGGACAGGCACAGTTCTGAATGCCTCAATGTCTTATTTCATTTAATCCCATGAGCCCAATAATATTCTCAATAAAGAAAGGAGGAAGTAGTCAAGTTGGACAGATGGTATTGAGAAGCAGAGTCAGCCAAAAACATAGAACAATTGTGTTGACAATGTTGACCACTGATGACGTCAACAAGGGTATTTCAGTATTGAAACAATAACTTATTGTTTAAACAAACTATATTTACTTACAAATTACAAAATATCAAATAACTATTAAGGAGAAAAATAAAATGAACTAATCAATGGTGGTATTCAAACAGCAATATAACATTTTTCTCAACCTTGTTTCTCATTATTGTCCCTCTAAGGAGCCTGGTTGAGATAATTTTATCCTACTTACACCCCCTCCCACATGAAATTTGATACTGCAGTTAAATGGGTATCTACAGGTACTATGGCCCTTTGGGTGGCCACAAATCTTTATAGTATCAAAAGCCTTTGGCCCTTCCCCCACCCCAACCTCCTCAACATGAATTTTCACATCCCAGGGGAGGAGACAATATCTGTAATTATAATTATGCATTGTAATTATAGTCTGCTATTGTATTGAGAAGAAAATGTATGTTTCACTCATCGTTAGAGTGGCCACATAATTTATTATCCAACTGAAATATTTTGGGGAGGAAAGAGATTACTACTAATAATTACATTGGGATAGAAGGCATATACCAGAATAGTATATTCTGTATACTATTCTGAAGCCAGGCAACTGGGATATATGATTATCCTACTCCTTATAAACTCTGAAAAAATTTCAATTATAAGAATAAAATTGGCAATATTTTAATTCTAAAGTGGAAAAATAAATTCAACAGCTAGACTGTCAGAAAAATGAACAAAATGGGCAAAGATGGAGAATCTAACAAAGACAAAAAGGAGAAAGCACAAAGCAAATTAGAAGCTACAAAAAAAAATGTTATAGTAGTTTTAAAATATATCACAGATCGCCATACAGTCTTTATACTATAAAAGTTGAAAATTTAGATAAAAAGAGAATTTTCTGGGAATGTGCAAGTATTCAAAACTGACTCGGGAAGGAGTTTAAAACAATATAGATAATTATGAAAATGTTTGAAAATGTTATCAATGAAATATTTCCAAAATGATATTTAGGCCCATACATTTCTTTGAAAAAAGTTCTTTGAAATCTTCAAAAAACACATAATGACTATGCTACATAATTTGTTCCCAAGCTGAACAAAAAGATAGAAAGTTATTCATTTTATAAAACCAGCATAAGCCTAATGCCAAACTTGACAAAGCTAATACACAAAAAAGAAAACTGTAGCCCAATCTCTGTATGAATGTAGACATGCACACTCAAAAGAAATTATAGTAAATTAATCTCTCAGTGAAAGCTGATTAGTATGTAAGATCTGGGACAAAATCTGGCTTACTTCTTAATACTAAGTTACACTCTGAACTTCTGTACTTAGTTTAACACTTTTCTTAGTCACATAAGCAAGGAGTTAGAGAAGAATGTGATGCTGCAAATCCTTAGAATTATAAAAGTGAAAAATGTGTCAGAAAATTGAGATGTGGTGTTGAAAATAATATGATCATATATCAGAATTATAATGCTTAGGAAAGCTTCAGTAACCTAGTATTTGTTTCACCACTGTCAGCCCACATATTAGTGTAAGTACTAAAATGCATTACAGCACTAATATTTCGTGTTTTAGATGAGATAAAATAATACTTCTAATCCATTATTGTAATTTTAATCTATGTCACAGAGTTGGTATAACAGAAGGCTTATCTTGAAGCCAGAAAATGTGTTTATTTTCAACTTGTCTTAGTTTAAAAATCTAAGACATGATTCAGACATTTACCCATCTTGTTGATGATTCTTTTATTAGACTATTAATTGCACTTGAACTGAAGAAATCAGATTCAAACTAATGCTTTTAAAATGTGTCATTCAAAAGACATTTTCATGTTCTTTTTCTTAATATTATTGTCAGTAGTTATTCCTTTAAAAATTAAAGTTTAAATATTTCTTTTTGAATCTGATGCTTAGTAAATCTTGTGAGGGAGATAAAAGCATGATAAAGTTTACCTATTTTAAAACGTGTTTGAAAATTTGGATTTTGTGCCAGGAACAGTGATGTGCGCCTGTCATCTTAGCTACTCAGGAGGCTCAGAAGGAAAGATCACTCAAGCCCAGGAGTTCAAGTCCAGCCTGTGCAACATAGGGAGACCCTGTTGCTTTAAAATAAAATAAAACAAAATAAAATGAAATAAAAATAACATTTTTAAAATTTGGATTTTGAAATGAGCTAGGTTTTCTCTTGAAATTTTTATGTTGAAAAAAAAAACGTAAACAGAAATGCTACATGAATAATGCATTCGAGTGAATAATTTCTAATACACAGTCAATTTTCAAATTTTTGTAAGCAACATTATAAAATGAATCCTGTATACCATTTTTCAACTTTTATAATCAAGCTATTTAAAACTTACAAACTTTAAATACATCTATAGAATAGAACACTAGCAACCTTGATAATGAAAAAGGGGAGAAAAGCATAGGGGAGCAAATACCCTCATCTTGCTGGAAAGACAAGAGACACTGCCTCAAGGTGATGGAAAAAGGGAGAGCTAAGTTTGTTATTTAAACCTAGAAAGAGAAACAACAGAAGAACCAAATAGTAACATAATGATCCAACTTTGGGAAGGAGAGGAGCAGATAGAAAGAAGCATGAGCTAAATCCTCCTTTTTTTATAGAGAGGAGTAATAAATAATGTGTGAAGTTGATAATCAAAGAATAGTAAAATAAGAAAATATGGCAGGATGGTTCTATCTTGAAACATTAATCCAGTTGTTTTCTGTGCATTTCCCTCCAAATCTTTTGGGTCATTTTCCTCCTGCCATAGCACCCCCAGTCCTTACCAAGGGAGAAAACAAAAATTCAAAAAGCCAGACTAAGAGACTTTCAGGGTGTTTTTTTCGTGGAGATCCTAGAACATAGAGAAACATATAAGAAAAAGCAAGAAGCAATGAGTGAAAGAAAAGAGAAGAAATCCTGAAGGGATGAAAAGGATATTGGTTTCCACACGGGTCTGGAAAGCAGTGCATGCCAAAGGGAGACTTAGAAGATGAACTGTCCTCCAGAGTGGTCTCCTCCACGCCAATTTATTCCCCTGGACGACAGGTCTGGTGTTCAGCAGTCATGGACACTTTTAAGAATCCCACTAGAAAAATGATAAGAGGGAACTCTACCCCTGGCCAAGGTGAATCTAGACTGAACAAGCAGAAAATTTCCCTGTGAGAGTCTAGGCGAGGATGCACACCACTGGTACTTGCATTATTTAATGCTGCATAGGTAAATATCTGAAGAACTGATTTTTTTTTAAATTAAGGCTCTGGAGAATATGATTGGGAGAGAACAGAAGCAGCATGGGGAATTGCTGCTTTTTATTTCAACTCTTTGGCACTATTAGATTATTTACTATGTACATTTATTACTTTTGTAAAATTTTAAAGAGAAGATTAAAACTAATGGTTTTCATTACTGAATATGTACTATGAGCCAGGCACTCTGCTAGGTGCATTAAATATGTTCTCTCACCTAGTCTTCAAAAAAGTTAAGTGTTGTATATATAAATACATAACCAGAGTGGCTGGCACGTTGTTAGAAGCGCAACATTGATTTAATGAATGAATTGCTAATGAATGCACAATTCATATATATATATAGGCATGCATGCATGAATGAATAGATGTTGTATGAAAAGCTTCAAGAGGTTTTGGAACTGCAATCTTCTCCACCAACCACCTCCCCACATATAAGATCATTCTGTCTGGATTGCATAAAATTGGCATCAGCATTTTCAAAGTTCTTGGTTTTCAGGAAAGAAAAAAAGTTAGAAAATCTATCATACAATAATAATTTCAATTTCTGTAGCCTTGCTCTGTCTTGGAAGTTCTCAGTCTCCAGTGGTTTGGATGATAGGAGGTTCATCCTGGCATGGAAAACCTTAAATTAGAGTGAATAAATGAGGAGTTGGCATAGCACTTCAGAAACCTTGCCAACCTCTGCTCAGCTGCCTTTTCCACATCAATTCTCATGTGCAAAGAAAATCAGAATGTACAAGTTACTGGGAAAGATACTTACACATTTGGAAATATACAAAAATCACAGGTGATCTCTTACACTAAATTAGCCTTTCAGGGTAAATCGACAGGGTCAGAAAGTGTACAAGTCAATAAAACAGACTAGATCAGTCACTACTAAACAATAAGTTATCTCCGTACCATAGTGTAGAAAGTTAGAAAATAAACAGTAGAGGCCATTTTTCAGTTGCATTCTGTGTAGGTTATTTTAATTTGTAGGGCTCTGTAAGAATAAAATACCCTTCATGGTAAACACTTGCTTTCAGAACTTCTAGTTGGTAGGCTTTTAGGAAAAACAGTTGTCGTATTATACAATTACTACCAGAGTTTGCTGAGGAAGTATTAAAATCAAACATTTACAATAGAATCGCAAAGTTTCATTTTCTTTATTAAGTTCCTAAAATGAAAATCAATCATAAATCATAATAACCAATATATATTAAACACCATGGACCAGGCACCATGCTAAGCACTTTTATACACATCATGGCATTTACTCCTCAGAATATTCTCTGAGATAAGAGGTATTCATATGGCCTCATTTTGTTGGTAGGTTAAGCAACTTTCCAAGATCATAGAGCTAATAAGTGATAGAGCAAGAGTTTGAACCCAGGAAATTTGACTCCAGAGCCATTGATCTTAAACACCATGTTACACTTTTCTGATATTTAGTATGCAAAAGTACAGCAAAACTTATAAGGAGGCAATATCATCAGGAGTAGCAGCATTGAAACTAGGTATCTGATAGGGTTTGCCAAGATTAAATTGCTTAGATACTACCAATTGCTTTATAGGAGAACATCTATATTATATAAGTATTGCATTGTATTCTATTATATATATAAACTTATTCTCATACAAATACATAGGGGGGATGTAGCAAAGATATATTAAAATCATTAATAAAGGAACCAACAAAATAATAAAGTGGATTCAAGGAGAATGCAAAAAACTGAGATAGGTAAATTGGTAAGTAAGTGGGTGGATGGATGAATGGATGGATGGGGAAAAGATTGCTGGAATAACATTTTTAAGTCATATATCCAAAACTGCGTAATAGTCTAAAGAGCAATAAAACCCTAAAATTTTATCCTATACTGTTTTATTCTCTATTGTTAGAAATCATTTGCCTCTCTATCGGACAGTAGTGATCTGCATCTTATTAATTTTCTACATGCTAACATCAACTATGCAGAAGCTAGACTGTAATCAGTGGTAATTTTAAGCCAAACAAAATTACATTGTTTGACAGAGTGAGATGACCCTTAGGACGGCTCATTAGACAATGCTCTGGCATGACAGTGAAAGGATATGCAGTAAGTTTTATGTCCTATTTCCAAATATAGATGTTCATTCTTAAAAGAAAGTAATAATGTATTAACAGATACAATTTTAACTAAAACTTTCTCTACATCTAGGTACTAAGTAAACTTCATAATAATTATAATAATAGTAATTTATTTAGTGTTTATTGAATCTTTATATGAGCCAGGGACTATGCTAAGAACAGTGTATATATTCTCTTATTTAATTTTTAAGTCTACTCTAAGGGTAGGCATTATTCCCATTTATCCAACCCCATTTCATGTAGAAGGAACTGGGTGCTCAGGAACATTATGTAACTTGGCCAAGGTCTCAAAACTAAGTAACGGCACAGTAGGAATTGGAAGCCACATCTACCTCGCAAAACTTATGTCCTTAACCACCACACACCATACCCCACTGCCTCTGTAGCTCTGCAGTGCAGCCAAAGTAAATCAGACAGGTCAAGCTTTAGCCGTGTGCATTTCTACGCCCCTTGCCTTATAAGTCTACGTTTTGTTTTACACAATTACATCTGCCTTATAGTCCTGTCTTGCTTTACACAATTACATCTTCATTGACCTTGACTGAGCACAGAAAGGCATCTCCTGAAATGCCAACCTATCCTTTGGGACAGGTGTCCTAACAGTGTGGAAATCTGTTGGGGAATCCTCTAGCACAGTGGTTTAAAGCATGGGCCTTGGACATGGGCATAGCTCTGTTGGAAGCCTGGCTTCACCACCTCCTGTATGCAACCTTGGAAAATTTACTTATCTGGTGTGAGCTTATTTTTGTCCCCTCTACAAGGGAAGGAAAAACAGTATCCACCTTCGAGGGGTAAGTTCCGACTATGTATGAATCAAGAAGAAAGCTGACATAGTCCCTGTACTCATAATTTGGAGGCAAAAGACAAACAATTGACGTAAAATAATATGATACCCCTGGTGGTGATAAGTAATATAGAGACAATTAAAGCAAAGTAAGGGAGTAGCTAGCAGAAGGAAGACATGGTAGTGGGGGTTCACATTTTATACGGGGTGGCCATGGGAGACTTTTGCTTAAGAAGCAAAGGAAGAAGGCACAGGATGTAAGGGAGAGGGTCAGGAGGACATCTAAGACAAGACTCTTCCAGGCAAAACAATAGCTGGTGCAAAGGCCCTGAGGAAGGACAATTGGTTTAATCAAAAATAGCAAGGAGACCAGTGTGTGTGGAATGGAGGGAGCAAGAGAGGGAGTGGGAGGGACATACTGTCTGATCTGGGGCTGAGGAATGGATCCTACTTGGAGGAAAGGGTGGGGAGCAGATCCCCATCCTTTTACTCAGAGTAACATGAGAGGTGACTGAAGAATTTTGAGCGTAGAATGACAAAATTTGCCTTCAACCAAAAGGATCATGTGGAGGAGAAAACATATGCAAAGCTCTTAGCATATTGTTTACTAAACTTTATTGTGTTATTTTTATCATTAGAAACACTATTTCAAGGTAGAGCTGCTATACTGTGGTAGGGTTTTGATAGACCTTGCTGTGAACATCTTTTCAGTGGGTAAAAGCTATGCCAACATCTAACAGGCTGTTTACCCACTGCTTCTCTTCTCCCTTGTTCTTTTATTCATTGTCTTATCTCCTGTCTTCTCTTCTCTTGCCCCTTCCTCTCTACTCTGTGCTCTCCCTGTGCCTCTGTCTTCTCTTCTCCAGCCTTTATTTCTCTTTTCTTCCTTACTATTCCATTGCTCTGTTTTCTATGAATAAAAGGAATTCAAAAAGACTTTTTTTGAAGTTAGTCAACAGCTTTAAAGTGGGAAAAGTAAAGAGGCAAATGATGACAGTGTCTCTTCATCACTGTCTGGGGGAGAAGGAGCCTGATTCCACAAGCAGGGTAATGGTGTATCTGCTTTCTGCACCCACACATGGTAAGGAGCTGGTCTCATGGTGACAGAGAGGCAATCAGCTAGGGGATCGACATGAATTGGTTACAGATTAATCAGATGTCCCTTGTAAGCCAGAACCAAGGACCTGAGAGTCTGGGAAGACAGACAGGCAGGACTTGATGGGGCATGAGGAAACGATAGAGCTAGCTGCAGTGGGTGCAGAGGAAGGCTGGGCAAAGGCACTGAGAGAGACTTGGTGGGGGCCACCAACAGGGCAGTAGAGAAACATTAGACATCACCTTCTCCTACCTCATAACGTTTCACAGCTCCCACCTCACTGAGTGTGCTTAGGAAAAAAGAGACAGGTAAGTACCCAAGAATGATATTTACTTGGCCTTTACTAGACACCAGCATGGAACTCATTTTAGTGTATATTTTTCTCATTCAAATCTAACAACTTTGGAAAGTATAGCATATTCTTCCAGACCTGGCAGTTTTCAAAATTCTGTATCTCCCTCTCCAGGGGCAAAAAGAAATAGCTTAGTATAGCAGGAATCATATTCATTGAGTATCTACTATGTGCCAGTTACTCTTCTAAGCAATAGAAACGTTATCATTAACAAAATGGATAAAACCAGTTCCTTATAGAGCTTACATTCTAGTGGTGGAGACAGACATTAAACCAGACAAATTAGTAAATGAAAAAGTATGTCAGATATTTATAATACCCAGGGAGAAAAAAACAATGCAGGAGAAAAGAAGATGAAATGTGGTCAGGAGAGTGGGGCAGCAGGAAAGATCTCTTTAGAAGCATAAGAGTGAAAGTGTTTCTTTAGATCATGTGACTCGGTAAATCAAAATCTTCTTTTGTAAACACAGGCTTTCATGTCTTCCCAGAAGAGCCAGAGTAAAAATTGTTTCTGTTCCTGACCTATAACAATATACTTGGCTTCCTCTCATCATTCAGGTCTCAGATTAAATCTTAGCAAGGCTGTCCCCGGATACTCACCCTTTACCTGTCAGTCATAACCCTAGCAGAATACCATGTATGTTTCTTTCATAACACTTTTGACAATTTGTAACTCAATTGCATATTTGTTCATTTGCATATTTGTCTATGCCACCATTTATACTGTGAATTCCAGGAGCCCAGAATAGGGCCTTGTCCCAAACTTGCCCCTTGTCCAATCCTTAGCTCAATGCCTGACATCTAGTGGATACCACAACTCTTTGATGAATACATGAATAAATATTCCACTTGAAGCAATTCTCATTGGTTGCCATAATTTCTCTGTTAAATATAATAATAATAATAATATTTTTTATAATTCTTTTTCACTAGCATGTTTATCATATAATGGAAGGGAATCCAGCTATTCTGTGGCATTAACATGCTATCAAGTCTTTATGAAAATAAAAGACAAAGAATATCAAAGCACTTCGAAGCTAGAAGGACTTGTTTTGTCTTCACTTTACCTTTGTACTCTGTAGGGTTTTGCTTCAGATGTTGAGGAGAAGAAAGAAGTAGCGATAGAGGAATTTCTTCTGACCTTGGGGACAGAGGAAGCTGCCTACACATCAGCATTTGACAGACCATGGTTCCAAAGGGTTTTTCTAGTTGTTCATCCTGGCAGCATGCCCGGTTTATTTCTGCCTTAGACTACTTTTCCCAGCTTTCTAGGATACAGACTCAGCTCCCACAGAACTCAGAGTGTACACTGATCCGACGGTCTTTTAATTTTCATTTCTCCTGATAGGGAGCTACCTATCTTGCCAAGCCTTCCTTTATTTTCCTCTTCTATTCCCTCCAGACTTCAGAGACAACTGATATAAAAGTTCAGGTTATATAAAAGATGTTTTGTTACTGAAAGAGTTGTTAAAGATGTGCATTTTCCTTTTGTTACTATGAGTCTTAAAAAACAAAGTTTACTCACTCAGACAATAACAGGTACACATTAATATTTCAGTTCTGCAAAATGTAGGTATTTGTTTTATCAAAAAAATGGAGAACAACTAGAAGAAAACCTAATAAATACTCTGCTAGACATTGGCCTAGGCAAGTAAGTTATGATGAAGATCCCCAAAGCAAATGCAACAAAATTAAAAATAGACAAATGGGACTGAATTAAATGGACGGGCTTCTGCACAGCAAAAGAAACGATCAACAGAGTAAACAGACAACCTACAAAATGGGAGAAAATATTTACATCTTTGCATCTGACAAAGGGCTAATATCCAGAATCTATAAGAAACTTAAACAAATCAGCAAGAAAAAAAAACCACAAATAACTCCATTAAAAAGTGGGCAGAGAAACTGAACAGATACTTCTCAAAACAAGACATACAAGTAGCCAACAAATATATGAAAAAAACCTCAACATTTCTAATCATCAGAGAGATGCAAATCAAAACTACAATGAGACACCATCTCATACCAATCAGAATGGCTACTATTAAAAAATAAAAAAAAAATAGATGTTAGTGAGGTTGCAGAGAAAAGGGAAAGCTTATACACTGTTGGTGGGAATGCAAATTAGTTCAGCCACTGTGAATCGGCAACCTACAGAATGGGAGAAAATTTCTGCAATCTATCCATCTGACAAAGGGCTAACATCCAGAATCTACAAGAAACTTAAATTTTCAAGAAAAAAAAATCAAAAAATGGGCAAAGGATATGAACAGACACTTCTCAAAAGAAGACATTTAAGCAGCCAACAAAAATACAAAAAAAAAAAAAAGCTCATCATCAGTGGTCATTAGAGAAATGCAAATCAAAATCGCAATGAGACACCATATCATACCAGTCAGAATGGCAATCATTAAAAAGTCAGGAAACAACAGATGCTGGAGAGGATGTGGAGAAATACACTGTTGGTGGGAGTGTAAATTAGTTCAACCATTGTGGAAGACAGTGTGGTGATTCCTCAAGAATCTAGAACCAGAAATACCATTTTACTCAGTAATCCCATTACTTGGTATATAGCCAAAGGATTATAAATCATTCTACTATAAAGACACATACACACGTATGTTTACTGCAGGACTTTCCACAATAGCAAAGACTTGGAACCAACCCAAATGCCCATCAATGATAGACTGGATAAAGAAAATGTGGTACATACACACCATGGAATACTATGCAGCCATTTAAAAGGATGAGTTCATGTCCTTTGCAGGGACATGGATAAAGCTGGAAACCATCATTCTCAGCAAACTCACATGGGAACCGAAAACCAAACACCACATGTTCTCACTCATAAGTGGGAGTTGAACAATGAGAACACATGGACACAGGGAGGGGAACATCACACACTGGGGCCTGTTAGGGAGTTGGGGGATAGGGGAGGGATATCATTAGGAGAAACACCTAATGTAGGTGACGGGTTGATGGGTGCAGCAAACCACCATAGCACTTGTATACCTATGTAACAAACCTGTACGTTCTGCACATGTATCCTAGAACTTAAAGTATAATTAAAAGAAAGAAAGAAAAAAAGAAAGAAAGAAAGAAAAAAAAAAAAGAAAAGAAAAGAAAAGAAAAGAAAAGAAAAAGAAAAGAAAAGAAAAAGAAGAAGAAAAGAGAAAGAAAAGCAGTTTGGAGATTTCTGAAACAACTGAAAGTGGAATACCATTCAGCCGGCAATCCTATTACTGAGTGTATACCCAGAGACACCTGCACTAGTATGTTCATCACAGCACTGTTCACAAAGACATGGAATCCACCCAGGTGCCCATCAACAGTGGATTAGACAAAGAAAATGTGTCACATACACACCATGAAATACCATGCAGCCATTTCAAAAAAATGAAATTAGGTCATTTGTAACAATATGGATGAAGCTAGAGGTCATTATTCTAAGTGAATTAATACAGAAATGGAAAACTAAATACTGCATATTCTCACTTACAAGCGGGAGCTGAATATTGGGTCCACGCACACACAAAGATAGGGACATGAGATACCGCAGACTCTGTCAACAACCAAAACAGAGGAGGGAGGAAGGGGGCCAAGGCTTGAAAAATTACCTAGGGTTCTGTATTCATCACTTGGGCAACAGGATCATTAGAAGCCCAAATCTCAGTGTCACGTAATGTATCCATATAATAAAACTCTACCTGTACCATTTAAATCTAAAATTAAAGATAAAGTTTTTTAAAAGTAAGCAGAATCAGCCGAAAGAAACTCATTGAGGAAAAACAATCCAACCTGATAAACCAATTAATACACAAAATACCTTTCAGTTACAAATGGATTCTTCAGCATAAAGAAGGATGAAATACACACACATTATCTGTGGCCTTGCCTTGGTCATTTTAAGATTAGAAATACGAAATGGGCTGAGAAAGCTCCTTAAACCTAAGGTGTTAATGGGCCAGCTCTAGATTCTGAGACATGTCTGGATGCCGCATACTCAGCCTTCTCTAATCCCCACCCTGGCTTCCAGGGGAAGTCCTACTCTCAAACACAAAGATGAGCAACATTTTAGTATTTTAATTTTCTCAGCCTTTTGTAAAAACTAGACCATTTCACCACCTGTCTTGGAAAAAGAAGTATATGGATTATATTTCAAATATTTCTTTTTTTTCGAGACGGAGTCTCGCTCAGTCGCCCAGGCTGGAGTGCAGTGGCGTGATCTCGGCTCACTGCAAGCTCTGCCTCCCGGGTTCAAGCCATTCTCCTGCCTCAGCCTCTCAACTAGCTGGGATTACAGGCGTCCGACACCACGCCCGGCTAATTTTTTGCATTTTTAGTAGAGAGGAGGTTTCACCGTGTTAGCCAGGATGGTCTCGATCTCCTGACTTCGTGATCCACCCGCCTCGGCCTCCCAAAGTGCTGGGATTACAGGCGTGAGCCACCGCGCCCACCCATATTTCAAATATTTCAATTTCATCCTTCGGCAGATTAGTTGCTGGCAAGGCTGGGTATCAGAGGCTATCCTAACTGCTTCTCTCTGGGCCCTGGCAGGGCAGGAGTTGAGGTCTTTGAATTCCTTGATGATCTCTCTCTTTGTGTGCCCCTAGGACAGACAAGCTGACTGCTCTGGGTCCCCTTTGGCACTGTGGGAGCACCCTTCTGGACCACAGGGTTTAAGGACTACAACAGCAATGATGTCCCCACCCCTTGAAGCTTTGCCACTATGAAGGACACACATAGAATCATCATTAGCTCCATGTTGGGAAAATACTCCTATCTCTAGGCCTCTGTGCATAATTTCCATGGCCCGAGGCCAATAGCTGCTTCCCCTTCACTTTTATATAGACAAAAAATAAAAGTCACCCTACACATCCCTTGGCAGCTCCCAAAATGCACTCTGAGGGGCCATGGCAATGATGAATAAATACTTGCATAATGTTTTGAAATTCACCAGGGGGTTTCATGTATGTTACCCAAAATTCTCATGCCAACCTTGTGAGGCAATTATTATCATTATCAACACTGGTTCCCTTGTTCTTTGAATCTCGGAATCAAGCTCCTAGCTCAGGGGATGTATTCTTGCAGTTTCCTCTACTAAAAATACTCTTCGTTTGAATATCTGCATGGCTCTCCCACTTCCTTGAGCTTTTTGCTAAATATCACCTTATCACAGTACCTGCTCTGAATGCTTTGTAAGAAATAGATGTGGACTCCAGTTGCCTTACCTTGCTTCATTTGCATTCATAACATTTATCACTGTAGATTTCTGTATTTTTTGGAAGTTTATTATCAGTCTCCTGTCACTAGATTAGAGGAGTTACTCGGTCTCTGTTGTCCACTGCTCTCTCCCAAGTGCCTAGAATAGTGGACACATAGTAGGCACGCAAAAAATGATTGTTGAGTGAATGAAGGAACAAATAAATGACCAACACCTATTTTACAGTGGATGAAGCCCTATTTTATAGTGCGACATTCAAGAGGAAAAATGCCTTCCTTAATGCACAGGTTTCCCATTGCTGCTGTAATAGATTACCACAAACATCTTTTATCTTACAGTTATGGAGATCATGAGTATAAGATGAGTCTTTGGGGGTTAAAATCAAAGTATCAGCAGGAGTGTGTTCCATTTGAATGCTCTAGGGAAGAATCTGATTCTTTGTCTTTTCCAGTTTCTAGGAACTTCTCACATGCCTGACTCATGGCGCCTTACTTCAGCTTCACTCCATCTTCAAGATCAGCTGCACTGCATCTTTAAATCTCTGAATCTGACTCCCCTGCCTTCATCTTCAACTTACAAGGGCCCCCTCAGAAAATCCAGGGGAATCTTCCCTTCTCAAGATCCTTGACTAAATCACATCTGCAAGCACCCTTCGCCATGAAAGGTCACAGCTTCCAGGAATTAGGATGTGAGCATCTTTGAGGGCCATTACACTGCCTAACACTCTCAAGGTCACTCAGTAAATAGTAGAGCTGTGACTGTAGCAAAGTTTATGCCTTCCAACCCACGGCTGGTTCATCAGAATGTAGGGAAAGGAAAGTTGGGGATGACCTTCCTGACAGGATGGTGACCAATGACAGTGCTAGACCTCTTCAGATAAGTGGCAGTGGCTGGAGAGCTATTCCAGCCTCTCCTACTATACGCTCATCTTGACTCCATCCCAGGTGGATGTCTTGGAAGATAATCCTACATAACCAGATGTGATGTCCCCACCTTATTTTCTTTATTTGTCAAAATACAGACAGAATATGGACTTGACCCCATTTCTTTGAGTCAGAATCACAAATAGGAATGCTCTAGAGTAGGGCTTCTCAACCTCAGAACTATGGATACTTTGAGCCAAATAATTCTTCATTGGGGTGGGGGTGGAGGCCATCTTTTGCTTTGTAGGATACTTAGCATCAGCATTATTCTTGGCCTCTACCCACTTGTTGCGCATCCTCCCTGCCCAGTTATGATAACCAAAATGTCTCCAGACATCTATAAATATCCCATGGGTGCAAAATCAGCCCAGTTAACGTGTATTGCTATAGAGGAAGCAGAACTACTTATGCTACATGTTACAGCCCCAGGGCCGGGGGCCAGGGACATCAAGCCTCTGGAGGATCAAGTGTCCAGGAATCTAGAATTATAGGAGTCTTTCTCTTTATCTACATTTATGTGCTCGTCATTTATAACACAGGATTCTGGCTGAAATACATTTGGCAGCATCGAGCATAAAGTGCTTCCCCATCCTGCTGGCAAAACATAATTAACCAAATGACAATGGCTTCCATATACACATTGATTCCTGTAATTTCAAGTCTCCATTACTAAATAAATCAACAGCAGAATTATATTTATCAGCAAAAACCTCCTCTCCTGGCAGACTTTTTGTTAAATATATTAATCCTAGAAGAGTAATACTTTCCCTATGCTTTGCAAAGCAGTCCACCCATAAAAATGTTAATAGCCACAACATCATTTTCAGTATGCTGCTCCTCCATTAGCATACTGTGCAGTTCCCCCACGCAGGGCAGCTGTTGGCTTTCTAATGGTAAGGTTCAAGATAGAGGTAGGTGCTCCACGGAGGGCCATGTGGCTCAAGCACTGCCAGCAGAAAGCCCTGGAGTGCTTGTGTGACTGTTAACGCCTTGCCTGAGTATATACCACCTCACGCAGTCCTTTGGAAATGTCAGTCTGGGCCAGGAAGGACAGGAAGGTTAGTATCACCACCGACCCAGTGCTAGAGGTAGATCCCAATCACATAGGACCAATTTAGGCTACAAAAGTACCTAGGAAGTATCACAACCCTCAAGTGTCTCACAAGCCCCTAAGATTCTCCCCAGGCTCATGAGTGTTGTTTAGGGCAGGACTTCTCAAATATGCAAATAAACCTTCTTGGGATCTTGTTAAAATACAGATCTTGATTCCATAGGTCTGGGCTGGGCCAGGGGATTCCCCATTTCTAAGTAGCCCCCAGGTGATGGTGATCCCCAGGCCACAATTTAGACATCAAGTATTGCCAACCAGCTTTTAGACCTTGACCCTTTAGGAGTTAAAAGAAAAAGTCCTCCTTCCAAGAAGAAGACACCCCTGAATGAAGAACACTGGGACACTGGGACACCTCACACACACAGAAGTTTGTTTGCTGCCTCAGTTACCCTGGATTCCAACCTCAGTGGGAAGGGTAATTTCCTGACTATTTCTGTGCCACTGTAATCGCACAGTAACTCCTGCGGTTTGCTAGCACGCACATCTGGCAGCCCTCTTGCCTCTGGGCCAGCAGGCTCTAGACTCTAGAGTCCTGCAGAGCCTGGGCGAGCATCCAGTTGCTGACACAGCAGCCAGAGAGTGCTTGGGGAATGCAGGAATGATGTTTCCTCCTCCAAGGGGCGGGGCTCAGCCAGGCTTCTGCTTAAGCAACAGGAGGCGGCAGATCTGGGAGAAATGAGAGAGTCTGGAGATCAGAGGTGGGCCTCTGTGCCTAAGGGACCCACCATCCCTCCTGCCAGGAGCAGATTTGAATAATTGGGGCTGAGTGGCAAATGCAGATGCCCTCTTTGGCCTGTGAAGTCAGCCCTGCTTGTCTTCACTCTGGCAGCGCATTAGGTCATCTGGAGGAAGTCCTGGCTACTTGCAAATGCAGCTGTTGTTCACAAATATACCACAGACCCAATGAGGAGGGGGAGCAACTAATGAATCCCTTTAGGATGGCAGGCAATGTGGATTTCTGATTAGATTCAGATGAGATTCCTGAACAGACTCTCACAATGCCTTGCCCTTTGCCCTTGACCAAGTCCCTTCCTTTCCCTGGCCTCATATACTTCTCATCAAACAAGTGGGGGATAAAAGGAGTTCCTGTCCACAGAGGTGCTGGGTAGAGCAGCATTGAGCCAGGGAAGAAAAAACCTGAGATGTCTTCACAGCCTTCAACACTCATCAGCTGTTTTAATGTGGACCAGTCATTTAAACTTTTAGTGACTTAGTTTCCTCACCTATATAATGAGGTTAATAGCACAATGATTATCTCATGAATTTCTAACGAAGATTGAGTAAGAATATGACTGTGTTGTGAACTGCCCAATGTGCTCAGGTTCCATCAATGCCACCGAATCGAATGGAAATACTGAACCTTGTTTATTTCACAAAAATACATTACTGTTTGGAATTAGAGACCTCGATACCACTGTCTTGGGATTCACTTATTCATTAAATTTAAGGGCATTCCATGACAATCATTAGGGGAGAGCCAGAAATATTCTGTGCCCTGAAAATCTATACAATACAAAGACACATGTTTTGGGTCAAAGTTAAATTATTCCAACGAATAATTGAAATAACGCCAAAAAATTCAAGATCACTGAGCTCTAACTTGCTTTCCTCATGTAAATGCAATCTCCCCTGTGTTCTCCTTGGTACACTAATGGCACTCTGAGGAAATCCACAGTGAGAAATCATAGCTTCTTCCCAGCCCTCTCAGCCTGCCATGCATTTTAATCTTGGCTCCTGTCAGAAAGGCTTTGAGAGTATGACCCTGCCCTCCAGACTCACTTATTATCCTTCTCAGCAATAGGAGTCCTTATTAAAATCCATGCACTTTGTTCAGCTGTGGCACTGCTAGCTGAGCCCAAATTGGAAAAATTGAAAATAGCAAGCAAGAAGAGGAAAACAATTTTACATGGCTCCTTCTGGATCAATAAAATTAATAATATTTGTCAGAAATAAGTCATTCCAGCATAGTTAGAAATATGTGGTCAGTCAACCTAGCCTGGTGCAATATTTTTTATCATAAGAGATATTCATTTGCTTAACAAACATTATTTGAGCATCTATTATGTGATGAGCAATGTTTGGTAATTGGAAAACATAATTGGAAAAGGAGATACTAAAAGCCTCAATTAATTACAACAAGTCCTTGAATGACATCGTTTTATTTAACAGCATTTCATTATAATGTTTATGAAGAAAAAAATCAATTTCCTGCCAGGGCCAATGTCTGTGTGGAGTTTGCACGTTCTCCCCATGTCTGTGTGGGTTTTCTCTGGAACTCCAGTTTCTTCCCACATCTCAAAGCTGTGCATGTGAGGTTCACCGGTGTGTCTAAATGGTCCCAGTCTGAGTGTGTGTGCGTCTGTGTGTGTGTGTGTGTGTGTTCCCTGTGATGAGATGGCATCCTGTCCCAGGCTGGTTACTACCTTGGACCCTGAGCAGCTGGGATAGCCATCCTCAGGGCTGAACTGGAATAAATGGGTTGGAAAATGAATGAATGAATATAAATTATTGTAAAATAAAACTTTGTAAAGTACACAATAATCATACAATTTCATGACAATAACCTGCTAGGTATGAAAGAGCTCGGCAAGCCTGCCCTATTTGTGATTGTTTATGAACTGCATGGTAAGAGGAATTGCTTCTTATAATTTTCACTTTGCAAACTTTTATTCCCTGATTTAACTTACCACCACAACTGCTGCCACTCACTTATTCATCAAAAATTGGGTAAATGATTCCTTTACTTATTTCATTCATCTTTTTTAAGTATGTATACAGCTCAGATTTATCTCAGGGTTTACTATTAGAAGAGCTTTTGGTCTTTATTTAAAAGTTTGGTGATTGTTTTTGTGACCAGACTCTCAGGTGATCCTAATGCACACCCAGGAGTTATGCATATTCTTAGTATTATTCCAGCTCTTTCAAAGTGCAAATGCAAACTCTTGAAACTGACCTCACACCTACTGAATTGGAAACCCTGGTTCTGGAGTCCATCAATTGGTGTTTTACCTAATCTTTCAGTTTAATCTGATGCATATTAAAATTTAAAAATTGCTTTTCTAAATTATACTTTCTTGGGTTTCAGCTGTGCTAACAGGAGTAGTCTGTTCAGGAAAGATTGGGAAGAATCACTAACTTATTACCTGCCAACTGTGAGATTACCAACATGATGACCACTCCAAAACAAACACCAGTGAAGATGCTCAGAAAGGCGTATTGGTAAATCTCACTTCTGTGACTGCTCATTTCACTTCATTTGTCCAACATCACTTTATTTGTACTTCTAACATGGTATATTTTGTTGGGCGTATATGTCTTCTACTTTCTCTCAGACATTCTGCATGTAGTATGCATTTAATAACGTGGAAAGATGGCTATATCCAAACAAAAGGTCTATTTGTCATTGGATTATTCTACGCTGTTGCGATTTCCACAAAAGCAAAAGGTAAATGGAGAAGTCTCAGGGAAGGATAATTAACATAATCATGGAGATACGATCATATTACTTTGAGTTCAAACTAGAGATAGATAGTTACACAGCAAGATTAGAATGTTATAAGTGGTGTAAATTAGATAAACATGGATTTTTGTTTGGCCAATGCCAAAACACTATCAAGTGATAACAATGCAGACAAGTTTGAAAGAATATATTTTTACAATAAGTAAAAGTAAAAACAGCCTTATCCAGTGAATAATAAATACATGTAATTCTACCAGGTGGAATCACCTTTGAAGGCAAGAGGTGGTATCTTATTAAATTTATTCATCAAGAGGCAGTAATGCTTAATGGTTACACCTTCAGACTTTAGATTAGATTGCTTATGGTTCTTCCATCTAAGAGCAATATGATCTTGGAAAATTAATTAATCTCTCTGTGTCTCAGGATTCTCATCTATAAAATGGGAAAATAGTACCTACCATATAGCATTATTGCAAGAGACAAATGAGTCCATATATGTAAAATGCCAGTAATCACTTGATAAACACTAGCTACCGTAATCAGTGTTATATCTTCTTTGTACCTCCCACTGCATCTGGCCCAACATTCAAATATTTATTGACCAAAATTGAAAGATTTTCTAAAGTCTCATTAATTTTATAGTGTTTATAGAAAGAAGTGAAAGGAAACATGGACAAGCAAGGACAGCCAGATTCATTGAAGAGTGAGGCAAAAGATAATTTTTTCATTGACTTTGATTAATAGAAAAATTTTAACTGATGATGAATATCAAATGAATAATGATGAATATAAAAGCCATATTGGCAATTATAAGAAGTTAATATTTGCACTGAATTACAGAAATAAAAATAGAATCTTAAGATTAGAAAAGATATTGCCAAGCATCTCTTCCAAACCAATATGAGAATATATATGATAGCATCCTTATGAGTCTTGATACAAATACTTCCTGTCATAGAGACCTCACTAGTTGAAAAGATAGCACATTCCACTTTTGAACAGTGTTAATGCCCAGAAAGTTATTACTTACACTGAGCTTAAATCTTCCTTTGAATCTTCCAATCACTGGTCCTAATTCCTGTGATTTTTTATGCAATGCAAATCTTGCTGAGCATTCTCACCCATTAAACTTACCATAATTGAGGAGAACCACATCTCTGTACAAATCTGATCTCATTTTCTCTGGGGGTTGAAATAAATACTTTATTGAACTTTACATAATTTAAAATATTTTTGGATGTGCTTCTTCCTGCATGGAGACACCACTAATGGCAGGCAGGGAATGGAAGAAGAGACTTGAGATGCAAAGAGGGTCCAGTCTTTAGGGGCCTATGGTTATATAGGAGGAGCTCTGCACATAAGCGATGGCAATAAATTGCTATAGGTGCTCTGGTTGAATCAGGTACAAGCTACACTAGGAACCTGAGCACACCAACAAGAAGAAGACAATCAGAAAAGACTTAGAAGGTGAGGAGTTTACCAGGTAATTGAGGGGAGAAGCTGGCACTTGAAAATTCAGAAATATATTAAATATAAAGTATACTGTATAATTTAGAATTAAAAATGATTCAAAATGGGCAAAGCATGAGAACTGTGGGTACAGGGCGCAGTAAGAGATGGACCTGAGAGGTGGGCAAATATCAGAATCTGTAGAATGAATGGTTGTAAGGACTACACATGAATTGATTCATAACTCAGGCTCTAACCTGATGACCAACTTATCTACCTACTACCTCAGGGGATGCCATTAGTCCTGAAACACTTAGAATAACCTACACATGGAGAAAACCTAACTCATCATGGCCTATTTCTTTCCAAGGAAGTGGTATTGACTTTGTCTTACAGTAGACAACTTAAGAGCTTAGTGAAGTTAGGTACCTTATCTCAATCTGAACACTATGAGATGAACATAGGAAAATCAACCTCACAATTTGCAGAATCCTAATTTTTCTAAACATTTCTGTGTCCCTTTCACGAATTAGAGGATGAGAAAAATGAGATGATGAAAAAAGAAAGTACGTGGCATCTCACAATTTCAGTGACTAGAAACTAATAGATACAGACTCCAGTTGTTGGCAGATTAGTGATGAAACTCCCAGAAGAACATTCTAGCAGGTTCAGCTCCCACAAGACATCTGAGCCATATGCCTTGTTTTCCCTGGGGGGACTGCTACTGTCATTAACTCTGGTAAGCCCCATTAAAAACACTAAGTTGATGAAAGATGCCCTGCCCACAGAACTAACTCTGGGTAAGGAGAATTGTGAGCACAAAGAAATTTATAACACTAATGACTTTAACAAATCTGAGCTGATTAACAGGATGCCACAAACTGAAATCCTTGTGTTCCAATCAATCTTTCCAGAAACTTCACAAATGCACACTTGAGGGAGAAAAATTCATGAGATATTTTAGGCAGATCTCTACATAGAAAGAGAGGAATAATCAAAAAAGACACAATACACTGGCAAGTAGGGTAATTATTGCTAGCAATTCTTGAGCTACTACTCTTTTCGCAAATAAATGCCTACATTTACATTAAGGGGGAGCAAAGGTTCTATTCAATCATTATTTAGATGGTTGAAGGATTAAGGAAGCATTTGGATGCTTGCACATTCACTAAGTGACTGTAAATAGGAATACATCTGTATATATTCCTCTGGGCATTTGTTTGCCCGATTAATTTTTCATTAAAGACAGCATAAGCTTCTCCTCATAAACCATAGAAAGCATCCACTTCCTTCTCAGTCTTTTTTTTTTCCGTTACTCATTAACAAATAATTTCTTAAGACATCAAACTATGCCGGTTGTTCATCTCCCCCTAGTGGTCGGGGGACACCACTGCATATCTGAGTGACAACATTCATTGGCCATCTTACCAGGACTGCATTCAAAAGAAATGGCAGTAGTCTTACATCATTATCACATCATCATCACAGGTAGGCTAGATATTGTCTATTGGTACCCAGTATTCATTTTTACCTTCCTCTATGCTCTTCTGCCATCTTACACAGCAGAGGCTGGCAATCTAACACCTACATTTCCCAGACATTCTTGCCTCTGTGGTCTTGTATACCACAGGCAGAAGCCTGTGGAATGCACTCTGAAGATTTGAAATACAAGAGGATCAATATTGTATCAATATTGTATCAATATTCCTGTAGCAATTATGTCTAAAGGGTGGCCTCTGTCAATTTTGAGATTGTGCAGCATTTTCACTGACTAGACACCAGATTTTGGATATGGAAAGACTGACACTTCCAGCAGCATCCTGTAGTTATCTGACCTTGAATAAGTTACTTAACTTCCCTGTCCCTTAGATTATTCATTTGTAAATGGTGGGATAATAATGGTATCTATTACACAGAGTTGCTTTGAAGACTAAGTGAATATCTGGCAAGAAGATGTTAGCTATTACTGCTGCTGCATATAAACCACTTAGAAGAATGCCTGGCACAGAAGATGTGCTCCAGAAGGGTTGGCTAAGATAATGATAATTTGAGACCAGCAGGATATAGCTAGCACAGGAAGACATTTGATGTCAGAAGACAGAGGACAGCTGTGTGCCACTTGACAAATTACTTGGCCGAGCATGGGCTCACGCCTGTAATCCCAACACTTTGGGAGGCTGAGGTAGGCGGATCATGAGGTCAGGAGTTTGAGACCAGCCTCACCAACATGGTAAACCCCGTCTCTACTAAAAATACAAAAATTAGCTGGGCATGGTGTGCACCTGTAATCCCAGCTACTCAGGAGGCTGAGGCAGGTGAATCACTTGAACCTAGGAGACAGAGGTTGCAGTGAGCTGAGATCATGCCACTGCACTCCAGCCTGGATGACAGAGTGAGGCTCTGTCTCAAAAAAAAAAAAAAAAAAATAGGCTGGGCGTGGTGGCTTACGATTGTAATCCCAACACTTTGGGAGGTTGAGGCAGGCGAATTACCTGAGGTCAGGAGTTTCAGACCAGCCTGGCCAACGTGGTGAAATCCCATCTCCAATGAAAATACAAAAATAGCCGGGCATGGTGGTGCGTGCCTGTAATTCCAGCTACTTGGGAGGCTGAGGCATGAGAATCGCTTCAACCTGGGAGATGCAGGTTGCAGTGAGCAGAGATTGCGCCACTGTACTCCAGCCTGAATGACAGAGCATGACTCCATTCCACAAAAAAAGAGAGAATGAAAATGGAGAATAGAATCAAGGCCACAAGATTATTTATTAAATGAAATGATGTGTCAACAAACTTTATAAAAACCTAAAGAATGACCCATGTGTTTATAATTATTAGTTATCATTAAAGTGTTAAAAGGACTCATGAGAGACAGCCATGACTGCTAAGGAGGTGAAACAGGCAAACCACCACGGAGGAAATGGCCTTTGGATGGGATTTTAAAAAATAGGTAGACTTTTCTACATGTAAATATGGCACTAAGAAGCTTGCCAGTTTGAGCTAAGGCATGAAAGTTAGACATTGAATGGCCAATATATAATATATTACTATTTTTCAAACATCTTTTTCTGGCAGTTATACCACATAAGCTTTGAGAAAACAGTTAAGAGAAGGAATTCTAAGTAGAATCTCCTAATTGGCTTTCTGCATAGTTAACATCACTTACAGAGAAAAATGGTTATGGGGGCAAGATGCATTGAAAAGAGGAGGCTCATGGGCATGATTATGTAGCCTGCAAAATTTAGGAGGCATTCTTCTATGTTAAAAGCACAAAAGAAAAAAGAAAGCTTCCTACCAGCAGAGAAATGTCAAGGTGGCTCAGGTGGTGAATATTATTCTGTTGCCATGATGATTCCTGTGTTTTTGCCTGCCTAAAAATTTCTGACACAAGCACACCACTTACTGAAGAGATGAATGCCCTCATGTTAGGTGACTCCACTCTCAACCTCTAGGTAGGATTAACAACAGGCTGAGAGTTGGTTATTTCATGAAAAGGAGAATTATAATGATCATGCTGGTTTGGAGAAGCAAATAAGCAAATTGACCGCAGACTTGTGCCCTAAAAAAATAAAAAATAAATTCTGGAGATGATGAGGGCAACTGGAGTCAGTTCATATTCTTGTGGCTCCCAGGGATATCAAAGGCAAATCTGCTTCTTTGAAGTAGGTGTTCGAGAAAGAAACACAAGGGCTATTTGGCACATAGCTCAGCACCTAAAACTTTACCTCATTTTTATCCTCAGTAGATTTCTGACAATGTCAGTTTCCACCTACTTCAAAATCGAGAGCATATATTACCATATCCCCTAGTTCTTTAATTTGGGAAAATCAACATTTTCACTCTGAAAGGCTGTACTGAATACATCGTGTCCAAAAGCTCATATTATTTCAATAGCACAAGGTTAAAAAAAGCTCAGTATGAGCAGGTATGAAACATACTTACCAACCACACTGCTTTTAAAATGGGGCTTGAGTAACTCATAAAAGAGCACTATTTTGAAAAATGTAGGTAGAGAAACATGAGGTCAATTCATCAGCAAGATGGCAAAAATGGTGGTGTTGTGGCTGTTATTCCTATCAGCAACATAGAGTAAAAAGTCAGGCTTCACTTTTGTACTTGGTCCAGATGTGGATTGCAGCAAGATAATCAGCTTAACAGCAGCTCATGCCAGAAAGTAAAAATCTCAGCTCCTCTACTTCTCATTCGTGAAGTTCCCGAATTCAACAAAAACAATCAAGATTAAATCACACATGAGAGTTATAGGCAGGTGAATCCTAAGCAAAGGAAGTAAGGTCAATCTGAAGAATAATGTGTCAGCATATTGGATGCCCTTTCTGTGTACTTGAGTATATGACTAAAACCTGGGGCTTCAGAGCCAGAGTCAAATCTCAGTCCTGCCACTTTGAGCATGTGTGACTTTGGGTGAGTTGTATTACCTATCCTAGCCTCAATTGCTCATCTTTTATATGGGATAATAATTTTGTATAACCCAAAGAATGTTTATGAGAAATATTCAAATTCAACAATTCATTAAAAGAATTATACATTGTGATGGTTTATTTTATGTGTCAACTTGACTGGATCATAGTACCCAAATATTTGGTCAAACATAATTCTGGGCCAGGCACCGGGGTTCATGCCTGTAATCCCAACACTTTGAGAGGCCGAGGAGTGCAGATCACTTGAGGTCAGGAGTTTGAGACCAGCGTGGCCAACATGGTGAAACCCTGTTTCTACTAAAAACACAAACGTTAGCCAGGCATGGTGGCAGGTGCCTGTAATCCCAGCTACTCAGGTGGCTGAGGCAGGAGAATTGCTTTAACCCAGGAAGTGGAGGTTGGAGTGAGCTGAGATTGCCCCACTGCACTCCCACCCGGGCAACACAGTGAGGCTGCGTCTCAAAATGGGATGCTCTGTGAAGATATTTTGTAGATGAGATTAATATTTATGTCAGTAGACTCTGAGTAAATCAGATTATCCTTCATAAACTGGATAGGCCTTGTACAATCAGTTGAAGGCTTTAGTAGAACAAAGACTGGTGTCCCTGAGCAAAAAGGAATTCTGCCAGCAGATAGCCTTTGGAGTCAAACTGCAAATCTTTCCGAGTCTCCAGCCTACTGGTCTATCCCCACAGTCTCATGAGGCGATTCTTTAAAATATCCCTTTCTCAATATCTCTCTCTCTGTACACACAGACACACAAACATGCACACATATGCATATATACATACACATCCTGTTGGTCCTTTTTCTCTAGAGAACCATGATTAATATGAAAAAAAAGGAAACTAATTGGCAATGGTGGTTCAAAATAAGAAAATACAGCCTTGAGAAGTTCCAAGAGAAAAATCATCCAGTCATTTCAATTGATGCCAGGAAGTCATTTGATAAAAACGCAACACACACAGGCATTATTTTAGAAAAATAATTTTAGAAACATTTGAATTCTTCCTTAATATGGTAAATAAAACTAGGTCAGGTCAGCTTTATACTAAGTAAGCAAATATTAGAAGTGCTGTCTTTAAAAATCTTACAGTATTGTTTACTCTTGTTTGATAAGCTCTAGTCAATGCAATCAGTATTGAAAAGAAACGAGAAAAAGATTATTTAAAAACACTGAGATTGCATCCCTAAGCAATGCAAAAAAAAAAAAAAAAAAAAAAAAAACAACAAAAAAACACAAAACTTCCAGAACTTAATTAGAAGAGTTCAGTATAGCAACCAAATGCAGAAAAAATACATAAAATTAATAGTATTTTTGCATGCCAAAATAGTTACACATATCATTTTAAGAGCTTGCACTCAAGATAAGAAAAATACAAAATATCCATGAATAACAGTTTAGCAAATATTTTTTGAGCTTCTACTAGATACTACAGGAAGTCTACTTGAAATGTACATTCATGGTCTTTTTAGCAAATTACTTAACAATTACTTGTGTAGATAAGATCTTCTTAGTAGAAAAAGCAATTGTTATAATAGTGTCTGTTTTCAAGTTAACATTTAATTCAATTCCCATAAATATTCCACCAGAATGGTGAATGAAATTATTTTTGACAAATAGTCCCTCTCTCTACTCTCACCTTCATAGGAGGAGTATACTTCCCACTCCATTGATGTTGGACTTGCCCATGTAACTTGACTTGACCTCATGGTGGGTGAAGTGCACTTTACTCCCCCTTCATTTTGGGCATCCCTTTGATCAATGGGATGTTAACAGATGTGAGGCCACCAGAAGCTTGCAATGTACTTTCAAGATTGAACCTAGTCTTTTGTGCTTTTTCCACCATGAGAAGAATATGCCCCAGGTGGCCCAATGGTCATTGGTGAAGAGAGACACATGAAACAGACCAGGGCCCAACTTGCAGCTTTGGAACTAGGCACAGCTGATCTCAGCTTGGATGGCAACTGGTTCACAAAAATATGGGCAAGAATAAACAATTGTTTAAGCCACTGAGTTTGGGTGATTTGTTACACAGCAATATTATGCAAATAGTTGTCTGACACACCCAAGATTTCCCACTCTACTTAATAAAATGATGCTGAAATTCATATAGAGGTGAATTTATTAAAGATATTCTGAAAAAAAGATGAGCAAAAAGAAGTAGTTCTAATACTACAAGCAACAATTATATAAAAATAGCATTTACCAAATAATGTTGATCAATGAAACAAAAAAAAAGAGCACAAAAAGAACAAATATATAAATATATATATATATATTTGTGTGTATGTATACCAATGGTAGCAATAATATAACAATAATAGTAATAATAATTGTAATAATCATTATTTGTGACAATCACTAGATTGTCAGAGCTCACAGAACAATATTTCCAGCATGTCCTGTGGGCTCTGGGAAAGATACCTGAAAGATAGCTATGTTTCTTCAATCCAATAAATATCATTAAACACTATTGGAAAGAAATAGTTATTGGCAGAATACAACACCACCCAAGCCACCAAAAAGTTGTCTACTTTCTACCTTTTCTTCCTAAGAATATCACAAATAATTTACCTTGCAAAAAACTTGGGTTGCATTGCAATAGAAAAAACTGTTATAGTGTGTAAGTATAGATGAAAGACATTAGAAAGCTACACTGACTTGCACAGCTGTTCTTGGGGAATCTTTGAAGAACTTGTACTTCTTAAAGAGTACAGGAATTATTTCTAGAATACTCACTATTTTCCCTGACAAAATATTTATTGTATTAAACACAGAATATTAAAACAGTGATGTATTCACAATGCATGTATCTTATACATCCCTGCCCTACGAAGCTAGACTAATATATTTCAAAATTTTTTCAATTCACTTTCTCCTATGGTCTTCTCCATCTCAGTCAATGACAATTCCAACCTTCCAGATGCACAGGTCAAAAACCTAAATACCTTTTTAAAACCTTATATTTTGGAATAGTTTCAGATTTATTTAAAAATTGAGTATAGTTACCATATAGCCCACACCCGGTTTCTCCATTATCAACATCTCGTATAGTATAATACATTTGTTACAATCAATTATTATTAACTCAAGTCCATACTTTATTCATACTTAGTTTTGATCTAATGTCTTTTTTCTGTTCAGGAGCCGATCCAGGATTCCACATTGCATTTAGTTGTCATGTTTCCTTAGGACACTCTTGGCTGTGGGGGTTTCTCAGACTCTCCTCGTTTTTGATAACCTTCACAGTTTAGAGGAGTTGTCTTCAGGTGTTCTGTAGAATGGCCCTCAATATTTATTTGTCTGATATTTATCTCATGATTAAACAGGCTTACAGGATTTGGGGAAGACAGCCTCAGTGGTAAAGTGTCAGTTTCATCACATCATACCAAGGGCACATACTACCAACACCATTTGTCACTATTGATGTTAACCTTGATCACTTAGCTGAGATAGTGTTTGCCAGCCTTTCCACCATAGTTACTATTTATTCTCCTTTCCATATTGTGGTCCTATTAAAGGGAGTCACTAGGAGAAACCCACATTTAAGGAATGGGAGAATATTCACTTTTTAAAGTATACCAGACAATATATTTATCTAGACATTTTAAGTCCTATTTTTTAAATGATAGTGAAAGTTCTAGAGTGTTTCACAGATATACATTGCTTAAAAAGTACTTCTTCAGCCAAGCATGGTGGCTCACGCCTGTAATTCCAGCACTTTGGGAGGCCGAGGCGGGCGGATCAGATTCAAGAGTTCAAGATCACCTTGGGCAACATGGTGAAACTGTCTTTACTAAAACACAAAAAGTAAGCCGGGCATAGTGGTGCACACCTTTGTCCCAACTACTCAGGAGACTGAGGCACGAGAATTACTTGAGCCCGGGAGGTGGAGGTCGCAGTCAGCCAAGATCACGCCACTGCACTCCAGCTTGGGCTACAGAATGAGACTCCATCTCCAAAAATAAAAAAAATTCTAGTAATAAATACAATATACACTCATTGTAGAAAATTTGAAAAACATGTTTTTTTAAAAAATTCTAAACTTTACAACCCAGATATAGACCATCATGTTAAAATTTTGAAGTATTATCTCCAAACTTTCTTTCTATGACTACATTTGAAGAGTTAAAATAATATTTTACATGTTATTCTACCTTCCTTATTAGCATTTAATATTACAAAAAAGTTTATTTATTCCTAGGCAAAAAGTGTTTTCTTTTTCATAATTTCAGCGCCTAGCACAATGTGTTGCACGTAGTAAATTCAACAAATGGGATCCCATGAACTTACTGACTTCATGAATTGGCAGACACTCTGTGAAACCATTTAAAGGAATTTGTTGACTAGGATAATCTTAGGTTCTCGTTTTGCCACACAGGACAATAAAAGACACTAGCATAGAATCAATACTCTGGGGTCTTGAAAAATTAGTTAAATCAGTAAAATAGTATGTACTCCATAAAAGCTAAAAGAGAAAATGGCACATAAAATATTTAACACAGTGACTGTCATTTAACCTAACCACTGAGGTATTACAATTTTATTTATTTATTTCTAGTCATTATCTTCAATTCTTTTTCAGAGATATTTTATTTTTGCTAGAACTTTGCTTCCCACATATTTTATTCATTCTTAATCATTTTTATAGTCTGTGTTTGACACAGGCCCACAATTGCTTATCCAAAATCATTTGAATCAGGTATACTTTGGGATTTGTAAATGTTCATATTTGAAGAAGCCAACAGAGCAAATACACAAATACACATATTATGAAACACCACAGCAGGGTATAGCTAAACACACTATAATCAAACAGTAATATTTTTGTAGCAAAACATGACTAATTACAACAAATAGGCTGTTTCCTTGTCCATTCTATAATTCTTAATGGTGCATTTTAAGAATATCTTGTGTCTAGATTGTGTGAATACTCTCTAGAGGAGTTTTTAATGCCCCAGCCCTGACTGGTCATTAAATGGAGATCAGTCTTTGATAGATTTGTCAGTTTGCAGGGTTCCTAGAAAATGTAAGAAGTAAAATTCAAACTGTAAGACCACTAGGGTACAAGTCTAGCATCACGAATTTCCACGGATAATTTTCTTGTTACCCAAAGACCAAATGAATTTCCAGGGATAATTTTTTTGTTACCCGAAGACCAAATATATAAAAAAGCTTTTTTTTTTTCTTCTGTTTGATTTTTTACATGTGTGTGTGTTTGTGTTTCCTAGTGTATCCTTTTGCTAGAGTAGAGCTTCTAAAGGCCCAGCTGTGGGTGGGTATGTGTGAGAGTAGGTCTCACTTTTTGCCTTTTCTGGGCCCAGGCCTCACTTTCTGACCAGTAGGGCCAATACTACCCAATCCCCTCAGTTACTGATTTGATGAACCCCACAGAAGCCACACCTGCAGATTTCATGCTTACTTCTCTTTCCATTCCTTCTCAGCTTCTGATAAGTGAAGATTTTCCTCCATTCTATCAAGGCCAGCTGGGCATTAAATAATGCATCCAGTTTTATCTAGCATGTCATGGTGTTACAACAGGAGGGCTGTCATGTTATCTTAGTCCATGTATTGCCAGACCAAAACTCTTGGTTTCATTTTCCTTTCAAATCAATAATCTAGGTTGGGCATGGTGGCTCATGTAGTCCCAGCACTTTGGGAGACCCAGGCAGGCAGATCACCTGAGGTCAAGAGTTCGAGACCAGCCTAACCAACATGGTGAAATCCCATCTCTACTAAAAATACAAAAATTAGCTGGGTGTGGTGGCAGGTGCCTGTAATCCCAGCTACTCTGGAGGCTGAGGCAGGAGAATCGCTTGAGCCCAGGAGGCGGAGGTTGCAGTGAGCCAAGATCACACCACTGAACTCCAGCCTAAGTGACAGAGCGAGACTCCATCTCAATAAATAAACAAATAAATAATCTATTAAATACTTGGCAAATGCCTATTAGGCAAATGCCTATTAGATGACTCAGTTAACCAGATATACCATTTCCTAAACTTGGGGCAGTTGGGGGGGTGGTAGATAACATTTGATATAAAAGCATATAGTTATTTTTGAATGGCTATCTTTCTTTTGTGAATAAGCCTTTGTAAGGCTACTCTGAAAAATGAGAACTCACAATTTGATACTATCTACTTAGTGATAAATTACCTTTTAGACATTGAATATAACTGTTTAATTGAAATTACTTGAATGTTCACTATTCTTAAGAACAGTGAAATGAATCTCTTGTGTAAGATGGTTACTCAGCCATCATCATTACAGGCTGCAATGCAAACACCTTCTAGGTGGTATTGTTCCAGGACACTCCTAACTTGGGTCCATGTTGTTTTCTTCTTTGGTGAACCCCAACTTTAACACTTCTTTAAATTACAGTTCATTGCTGATCCTTAGCACAATGTCTGGAACAGAATAAGCACTTGTTAAAATATTTGGTGATTGACTAATATTTACGGTTAATACTAATTGCCATTTGATGAAAGCTTTTTGCGCTGGTCACTCTGCCAGGCCATCAGCTTGAGAAGAGCTATAGAAAAACTCTCTCCATCAGGACATGAGTTCTATCATCTTTTTCAACCCTCAAATCAAGGTATTTGTGACAGATACACTGTTTTGTTTTCCTTTGCTTGTCACAAATGAGGTAATTTGATATTTGAATTTCTAATAGGCCCCTTTCAAGTGTGTTAACAAGATAGTTGGCAAATGGGGTCTTTTCTACCTACCTGGGGAACTAATTACTACATGAAAACCTATGATAATAATGGATTTTTCATCAATCAAAAATGTGATTTGTAAAGTGAAAATCAATCTAGTTTGACTACTGATGCCTCACAGCAATAGAGAAAGTTTCAACTAACAATTATAATAAAACTACATGATTTATCAGTTGAGTATGACTAGCAATTCAGGTAGCAATCAGTCTTGTCCAGCCATTTTCTGGAATTATAACCTTGGGAAATTGACCTTCATTTTTCTACCACAAAAGGATAAGCTAGTTTACTAAGCAATATGTTCCTAAGCAGAAAGACAGACAGCGTTCACCCCTTGCAGACACCTGAACTGACTAATGGATGTGACTTGTGTTTGGCCCCTCAGCAGGTTTGAGACTGCAGATTTGGAAAGACCACTTCTCTCCTCCTTCAGGTGGCACCTTGTTTAAAGATGAGTTACTGAACATTTGGTGGTGGTGGCTGTAAAATAACTACAATATATCAGCTAGGACTTTTTTGGTTGCAAGTGACAAAAACAGTTCAAACCAATAATAGTAAAAAGCAGACAAATATATTGGCTTATACACCCAAACCACGGGGGCTGGGAGGGGAGGTTGCCTTCAAGAATTGAGCTTGGAACCTGAAGTGTTGTCTGGGTCTTTACATTAGCCTTGCAACTTGTTTCCGCTTCTCTCAGTGTCTTTGTCTCATTCTCTCCTGGGAACACGGCTACTGACATCCAGAGAATCACATCCCAACAGCTTTACCACCAGAGAAAAGGGGGCCTTTCCTGCCAGTGTTCCCCAGAAAAACAATAACATTTGAGAAGGCTTCAGAATGGCTTACCTTGGGCCATGTGCCCACCTCTCAACCAATCACTTGATTGACCAATCACTAGCCTGACTTTTCTGCTCACTCTTGTGGTCAAAAGAAAGGGCCACCTTTTCTAATAAAGGGAAAGTGGAGAGTAGACAACCACAAGAGGCACAATATATACCTACCTAATTATATATATATATAATGGTGTGTGTGTGTGTATACCATTTTATACCATTTACACACCATTTTACATACCATTTTAATGTGTAACATAGTATATTGTATATATTCTATGTATGTTTGTATTTAAGCAGCTGGAACTTGATCTGTGAACATGTGTGCATGTGTATGTTGCATGCATGCATACAAGTATGTATTTTCCATATATTTGTACATACTGATTCATAACTATGAATGGATATATATATTGCATGTATGTATTACTCCTATGTCTACATAGGAGTGTAGTCTTTCCATAATCCCACTCACATTTTTAGATAATTACCCAATGAATGCCTTTTCTATCTTCTTCTGTACTCCAGAGTAAGTTAGTTCCAGCCAGATTGACCTATGTATTCCCTGTACATGTGCCTGATTTCCTTCTCTGGAAGTCAGAGGATCACAGAGGCCTGGGCACTACTTCAGGGGCCTCTTGGAAATGCTGAGTTGTGTCCATGTCAGGGGTACACAGAGGGAAGCATTGTTAGAAGTGACCCCCTACATAGTATGCAGGGCAGTAGGACCAAGGTAATAGCACTCCAAGAGTAGGTAACGAGCCAAACAAAAAGAAGAGCCATATGATTAGGACTAAAGGTATTGAATCCAGAGAAAGGTATGAAATGGATCCACCAAGTGTAAGGCAATGATGATTACCAGCATAGACATTAGGGTTTTACTGTAGCTTTCCATGTAGTGTCCTTGGCCTACTGGAAGTTGCAGGGGCTGAAGGAAAATGCACAATACATATTCTGAACCTTTGCTTTTTTACCCAACTCTACTTTCTCTTCTTCCTCTGTCCCATCCAAATCCTTCTCCAAAGCACATGTCTCCCACAAAAACTTCCTGAAATTATTCCAACCCACAGTGGCATCTGTCCTTCTCATTTGGCACTCATTCATAGATTGTCTTGAGACGTGGTCATTGATTGAGAGTTGCTATTTCACCACCAGACTGAGAAACATAGTCATCTCTTCTCCACTCAAAAAATACATCCTTTCATACTTGGGAAAAATGATAAGTTATCCTTAAAATGACAAATCCAATATGTACATGTCAAATTCATTTGGGAGTAAGAGCATGGCACAGATATGGTGGTAGGGGTGGGGCTGTCAGAACAAAGGATGAAATCAATGAGGAGGGTGGTAAAAAGTCACAACGTTTTGATTTATTATATATTAATTTAGCTGTTTCCTTTTCTATAACAATTTAATAGTCAAATTTTATTTTGCTTTACGATTACATAAATGGGAATGTTCGGATTTTAATTAACAATTAAACTGATCAGTTTAAAACTTTTGGAACATACATTTGCATATAATTGCTCTCAGTATACTTATGTAAAACTCAAAGCCTCTATTACCAAATATAGAAAACCTATTCATGTCAGCTTTAGTTACATGTGTACATTTATTTAAATGTGTGGAGTGTGTGCTTTTATCGCCAAGAAAGTCAGCTCTCTTCCTTAATTGTTACTATAACCATAATTTGGGAAATTCTATTGCAACATCAATATGTTATGCACATCTTTAATTAGGCTAGTGCGGCCTGTCTGTCACAGCAACTGATCCTAAATATTCCTATTTAGTCTACTCGAGGTTTTAAAACGTTCTCATTTTTTAAAGAGGCATACTTCAGCCTCATTAAATTGTCGAGTAAGTCAGTAAGCAGCCCTGCACTTGCTTCCTGTGTTGTGGAAATCTTGTACCTCTCCACTTGGCACATTTCAGGCACCCAGGGAAAGGGCACTCTTCCCCAAATACCAGAAATCCTCTGTAGCCCCAGCATCTTAAGGGGAAGATCCTATCAGATCTGAGGAAGACATCTGTCACCCTCACTGATTACCAGAAAGATCTGGCCTTGGCATCCTATTGATCACCCGAGCTGGATCCTTTCATCTAGCAGTAACTGCAAATAAACTGCAGGTTGCTTGCTCTGAGCAACGTCTTCACACCAGGTCACACAACAAAAAAGACAACACAATGACAGAGTCCATGATAGGCAACTACAAATAGAACCTAGCCTGAAGTTCATTTTCTCCTTTTTCCCAAAAATCTGCCATGATCTCAACAAGAGAAAGCAAGATTACCTTGAACCAAGCCCTAGACTACCTTAGTCCTTTATACTTTCTCTGTCTGCTACAATTAATAATTTGAAATAAATAGTATTTATGTCAAGGAGAAAATAGGGTTTTAGGGTATTGTCAAGCATGAATATGTTTCTAATTTTTTTCTGGAAAAACACATGGGTGACATATGCTTTTTACCATATCCAAAGTCAGTTGATAATACAGTAATTCTGCCATAATGCTATAGTTGGAATCTTCATACTGTCATTTTTAAAATGGAGGATTGCATTATAGACACAGTAATGATACAGCAGGGAGGTGAGGGCAGGGTCTGTTGCAAAATCTAAATCACTCTGATCCAAGCTTTGGTTTGACATCATGGTTGCTATCAGCTTAAACATGTGTTGATGAGGAATTTGGGGCTCTGTGACCAGCGAAGACTTTCAGAATTTCAGCACTCACCCAGTTAGTTGGCACTCAGTTTTCCTTCCTGCTTCTCAAGACTTCCCCTCCCCCATAGAAAAGAACCTTAGTTTGCACTGGTTGAAAGTGAAGGGGAGACTGGGTAAAGAGTTAAAGCCAATCACCAACTCTGTTATATTTAGATCATCATTATTACAGTGGGAGGAATATTTTGATCTTTCTATTTAACTCCTTTATAATAGTCATCACAGTTTTCACTTGTTCCTTTTTATGGGTCTATATCAGGGAAAAAAATAAACAACTTGACATGTAAACAAAACCACATCTCTCCTGTGTTCCTTTTACTTTTAATTTTTATATTTCCCCTGGGAACAGATGATTTAAAAAAAAAAAAAAAAACCAGATCAATTGATAAAATGAAGCAGAGCTTAAACTGGGTATAATTTACTATATGTGGGACCTTCCGGACAGGCTGTCATAGCTTCACAAACCACCTATATTTTCAGTTGTGCCAATCCAAAGGGACCAGAGTCATCTATTTTTAAAAGGTAACTAAAGAATCAGATTTTGCTCCTAAGCAACCCTACACTCCACAGTGTCCACTAGATGTTTGACCTAATTCTGCTGCCTCCCGCTCCACTTTTCTTTAGACAGTAGTGAAGAGACGTTCTTTCTTGTACTCATTTTAGCTCATAAAATCTATGTCTAGTTACAGCAAATTCTGGCCAAGCTGGAACATCAGTCAATAAAACCATCATCAATAGTCATTGTTTGCAGATGCTCTAGGTCTGGAAATCACTGCTGGCGTGCCTGCATATTTAAAAAAAAATACTAAGAAGTTTAGTAATTTCCAGAAAGCATATGCATTTAAGGGGAAAGAAACTTCTGAGAAAACTTTAAGGCCCAAGATCTTGAAATAAGTGGATCAGCTTGGTGATCACCTGACTCAGTTCAGCTAAACCTATTGACCTTCTCAGGATTAGAATAGAATGAATAGGGACATAGTGTGTGATAATCTCTGAAGCATGGTTTTGTGGTCACTATTTAAGCTATTTGCCCTAGAACATTGAACTCATCACCTATCTTTTCAGCTATATTACTTTGGCTCTTGAAAGCTTTATCAAACTGTGTCTCTTATTTAATGGAACATTTCTGCAACAGATTGCACCTGAGGACATTATGGTGAGAACAAACGCACAATCATTTGGGAGTAAGAGCATGGCACAGACATGGTGGTAGGGGTGGGACTGTCAGAACAAAGGATGAAATCAATGAGAAGGGTGGTAAAAAGTCACAAAATTTTAATTTCTTCCCAATTTAGCCTAGAACTACTTGAAAATCTGTCATTCTCTTTGAGTGTTCTAATATTTTCAACTTTCATGCAAAATTTTCTGCCCCAGCACCTACATTCATGTTGCAATATGGGGTCTATCATGCATAGATCAGAACTAGAGAAATAAGTTGCCTATGTGTCTGTTAGTCTTTATATAAAATCAAATTGCTTATTTCAAATATTCCTAGTTTGCTTTAGATAGCTTAATATCCCATTGCTTCTTTTTAGTTATTTCCTGCTGCTGAATTAGGTGAATTGCCTTATATGATTTCTTACCCATGGTAAATGGTAAATAAACATCCTTCCTGGGATCAGAATATATTTTTAATTTTTTAATAAAATAGACATACAAGTCCAAAAAGTATAAATTTATACTTAATAAATGGACCGTAAACATCTGTGTAACCTCCGACAGGATCAAGAAATAGTATATTGCTAAATCCCCAGAAACCCATTCTGATCACAAACTGCCCACTCCTCTCAGAGGTAACTGCTAGACCCCCTTTCATGATAATAATTTCCTTGCTTTTTTTTCCCTTTTTTTAGTTTACCGCTGTATATGTCCCTAAGCAACATAATTTAGTTTCGTCTCTTCTTGTGACCCATAAATGGAATCATATTGTGTACTTTGCTTTATCTTCCATGTGGTCACATATATTTGCAGTTTCTTCATCGTCATTGCTGTATGGTATTCCAGTGTATACAGCACGACTTTAACTCATTCTCCTACTCATCAATATTTAAGTATATTCTAGGTTCTGGCTACTAGGAAAAATGCTGCTACATGTTCTGTCCATGCCTTCCGGCGCACGGGTTCATGAGCACCTCTAGTGTAGATATCCACAGCTAGAAATGCTTGGGCATGCAGTATGTAAATCTTCAACTTTGCTCAATACAACAGTGGAGATGTTTTTTTCCAAAGTGGGTATTACAATTTTTACTCCCACTACACGTATACAATAGTATCTGTTGTTCCACATCCTCACCAACACTTGGTATTGTCAGACTTCTTAATTTTTTGCCAATCTGGCATTTTGTGTGTATTAGTATCTCCTTGTGATTTTTAAATTTCTTTCTCACTGTGGTTTTAATTTGTAAAACCATGATTACTAATGAGATTGAGAACCCCTACATGTGTTTATTCCCCCAAGTCCAGGATCTTTAAAATGTACATATAAATTCTGGTCCTCTGGATTTTGATAATTTGATATTATTCATACTGAACACTTCATGCCATACTGGAACATACAGAGAAAGCAAAATAAATTCATTCATTGAATAGCAATTTGAAGCTGGGAACCTCATATACTTTGACCTATTTTATCTTCAAAATAATTTTGCTAGGCTAGTGTTGTTATTCTTATTTTGCAAATAAGGAAATTGAGGCTCTGAGGTTAAGGAAGTTACCCAAAAGCAAATATACTGCTTAAGTTCGTTAAGTGTTAGAACTGACTCTCAAACCAGGCCTGTATGCTTCCAAAGCCCAAATTCTTTCCAGTAACTTCCTAAGATATAACCTTTGCAAGAGCAAAATAATATTCAATATTCTTTTGTAAAATCACTGCATTAAAAACTACATCAAAATAATTTCAAAGATAGTCCAGTTAATAGAACTAATTAAATAACTGCATCTATAGGTCAGTTTTTCCTTTCACACTCCAAAATCAAATTCATTAATATTTAAACAAATGAAAGAGTCTTTGATATTTGACGGGATTTCCCATATGAGAATACTTCGTGAGACATTTTAGTCACATGTTTCATTTTCAGCCTGTGACAGGCACTTGTGAATTGATTAACACCATACAGTAGGTTATAGAACACTAAATGACAGCCAGAAATAAAAGTAACAAAAGACGAGAGTGAGACAAACTCTCCTCAAAGAGATACATTTTTATATAGGTAATCAATTTATTAGGACACTCAACAAATTCAAGCAATAGGCACTTTAAAAAATTAATTTAAAACCTATTAAAGGATAAACATCAAAGATCCTAAGAATGTATGTGTTATTAATGGTGCTTTTTTCAACTATAAAATTCTAATAAAAGTCTGTAAATCCTGCAGATACAGAAACAATTTTCGAAGAATCAAATTAACCAGAAGCAATGACACAGATATGAGATTGCCTACAAAAGGGGGTAGACCAAGCTTAGCATCCTTCCAGAATGCTAAGAATAACTCTCAGGACAGGAGTAGCATTCCGTGCATGACTCTACCCTCTACTATCTTTACAAAATGACCTTTCAATGGGATCTGATCCAAGACTCTCTCTGGTGATGTAGACACACTGGTAGCTTGTATCTTTGTTACCAACAATTTCAAACAGGCTTGGACTTTGTGTCTATGAATATTAAACTCGCATTCATCCAACTCCATAGAAATGAATAGTGAAAACAATTTTATTAAGCACTTCTATACATGTCACATATTTTATGAGGTTCAATTTTTATTTTACTTTATGAGACAAATGCTTGCTTGCAAAAGTGCTAGCATAGTGTGCACTTTCTAGTTGTCAATATACCTCCATCCTCTCCTGTACTACCAATTGGCTACAAAGATTTAAAAGTTCAGTGATTATAGGATTTACATGATTTTAACCCCTTTAAATTTGAAAACTCTTTAAATCCCATTATCTCTGCAGCCACTGCAAATTTTAAAATCAGCTTGGCCTTTTCTAGGTCCAGGTCTAAGGATTTCAGAGTTTTAAGGAGTATAAATGCATTTTTGAAGTTCTATAAAGAGCTCTCCCCAACCGGTTGACCTACAGGAAATCAAGCTAGCCAGTTCTCCAGCTGGTAACTGCTGATCAGAGTTTCTAAATGGAGAGATATGTACGTTATGCCACAAACCACCAGGAAAACAAGTAATTGCTTCCTTGCCTCCATATGAAACCAGTGAATCAGAAGATTTAATGTAGGAGGGGTGGCAGATTTAGACATGTGTCAGTAAATGTCTAAGAATAATAAAACAGAAGATGTTGTAAGGGACCCAAGCAAGCTCTCCGGGGCAGAGAGAGTAAGTTCAGTGAGTTGGAAGCCCTCTGGTTCCTAAAGAAAAGCCGTTACCATGGATACTCTCCAACTGCTAGGTAACCCTCTGAGATCTTACCTCTTGTGTCTTCACATTTATGTATCCATAGTGAGTTCGAAGGGGCCGCCTGTATGTGTAGGAGAATGGTATCCACTTTGTACCAGGTTGTCCAAAGCAGTTTAGTAGCAAAGGGAAATTCACTTCATTTACAAGACGCACGACCAGCAGGAAAAGGAACGCTGCTATGAAGCTCACAGCAATCACAGACTTTCTCTACAAAACATTAAAAAAAAAACAAAAAGAAGAATGAATGACTTTCAACCAAAGGCAGTCACAGAAGGAGGTTCCTTTATTCCTCTCTTTTTCTTTCACAGGGGTTGAACAATTCTGTCATTCAGCATATTTTACCTGGAAATGGAAAATAATTATTTGGTGACCAAATTGTCCTAGTGTGCTGGGCTGCTGAGAGAAAGCAGAGCTGCTTTCTTGAACTTTTCCATTGCATCTCCACCCTTCCTTATATCACTATATTCCTTATAAACTCCTATTCAGTTTGCAAAACCCAAATCAGAAATTTCCAACTACAGGAAATCTTTTCTAGTTGCTCAATCCCCTCCTCACCACCATGCTTTGACCCCCAACCTACCCACTCTAACAGAGGTAGAGTCCCATCACTGCCATACTTTAAAGACATTTCTACTGTACTTTTTCACTGTGTAATTATTTATGTGATTTTCCTACATGGATTTGTGAGTTCTTAGAGAACTGGAATGTACTGTGTCTTCTTGATCTCCGTATCCCAGGCTCTTAATATGGTACCTTACATACTACAGGCATTCAAAGAACATTTGAGTGAAACAAATGAATGAATAAATAAATGAATGAATGGATGTTCATATTCTTGTAGACACAGTATCATTATCACTCATTCTTCTGTTTCTGTATCTAGCACCCTCTATGAGTAGGAAACTCTGCCTGTGCTACAGGATGTGCAAAAGTAAGATTCAAAAAACTAACAAGAGGGGGGAAAAATTATGCCAAGAGCAGAACATTCCTCTACACATGCTGCCATGGAAAAAAAGCAGGAACAACTGCCTCTGATTGACACGGGAGAAAGCAAAGATGTCTTTGAAATTGAGCTTGATAAAATGCCTGTGTTTTAACTGATAGACGTGTGTGAACAGAGCTTTCCAGATAGAGGAAACAGCAAGGAGACGAGAATACATAGAGTTACTCATAGGCATACAGTAGTTTGTCCTACTGGAGCACAAAGAAGGAGTAAAAGCTAGAAATACAAATGGTAACTTCATGCTGAATTGCCTCAGATATCAAGCTAATACATCTATACTGAGTTTGCTAGGTGATGGAAAGCCAAAATAAATTTTTTTTGTTTGCTTATTTGTTTTGTTAAAGGGGATAGTTGGCCACATAAATGTCTTTCTCTGAGAAGTGCCTGTTCATATCGTTCACCCACTTTTTGATGAGGCTATTTGTTTTTTTTCTTGCAAATTTGTTTAAGTTCTTTGTAGATTCTGGATATTAGCACTTCATCCAATGGATAAATTGCAAAAACTTTCTCCCATTCTGTAGGTTGCCTGTTCACTCTGATAATAGTTTCCTTTTCTGTGCAGAAGCTCTTTAGTTTAATTAGATCCCATTTGTCTATTTTGGCTTTTGTTGCCATTGCTTTTGGTGTTTTAGTCATGAAGTCTTTGTCCATGCCTATGTCCTGAATGGTATTGCCTAGTTTTCTTCTAGGGTGTTTATGGTTTTAGGACTTACGTTTAAGTCTTCAATCCATGTTGAGTAAATTTTTGTATAAGGTGTAAGTAAGGAAGGGGTCCAGTTTCAGTTTTCTGCATATGGGTAGCCAGTTTTCCCAACACTATTTGTTAAATAGCGAATCCTTTCCCCATTGCTTGTTTTTGTCAGGTTTGTCAAAGATCAGATGGTTGTAGATGTGTGGCATTATTTCTGAGGCCTCTGTTCCGTTCCATTGGTCTGTATCTCTGTTTTGGCCGAAGCCAACAAACGTATGAAAAAAAGCTCATCATTACTGGTCATTAGAGAAGTACAAATCAAAACTACAATGAGATACCATCTCACACCAGTCAGAATGGCGATCATTAAAAAGTCATGAAACAACAGATGCTGGAGAGGACACGGAGAAATAGGAATGCTTTTACACTGTTGGTGGGAGTGTAAATTAGTTCAACCATTGTGGAAGACAGTGTGGTGGTTCCTCAAGAATCTAGAACCAGAAATACCATTTGAACCAGCAATACCAAATACCCAGCATTACTAGGTATACAATCAAAGGATTATAAATCATTCTACTATAAAGACACATGCACACGTATGTTTATTGCAGCACCATTCACAATAGCGAAGACTTGGAACCAACCCAAATGCCCATCAATGATAGACTGGATAAAAAAAACATGTGGCACATATACACCATGGAATACTATGCAGCCATAAAAAAGGAAGATTTCATGTCCTTTGCAGGGACATGGATGAAGCTGGAAACCATCATTCTCAGCAAACTAACACAGGAATGGAAAACCAAACACATGTTCTCACTCATAAATGGGAGTTGAACACCGAGAACACATGGACACAGGAAGGGGAACATCACATACCAGGGCCTGTTGGGGGCTGGAGGGCTAGGGGAGGTATAGCATTAGGAGAAATACCTAATGTAAGTGATGAGTTGATGGGTGCAGCAAACCACTATGGCATGTGTATACCTATGTAACAAACCTGCACGTTCTGTACATGTATCCCAGAACTGAAAATATAATTTAAAAAAAGAAAAGAAGAAGAAAGTTATGAATTATAATCAAACATCAGTGTTTAAGATGCTTTGGAGAAGGGAGAGACTATAGGTAGGTAGTGACTAGTTAGGAGGCTATCCCAATTGCCTAGGAGAGACGTAATGAAGGATGGAAACTAGGGCAGAAGCAGAAGTAACAAGGTGGGTAAAGATGTGAGAAACTTGATTTAGGTGGGAGAAACAGAACTTGGGCTACTGACAGGACAGAAGTGGCTGATGGAAAATTCAGAGATGCCTGAGATTTTGGGTCCATGTGACTGCAATATTATGGGTCATATCAGGAGAAACCAGAGTTGTCAGAGCAGGAACTGATTTAAGATAGTAAAAAGATAAAGCCCTTGGCTTTGTAGTTTTCAGCGACTGTCAAGGAGTCAGGTGGAAGGTCAAGTCTAGAGTAAGAAGGAGCACAGCTGAAGCCATGAAGTGCAGGGTAAAGACACAATAAAATATTCTTTCATATAGTTGGGCTAGGCCCCCTGATTCTTCTTCAAACTTAAGGAAAGCCACATAACTGTCTGACAAAGACCAAAATGTTTATTGTTTTTGCATTTTCAGCTTACCACTACCTGGTGGAATTAGTTCTTTTTGCTCTTCCCAGACTCTCCCAGGGAAGTCAAGAAACCTGAAGGCAGTTCCTGTATCCTCCCAGGGCCAGGGTCACAGCCTCTGTATGGGCAGTGGAATCAGCCCCCAGGAGTCAGCGATACCCAAAGACAGTCTTGCTTCTTGCTCACCTCCGATAATTTGGAAAAGCCCCAGCCTTCTGTCTCACCAGCCTTATTTTCCAATCACCTGAAAGTCCCTTGAGCTCTGCCTCCTCAACACCCCTTATCTCACCACTAACTACCACAGCCTTACCTCATTTAACCTTCTAATCATGAAAAACTGTTTTAATTTGCTCCTCTGTGGAATCATTATGTCCACAACATTGCAATGTGTCAAGGTAACAGTTTAATGAAGTGATGGATCTTACAAGTTTAAAGGGACATAGACCAGAACAGATGGCTAAATAAAAGCAAAGAGGCCAGTCACCCATTAAGTAAACAGGTAAGAACCTTTTTCTTAATCGTCATTTGGTAGCTTGTTGCAAAATAGCAGCTTGCTTTGAAGGAGACCCAGATGGGATTTGTGCTTTTGTTTATTCAGAGCCCAGCATGGCTCTCTGGTTCTCTCGGTTGCTGCATTGCATTGCATTGCATGACTTGGAGTTTGGGGACAAAGATGTGGACAGCCTTTATGAATCCACTGTTGTGTGCAGCAACACATACATAATGCATACATGAGAGAAAAATAAATCAACCATTTTGAGAGAAATTTCAAAACAGGATGAAATAGCAGTTGTAAAAGTCTGCTCTCTGGCAATCCATGTCTGCCTCTCATGTTCTATCAAAGGGAACCAAGTAATGAGCACAGAAAGGGTGAAGAGAGCAACCAGAGAGCAGAAGCCAGACACCGACTCCTCTGTGTACCACTGGGAGTGGTATTCTGCAGTGGACAGAGGTTCCTTCTGCAGCTCAGGACCCCAGCTCAATTTCTGTTACATTGCCTGGGTTTGATTCTTTGCCCTTCTTCTTGTATAGCATGAAAGTGTTCTCATAGTGCTAGTATGAAACCACTCTGAAATTCCACTAGAAAAGGCATACCTTCAAGTACACTGTGTGCTCCAGATGACAAGTACAACAGAATACAATGCACACTTGCCTTCTTCTAGTAGTCACTTCCACCAGATCGTGACCTCAAGCTTCAGCAACTACAATGAAAACCATGGATGAGACAGAAGCCTACACATCGCTGAATGCAATGAGAATGTGTGTGTGTGGTAGGGATGTGGGAGGTGGGGAAGTGAACAAAGTACTAATATGCATGATATCCATGCATGTATTACATGTATATCATGCAATACGTACTAAAGAATTTACATATTCAAGCCACAATTGCTCATTGAGTCCATACTCTGTGTAGAGTGAAAAAAACAAAATAAAACCATAAAAGACACACCATGCTTCCAAAGAGTCACAACTTAGTGCACCTGGCCAGTAAATAGAACACTATAATACCAGGCACCAAATGATGCTAATGGGGGATGCACAGGGTGCTATGGGAGGCCAGAGGAAGGGTGGGTATAGGAGGAACAGTTCAGGGAATGTTTGTCTGGGGTGGTGATATTCCAATAGAGTCCTGAGGACTGCAGGGGCCTCACCAAGAGAAGACGTGAAGGGCATTCCAGGCAGAGGGATTAACAGTTTGAAAGGCCATTAATTTGGTCAGGAACCTACAAGTCATTTGGTCAGAAGAATACATAGACTCTAAGTTGTAGGAGATGATGCTAGACAGAGTTAAAATAATGAAACAAAAGATAATAAGCCAAATAAATGAAGTTGGATGCAATCAACTGTCCTATCTACCCTACATTGGGATAATGAAAGGATAAATGTATATGAAAGTGCAATGTTTCATAATTCTAAAATATTCTCCACTTTCCAAACAAGTAAAAATGTATCAATCACATCATTTTATCTGAATTAACATTTAACACACCACAATGCCTTGTTTCAAGTTGTTTGACTTATTCCATCAATAAATGTATTCCATCTATGGCTTGTTCTAGTAACTGTTTTGAGTCCATCAACACTTAGCAAATTAGAAGACTCTACCTGTTTACACATGTCTTCTACATCTAATGATTTATTTATGGAAGTGATTGCTGCTGCCTATATTGAAGTAGTCAGAACATCTTTTAGATTCAACAACCACCAATTAGATTAAACAACACTAAGTACATGTCAGTTTATAATGTATAACACTCGGCTCAACAAATTTTACGTACTGCAAAAAAAACGGCATGTATGCAATATAAACAGTCATTCCCCTAAGATCAGAAGCATAAATATTAAGTGATACAATGGGTGGAAAATGCAGAACACAGTTCCAGGCACATAATGAGCACTCGAGAAACAAGCTATAATGATGTAACTACTGATTGTCACAGCCTCAGTGAACATTAGCCAGTGTTGAGCACTGGTCAGACCATATGAAATGCATAAGAACTAGAGATTTTTTTTTCTTAAATATTCTAAGCAGCTGCAAACCCTTGAACTGTTCAGCATAACTTATCCATACAAGTTCTGAGAAAATGTCACTGTGCCCAAATAGATCTGATGAATTGCTTTAGGGAAAGCTTTCTCCTTCTTTGTTCTTCATTTTGGGCAAGTCTGAAGGGGCCTTTAACAGCTGAGACATTTAGAATTTAATCCCCTCTGTGCTGCAAAAATATGCATCAAAAATGTGGCATTCTAGTTGCTTGCTCTTTAGAGTGGGAATATCATTTATCAGACTTCATAACAGAAATACCTATTCCAAAATAAAATCCACAGAGAATCCATTATTTTGGGAGAGAACACAAGTGCAAAGATCTGGAACTAGCAAATTTGCAATCTACATTAATATGTATATGTTTTTATTCTTTCTACTGTAGAAGTAGTCTTTAACCACAAAATAAAATCTTTAACTTTTAATCCAGTCTATCGCCAGATTTTTTGTTTGTTTGTTTTCTTTTTCCTAAATTATAACCAATGGTATAAAGTTGCGTTTTTTATTTAAATAATATTGTTTAATGACCAAGTAGTCACTAGTGTGAAAAGGCATATGCTTTTGTTCACATGCTGTCATTTATTCAAAAATAAATATTAAGGACAATGTCAACTGTATTATGTGTATCAGTGCTCAGTCACTTCACACATTGATAAGTCCCTACCCATTGCTTCTTTGTGATTTTATCAAATGCTAATTCTTCTCCCATATAAAAAGTTGTGTCATCAATATGTTATAGTTCTATTCTACGCCACTGACCAAGTTCCAAATCTAATTCTCTCTGAATGCAATAAAGCTTATTTCCATTTGCACAAAGATGAAGTAGCAAAGCACAGAGTATATAAATAAAACCTTCATTCATTTTATTTCATCATTGAATCCAAAATCTGGGTGTATCCTTCTTGTTAAACTATAGTGAACTCTAGGAAAAACCCCACTAATTTGTTAGGGGTATGGGTAAGTAAAGAAAGCCAGAGGCTCCCATGTTCTCATAATCAGAACTAACCCTTTGGATTAAATTTATACGTGTCTATCTGTCCAGCCACACTGAGAGACTTTGCTTTCTGGGCTTTTCATTCTATGTACTCGATATCTGTCTTCAGTTCTACCTTGTGAAAATCGTTGCTTTCTTTCTTCTCTATAAAGGGAGATATACTGAATCAATATGCTAAAGAGACCGAATGAGATAAACTTGTTTTTCATGATTTTACAAAATGAAACAAACTCAGTGAATATAGCCACGATTATTTCTATGTTATGTTGTAGCAGTTTAAAAATCCAGTCAGGCCAGGAAAAACCTAAATCTACTCCCTGAATAAAATAAGAAAATGTGCAGACATGTTAAAAACTCAGTTTTTTTTTTTTTTACTATAATTTAAGAATAGGTGTTAGAAAGTTCAATGTAACCTCTTACTATGTCATCTGATACATTCATAATGCTCATGTTAACTTCAAATTCTCGATAATGTCTGCAGCCAAAAATAAAAATTAAAAAAATTTAAAAAAAAATTTAAAAACTCCTTTGGAAAAAAGTTCCTCAGGAAATGTTGGTACCTATAATTTTTCTCTAGGACTGGCTTTTTGCACAGAAGAATTTATTACAGTGATACTCATGAAAACTCTATTGCCTTGATTTTTGTTTGTTGGATTTATAATTCTTACTGGACTATAACCATGTCTGAAGGTGACATACTGATATGTGCTCTAAATTCTTAAAGTGGATTACCATGTTGAAGGCAACCTATCACTTTTACACTTTTTTTAAACTACCAACATTTTGTTGTTTAGTTGAGTCTTTGTTGAATAAAAGGGTCATTGGGTTGCAGAGCTGAAAGAGGAAGACATACCCATTCCATCAGGTTGGTTCATACAAACTGCCTACAATAAGAGTCTATACAATTGACTGACAAAGGGTACCTAGTGTTCTCTAGCAGAAGTGGAAAAATAATTGCTTTATTTTCCCTGAGTGCTAACCAAGTGTACCCTGTAGTTGTCTTTTTAATACTGGGAATAAAGCCAGAGTTGGGCAAAATGAATTACATTTGTCCACAAATTGCTGATTTCAAAGTAAATGTAATTATCATGCTTCACATCAGCCTCTTAATTTTCCATATGAATTAGGTATTTTGTTTATTGACAAACTGCATTACAAAATCTACCTAAGGCTGGTACCAGTTTTTAAAATTTCTGAACCAGTTATATGAGAATGTTCCCATTGGTATGAATAACAATTAACAACTTAGTTAATTCACACACTAAAACATGGGCTCTAGAGGCAGAATATCAGAATTCAAGTCATCTTTACCATTTTCTTGATCTATGACTTTGGGCAAGCCACTTCACCTCACTATGCTTCTATTTCTTTGTCTGGAAAAATGAGATTTTATAAAGAATTCTCTAACTGATAACACTCATTAAACTTTATGCTCTGTTAAGACTATGATGATTATTCATGCATTTACACTCTATCTGGACTATATTCTCCTAACTAAGAGAAAACACGCCAATCTGAAAGTAATAATTGCTGGTTTTTATACTGATAATTTATATCTGCTAGTGATACCTGATGAAGTAGTCCATGCTTGCTCTTGGTATTGTCTTTCCTGAAAGAGTCTTTACTACTTCCCAAACATTGGCCACACCACCTCCAGACTAAGCTTTCCAAAATCAAACCTGATCCTGTCTATCCTACATTTAGATCCCTTTGGACTCTACAGTGTTAAGTACAGACCCTTGGTATGAGATACAATCATAATCACATCTCTTCTTGCCTCTCTAGTTCCACTCCTTCTGCCCTATTCAAAGCCGCCTCTCAACGTATTTCTTTTACCGTATCACATATTCTTCATGAGGCTCCTGGATTCTGTCATGTTGTTCATTATCCCAAAGTGATCTTCTTTGAAATTCACATTACTACTCTTTTCTCAATGATATCAATTATTCTAGTACCCGCTATGTTGCCTAAGGCTGCCCTTCTTAAGACCAGATATGGACTTGACCCATCAGGACTTTCCATCATTTTATTACCCTCAAGTTACTTGTTTTTCCATCAAATTCTACTACTGATGAGAAGGAGTGTTCTCCAATCCACCTCTTGCCCTCACTCAGATTGCACCCCCTGTGCCCTCGGCATTCTGTTGAGGAAAGGGAGGTGCTAACTAACCAGGAACAATGAAGGTAATCAGAACAGGTGCTTTTGTTTAATTCTCAGCTACTTTATAGGCTTCGTTGGTTGTATGTGACTTCTGCGAACCTCTGCTTGTCGTTTTTTCACTCCAAATGAGATGAGTTTGTCTCTTAGAATCCATTCTTACCTCCAAGGTGTTCAGGACACAGAAGCAGAGCATAAGTGTAAATTCTGGTGGTCCTGGTGTCACTAGGCCAGAGCCTTCCCGACAATGATGAAAATGACTATGATGATAATGACATCAGCTAGAACCTCTTATTTTTCTGTGAATCTACATGACCTTACATTAAATAGCATTTATCCTCACACCTCACATGCATCTCTCTGTAAAAAGTGAAGTAAGAAGGGAAGTCTCCTCTCCCATCTCTCCCTTTCCTGTCCTCCATGTTTCAAGCTGGACTTCTCAACCTTCTCCAAAGCCCCTTTGCTACCCAGTTACTGTGACCTTTTTCATGCTGCACCTCCTGGCCCCCTTGCTGTATTCTACCACCTCCATCTCTGCAAGTGCCAATATAACTCAGCTCAAAGAGTGTTTCCCCCATAAAGCCTTTATTCCTCCTTGGCTTCTAGTTCATGGATAAGGGTGGGGTGGGATGGGGTGGATGGAGAAAGAAGATGGGGAAAAGAGGGAAGAAGGAGAGTGGAGGGAGAAAGGAAGGGAGGGAAGGAGAGAAAGGTTCCCCCTTAATTTTCTCTTTGAAAATTTCTTGAGGACATGGAGAAAATCTGAGAAATATCTCTCATAACGCAGTATCAAGCAAAATGTCTTTAACTTAGAAAATATTCAGTAAATATTTGTGGAAGACATGAAAGAATGAAAGAGAGAAAAAAGGAAGAATAGAGGCATTAAATGATTTTTTTTCTAAATATAAGTCCTAAATTATTTCAAAAGTTTCAGATTCAGATTATTATAAAAATGTTTTCCCATAAAAGAAAAAAGGCAATTTTTTTTCTTTTTTTTCTTAATTCATCTCACTTTAAGATTTCTGTGTAGATTTGAGGTGAATGTGGTGGGAAGAAGACGGAGAGGGTTAGGGTGTGAAATATAAAGAGAAGTGAGAAAAATTTAAACATTTGTTAAACTGGACTTTTTACTAGGAAATTGCTTTGAAGTTCCTGATAGAACTTGTAAATCTGAATGGTGATAAACTAGTAAACCTGCTTGGAGCAACATTTTTTATATGGCACATAATGAAAAGGCTTACAAGAATCCATATTTTTTAGATAATCAACTCTTGTCTGAGATTGACAGCACTTAGAGCTAGAATCCCATATCATGGAATGAGAAATAGATAACAAAAGAATCTTCTGATAAGGACAATAGCCTATATTTTTAGTGGAAGGGACTTGCAACAGCTCACCATGTACTCAGCAAGTATCAGGCATTATGCCAAGTACTTCACAAAGCTAAAAGTGGATTCTCACCAGGGGTGTACCTGTAGACTCAGGTGGTCAAGTTACACTAATAAGGCAAGAGAATAGGGTCTGGAGGCAGGGAACCTAAGGCCGTTTCACATTGACTTCCTAGGACTAAATTGAAATAAAAACCCTAACTTTCCACAGCTAGGTAACAAAAGGACCAGAGACTACTCCCTTTGCAAAACCGCACCTTTTCTAGGTGGCAGATGGAAAATGGAAAGTATCTCTGATTGCTTTTTGCAACCAATCAGATGCTTGCATAGGAGTGTGACCTATGAAACTTCACTTCAGCCTTTGATTAATTGCTGTCTGCAACCAATCCGACTGATTGTGGGCCAAGTCTTCGCTTGCATAGAAGTGCAACTTTGTAACGTCACTTTAGCCTCTGATTGGTTGCAGAAAGCTTGCATAGGACTGTGACCTTTGTAACCCAGCCTCTGATTGGTTGCTTTCTGCAACCAGTCGGAGTGGTTGCAGACCACCACTGCATTTACATGAGGTGAACACCAAGTGGCCAATGGGAAACCTCTGGGGGTATTTAGACCTGAGAACCTTCTGCATCCAGGCCCTTGAGCCCCTTACACTCTGGCCACTCCCACCCTGCAGAGTGTACTTTCATTTTCAATAAGTCTCTGCTTTTGTGACTTCATTCTTTCCTTGCTTTGTTTGTGTGTTTTGTGCAATTCTTTGTTCAAAACGCCCATAACCTGGACACCCTCCACCGGTAACACTAAGTGAGACAATATGTGCAACCCTGGGCACACAGTATATGTTTTCTTACCTAAAATTGGGGAAAATAAGTGTACCTATCTAATATAATTATTGAAGGTTTAAATGAGTTATCACATATAAAAAGCCCTTAGAGCACTGCCTGGCAAAAGGGAAGTACTAAGTAAATGCTAGCTTTTATTGTTACAGTGGTTCATCAGCTATAAGAGACCATCAATTGTTAGTCACACTGTTACTCTAAATAGAATAAGAAAGAAAAATAAGATGGGGAGTCTAATAAGAGACCTCTGCAAAAAGCTGAAACACCAAACAGCGATTCCCTTTTAGCCCTAGAATATGCCAGAAAGAAAGCTTCCATTCAGAAAGGCACAGCAAGAAGAGAAAGAGGAAAAATAATCTTCCCTGAGAACTTGAACCACAAGCAGATACTCATGCAGGTTTCTGATACAAGTTCATACTGACAGTGTGGGGGGGAAAAAAAACACCTCAGCAAATAATTTTAAATGGTCTCATGTTGGTAGTGCCCGCAGGTGATCATGTGAAATAAGGCCAATCCTATGCGGACAAATTTAACTTTGTTGCAGGCTGATAGTGACTGCAAGGAAGTACTGAGTACAAGTATTCTTAGGTATGTGAAAATGTGGGAAAACATTTTAAAAATCAATGAAATATGGTGGTATCATTGTTGTCGCTGCTGTGGTCACCACCACCATCATCATCCTCGGGAACAAAGAATCAGAAATGGTGCCTGGACTATTTTAAATGCATATCCCTCATCCCACACCCTTAAGGAGGCATAACCAGAAGTACATAAAGAAAGGATGATAAACAGTCCTAGAGCTTCCCAACACATCAGAATTTACCAATGCAAAATACCTTTCTGAGTTTTTTCTTCTTGTCAAGATTGCACCTCTGAAAAAAAACAACGCTTCTTTTTTTGAACTTGGTTTACATTATGTTGCTCATGCAGGCATATCCTACCCTCTTCCCATACATAGATATCAATTGTGGTACCTCCTAGCATCTCTGTAAGGAATATACACCGTCCTCTTATAGGTCAAAGTTGAACCTCGGTAGAGCGACACATGCATATTAAACAGTCTTTCATTGAAACACAAGTAGAGTTTTGCTAGAGCACAGGTCTCATGGTGATAATAAATAGTATTGTGCCAAGAACACTTGCATTTCTAAGTAGGACAGTTTTCCTATCAATTCTGAACTTAATATTGCATTGACAGTCATTTGAATCACTAAAACAATACAAAGCATATTCATGTATTACATATAGTCTCCCTTGCTAGAACAGCAAAGGCAGAAACATCTCCACTATTAGGCAGGAACCTAGATGTAAAATGCACAAGGTCTGTTATCAAAGAGCCTTTGCTTTTTTTCTTTTTATCATCACCAGATTACTCTGTGCCACATTTCCAACAGTATTAGCAATCCCCGTCTGGATGTCCCAGAAGCAACTCAAGTTCAATAGTCCAAATCCAAAGTAATGATCTCTGCCTCTCTGATCCACTCTTCCTTACCTATACTGTTCCTCTGAGTTGCTGCCACTAAAGTTACTTTGGAGCCCCAAGAATTAAAATCTTAGCTCTACTTAATAGCTGAATGACCTCAGACATCTTAATTTTCTTTTTCTCTGATTCCTCATCTGTAAAACCAAAGGGTCATTATGAAAATGAAATACTTAGATAGCACAGAAAAGGCCTAGCTTAGTGCTCATTACATAGCAGACAATCAATGATCGTCAATTTCCTTTTTTTCTCCACATATCAGGTTGTCTACATAAGCTATTCTTTCTTCATGCAATGTCTTCTTTCCTTTCCTTCCTCTTTCTCTCTCAGGAAAACTTCTACTTGTCCTTCAAGATCAAATTCAAATGTTGTCTCCTCTGTGAAACTGTCCTGCCCCTCCAAAAAGATTCAGAGCACTTTGTTCTGACTGAAGCACACTTCACATCCTGTAGCAATCATGTGATTACCAAGCACCCGTCATCATTCAACCAAATTCAGCAAATACATACCACATCATATCCCACCGTCTCCCCAAGCAGACATTGCTAATCAATCATAGCACTATTTCCGCCTGAATCAGGATGCAATTTCAGAATCCTCTCAACATAATGTTGCAGGTGGTTGTGATACTAATCAGTTTACCACTTAGCACTAAACAGGGAGCAGCTTAAGGACAGAGGCTATATCTAGATAAGTGTACAAGCTGTCTGACCACAAGTCAGATTGTTAACCTCTCTAGGTTTCAGTTTCCTCATCTGTACATCCATTTTTTAGTGATCTCTGCTGGCTCCTGGGTTTAATGACTCTATGATGATAACCGAGGGACCTTGATTGTCTAGAGCTGGTATCACTAGAAAAGGGGTTTGCAGCACAGCTTTGCACATGGCTCCCACTCTGGCCCACATCCATTTCTTATCACAGAGTTAGGCATGCCTTTAGACACTTGAAAATTGGAGCCACTGTCTACATAATTGAAATAGAAATAGGGTGAGAATTTCTGATCTTTCAACTTGGCAGATAGCAACTGCCACTTACCAAAGCCTACCTGATTGCAGCTATTTTGCACCTGCTGAGAAAAAGTTTGCAGCAAAAGAGATTATTTCCTTTTTTAACCCTTGGCTGAGAACTCACCTCCATATTTTTTCACCCAGTTTTGCAGAATAGATCAGGTTCAGTCTCCCAATATGTAGATGGACCCTGATAGGTTAATGCACATGGTCGAACATCTTCCACTAAGCCAAGGCACTCACAATGGGAATTTTAAATGTCCACTGAGCTAGTTTGTTGAAACCTAGCATCTTATCAGAAATGGTGCTACACAAAGCAAAGAGAGCCTGAGAATTTTTATGCTATGCATATTTCTTAAAATAAAGGGAAAAATCTGTTTCGTATCTTATATATGACTGCATAATGAAACTTTCTCTGGAGATTATTTGTTGATTCCATAAGCAAAATATTCAGATTTATTCAGTAAGCACTATTGTGAAAATATATATATATATATATATATATATATATATATATGAAGCTAGTCCCCAGGGAAGAATTACCAATACATAGTTGTGGAGAAACAGAGGCCATTTCTCCAAATTTTGAAAACAGATTCAATTGGTGGGAGGTAACTTTGTGCTGGATCTTAATATGCTAACTAAAACTTCTGCTCTGGTGCCCAAGACACTCAATGTATCCCAGCTTTGGGAAGAATTTCTCTTTTGCAGAATTAGGTCCCAATGACTGAACTTCTACAACCCCTGACAGGCTTTACCCACCATACCTTAAACCACACATATACATCCTCTTTTTAAAGTTGCAGTGACTTGCTAGACTGTGTGCTCTTGAAAACCAGAAGCTGTATCTGTGTTGTTCACTAATGCTTCCCCGCTGGCAAGAGCAGCCAAGCCAGAAGCCTTGTGCACACAAACTAGAAAATACACAAGAATCTGGGTATTTTGTAGACCCAATCAAGAGCTTCCCAGTTCATCTGTTTCAACCACAGATCTATTGGCCTAGTGCAGCAAGAAGAGAAAGGCCACCTCCACACCCTCATGTCTCCTTCAGCACCAAACCACCAATTCACAAGATGATACTTCCAGAACACATAATTTACATTCACTTAAAAACAGCATTTGCTGAATTTGCTAGGTAATTTTTCAAAACCTGAAGCTGGCCCTATATTCTTAGCATATTTTGACATTTTTATGCATTTTATTTTTAGGTGGTATTCTACAAATCCGGCTTTGCTCTTGATTTTCACAAAGCCTTTTCTTCCTGAGTAAAATAGGTGAGCAGTTCAGCAACACAGGACAGCTTTTATCTGCAAAAAAATCTGCCTTTCAGCAGAGCAGACAGTACAAGCAAAACGGAGGCAAACACATGCAATATATTTCCTATATATGGATTGTGATTCTTTTTTCCCATGGGATGTACAAGTGGCAAGATAGTTTATTCCCATGTGGTGCTGATAGCGGGTCCTGAATATTTCTGAATATATCACTTTTATTGCCTTTTATACTGAATTACTGTGAAAGAAAAAAAATACTTTTGTGAAAATTCAAAATCAAAATACATTAGGGACTTTTAGAATCCACCTCTAGGACATAAAGAAAAGCTTAAGAAAACAAATACTTCTGCTAAGGGATACCAGACACCACTCCCACTGGGACAGGGCCCCTTCACAGAAAGGGAGACATTGCCAAATATTTATGCTGATGTTCGGGAAAAACTGCAGGTGTACCATCGGGTTTAGTTACTCTGAGCCCTGTGCCTGCTGCTTTAGAACTTACCATGTACATAATGGACAAAATTTGCCCGAGGGTGCTTTGGCCTATAATATTTCAGTACTGCATGCTGCTTCTGGGATTTGGTTTATGATACTTTCTAATGGTAGATTTCACTAGAAATCTCACCTCTCCTTTGTCCATCAATCATAAGGATTCTTGTTCAGTATATATCATGTGTTGGTTTTTTGGGTAAGTTTTTAAGATAGATCTTCTCCTCTTTCTACACAATTAAGAATTCCACCAACTAAGATATGTTATTTAAATCTCTTTAATTGCCAGCTTGTCATTTCCTACTTAGGTGAGAGGGAGTTGTCTGTATGGCAAGATAAAGTCCAAGTGTCTTAGCATGTTATAAAAGCCCCTTCATAATCTGGCCTCTGACTATTCACCCAGCCTCATCTCTCAGCCTCCCAAACTTATACCCTATACTTTATCCATGGTCAGCTTTTTATGGTTCTTGATAAATTCCATACTTTTCAATTGCTACATATATTAGTATAGTTTTTTTTTTCTGTACACAACTTAAGTTTTAGGGAAAAAAAAATCTGTCTTCAACCCTAAAAACTTTACTTCTCTGATACTTCTCCTAGCTGTTCTTCTGTCTCTTCAGGAAGCTAGTCTCTTGATTCTTGAGGAATAGACAGATAGATAGAGAAGATAGTTTAGATATGTAGATAAAAACAAATAGATACAGTATAAATTATATATATATAATATAATATATATTTTATATATTTATGTATTATATATTTTATATATAATATATATTTTATATATTTATGTACTATATATTTTATATATTTATATATTTTATATTTTATATATATAATATAATTTGTGTGTGTATATATATACATGATAAAATTGCAGTACCATTAATTGAGCATCTACTATGTTTCTGAAATTATACTAGGTCTCTTACACACATCGCCTCTGATCTTTACAACTACAATGCATGTAAATACCTTTATCCCCCACTTCATAGTTGAGACAACTGTTCATTAAAAAGATGAATGATTTGCTCAAATTAACAGCTAGTAACTGGTGATGTCAAGATTCAAACCAGGCTCGCCTAAAAAGCTAATGATCTTTCCATCATACAAGGATATCTTATTCTATACTTATGTCATGTGTCCTTATAGATCCTAAATAAGGATCCTGTATTTATTTAGTCATATTTCTGTCTACCCCAATAAGTTATAATACAATGCCTTGAGGAAAAGGATAACATATCCCTGGCTCTGGAAACTTATTATTTGGCACATATTAGATGTGCAAGAAATGTAGGTGAAACAATACATTCAATGAATGAAATAATCTGCTCCTTTCATTTTCAGGCCAAAAAAAAAAAAATAGTTATTGCAGTGGATACTGAGATACTTTTAAATTATTGTCAAGAGGCAATATAGTCAAAAGAAAAGATGATTTAGAAACAGGAGAGATGAGATTCTCATCTCCATCTTGGACAAATTAGTTCCTATCTACCTTCTCAACTGCAAAATGGAAAGAAGAGCCCCTTCCCCACAGATTTATGAAGCTTACTTCTGATAAAATCTATAAAAATCCTCCCTTTATAGGCTTTCAAGTTCTATGCAGATGCTGACCAATGCTGATGCTCAACTACACATGATGATTTTCTTCAATGACCATTTAATACAAAATATTATTAATACTTTTGTGACAAGAAAATATGAGGGCTAAAGAGATTTGATGTTTTCCATCAATCAATACACATTTATTGGGCAACTGCACCATACAAGATATATGGTTGAAATTCAATCTCTTCTCCCAAAATAATAAAGTTGATGGCAGCAGAAAGTATAAAGGGGAAAAACTAGAATGTATTTATTATAAAATAATGCAATGCCTTTCTTTCTCATCAGGGTTGAAATTCTACAAGGGCTGGAACTGTGTCTGTTTTGGTTGCCACTATGTCATCCCAGTATAATATCTGATATACAGGTGGCACTCAACACTCATTGGTTGAATACACATTCATGGTTGATTATTTAGTAAAATACCGCTATGGACATTTGTGGTTTCTAAGATAAAGCATCATCTGGAAATGGACAGTAAAAACAAAGAGAGAACTGAATTTTCTACATGGGAAAAGCAACAGAAATTTGCAGATTGAGAACTGACACATAGAAGAAGAGAAGGGTTGATGGGAGTAAAGAAGTCCAGGAAAGAGTCAGCAAGCCAGCACCTCAATGGGGTGATCCAAAGACATTTCCTTGGAAAGAAAAGAGAACATCTGAATTTCTACCATTTAGTGGTGAAAGTTCTCAAAGCTACGAAAGAACTCAGAGTTACAGTACTCAAACCATTTCATTGCATAAAAAATGTATTTTCACATAGACACACACTTTCCCCAAGAAGTTTGCTTTGCTTTCCTAGTTTTCATTCTTTTTCCTCCACTTCCTCCTCTCTGGAGACTATTCTAGTGAGGCAACCATGGATGTTAAAGAAACCAGTTTTGACTCAAAGGGAAGTAAACTTTCCCTTTCTGATTCTCTAATCGGGAACATGAGGATAGTAACCTGCCATTTCTCAGAGTGAATGAGGATTGAAAGAAATAAGATGTATAAAAACGTTCAGAACACAGCACCCCCACATATGCTACTTTGGCATAATTATTTTGAGCTAAAAGCACTTAAAAAATAGGAGGTGCAAGATCACTCCGACCCTCCATCTGTTTCCTAAAAGCAGGAGGTGAAATTCCCATATGGATTTCATGTGAAATATCCCTTCTCTATAGTAGAAAGAAAGCAACATTCTTGTCATCAAGGACAGGAAGGTGAGACTAAGAGAATTCTGCACTAACCTTCTTAAAATAAGTCTTATCTTCTAGTCTCTCCACATAATTATTTTCTTTTTCACAACTCACTATTCTTTGTCCAGTTCAGTATGTAAGTGTTCAACAATAACTGTGTCTTTGGGTCTTCATTTCCTCATGAACGATCCAGTGCCACCTAAAATTTGTATTAAATAAATTTTTCTCCCATTGATCTGTCTATGTCAATTCAATTCAAGGTGGGGGGAAAAAAGAAAAAAAAGAATAGAGATAAGATTTTCTATCCCCTACATACATTATGCCTCTAGGACATAGTGAGTGCTCAATAAATGTCGATTTTACTCCCTAGTGCCTATTCTCTCTCTAGTCATTCTACATCACTAGGGAAACAATTTGCAAGTACAGAGACTCCACTGAGCAGCAGTAGGAACACACATACACACAGATTCTAACATCCTGCCTTTTACCAAATGCAATAGTACCGAGGTCCAACATTTCCAAACAAAGCATAATACACTTGGTAGACATTCTGAGAGTTTTCAACTACAAAGGGCCGTGCTAGTAGCACCTTAAAATACAACCTTTGGGTCTCTTTAGTTTGAAAAATCTTCAAGTAGCTCTTTGATATCAAAGAACATACCTATCTTCGGTAGCTTTAAACTATAATTGCTCAGGCTCCCTGGTGGGAAAAAATAAAGTCTCACAGAGAAAAAGAAAAAGAAAACATCTCAATAAAGGCTTCCAGAGGAAAAAAAAATGCTCACTGGTTTGCAAAATTTCTTAACAGAGCACTTCCTCTGCACAGCGTGGAGTGGGGCAGCTGCTCTGAAGAAGAAACAAATTACAACAGGAAGAGTCAGGGAAGTATTACAGTGCTCTACGCTGCTCAGCTGTTAGCAAGTTAAACATGTTTCTTTCCCATCACAAATTATGGAAATTTGAATTATTTTACCTTCTAAAAGTTGAACAAAATGAATAAAATAAACAGAATCTTCCCAGGACCTTTTGCTTTCTTAGAGTGATGGACAAGTGCATTAACTTCACATAAATTATATGCCTAAACACAGCAGCTAACAACATGCTACCACATACCCATCACTCTGCTTCCCTTAAGTGGGTTGAACTTGACCTTCAAAGCCCTTGAAATGCAAAAAAACCTTACTGTTTTCTGACATTTATGAGTGTCTTTTCTGCTTGACTGCCTTTTACCGCCCAGAAATAATAGTGAAAGCATTGTAGACGAAACCTGCTATAAACACTGACAAATAACAGGAAAGGCAGACAGTTTTATTCCGGGTAGGTTAAAGCTAATCTAATCAAATCTAATTCTCTCTCTTTCTGCAAGCCTACCACCATGTTCAATTTATTTTTTGATTAGAAGTGCACTATGATAGTCCTCTTTGGACTGCAGTTAAACAATAGTGAGGTTTACATTTTCCCTACAAACAATTCTGATAAAACAAAATATTTTAAAGGTTTTTTTTAAATAAAAAAAATACTCTCAGACCAAAAAAGAAACTGTTTCCCAGTGCTTTTTGACTCTGAAAATGTCTTGATTGTTTCTATTCTAACAAATAATATATACCTAAGAGAAAAGTGTTCTTTGGACCTGGGTTTCAGAAATTTAACAAAAAGAGCTCTTTGAAAATACTGACTAATGGCAGTAAAGACATGACATTATGTGTATTTAAATACTGAATAGTGGGAACAATGAGACTCGTATCTGAAGAATAGTTAGCAATTCAGTTAGCAAGGTACAAAGAACTATTTTCTTTTCATTGAACAAATGTATAGTCCCTCGTTAAAAAGAGTGCTTTCTTAGTGAGTGCAAAGGAAGTCTACACGCTCCCCAGATGGTTTTGTATAAATTACCAGTTTGCCTTCCTCTGAAAAGTTTTCATTGACCAGTAAAGAATCCTGTTTCTTACACTCTTTAATTATGATATAAAGCGAATGCATATGTATATACCCCTCCCTCACACACATACACACACACTTCTACTTATAATGTACCAGTTCTTTTGCAACATCAGTATAGCCTGTTTTAAAGCTTTATATTTAGAAACAGAAGGAATTTTACTGAAGATCTCAGAACAAGAGAGAAAAAAGGCCACCACTTTGCTTTATCTTCTAATTGACAGTGGTGCATAACCCTCATGTAATAGGAAACCTACCACAATATGTTGGGATTCCAATAAGATGTTTAAATGTTTCTTGCATTGACCTTGTGAATGATATAAAGACTGGCAGTTATGATAAACAGCAAAGGACCCCTGCCTTTGGTGTCACTTGGACCTTGGTTCTAATATGAGTTTTTCTATTAACCAGTAATGTGGCCATGGGCTCTTTGGGACTCAGTTTCCTCATGTATAATATCAATAGAGAGGACAAGTGGATTTAATATTTTCTAAAGTTACTTCTAATGCCATATGAAAATTTGTATGGGGCTAAAGATCACATAAGGTGATAGATCAATGCCAGCATAGGGAGAGATGAGGACCCTCATGACATCTACCAAAGCATCTGTGTTTTTCTGATGCCAGTTCTGTTGATCAAGTCTGCAAAAGATACAACACCATGGCAACAGTATTATTGGCAAAATCGGCATTTGAAAAACTCTCAGTAAGGTAGAAAGATTGGTTAAACAATATCTTTAAAATTTACCATGGTAAGTAGGATTCAGTTTAAAAGATTAAAAGGAAAACATGACTCCAATAAAAGATGAGTGGAAATGTTTCCTTTATGTTACTTAAGAGAAGAAAAACCTGAGGTTTTTGTTGACCAGGAAGCACAAAATGATTGACATGGCAGCTTAAGAAAATAATTAATTTAGGGAACTAGGGATTAATCTGGTACAGAGAAGACTTGAGGAGTGTTTTGAGGCTTAATCACTCCTCAAGTCACTCCTCAAGAGGGAGTTGATATGTTTATTTTTGTGCAGAAGACAGGACTAGGTCCACCATGTGGAAGTTCAAGGAGATAGATTTCGACTTCATATAAACAATAATTTTGGTTTTATATATCAGAAAGTGTTTTTTGAGCATTTAGCGTGTTCTGTGCATAACTGACATGTGGGGCTATAGAAAAGGGCACAGAATCGCATTCAAGGATCCCAGGGTCTGGTAATAAACATGCTACAGTGAGAGGAATTGAACACCCCAAATGAATAAGTCATCAAGCAAGGCTCACTTATGACTGCTAAAGGGAAATCTTGTATATATTGGATGACTTGTTAAATCTAACCTCTTTTCAACTTTAATTCCAGGCTACTGGTTCTGGGTGTGGCAAGGCACTTCCTTTAAAAATTGCATCCAGTGAGCCAATCTTACTTACTGGTACTTATACACCAAGTCAGAAATTCAGCCACAAAGAGAACTTGAATTTTAAAAAGAGGAGTCATGGTTACCAGATGGTTCATTCTTTCTACAAACATTTCATAAGGACATCCTGCTCACTGCTCTGTGAAGGGCTGCCCTTGTGATATTGAAAGCCCACTGGTGTTTCACAAACATTCCTCAGTGCCCAGGTATATCAGTGTATCATTTCCCACTATACTGAAGCTACCATTTCTAATACAATAATTTTAAATTGGGACTCAGAATGTTTTAACATCTCATGAGATGGAACATCAAGAAGTACATATTTTCAATGTTGCTGTAATATTAAGTTCCTGAGAAGGTTCATTGCTCATTTCTGGTTTGGGCAATGTTTTATGACAAGCTACAATTAATACAAATCCCAAGAATTATCTTGGAGAGCTCTCAAAATGGTGCTATAAGATTTCCTCAGTGAGGTTGCTAAGTCTTTTGGCCATAAATCTCCCCCAATACCACGGCTTATTCAATTTAAGGCTGCAAGCCCAAGAGAGATTAATGAGATGAGTTGTCCACCAGTCAAGGAAAGAACACAAGATCTATCCTATCTTATTTCATCTTCTGGTTTAATCATTATAAGTGTTATGTAATGTGACATTCACACATTACTGGAGATGTTCAAAGAACAAATTGCACATCACTAATCAGCAGATCATTTTTCATTTTCTTGCAGAATGTAAAATTAATGATGCCCTCCCTTTTTTTATTAAATTCTTAAAAAAACAAGTTATATTAAATAACAAATTGAACATAGGAACAATAAGTATTTTTTTCTTTTGCAATTTCAGTGCTTTTATCAACACTAACCAATCCCAGCCGTGTTAGAAAAGCGGCTTAAGGAGCTGCTACTTATTTTGTTTCGGTTCGTTAGATCTCTGACAAGCAGCCTGCTCTTTCGGGATCTAAAATGTTCTTTTCCCACTTGATTCTTTCATGTCTGTTATTCCTCTTTAACTTGGTGATTGTAACATACTTGGATGCGATTTCCAATCTGCTAATTGGGTCCTGGGGAGTGTCCCGGCTGGGCTGGGGCAGCGAGGCCACATTGAATTGGCCAGGCCCCATGCTCTCTGCCAGGAGGTGCTCCTGCTCCGGTAGGAACCCCTCTGACATAGGAGCTGCAGGATGCCCCCTCGGCTGGCGTGGCTGATGGAGGTGGGCACCCTGCCTGCAGGCACTGCAGCCTCAATCAGCCCGCCCCTCCAACGTGCTGGGGATTTTAATTAAGAAACCCTTTCGATATGCCGTTGTAAAATATTGAAGAAGGCCTATCAAAAAGAAGCTCATATTCTCTGAAATTTAAACATTTAGTAGGCCCCAGGAACCACTTTATTTTAAAGTTATGTCGGTCACTTAGAACATCCATCTCTTCCTTTCCTGCTCAAAACAAGCCGGTCTCATAGGTTATTCTTCTCCATCTCCGTTAGTACCTACTTCCTTAATAATTCAAGTGTTACTTCCTCCTGACATTTCTCAGTTGGACCTTTCAAATTTAGCTGCGGTTAGACAACACAGTGCTGCTTTGGCTCAACAGCCCACTCGGTAAATAGGTCGGGACAGGTATGTGTGGATCCCCTCCTACCCTGTTTTATTCACACACCGCTGTCCACCTCCTGGAAGCTGCCTTCCTTCAGGGACACACAGCAGCTGATCCATCATCTATAGTGCGAAAAGGAGGAAATTTAGGGTCACCCTGGGGATGTTACTGCTAGGAAATCAGTTGCCAAATGCAAATGTCCCTGTATGGGATAATGGTGGGAGGTAGTTATGGAATGAGGGAAGAAAATCCATCAAACCTGGATTTGAAACAAAAAGACCTGGCTTCTGGTCCTGGACATGCTATTCACTGCCTATGTCACCTCTCTGGGCCTCAGTCTCCTTGCTGTAAAGATAATATCTGCCTCAATGAGCAGCTGTAGACAGGTACCCACATACCCAAAGAGGCAGCATTCACAGCTGTGGTAAAAAATCAAAACGGAAACAATATCAGTATTTACCAGAAGGTAAGATGGCTAAATAATAATGAGGTATTTATTCCATGAGTATGCAATCATTGAAAGGAGTGAGGTAGATCTGAATGTTTTATTATGGAACCATCTCCAAGACATATTATGATTTTAGAAAAAGCTTGAAGTAGAAAATTACATATAGTTTGATATCTTTAGTGTTAAAGGATCTACACAGCAATAGTGTACTTTTTAAAGTAGGTTTACCTGAGTGTAAATGAATAGAAACAAGTGTTGGACATACAGAGTGCTAACAAGGGTTAATCCTGTGGAGAGAGCAGGGAACTGGAACCAGATGTGGCTTATGTGGCATTTTTACTTTTATCAGTAATACTTCAATTTCTTATAAAAGAATGCATTTCTTTACTACATGTGTAACTAAAAATTATTTCAAAAGAGAAAGAGTGCTCATGAGATAATGAGTGTGAAACTACTCTGAAAAACAGAAAATGCTGGGTAGATGTGAACTTTTACTATTCACTCTGCCCAGATCACACCACATCTATCCCACCCATTTTCACCTCAGGCAATGCAGGCAAAGCAACTCATTCCCTCCTCCTTCTGTTCCCTCCACAACTAGCTTCAAGAACCCTGTGGAAGGGGGGTTGGGCTTCCATTGGTTCCCTCCCGGTGCACATGACCAAACAGTGAATGTGAAGACATTAAGGCGGAGCCTACATCGGGCCTTAGGTAAAAGCCTGTTGATTAAACCGTCTATTGGCTATGGGCCTCTAAGTACAACATGTAAACTCTTTTGGGATTCTTTCTATCAATGCTTCATTGGGTCCAACTTGATGGGGTTGGTGCAACCCAGGGTTTCTGGACTACTTTTTTCCCCCTCCACCGATCCCTCTTACCCCTTACCCTGCAAGAAGCCTCGCTAAGCAAATGTTTTTCCTAATGAAACCATTCCTGAATTTAAACTTTTTGCCCCCTTGAGGGTGCTGTCACCCCTGCTGGGAACCCATGATTTAAGCTAACTATTCCATACTATGTGGCAAGTGCTTCTTAAAGCATGGTGCCTGAATTAACATATTTAATCTTTAAAAACATGAAAAATTGGAAGCACAGAAAAGTTAAGTACATACCATAGGTTGCCCAGCAATAAGTGCCAGGGCCGGGATCAGAACCCAGATGGTCTGACTTCCATCTATGCTCACGACCACTGCCCTATGCTATCTCTCAGAGAAAATGCGCCCAAAAATGCTTGAGAAAAACATCTTGCCTCACAGAGAGAGATCAATAGAGTTTATCCCACATGAAACTGTCACCTTTCAGTGGTGTTTGTAGCAAATAGAGGTTGAGATTAAAGATAACACACCAAAGTGTAAGTAACATAAGGTCTTATAAACATAGGTTTCAGGAACACAAGGAGGAGGAAAGAACAAACCTGCTTTTATTGGAGTTTATGGCACTTAGAGATACAGCTTCTTCTTAGACAAGATGAGAATATACAATGGCATGAGACGTACTTTGAAGGGGGGAGTGTGGTTCTACGTGACACACACAGTAATCAGATTTTTGAGTCCCACACTTTCATATATGAAATGAGCAAAGCACAACGTGTTCATTTTTCTGCTCTCTATAGTGGAGCATGGGTCGGTGGGCATCTTTTCAACCTCTCATCCAGGACTCCCAAAATAGAGCTCTCCCCTCTGACTCTGACCATCACCCGTGTTTTACATTCACAGAGTCCTGCTCACATCTCTGCACATAGCATGTTCTTCTCTCCATTCATCCAAGTGCATTTTTTTTTTTTAGAATAAAATTGAATCTTATCCCCAAACTCAGACAAGCACACATCCTGCCCCCTTCTCGGAGACACATACCACTCAGTCAGACCTGTTTTCTTCCTCATCTGAGCTTCCACAGCAGTTACTGCTTGCACCACCCATCTGAACTTCTTTGCAATAAGAGTTCACTTGACAACTATGTGTGCCATTCCTTCTCTTATACCACAAGTTCCATGGGTGGTGAAGACTGCTTAGAACTTATACTTCTAGTTGCTTTGTCCAGGGCCCAGCACACAGTGTGATGCCTGCAGGGATGAGGAGACTGGTGTCTGATGTAGTTTGCTGCCTAGAACGTGTCGTGTTAAAACATTCATATCAAGGTAGTGGGGGAGACATTGTTTTTTTCACTCTGCAGGAAAAAAATTGGACCCCTGGCCTTACAAACACATCATTACTGGGTATAAGGTTGGAGAAGATACAACAATCATTTCAGCATCAAGCTTCCACTGTGATTTTACTGTGATTTTACCTTTCTCCCAAAGCTTCTAGACAACAGTCATACCTTAGACCCACAGGCTCCAAAGGTAGCCAATTAAAATCTTGGTAAGCAGAAGAGTCTGGCCTCTTAGTCAAATAATGAATCAGTATCTCAAAGATGAGTAGGAGATGTGACCTCCCATGCCACTTCTCAACTGGACAGTGAATTGTAGGTAATAGGCACATGGCTCCCAAGGCAGGCTGATTGCTAAACCCCTTCTGCTGCTTACAAACTCTAGGACCTTGGACAAAGGTACTTAACAACTTTGTACCTCCATTTCTTTATCTGTAAAACGGGATTAAAGCTGTATTCTCACCCCAAATTAAATGTGGCACACTTAGAAGAGTGTTGCTAACTCTACTATTGTTTGCAAAGGTGCATATAATCAAGAAAGAAGAAACTGGCAGATGCTCTGGATAATGTGAAGAACAAACCCGCCCAATGGACTAACTTTTAACGATGCTCAAAGTCTGAGGTATCAATGTGCACATTTCTCACGTGACAGTCATAAAGCAGGCTGGCTTTTATAATGCCTGCGATTTGGGCTAGAGATGACAGAATCATTCTTTAATTAACCTGCTGCTACCAGAGGATCCTATATAAACCACAGTACTCATCTTTTAAACAGATGAGCTTTTCACACCTACTAAAATGAATCCAAAGTAATTGCTGTTATCTTGGGGGTTGGGGAGAGGCTTCAGTTTACTGTGACCAAATAACTCCATTTCTGAGGGGATTTGTGCACCATCCCACACTCAGCTGGTGCCAATAAATGCAACAACAACAAAAAAATGAAAACCTACAACTGACAAAATGCAAACTTAAAAATAACTTCAACTGCCCTTTTTCTCTTAGCTAAACAAATTATCGCAATAACGATGTTGGGCAGCAATTATGACCAAATTCACAAACACACACATGCTATAATCATTTGTGCAAAATGAGAAATCGCTTCACCTAAAAATGCTTTTCATGGCTAAGGACATGTAAACACAGGTTCTCTTCAAGACTGTTTTCCCAAGTACTCACTGACTACTGCTTATCCAACCTTGAATGAAGGGAAGGCTGAGTTAGTTCTAGTTTTAAAACTTCTTTCTTTTTAAAAAAAGTTATTATCGATTTATTCTAACAACCATCTCTGGCAAGATCAGAAGACCAGAATTCAGAGCAGATTGAAGAACATACACCTTTTGGTGTAAATTATTTCATTTCACTGTGACTTCTTGTAGGACATTTTAAATGGTGTGGGTCTTGTATAGACCATCTCTCTCCAATTTTCCAGAGACAATACAGGTGAAAAGGAACTCTGTGACTTTCAATTAAGTGACAAAGTCTTCAGGCTTCAATTGTCCCACTTTCCTGGTGCACCCACAAAGCAGCTGTCCTAGGTCTAGAGCAAGGGCACTTCCTACCTCAAACCAATCTTCACAATTCCCAGCTGGTTCAGCTGAGGCATGGCCAGGAGGGAGGCCAGTGGCTTCATATCAACAAGTGAGGCACTTTGTGAATAAAAGCAGCAAGTCATGGCATCTCATTCCACCCACAAAGGGGAGGAATGTTGCCCAAGGTCGAGAGCAGAGATTGGTATCAAACCTCCCTCTTGAGACTCTCATGTATCCAGGAACATGGAAAAATAAAGGCCAGGAGGAGGCCTACTCTCTGGCATTTATAGGAGACTGGCGTCTGATGTACTTTGCTGTTCAGAATGTGTCTGTGTTAAAACATCTCTGTGGAGGGAGTCGGGGAGCCATTGTTTTGTTCACTCTGCAGGAAAAAATTGGACCACTGGCCTTACAAACACATCATTACTGGGTATAAGGTTAGAGAAGATACAATAATCATTTCAGCTCCAAGCTTCCACTATGATTTTACACTGTGATTTTACCTTTCTCCCAAAGCTTCTAGACAATAGTCATAGCTTAGGCCCACAAGCTCCAAGGGTAGCCAATTAAAATCCTGGTAAACAGAAGCATCTGCCCTCTTCTCTCTTACTGTTTCCTCTGTGGCTAGAAATAAAGAGTGGATGGAAAGGCCTGTTACTCTTCAGACATATTTGATCCTGGGAGGCTGAAACAAGTAAGACCAAACTGATGACTGCCTCCTTCCAGTAGAATGTTCTCTGTGATATCTCAGCTTATGGCTGTCTGTCTAGTTCTGTATGTCTTTCCTGTCTCTCCATCTGTCTCATTCTCTCTGCCTTCCTGTATGTCAGGATGTTGGTGGGGCGGGTCAGGGAGGGGGAGGTGGTGCAGTGGGGTGTGCCTTCCTTCTTCCTCTTTGTGTGTGTGCGTGTGTCTGTTTTCATCTCCCTCTGTCTCTCTGTCCCTGTTTCTCACTCTGCATGTATCTTCCTGCATCTGTTTCTCGCTGTTCTGTCTCTGTTCCTCTCTGCCAATCTCTCTGCATCTATCAGGAGGCTGTCATTCTGTGTCTCTCTCATGGTCATTCAATCTGTCAGAGCTGCACAATGACTTTTTTGGCCCTAGTCACTTCTGCCCTCATGAGCACCTTCCCCTATAGAAAAAAAAAAAAATGAAAACATATTTTAGGACTACACTGGCATAAGGCAAGTTTATATAATCCATGCTGAATTCACTAATAAATATTCATTATTTTTATTAGATTCATTTTTTATTGATTTTTAAAAAGATTAAAACATCTTTGTGGAGCCCTAAAACTGTCATGGTCCCAGCACCATACCTATGGTGCCTAATGGGTAAGTCACATTACACACACACACACACACACACACACACACACACACACACACACACACAATCCTCCCGACCAGGGGCCTGGCCTACTGTTGTCTCAGATTAGAAGACTGTAGGTTAGGTCATCTTATCCACTTCTGCTCTAGACTCTGGGGCTCATGTTATTTTTTTCCCACATTCTTTTACTTCTCACAGATTAGGTTGGTAACCCCTGTCTCTTTCTTATATTGGAATGCAAAGATCTAAGCTTCTGGTTAGAGCTTCAGGATGGAAATAAATTAAGAGTGTGTTCTCACAGGCTTTAGTTCTAGGTTAGACACAAGGAATTCTCTATGTGGTCAGTTCTAGTCCACGAAACATCTGCCTCAGGATGCAGCTGAGCTCCAGGAAGGGCTCAGATCTTCCTTTCCTTGCCTCATTTCCTGCCTCTCTTAAGATGAGAGCTGGCTAGGTAAAGGCAGCAGGATTGTGTGGCCATCTATCTCCCTATTCAGAAACAACTACCCACACCCCATTGTGACATGACTTACACCCACTATCATTTCTCTGGATGCCTTGGTATCTCATATGTAATCAAGCTTGATTTGTCTGCTTGGGGGACTGAAGGACAATGACATATGGTGTAAAGCAAGTTCAACTCAATTTGATTACCTTTGCTTGTGGAGACTAAGAAACCTTATATGAGAATCCTTAACAATAGTTTGCCTCCAAACGTAATGATCATGCACAATCTTGCCTCAGGAGATTGTTTCAGGTTTGATATTTGACTGTTTAACTCATTTCTATAATAGTCCTAATTAAAAAGTCTCTTGCAAAAAAAAATCCTCAAGCATTTTGCTATCTCCCTGGGAAATAGAATAAAATAAAATTGATTTTCTTCTTTATCAGCAAAACTTGTAAATTGAAGGCACAAATCCCAGGAAGCCAGTACATAAAATTTATCTTAATGTTGCTAATTGGACCCCAAAATACCCTTTTTTATTTGTTCAAGTTTTGGAAAACAACTAAATTCCACCTGTTCGTTCATACTTGCCTATCTATTTCTCCAGACCCCAGTAGAATAGAAAATATGTCCAATGTGCACCTCATAAACATTATCTTACTTTTAGAAGAACTATTTGACTGTTTCTGGCTTCAAACTTTCCTTTTTGTCAGTTTTTGCTTACAATGATGTACCTACTCTCCCTATTTTCTTTTATTTGCTAGTGGATTTCCCTCTCTGATCCTTCTGTGTTATCAACATACATTTACCTTCTAATTTCCTTCTGGTGTCAGAGATCTCTGAGCAATTCGCTTTGTTTAACACTAGAGGAAAAAAAATAAACTTATAAATCTAATAGTAGTAATACTTTAAAGCATAAATTTCTGTTCTTTCAACATCCTATGCATTTCTAACTTGGTTCTCCGGCATTTCCATTGGTTTGATCCAATCCCAAGATTCTCATCTTCCAACAAGTCAGGACACAAAATAGATGAATGACAAAGAGATCAGGTTCCCAATAACATAATCATAAAGGTTCCTTTATACATGGTCACATGATGTCACTAAGTTAGGTTCAACATGTGAAATTTCCAAACAATTTGAATCACAAAATCTGAAGAAAAAAATACCAAGTATGTGAGATATATGATCACACTCATTCACAGAGGTTCACCTTGAGGGGCACAGACAAAACAATAGCAATGAAAACACTAAGGTTGATGCCTGTATTTCTATTTCACTCTCCATCCCACTCCAGAATCACTGAAGAAATAGGAAACTTAGGAAAAATGGAGCATTGTTGCATAGGAAAGTAATCTGATTATTTAAAGTCATGACAAGATGAATAGCATTAACATTTCAAAACAAAACTTAGGCAAGAGATCAAAAGGGGCAAGACGTGGAGAAGCACAGTTTTACCAAACAGGCCAGATTTTCTTTATATTCCTTATTTCCAAGTGATATGGTAGGTCCTGACCCCTCATGCCTTCCTCCAAGTTAATGAGACAAAAAACACAGGTTGGTTCTTGAAGGTCTTGCTCATGTATACATAACACTTACAGTGAGCTCTAGACCAGAGCACCTGAATGTGTTTAAGTTTGTTTAAATATAAAGATTCTATTATAACACAGAAAAAAAGAAAAATCATTATCAATTCAGGTAACAAAGTAGTACATCGAAGCTCAATGTGAGCTTTTTTTTTTTTTCTTTAAAGAAAATGTTTCTTCTTTTAAAGAAAAAAAATGCAAATTTTCAATACTCTGTAACATCAACAAATAATAATATAAAAGCAAACAAACAAACAAAACAAAACTAGTACCTAGCTCAGTGGTCTTACCATTATCCCAGAGCACTCTTGGGTACTGTGGAAGCTCAGAGGTCACTGAGGGATAGGGGCATTCAGGGGAAGGAGCCAACCCATGGAGGAAAGTATCATTTTTTTTTTTTTTTTAAATTTTTGAGACAGAGTCTAGCTCTGTCACCCAGGCTGGAGTGCACGGCATGATCTTGATTTCAGCCTACTGCAAACTCCACCTCCTGGGTTCAAGCAATTCTCCTGCCCAGCCTCCCAATTACCTGGGATTACAGGTGTGTGCCAACATGCCCAACTAATTTTTTTTTCCTTTTAGTAGAGATGGAGTGTCACCATGTTGGCCAGGCTGGTCTGGAACTCCTGACCTCAAATGATCCATGTGCCTTGGCCTCCCAAAGTGCTGGGATTACAAGTGTAAGCCACCGCATCTGATCGGGGAAGTACATTTCTATGGGTTTTATACAGTGGGTTCTCCATAAGACATTGTTACAAGAATATTTCTAGTACTCTAAAAAATTAGTTTGAACATATAGGCGATTCCTCTAATTTCAGAAAAATCACAATAAAGCTGATCCATGAGAAACAGTAATTAGTGCCATTTTAAATAACTTTGTTCAGGTGTCACTGCTGCACTATTGATAAAACTAAAACTGGAAATTACCTAAATATCCAATAATCAAGTATTGACGTATACTGAGTATTGAGTTTTAGGCAATATTGATACTAGGTTTTAAATGTGTTGACATGGGGAGATGCTCATAATAAACTTGAAGGATTTAAAACATATTATGAAAGATTAAGTATAGTATAATTGCATTTGTAATGTGTATGTATTTATCACACATATAAAATCATACATAACTCACATAAATACACATACATACATGGATATGAATATGTCTCCCTAAGTCTCTTTTTTCTTCCTCCATTCCCTCTCACCTGAAATTCCTCACAAACACTTAATATAACCAGTCTCTCAAAGTAGGACAAAGGGAAGAAAAAGGACTAAACAGGTGAAACCAGAACCCTTCAGCAAGCAGAAGGAGAAAAAATAAGGAACACATATAATTCTTGTCTCCTCATAAAAGACAACTATAAACTGTTTCTAATCATTTTAGGTGACTTGAGGGCATTGATTTAGAAATTTTAAAAGTCTATTTTTCATGCATCCCACCTTCTCCATTTGTCTTTTCCATGACAAGCTGAAGTAATTTCCACTTCTCTGGTATCGTCAGTTGAGCTAACATGCATAGAAGTGCCCACTACAGCACCCAACACCGGGTATGACCTCAATAGATGTTTCCTTCCTCCCTTACTGCCAATTTGGTCTAAAAATGTGTTAATGATCTTAAGTAATAATGAATCCAGGCCACATGAATTCACTTTGCCTTGAAAATTCCTCAATAGGCAGTATAATTGAGTAGCAAAGTGAAGTTTGAGACCTTCCCAAGGACCAGACATTTGAAAATGAGAACAAGATGCTGAATAGGCCCAAGCCACAGCCAGTTTGTAGTCATTATTCTCTGGACCTGGCTCCAGCATTCTGATTAAACAGAAGGGTGCTGTCTGTTGGCCAGGTTTCATTTTCCGACACTCTTCCCAGTGATCTTGGCCCCACTTGAGTCCCCATCTGTGTGCCTTTGAACACTGTGCATGCTCTGTGCAGATGAGGAGTACAGGCACACTGCTGGACGAGCTACCCACACACTCCCCGGCAGGCTGCAGGCATCTCTGGCCAGCTTCCCTGCTGAAAAGCGCTGGGGCTGCAATCCAATGGCTCTCTCAGGGTGGAAACAAATGAGAATATATTTTATGACATTCATTCACCTCTTTACTACATTAATACAGAAAATGAACTCATAATTAAGTGTGCATTTGTTTAATGTTATTTTTTCCTAAGGCCTCTAAGAGAGAAAATTTGCAAACAAAGAAAAAAATCTATATCGATTTCAAGGCAATATCTCAGGGCAATAATATCTTCAGTTAAAAGGGAAAAATGTTTGAATTAAGGTGTCTGCACAAAAATATCAGTTAGTGGCTCTGCTACTTACTATCCATGAGACTTTAAACAAGTTATTAAACCTCTCTGTGCTTCAGCTTACCAATCTGCAAAATGAGATAGTAATAGTAATTACTCAAAGGGTTATGATGATATTAAAGAGTTAAATGTATGAAGTGCTTAGAACAGTGCATGGCATAAAGTGAGCATAATATAAATGTTTGACTGATAAATAAATGCATAGTTGGGTGGAGGGAAGTAAGGCGATATTCAGTGAGCATCTACTCTATTTTAGGAGATTTCATGTATTATCTCATTTGCCTCTATGATCAATTTGTAAATGAGTATTATTTATTGACCTTATTTTATAGAAAAGGTTCAAGTGGAATAAAGTGACTTGCCCAAGTTTGCATGCTAGTAAATGACTATGGGATTTATAAAGAAGTCTGAGTCCAAATCTTTGTAGCATACTATGCACATAACATTATTTAATTCTAAATTCTATGCCCATTATTTCATTTAATTCTTACAAGAATCCTTTCTGATAAGTATGTAGCACCAGCCCTTGTCTCTACCCATATAGTGCATTCAACTCAACTCAATCTTCTGTCTCTGGTGGCAGTAACAAGTATGTGTAACAGAAGGTCACAGTGCTCACCCCAGCTGAAACAGGTATGGATTTAGCTTCCCTAGTGGCACATTAGGTATTCATTTACCAAAAATGATAAATGCTGAAAGTACTATGCAAGAAATATAATCTATCTACCCGAACTGGAAAGGACTAGTAGTTAGCTCTAGGAAGAAAAGAGAGACACTGGAGAGTAACAGTCGCCAGAATTTCCGTACTCTATTATCAACATATTTTTGAGAATATACCTGAAATGTACTCAAACAAAAAGTAAGCAGTAACAACTGATGAACTAAAATAAATAGGATTTCTGAAACTGTCTCTAACTTTCCACTGAGGCAATCACTAATTCAGAACATAGCAAAGGGAGGAGTAGAGAAAGGGGCGACTGGAAAAGAGAACAGAATAGGGAGAATGAAGTCAAGCTGAGAAAGAAGCAAGAGAGAAACGGCGAAGGAGAAGTGGAGGGAGAAGGGAAGAACAAATAAGAGAACGAAAAATGAGAAAAGGAGCAAGCACAAAAGAGAAAGGGCAAGATGAGAGAAAAGGAAGAGAACACAGGAGAGAGAACCAATGTTTAGCAAGCACCCCACTTTCTCTCGAACTCTTTATGATAGGAAAACACACAGAACTCCTCCAGTCGACTAACCTCTATCTGTGCGCTGTTTCTCAAGTTGCTTTTAAAAAGAGGATCTCTACTAAGTTTTGTGAACTTTCTTCCTAATGCTTCATATTTCTTTTCTGAATTCTGAGGAGATTCCAGTAACGCTCCTAAGGTCCAGTGTGCCTGGTACAGGAGTCACAGTTCAGCTCTGGCTCTAAAACCTGAGGAGCCCTCCTGAGGAAGTGGCTACCATGGACGCCACTTCCGCCTCCGGCAGCTGCTGGCAGACATGACTCCAGGCACTGCAGCTCTGAACCAGCTCAAGTGCTGCACTCACTTGATTATGGCCACTACTGCCTCTGACAAGCCATCAAGAATACTAATCATCCTTTCCCACAAAGGCTCCTCTTTCCCGTTTCTTCTGTAACAACATTCCCCCCACCCCCGAAACTCTGGAGGCCTGTTGGCTTGCGCAGGTTGATTGATAACAACTGTGTCTTTCAGCAAACGATTCCACCCCTGAGGATCACAGATGGCGAATGACTTGCGGTAATTTTCTTACCAAAGAACACGGGGCTCAGGCATCTAAGCCATATTCAGCAGAGAATCCTTTCCAGTCAGATCCACAGAGGAGGCTTTTCGCAGCCATAAGCTTTCACTTGAGTTGTTATCAGAGTTTTCCATCACTGACTGTTTAAGAAAATATTAAAATGACTCCACATAAACTGCTGCTCTACAATTTCAGTTCCCCTGCCTGGTTGTGTGTGCCCAAATGCAGTCTAGGGGAAGCATGTTGGTGCTGTCTGCTGTCTCTCTCCTCAGGTGTGCAAAATCTCCCTGGGAGCCAAGGGGCCTCCTCAGTCAGCAATGGTGACAAGAAGAGATGGATAAAGTTGTATCAAATGTCTGCTGACCTTAGTGAGGGGAGACAGAGCCACATAATTGTCTACAGAAAGGATTATCCATTCTGGGCATTGTACTCAAATGCTTAGAAAATTCTGAACATTCTTCTTGCCTGAGGGAAAGTACTACGCAATGAACAGAACCATTTTGGTGTGAAATCCACCTGATTTTAAATCCTGACTTTACCATAAACACATTAGCTCTGTGACTTTGAGCAAATTACTTGACTTTCCTAAACCATGGTTTCCCTTGTCATGAAAATAGGGCAAATAACACCTAACTTGGGATGTTGTGGTGAGGATTAAATAAGATTATGTAGGTGTGGCAGGCAAATTTACTAAAATTACTTTTAAATTGCAACATTTTCTGTTTATTTTTCTTTTCTTCTCCATTCAAGCAGACAGACAAAATCTCTTTCATTCTCTGCATCAGGGATTTGGTTTCCTCAAAAAGTAGAGGTAACCAGATATCAAAGGCTCTTCCTGACTTATGTAAAGACTGAAGTCCATTAAAAAAAAGAATGCCTAGCAATAATGAGAGTACATGATACTGAAAGATATCATTTATTTTAGCAACGAAAGACACTGATGATCTAAATAAGTAGATTTGGATAGAAATATAGATAGAAAGACTCAACATTATAATGTTACAAAGATATCAACTCTTCCCCAAAACTATAAATTTAATGAAATTTAATAAAGATATTAAAAATTTCCAAGCCAGTTATAAAATTTCTGTAGAAATGCAAAAGGCCAAGAATGACCAAGACATTCCTGAAGAATAAGGTCTAGGGGTGAGAATGTGGGAGGAGACTTGTGTAACCAGACTTAAAGCTTATTGTAAAGGTATAGAAGCTAGTGGCAGTATGGTACTGACTCAAAGACAACAGACCAAAGGCACACCACAGACAGCCCAGAAATAAATCCAGGCATATGGGGAAATTTGGTAGATGACAGAGATATTATTACACATTATTGGAAAAGGTAAATGATGCTGAGACAATTAATAGCCATATTAAAACATAGATGAAATAAGACTCCTTCATGTTAAGTTAAAGACATATATATGTATATTTGTGCATACACAGGTATATATATAGAAATATATGTGCATATATATATATAAACATATACATATATGTCTTTAACTGACCTGTTATGAAGGAGGGGGTCTTATTCCATCTATTTTTTTGAATATAGAAATTAATTGTTTCCACTTATATTTTCCCAATGATCTGAAATGTCATCTACCAAATTTACATATATGCATGGATTCATTTCTGGGTTTTCCATTGTGTCTCATTGGTCTGTCTGTCTTTGTGTCAGTACCACACTGCCCAAATATATCAGTACCACATTGCCCAAATATATAAGCCCATATGTAAATACACACACACACACACATGCATACTCAAATATATATGAAGTTGGAGTAAAAAATAATTTTAAAAATAAGACACCAAAATATCAACCATAAGGAATAGTTTGATAATTTGGCCACCTTATTTTTTTAGTTTATTAAAATAATTTATTTCAAAAAGTGAAAATGTACGTTGCAAATTGGGAGAAGATATTGCAACATGTATAACTGACACTGGATTAGTAAGCAGAACATACAAGAACTACAAATCCATTAAGAAGGGGAAAACAACACAAAATCAAAATGGGTAAAAATCATAAACAGACATTTCACAAAAGATGAAATAAAAATATCAATTAAAAATGCAAATATTCTCAGCCAAACTGATTTGCCAAAACGGTAAATTGAACTGTAAAGCATAAATTCATACACACCAATTTGACAACTTTTAAAAATGCTGAAAAAACAAGTGTTGGCAAAGATGTGGAAAAACAGGACTTTTTGTATTCTACTTATATTGAAAATATTATTTTATTTTGGAAAATAATTTTGCATTATATAGTAACATTAAAGACTGCTCATGGTTTCATTAGGCAATGCCATTCTTAAGTATGTATGTACATTTGGGCACCCCTTCCATGCAGGCACAACAATGTATAAGAGAAGATTGTCAGCATTATTCCTAACACTGCCGAACTAGAGTCGACTTAATGGTTCACCAACAACACATAGACAAGTGAACTGTGGTTTAATCACACAATGGAATACTATATCACAGTACAAATTAAGAAATAGATTCATCCACCAGCATGGATGAGTTTCAGAAATCATGTGGAATCAAAAAGGCAAGTGGCAGAAGAAATACACATAGATTATATCATTAATGCAAATCTAAAATCATGCAACACTAAAAAATACACAGTTTAGGATTGTATACATAAAAGGTAAAATTATACAGGAAAGCAAGATATTGATAAACACAAATAAACCTTACCCCTGTCAGGGGATATAGGAGGCATGGCTAAGGAAGTTTAAAAGGGGGCTATGAAATCGCATTATGTTTTTATTTATATATCTTACATGTTTTATATATATATATATATATTACATATATAAAATATTTCAGAATAATTTTAATTTACTTATGTGATGCAATGAAGGTTAATAAGATGTTAGTAGAGGTTTGATGGAAGTTATTACGAAAGAAGGATTGTTTAACATCTGAAAAGTTATCCAAAGCCATTGTGTCTCTCTACTGGAAGATGTGGGTTGCAAATATAAAACCTGGAAATGCTAGCTATTTCCCCTTCATAAAGGAATAGATCTCAGATTCAATGTCATATCACAGTCAGAAAACATTAAGGAAGAATGAAACTAGTACTTTGATAACACTGTTGAACTGCTGAATCAAACCAGTCTTGAAGCTTGTACCACATGTGACCCATTCAGATACTCAAGACAGTAAATACTCTTATTTAAAATACATGATACGGAAAGAAGATAATGTTCTTAAATACTAGCCAGCAATCAAGAAAATAAAACAGTAGAACCTAATGCTAGGTATACTCAGGAAGACTTCTGTAGTAGAGGGAGAGAGAATCAGGAAGACAAATAGAAAAAGAGATTTACACCCCATCCCCACCAGTAGAGACTCAATTATTGCCCACAAAGCATCCTGAGGGAAGACCTTAGGATAGATCCTGGGTACTGTTTGAGTCAAGGGGCAACTAGCCAAGTGTGACAGATGAACAATGACCAGAATTTTGGCATGGTACTAACAGGTCAGTGCAGAGCTCCAAGAAGGGCCAAGGTTAAGCTTCCTGCCACCTGGGAGGGATGGGGACATTAAAATCAGAGTTCAATATTTCAAAAATGTGAAATGTTCTATTTCTTGCACATCTGAGTTTACGGACTAAGATTCAAATCTGCTACATAAGCAAAGTGCCCAACAAAGAATTTCCGAAAGCAGGCCTTGGAAGACACTAGTGTCCCTTGAAGGAGGGTTTCATGCTCATATAGGTTTAAATGTTGTGTACTACAACTTGTGCTTATTGATTCATATTGCACCTTAGCATATTGAAGTCCTGCAATGAATCTTTTCCTAAATGCCTTTGAGCAATGAACATTTCTAGAGAAACATCTATCAGAAGCCGAGAAGCTGGAATTGCACTTAACACATCTTGGAAAACACAGTCTCCGTAGAGCATAGTCAGCTTCTCTGTCTACGGGGACATCACACTGTTATTCTCTCACTCAGTACACAAAGCAGAACCCTGGGGTCCATTTATTGCAGTCTCAGACAGTGACATTTTTCCATCTTCCAGTGAAGAAATGGCCTTCTGCCAGGTCTGAAATCACAAGATGAATTTCGACATTCCCTGAATTTGAGTGCTTCTGCTGTCACAGTAACAAACTGTTGGTGAAAGGTTTTACCAGTAACTGTTAAATCACATAAGTTTGTCAGGACAACGGTAAGAGAGTACCCTGGGAAAGCACCCCACTCCACCCCATTCCTTTAAAATACCTATGTATGCATTTACTGTTTCTTGCAGAGATTAGAAATCAGACAAAGAGGACTGGGGCTAGCATTTAAAAAATAATATGAGAATTTAATAAGTTTAGACTACAGAATTGCTGACATTCTTGTATTGATTGAAGGGGTTTAGGCTGCAGAAATAGCTTTCACTCATGTTCCACTCAAGGTTCTTGAATTGCTTACTTGTAGATTCCTGATGTGAAATGATGAGTAATGGGTAAGGAGGCTGATCAGAGATAAGATTGAGCAAAGTGAAATGCCTGAATTACAGGAGGTTGGGAGAGATTGGGGGAAAAGTCATAAAAGATTGCACAAGCTTGCTATAAGCCACCATGCTGTTAAAATAGTTACAGATTTGGGTCCTCTAACATCCCTTCGCACAGCAGGTATGTTTTTAAAAGGGTAAATTAGAATGTTTATAAAAATTTTAAAAATTTAAGATGGGATGGAAAGGTTCAAAGACTAATAGGACATAAACTTGCTTATGTATAATCATATATATATATACATATAATGTACCCACAGGTGCACACATGCATAATTGATCCATAGTTTGAAGAAGTTTTTATTATTAAGATTTTTTAAGATGACACCTAAGCAAAACTCTCTTGAACTATGAATGTACTTTGCAAACATTAGAAAGGAAAATATGAAAATATTAACGATGCCTGACTTTGAATGTTGTGATTATGGCTGGTCTTTTTCTCTCTTTTAGTTTTATATATACTCCAAAGTTTCTGTGATAAATGGGACTCTCACCTGTGGGCCATAAAACATGTTACCACTGGATGAAGCAGTGAGATTTTTAACAATAGACTCCCATAGTATATAAAGCACAGGAGTGGCACAGAGAGTATGCGTGGAGGGAAGTAAACTTCCAGATACATCATTCCAAAACATAACTATAGCAAAATTTACTTACATATCTGATGAGTGGACATTTAGATTGTTACCAACTTTTCCTATTATAAATAAGACTATGATATAAATTTTTGCCCAAACTTTAGCTTTTGTATTTTTTAGAATGAAGTCCCAAAAGTGAGATTCATGGATTGATGAATATAAGCATCTTAAGGCTCTCAATGCATGTTGCCATATTGTTTTTCAGACTGATATGCCATGTGATGTTAATACCAGGAATATGTAAACAGGTCTGTCTTAACTTACTGACTTTATGTATTAAAATTTTTATTTAGTCTTTACCAATCTGACAAACAACAACAAAAAAAGGTTTTCATTTTAGTTTAACTTGTCTTCTTTGATTACTAGGAAGTTCTACCTTTTCTTGGAAGTTTACTTGCCATATTTGTATTTCCTCTTTCATGAATTGTGAGCTCTTCCTCGCAGCTCTATTTGATGCTAAGGGATTTTTATCCAAGAAAAATATAACTTTTCACAGTAAGGTTGTTAACCTTTTATTCAATATTTATGGTGAATATTTTTCTGGTTCCTGTTTTAATTTGCACGTGATAAATCTTACTTGGTTTTTTTTTCGTATTTTTTCATTGCTTTTAAGGTTTTGAAAAGTTTCTCTATCAGAGATAAAATAAATATTGGCTAAATTTCCTTAGATTTTTAAAAAGTATTTTCTGTTTAAATTTTAATCCATGTAGATTTTTATTTCTGTCGACAATGTAAAATGAAAATACAATTTAATGCTCCCCTGGATAGCTAATCTTCTCAACATCCTTTCCCTGGCAATACCTTCTTTATCAAATATATCAAATTATTCTATATACGAAGATATATGTCTTTTATAATAGAAAAGAAGCTATTTTAAAAAATATTTATAAATGCAGGACTATGAGTGACCCCTTTGAACAGTGTTTTAAATGGTCACTCCTCTCCCCACAGGTAAAGTACCCCTGTTATGTTACATAAATACTGATCCACCTTAAGTATCCATCAAAATGCCAAAAGCAAAAGATAGCCAGCCCTCAGTTCCCATTTTATATAGGCCTTCTTTGTTAGTCTTCCTCTCTCTGCTGTGATCCACCAAACTAGGGAGGAGGCTAAGTTAGCCTATTCTTTCATTGCTCACAATTCCTAGAGCACAAACCGCCAATCAGTAAATTCCAAGGGTGTTCTTTGGGGGTGGCTGGGACAGCCAAGGGCTCACAAGTTTTAAAAGATGACACCTGATGATATAGATGAAGAGAAGAATAAAATGGACCCATCATGCTGCACCAATGGGAAAATAAAAGAAGATTCTACATGGGTGGCATCCATTCAGAGCGGCACCAAGGTGGAAACGCTGTTCACGGTTCAAGTACAGATGTAATGAATGAACTCTGAACTACAAATAAGGAAGCCTGAGGCTTTGATCCTAATTCTGCCCCTAATGACCTTGGCTAAGTCGATAAACTTTATAAGACCCCATATCTCTCATCTGTAAAAAGAATGGGCTTGATTCTTACAGGATGTAGTTTAGAAGTTCATAGGCCAATTGTACAGATATAATTTGTCTTGAATGGTGTTTTAATTTTTTTTCTTTTTTTTTTCCGAGACGGAGTCTTGCCCTGTCACCCAGGCTGAAGTGCAGTGGCGTGATCTCAACTCACTGCAATCTCCACCTCCCAGGTTAAAGCGATTCTCCTGCCTCAGTCTCTCGAGTAGCTGGGACTACAGGTGCATGCCACCACGCCCAGCTGATTTTTGTATTTTTAATAGAGACGGGATTTCACCATGTTAGCCAGGATGATCTCAATCTCTTGACCTCGTGATCCACCCACCTCAGCCTCCCAAAGTGCTAGGATTACAGGCATGAGCCGCCGTGCCTGGCTTTAATTTTTTTAATGTAATAAGACAATGGACCTTGTTTCTAAGAGCCCCTATTGTCATGCAGCTAGTTTCACTCAGTTGTGCTACCTACCTGGCCTCAGAAGAGGTCTAAATGATCTGTAAAATCTCTCTCAGCTTTATTAAAAGGTCCAGTTTATTGGAAATCCACATTGGCTGTGCTTTTAAAATACACCCCAAATCTAACCTCTTCTCATCACCTCTACTGCCACCACCCTTCTCCAAGCTGCCTGCCCGGACTTTTGCAATGGGTTCCTAACACTTCTCCATGCTTTTCTGCAGTCTCTTCCCAAAGCAGCCGGAGTAGTCTTTCTAAAGCATAAATAAAGTGGTCTCTGTCACTCAACTATCACTTAATCAAGGACACCTAATCTGACTTCCGTGTTTTAAATAGCAATCCCTTCTTCTAAACTCTTGATCACACTTGCTCTGCTAGACTTTCCAGATAGAATTGTCTCCTTCTCACATACTATATAATGTGTTCTTATATGTTGTGAGTTTTGTTTTGTTTCTGATCTGTTTTGTCCCAATAAAGCATAAGACCACTGACGACAAGCATTTTTGTCCATTTTGCTTAGTGGTTACTATAGCCCTAGTGTCTACAAACCTGGCACAGAGTGGGTACTCAATAAATAATTGTGAATAATTATGAACTTATCAATAATTCTTTTCTCCCTCCTAGAATAAATTCTTCTGATTCCAAGAAGTGGCATTTCAAAATGGAGATTGGATCCTCTTCTGGAACTTCTCCTATTACAGCAAACCACTTTACACCCATACCACAGCCTGCAAAATTCTCAGCAAGGAAGTCCCTTGACAAATCAACAAGAATTGGGGAGACTTTATGTAATAAGCATAAAGGCAGCCCGCAAAGACACGAGTTCAAACAAGAAGGAGACTTCTTTTCCACAGCCATCAAATAAGGAATCAATATGAGGATCAATTTATAAAACAAACAAGGCAGCCCGTCCCAAATGCAGGCTCAGGGATGCTCATATGAAATAGGTCAAAGTTCCATGGTATCATCTATGTTCTTTGAGCCTGTTGTCCCTTGGGGCCATCTGCAAGTCTGTTTGCTGAATTCAAACACACTGACAATAAAATCCTACATTTCTCAAGAGTAATACATTCTCTTTCAAAGACTAGAAAAGGTCAGCCCCCTGCCCCCAAAACCTGAGCTGCTTGCAACAGCTTTCAGATAAATCTCTTTTGAGTATGGACTGAATGAGGACACGCACCCCTCACAGAGGTGACCTGTCTTACTGAGGATGGACATTTTCTATCTATACCTGGTGTTCCTAGTCATTCCCACCCTTCCCCTCCCTCTCCCGGGCATGTCATTAACTGAGGGTGTGGCTCAAATCTGGCCACAGACTTGGATTTCATGGACCACTATGGATTTCAGTTTCATTATAACTGGGTAGCTACCAAATGAAACTATAATTTAGAAATGAAACAATAGAGAGAGACAACAGGAACCATTTTAAGGTTGCCAACTTCTTTTTTTTTTTTTTTTGATGGAGTCTCGCTCTTGTCACCCAGGCTGGAGTGCAGTGGTGCGATCTCGGCTCACTGCAACCTCCGCCTCCCAGGTTCAAGCAATTCTCCTGCCTCAGCCTCCTGAGTAGCTGGAATTACAGGCATCTGCCACCATGCCTGGCTTATTTTTGTACTTTTAGTAGAGACGGGGTTTCGCCATGTTGGCCAAGCTGGTCTTAAACTCCTGACCTCAGGTGATTCACCCGCCTTGGCCTCCCAAAGTGCTAGGATTACAGACATGAGCCACCATGCCCGGCCGGTTGCCAGCTTTTCATTTTGTCAAGTAAATATACCCAATGAGATATTTTGGGACAACCAGAGAAAAAAAGTACATAATCTCAAAATAAGTTCAATAATTTCAACTTTATGAATTCTTTATTTTTTCTCAGCATGTCAGAGAAATGTTCTCAGGAACCACTATTTGGTGGGTATGGATGCAAATGTCCCTGAATCCCTTATCCAGAATGATAACAGCTCTGCATGAGGCTTTATTGGGGAGCACAGAGATGACTCTAAATTCACACTTCACAATAGGGGGAAACAGAGGACCTCTGCCTCTCTGGGTTCCAGGCACACATACATTATGGCATCCCCTCTAAGTCAAAGCGCTGAAGAGCAGTTAGAATCTGGGAGAGAAGACAGGGCTCATTGACAAGGTCTCAGATTTTGGAGGGTGTATTCATAGTGGATGTGACACAACCCAGGGTCTTTAGATAACTAGACAACCAGTTTTCCTTTTTTCCAGTCTTTTCAAAATCCTTCAACAGCTTTTACTGATCAGCACATGGCATGTGGCCTTATACTAAGAAAGCCACAGTAGAACAGTCAGTTCCATTACAACTGGATACCTACCAAATGAAACTTTAAAGCAGGTTGTGCATACCAGTGGTGCACACACTGAATATGGCACCCAAATATGTTTTCCAGGTTAGGGGAATCACCAAAGATATTCCCACACTTTAACTGTCTATGTTTAAATATTGTGAAGTTTGCCTAAGACTCTATATTTCTAACTTCTCTTGAAATGTCTGAAAATTTGGCAACAAAGGGCCCTCATTCCAGCATGGCCACAAGTGACTGCAGATGTGCAGGGATGAGCCATGCCCTCTTCCCTTGGCTGAGTCATTATATTACATTACTTGCCTGGCGTCAGGAAACATCCATGTTGGTAAATTCTGGCTTAGTGTATATTTATACTCCACACAATCCCTAAAAGGATTGAAAGAAACTTAGAAAGACAGAAAACAAGGAGGAAGGGGGAAGAGGGAGAAAAAACAATTAGATAGAGCCATGAACAGGGTCATGACCCACAGTATCCACCACACAATTTTATACACTTTCCTGGACATCGGCTGCAAATTTGGGTCCAGGCTTCTTCACAGCTGACTGGAGTTTAGAGTCTGAGACCAAAACAAGTCAAATTCCCTCCCTCTAGTGAAATACAATTTTGCTGTAGTAGTAACATTAAATGCCATGCAGCAATAAAACGTGAAACAAAGGATAAGACAAGGTGGCATGAAGTGCCAAAATGTGTGGTCTTGGGGGTGACAGAGTGATCTGGGAGGTCCCTAGTGGGAGAGGACAATGGTGAGGAATGAGTAAGATGGAGAGATTTGGCAAAGTGGCCCTCAGCTACAGAAGATGGGTACGTCGTGGTTAGGTAGAGCACTCTATCAGCGGTGTAGAGGAAAACACAATTGTGTCAAAACAACTGGAGAAAAGCCTGTCAAATTCATTCAGCCATCAGGTAATGCCCTTAACTTCCAGCACATCTACTTTTCTTCCTCAAGTATTTTCTTTATTTGGGTTGCTGTCAAACTATGGGAAATTCTAAGCTAGTTAGAAATGAAATGCCTCTTAGAGTTCAGTGCATAAGTACCTCAGCTCTGAGACTTGGGGATCCAATTTCTTTCTCTCTCTTCAAATCAAGACCACTCGTGCATGGCTTGACCGACTTATTTTGTGTGGGGGCTGGAGGGAAAGGCTGACTGCCACCAGGCTGCGCTCAGAAAGGAAAGGTCCCACACATTGTGGCAGTCTCAGTCCCCCTGGCTCTGGTGCCCCAGTGAAATAGATTGCTTCTGCTTTCTCTCTGTCAAATCTGCATCAAGCATCATCAAGACAAATTCTGGCAACTACTTACTGGACAATCCCACCTCTATTTCTGCATGTCACTGATATAGAGTTTTGTGTGGCCTGAGTGAAATTAATGGCAAATCCATTTGGCAAAGCAAAATAAATCCCAAATTAACAAACGGCGCCACTACCACTTTCTGGTTTATTAGTGAAGAAAGATATATTTTGTGCATTTTCTTCAGTTCAATATTTTATCTGTATCAAAATGAGGAACAAAGAGCTCATCACATCAATAATGGAATTTCAAGCAGCCATGGGGATAGGACTATAATTTTCTTCCCTACATAAATGGAGATCTGTGAGTTCTACAGAGAACAGACTCTTTCCAGACGAATCAATTAAAAAATTATAAAGGATTTTGGTCACTAAGTTAGATGGATGTGAGAACATCATATAATTCCTTTTCTCCTCTCTATACTGCAGAAGGTAGAAAGTTGCAATCTTTTTTCATGAGATATTGACTACATCCTCATATCAAAGCAGTCACAGTCATTAGAGAGTCTGCCAGTATTTCTGTAAGAAACCCTGTCTGGGGAGGATTTACAGAATATCAGCTGCTTTCCATTCACAAAGAGCTGACTTTAAAGCAAGGGTCTCAGTTGCCATGAATTCCCTTCATTTGCCTATTACACATAAAGCAAAGCCTTTTTCTGTGGTTTTGACCATTTGCAATCTTACAGAGGTGATAATGAAGGTAACTGTCTACTTCCTTCAGAAAATATATATTTTTTCAAGTCTAAGAATCATAAAGATCAGATTCTTATTCAGTCTCAGTACGAAAATATATTTATCAAAAAAATCTGTATTTCATTTTCAGGTAGACCCTGAAGAAAAGGTGGTTAAAAATGCAGTGAGAGTGGCTGCAGATGCTCTGCTCTGGTAGAGAGAAAGAAAGAGCAAAGTAGAAGGGAAAGAAAATAAAGCAAGGAAGGCAATTCTGCCTCTTTTGACTTTGGACAGCAGCAGGACAGGGCTTGGGTGGGCTGGGAAGGGAGGTGACAGAGGAAGCAACTTGGCAAGACCATAGCTGAGGTAGATTAGTGACAAAGTCCACAAAGCTTAGCAGGGGCTAGACAGAGGAGACAGAGAGTTCCATAAGTCCAGTAGGCAAGGAGTCATGATCAAAGGGTGGTATATTGAGATTCATAATTGAGGATCAAAAGTTCCAGGACCTGAGTCAAAGAGGTCAGGATGTAGGAAAGAGATCGCAAATTGGCTGTCAAGCCCCACAGCATTTCTGGTCTGGAAGGGAGGTAGGATTCTCCTGAGAAAGTGGGCACTTGGCCAAAGTTGGGAAGCTGGCTGGAGCAGAGGGACTTCGCATTGGCATTGCCTGTTTCTAGCCGTTTTCGCTCCATTTACCAGACTGCCTCTCAACAAGACCCAAGCCTATCCTTCTATTGGATATAATCCAAAGAAAATATTTCTCTGGGCCACTTAGGGCTGGTCCTATAGAACAGTTGGGCCTGAGATTGTGGGTAGCCACAGAACCTAACACATGGCTGGAGAGACAAATGAGATGAGAGTTCAGGTAATTCCCAACATTCTAGATTGTTTCTGCCCCAAGTGCGACCAAAGGGAGCACAGTCGGTGGCTATCATAATCACAAGAAGGGTGGCAACTGGAAGCTTAGATGGGTGGCTAAAATCAAGATGGATCAAGTAGACAAGAATTGGAGATAGCACCTACTAAGCCAATTGTTAGACAAGATCCTAAGAGCAACTGTTCCTCTTTTATCTCTAGAGATTAAGTTCCACCCTCTAGGCTTTAGAGAATGTTATCTTCATAGATAGAAAACCACATCCACTGTTCCAGAAGCCTTTACTCCACATCTGATGATAAGGACTTTGGATCTGAGCCAGGGATGCTGGGTCTTGTCCCAACAAAATAAAGGCTGAAGGTTGCCCTTCCTCAGAGACAACTCCCTTTGAGACCCAACACCTTTCTAGGGCAAGGGCGAGAGTTTCAGCAGTAAAGACTTGGAAGTATCTACCGACCTACTTGATAGAGTCATCCTTATGCTGAAGAAGACAGCACACCCTGGGTAATAGAGCCCTGGGTTCCTGGGAAAGGGAGTTACTCATGTAGTGCTCTGCCTCCATCCCTACCTCGTTTATCACTGTGTTCCCTGCAGCTATGGGAAAGTTTGCCAGAGAGACGGTGCCCAATAACATATGGTGAATGAACAAAAAAATTCAACAACATCCAGTTTTCTGTTGCTACCTATTTCCAGTTAGTTAAGTACCCCCGAGCACTATAATTTCTTTCTCTGTAAAATGTAGGAAATTTGAGCATAACCCAGAAATTTATGAAGAATGTGTTATACAGCTCATTTGCTTCAAACCTGTAGCATGGCACTTCTAACTATGATCCTCAGACCATCCACCTGTGCAACTGCAGACTCCTAGACCCTAAGCAGATCTACTGCACCAAAATCCTCGGGAAGCAGGAATGAGCACAAGAATCTGAAGCTTTCGCAAGCAATGTAGGTGATTCCTATGCACACAACTATTTGAGAAACACAGAGACTTACATTTACGAAAAAATACTACTTTCTAGACCCTAAGCTTGAGATTTTATATATTCATTTAATCCTTACAATTACTCTATGAGGCAAGTATTACTTTCCTGATTTTCTAAGTAGAGAAACTGATTCAAACAAGGTTACACAGTCAATAAACAGCTGAGCCACGGTCCATCCCTGTGATAAATAAAGGATTCTGAGTCTCATTTTCAGTATTTTTAAAAAATTTTGATAAAAGTGTATGTTTGTAATAAAGAGCTGAGAGGAAATATGGTTGCATTTGGTGGGTATGAAGCTTCTTACAGCCTATCAAAGTTAGAGAATTGGGGAGAGAAACACATGGAGGGGAAGGGAAATAGCAACATGAACAAGCAAATGCAATGCTTTTGCTCTGAAGTTAAATGCTACAGTTGAATTTTGTACTCTTGATTTAAAATGATTAGCAATGCTGGGTTACTATTCTATAACATGCTTAGGACATGACCTTGTACCAATATCACCACCGCATGTAACAATCAAAACCTGCCTACAGATGACCTGGATAGCTGATACAATCACTGTTGGTCTCAAAAAATTTAATTGTGCCATAAAAAGAGGCATAATTCATTGGAAGCTGCCATGTCCAACTTTATCTGTGCTTACCCTAGCCAAAATGGCCTTTTTTCTCTTCAAGGTAGGTACCACCATCAAATATCACCTGTGGAAGTACTCCTGGAGCTAAATGACCTTGAGTTCTATTGTGATGTGGTAAATGGTCTCTGGATGTTCCTGAAAGAGTTAACTTCCTTCATATAATCAGGAATAGATAACTTACTTTTTTGTGATCCAAAGGAATAAAGGCCTTAAAAGTACCACTGTCTTATCAAGAAAAATTTCTAACTAATATAATCTAGTTTAAAAAAAAAAAAAAAAAAAGCGCTAGAGTTACAGTCAAGTGTCTTGAAGTATGGCTTTATCACTAATCAGTTGGTGTTGTTAGGGTCAAAAAAGACTTCTCCATCTGGTTTTAATCACCTGTCACACTATCCACTACTACTATTTCAGAGGGGTTTAATGGCTCTATTAATTCAATAAGTATGAAAGAGCTTTGAACATATAAGGTGTTATTCTAATGTGATAACTAAGTATTATGTCTGAACAAAACCAGGTTTAGGTTTGCATTCTAGGAACTCCCAGCACTCTTCCCCTCCTTCTACTGAACTATTCCACTGGAAGCTATTCCATATACCACCTTGAAGGATAGATTTAGGTAAGCGATTCCTGCAGGGTACACTGAGCACCTCACAGAAAGAGACATTTGAAGTGCAAATTATTATTTTTATAGAAGATATTACAAGAGCAGGGCAGCAGTTACTACAATTACTATTCAGTGAAGAATCTCCTTAAGTGCATATGGCAGACGTGCTTGGTGAACCCAAGTATTTTCATGGGTCTTAAAGGTTTAAACTAATAACACCTACATAGTTACTGAAGATCATTTGATGACTATAATATAGATAGACAGATAGGTTCATTACTACAAATGAATTCAGTGCAATATGAAGAAAAATTGAAGCTACTACTATTATGCTGATGCGGCTGCCTAGAGCTAACCCCAACTCCCTCCTGACACTTTCCCTGCTTGCTCTAAGTAATAGAATTTCAGGCTATTATCTACTTGCTGAGAAGTTTCCTCATCTGTAAAATGCGGGGAATAGAGGTAATCTCCATGGCTCCTTCCAGCTGTATGAGTAGACAATCGTTTCTGTATATTGTACAAAATAATAACAGTGAATGTCTTATCCAACTAACACAGAACTTTGGATAACCTTCTCTTATCTCCCTATTTCAACTTCCTGATTACAGCAGTTACATTTAATATGATTTGTCCATCCAATGCCTTTTAGTTGCTGTTCTAGTTCAAACCTCTTCCTACCTTGACCAAATATCATTCACGTTCAGAAATGAAAGCTCATCAACAGATAAAAGGTGTTTTTTTTTTTTGTTTTTGTTTTTGTTTTTTTTTTAAAAAAAGGACTTCTAAGTCCCACAAGGGGTGACCCTGACTTTGGTTTAATAAGTAACTCTAACAAATCAACAGAAAGAATATGGCGACTGCCAGGGAGGAACAATAGAGAAATATAGTGTTCAGAGGTGCAAAATGTGTTTACCCAGAAGTCTCCAAAAGAATGATAGTGGAGCAGAGAAACCAAATCAATTCCATTGACAAACAGGTATCTGCTATTGTAGGATATAAATATTGTGTCACTTTTCCAGGTCTTCAATATTACACATCTCAATGACCTCCTTTCTTTGTTGAGTCCACACTTAACTGAGCTACCTTCTGATTAACAGTTCAGTTTCCCAATAACCCCAACACAAGAATTGGGGTGGGGGAAAGAGATGAGGTTACAAAAAGGGATCAGAAAGCTCTTGATATGGAGGTTTTTAGATTTGATACCCATATAAAAAGAATATTACATGATAAGGTAGTTATGATTTATAGATCAATTATAAAAGTATTAGCATATCATATTTATTAGGTATTGGCAGTGTTCCAAGCACTATAAGTGCTTTGCATGCATGGACCCATTTAACCAACATAGTATCTTATGAGGACCATCCCATGCTAATATGAGGAAACTGAAGCTGACAGAGATTAAATCATTTGCCCAAGGTTATGCAGTTAAACAGTAGCAGAGGACTTGAACTATAATCTCTATATTGTTCTTTCAGTTTAATTTTCATGAGGTAGAAACTGAACTGAGTCACCTGAAAATATTCATTCTCTATAGTCATAAGATTAAAGATCAAATCTGGAGCATGATGGTTCAGCTAAGATGCTGTCCCTGAGAGCCTTTACCTGAGGTACTCTTACACAGAATCCTCCTAGGTACAGCCTTTAGATCACCACACAACCCTGGGCTCAATGAGCCTCTAATGAAAGGAAGTGCTTCTTCCTCCAGGATATAATAAACATGAATCCAAGAGGTTGGGAAATACCACCTGTGAATGCTCCCCAAAGCTTTGAACGTGAAAGTAAGAAATGTGTGCATGCATGTTTTCAATCTCCAGGGACAGATCCATCCTGAAGGATGATGAACCATGTTCCCTACTCCCCAAAAGCCACTGGATGAAGGTCTAATTACTACCCGCTTGTTTGTCAGTTTGTCTCTAATTCCACTGCCATCTTTCTCCTCCACATTCCTTACCTCAATGTCTAATGACTGCAATAGCCTCTTAGCTGCGTTCTTCCATTCTAGCTTTTACTACATCTACCTCATTCTACCCAGACAGCCAGACCAGTCTCTTGAATATTATTTTCATCATAGCATTTACTTAGATGATCCAAATATCAACATCAAAGAAAGACATTAAAATTGACAAAGCAGTACTCTCCTCTTTTAGCCTTCTGTACATTCCTCTTTTACTCCCTTAAGTATTACAGCAAATGTTCCCAGTTTCTGTATGCATACAACTTTCCATATGAGCACAGCCCAATAAATACATAGTCACCACAGCCTGCCAGGGAATTAGCACAGTGGCATTGGTGTCAGGCAGAGCTGGTTTGGAGTCCTGGTTCCACTAACCGGGGAAAATTTGGTAAATCTTTTTAAGCCCCAAATAGAATATGGAGATAATCAGGGTATATTTCTCACAGGATTACTGTGATGATTAAGGGATCACTGGTAAAGTGTGCTGAGCACATTTTTCTGGGCCACAGTAAGTGCTCAATAAATGGTACCTATTATCACATCATCATTATTAAAGAAATATGACTTAGTGGTTAAGAGCTCAGACACTAGATTCAAAAATACATGGTTCTGGCATATGAAAGGGTAAGGCAAGGTCTCTATAAGTTTCATCCCAGTCTTCTTGCCATGTGAAAAACATTTCCTTGGTAAAACTATTTAAACAACTCCATCCAAGACACTCTCAAAAGGTGGTTTAGTGACTGTTAGAGTACAAATATAGAAAGGAAAAGAAAAATATTGCTCAGAACGGCAGTAGTTTTCCAAACATTTTTTGGTTAACAAATGTTTATGGAGTCTCTACAATGCATTAGGCCAAAAGAAGGGAGTTAGGACCCTCAGAGAGCTCCCATCTAAGCTCCAGTGAGAGGATGTTTCTGCTGGGTTCCAGCAATGCGGCTGCTCTGCTGTTTAGCACCTGCTTCATGCCAGGCTCTGTGCTCAGCCCTGTGTGCACATTATTCTGTTTGTCCTCATGGTCATTCTTTGAGAGCAGCACTGTTTTTCTCATTTTTCATATGAAGAAACTGAGACTTAAAAGAGGTTGTATGGCTTGTGCAGAGACACGTGTTAGGTAAGTGGTAGGGCCAGGACTTGGACCAGAATGGTTGCTGGATGGCTCTCTCACCTAGGAGCTCAACTCCGGGCTTGTGTCTCCTTGTTGTGTGAGCATCACCAACATTCAAAACGGGTCCCATAGTGGTAGAGATGTAAACAATGGAAGCTTTCAAGTAAAAAATTTACTTAACTGGCAACAAACTGGAAGTAACTCGAAAGCCCATCAATAAAGGAATGGTTGAACATATTATGGCACATCCAAATCAACAAAAGGCTAATTGAATAAATTATAATGTATCCAAACCATATTATGTAGCCATTAAAAGACAGATACTTAAAGTGGGGAGGGGGACTAAACTTCAGTTCGATAGGAAGAATACATTCAAGAGGCCTATTGTGCATCACGAAGATAATAGTTAATAATAACATTATATACTCAAAAATAGCTAAGCAATTCGATTTTAAGGATATAATATAAAAAATAAATTCTTGAGTTAATACATATGTTAATTAGCTTGATTTGGCCATTTCACAATGGACTCACATCAAAACCTCACATTGTATACCATAAATATATACAATTTTTACTTGTTAATTAAAATTTTCTTTAATTTTTTAAAAAAGGCACATATTTATTAACTTGGATGGATGTCCATGGTATATTGTTAAGTTTAAAAAGAAAACCTCCTTTCAAAAGAGATTTTTTTTAAACGAGTCTAAGAGGAATAAGAGAGATGGGTAGATATATTAAATTTATTCAGACTCTGCACCTAATTGTTTAGACCTGTCCTGATTTATCATAAAACTAACATATCCTTTCAGTAGAAACTGAACCCTGTTAAACACACATGAGGAAGTATAGCAAAGTGATTAACAGCACAAGCTTTGAAATCAGAAAGACCAGGTTCATATCTCATCTCCATGACTTACTTCCTGTGACCTTGGGGAGGTCACTCATCCCTTAACACAATTTCCTCAACTACAAACTGATGATAATAATACCCTATTGCATAGGGCTGTTGTTGCGATTGAATGAAATAATGGAAAGTGCTGAGCACAGTACCCTGTACATAGCAAGTTTCAATAACTGGGGCTATTACTTTAACTGTTATCTAATTGCCTTAAAGATCACACTTTTCTAAAAACAGAAGTCCTTCCACAGATTGACATTCAAAAGGCCACCACCACAAAGAATGCGCTTAGGCTGCCAGGAAGGTACTTGTGAAAGTGTAGGCCAATGAATAAATGGCATTTGATATTCTATTCCAGCATCTTTCCATTTCAGCATTTTCTAACTCAGCAGACACATGGTGCTCTCTGGCTGCGTGGCTTCCCTCCCACATTATCAAACCAGGACTACTCCAAATGTGCAGCGTGGTCCCCAAGGCTTCCTGCTTGCCATGGTCACAGATCACCAACAGGTCTTTGGGTTCAAAGGCCCTGAAGCAGGTAAGGAAATTAGCTCAATGAACACCAGCCAGTTAGTCCATGCTTCAGTCAGAAAAAAAAATAATAATAATAGAAGAAAGCAAAACTAAAGCAAGAGAGATGGAAAAGAAGACAGAAGGACCAGTCTCTGTTCACCCTGCAGAGTGTCATCCCAGGTTCTAGAACAACAATGTAAATGAAGGGGGTCAGTTAAATTTTGGAAAGGGGTTTCTAAATTTTTGGACAACACCAGCTGCTTTGTAAACCAGAAAAAATAAATACAAGCTCATCAACAGTGAAAATGCTACTGCCCCAAATTAATTAAGTTCAACTTCAGAGTATGTGTACTCAGCGCTAGCATTTATACACTAATAGAGAGAAGGGTTATTTTCAAGAAAGGTCACAGCACCCATTTCACTTACAATCTTCGCCACTGCAATCTACAGAATGTTGGTTGCTTTTAAGCTATTTTAAAGGAGCCACTGGTATTAACTGATGGGCCTATTCAAGAGAGAGGGCTTAACTTTTACTGGAGAATGATGATGATGGAGGTGGTGATGATGATAATAGCCAACATTTATTGAACACTGACTGGGTGCCAGACATTATGCTAAGTGTTTTACCCAACATTTCATGTGATAGATATTGTCACATGAAACAGGGACACAGGAAGATCAAGTAATCATTCCCACTCAGTGATGGAACCAGGATTTAGATGGAACATGGGATCTCCTCTGAACCCGTGTTCTCACCACTATATTGCCACCCATTTATCTCTAACGTCTCTACTGTATCTGTTATTTGATTTCTTCTGTCATTAGAAATTTCCATTTCTGCAGCTCCTTTTGATTTTTTTGTAATCATATGGTAACCTAGAGAATTTCAGTCTAATGCTTTTCACCTACGTATTTAATTTTTTCATCTTCTAAAAGAAACCATGACCATTTCAGCTGTCATGATTCTGTATTATTTCAGAACATGCATTCATCTTTTATTTTCCAGAGCGAGGTTTTGTTTATAACATATAAGATAGGGAAACAAAATTGAGAAGGCAGGGATAATATAAATCTTGTCACAGAAGCAAGATGCTCCCACCACATTTGAAAGCATTTAAGAGTTCTTTGATGCCCTCATCTGACTGTAAAATTTTGAACAATGTAAATGTTGACAGTCACAAGTACATTCAAAAAGACTTGCTGAATTTTTTAGGTCTGCCATGTAACCTGGTGATTTCTATTTCTTCAATTACATGATGCATTCTGCATGTAGTATGTGGAACCTGAACCCTTCATTTGGGCTCACTGTGCTTTCTTATTGCCAGATCCTTCTTTCCAGCTAGACTGCAAACCCTTTGAGGGTTGAAGTCACATCTTACAATGCCAGGGTACCCAGCCCTTCCACAGGCCCTTATACATAGTAGCAACTCAAAAGAAGTTTAATCAAGTCAGAAATCATTTATTTTTTGAGCAAACTCCAAACCTCTGAAAGTTGACATTCCAGAATGCATTGCCTACTCCAATATTGCTTCATCCCAGGGGAGCCTTCAAGTAGCAATAAAATTGATTTCTTTGCTAGCAAAACCTGAAACCCTGATGACTCTGGAATTATCATCTGGATATAAACCCATCCATGCCAAAGGTGCCCATTTCTTTAAAGAGCTAAGGAAGCAAAGATCTGAAGAAGCAGTATTTGATGAAGATATTTGGCCTTTCAGTTTAAAGATTATGCAATTTTGTAAGAGGTGTACTGTACGTTAGAAACTGAATTGTGTCATATCTAGAGAGTGCTTAATAAATATTTATGATATGAACGTCTTCTTCAAAAAAATTAAACTTAACACGTCATCTTATTTTACAATTGAATTTCACTATAAAAGCTGGAGATGGGTTTATGAGGAAAAACACTTTAGATTACATGTGAGTCATTTTAACCAAGGACTAATTCTACTTTGAGAACATATCTGTTAGAAAATTGAAACCTGAAGAAAATAAAACCTTGCAGTATGCTTATTGCCTTTATGTGAGACACAAAAGCTTAAATGTCACAGCAGTTTCCAGGAGCACATGAGACAAAGGGGCCTGAGACACCAGTGTCTGAGTCAGAGGGAAACCAAGTGCGCAGGACTGGCAGCCAGACTGGCTCCACATTTTTTCATCTGCTTTATAGACTGGGATTCTACATGAGATTCCATTTGACAAATGAAAAAGCAACTAAGAGTGTAAAGATACTGGACAAAAATAAAGTAACATCATTAGCCCTCTATCCTATTCTTTTTTTCCAGTATCATTCAGCAGAATGATACTTTCTCAGCTTATATCAACTGTGAATCTCGGCCCATTTTAGAAGCCATAGTGAATAGTGGGTCCAGGTCAAATAGATGATGGCAGAGCAGAAGAACTCAAAGTGGGGCAAGGAAAGAGTAAATGGGGAAGAGATTTACTGGGATACACACAGTAATAAGAGAAGCTACTATTACTGAACAGCACAACTAAAGATGCTTGAAAATTCTTTGAAATAAATCAGGCCTGCCCAAACTTAGTTCTTTTCAAACCCAACCATGATTCAGAGTTGGCCATGGTGCTTGTTAAAAATGTAGATGTCTGGATTCCACCCCAAATGTACTAAATCAGAATCTTATGGGGGGCTACCCAGTGACTGTACATTTAATAAGTCACCTCAAATCCCCAAATTATTCTGATGCACATGCAGGCTTTAGAACCACTATTATAAGCCCCATCAGTGTCATGGCGTGAATTCTTGGCAATGTAATTCCTATAAAATGAATTTCTTTAAATTAAGAAATACCAAGACATTTTTATTGGTGATAATAAAACCATATTCATGTAGTATAGGTACTAAAGCATCTTTCAACATCCAAGAAAATGAACTGTCATTCTTAGAAATTTGGGGATTAAACCATGTGCTCTGAAGCCTTCTTTATAAACATGACATTATGATGCAGTATCTCCCTGTAATAGTTCTACACTTGTAACAGATAAGAAAATTCCCTGGCTCACTCGTAATAGCTAGCTGCTTTCTAACAACTGTCAAATTTTCTCATTGCTGAGATTTGGAGATTCATCAAAACCAATTGCCAGCTAGACATCTGGTTTTATAAGTTTCCTTAGAAATATAATCAGTAGCCCTGAATGTGGGCAGGATATCCAAAGTACTGAGAATGCCTCAGATTACTCTAATTTTAACTTTTGTGACTGGAGTATTTTTCTCACTCCTGTGAAATCACCATTCCATGTGTCCTGTTTATAACTTACACAACACTTGTTTTCTCAAGTCTCCTGAAGATCAAAAAGGAAAAAAAAAAAAAAGTAATTTCATGTGCTCAGAACTTAATGTACTCCAAACCACTTCCTCGAAGAAACCTGCTGTCATCCTATGAACACATAATAAATACCCCCACCCCACCCCTATGGTAAAATTCAAATCTTGCTTTTAAAAAACCTCTAATCTAATCACATGAATTCTACAAATCCTCATTTTAAAAACTGGCTTATATTTTATATTCAGTTGATACAATTTAAACTCATGGAAGCAGTAGGGTGCCACTTACAACGCCACTTCAAAATACACCTACCCTGTTGGAAGCAACTTGTTCAGGAACTCACTTTCATTTCCACTGCTACTCTTTGCCCCCATAATGGGGCCTCTTGCTGCCTCTGAGTTTCAGTGTCTTTTTGTTATGATTAAGAAAATTCTAAACACCTGGCCTTCTTTTGTATGAGTAATGTTGAAAAGTGAACATATCTGCAATCTAATTAGAAATGACTGTTCCAAAGAACTAGAATTGGAGGGAGAGAAGGAAGACCATTACTTTTATTTTCTTCTTAAATTATAAAGATAATTTAACACTTGTTATAACATGTCAAACAGTGCATATATACATGAAGTAGAGATATATTTTTTAAGCTAGATTAAAGTACTTTAACTTTTATTTAAAAAATATCACACACTTTCAATTTTGCCAAGTTAGACTCGGGACCCTTTTGTAGCTTTTCCTAAGAGTGTGTGTGTGTGTGTGTGTGTGTGTATGTGTGTGTGTGTGAGAGAGAGAGAGACCACTGACAGTCTTTTGAAAAAATTCTTTAATTATATGGTTGCCTTGTATTATTATACTTTGTTTTTCCTTTTCCCATATAGAAGGTCTCATAGTAATAAATGTATTTGACCTTTATTTTATTTTCTTATATCCCTACTTTTCCTGACTTTTATATTGCCCTTTTCTTTCATCCTTTCTTCTACTCTTCTAGTTTACAATTATTGTTCTGTTATAGATATCCTTTCCTCCCACGCAAGAGAGAAAGATTAAGTCCTTAGCATAAGCACCCACAGTTTCATAGTAGGAACAAGTCTTTAAACCAGGGGTTGCAAGCTCAAATTCATTCAGAAACTATGTAGGCAACAAAGTAGTGAAACAAACAGGGCATAAGACAAGAAGGAGCAATGGGGACTGTAGCAAAGTGCATCTGAAAGCCACTTAACTGCATTGAAATTTAACTTTGTACCAACTGAACAAAATATATACAAGGGCTGAATTCAGCCTTGCAGGGCCATTCTGCAACCTCTGCAAGACTTTATTCCCAATCTCATTTTATCTCTCTCCAGAAAGACAGAGTTCAATTGACTTTCTTATTTACACCAGTGGATAAGTGCTACAGCATATATAATAACACAAAAAAAGCAGATAATTTAACATCTGCATGCAAATGACCTCAGTGTGCATTGCTTTTTCTACAAAATTTATTATTTAACTATAATTTGTTCATGCTAACCATGTATTGAAAATACTTTGTATTTCTCCCAAGCACAAACAACTCAGTGAGTATAAGGGGCCAGGGAAAGGGAGGGTGTTGGATTTATGTCGGAGATGAAATTGACACAGGGGCAAAGGAAACATTTGTTGAATAAAATTTATGGGAGGCCAATGTTTTGGACTAGGCTCCTGGCTCTAACAGACCAGACCAAACCAGAATGGCGTCACTTGTGCTAGGTGCCACATAATCAAATTGAACTTAGAAATGGGCCAGTTTTCAAAAACAAAAACAAAAACAAAAACAAAAACAAAACAAAACAAAAAGAGATTTGTGGAAACCACGCAGAAGGCTGGTTGAACCAGGATGATAAGGGGGCCTCCTGTGCTTTAGCCTATACAAGGAAAGTAACCTGAAGTAATATGATGTTAACCAATCCACTTTTTGCATTTGCTGTTTCATTGTTCCTGCTCAAGTTGCCTTAGGAAAACCACTCTTCTGCCACACCCTGAAGAGCACCTTGCTGTTTCACAGACCGGATGCGAACTGATTCATGAATCACTAATAAAAGCCAATGAGATCTTTAAGCTCAATTTGTTGAAATTTTGTTTTCTAACACATTATAGGGGAAAAAAATCTTAATGTATAATCCGAGACAGTTTAAGGCAGGAAATTCACAGGCAGATAGTGGCATTAACTAGATTCCCAATGTCTATAAGGCCGTCTTGAATTTAGCCTTTGCAGGAGGTTGAACCTGGTAAACTAAAAGCCAACTATCGTCTGTCTTTCACCATTTTCCCATTGTTCAGAAGAAGTGATTTTTTCACAAAAACAGCTTTTGAAATTTCATCCAATATAAACTCTGCCCACTGCTTACCAAAAATGGAAACAACACAAGAGGAGAATAATTGTCATTTTCTCCTATCACAAAAGAGAGACTTCAAACAAACTGAATAGGGGAGAGGAATCAAAAACACAGCATGAGACAGTTTTTCCATCCTGATGAAGGGTGAGTCACTAATTCCACAGCAGCTTCCTTAATTGCAGCTAAGCACACCAGTATCCAGCTTAATATTCGTTTCCTTCTTAGAGCATTAGAGCACTATTCTCCCCGATCCACTTGGACCTAGAAATAGTAACTGTCCTAAGAACAGAAGAAAATCACATGCTAAATGCTATATATTTAGCATCTCTATAGCATTTTATGGTTTCAAGGTTTCACAGAACCATTTTTATAATTCCTTCCATCTGCAAAAGCAAAGAAATAAAGTCATTTTCCAAGGTCATAGAGAAAATTACCAGAATGAAAATCCAAATGCATAGCCCCTTCCAGAACATTACTTCATTCACAGAGGGCTTCTACCTCATTTACCACCATTTCCCTCGTCACTGCTGATTGGCCATTGAGGAGCTTTGAGAATCCTTTGAATAATCCCAAGATCTGTGGTGCACACACCATCCTTCCATGGAATCTCACTGGAAGATGTGAGGCAATGCAAGATAATTGATTGTGTCCAACTACCCAAGCCATCTGCTAGAATACTGGAAACTAAGAAAGTCAGAATGCTCTGCAAAGAGGGCCACCTGTGCTACAAGAGTTAAGGTTGCCTAGTTTTCCTGCCTTACTGTATTTTAAGCCAATTTTATAACTATACATCACCATGGTGATCAGGACTAATGTAATTGCATCAATAATTTTCCTTAGAGGGCAGGCTCCAATTGAATTCATCTAAAATAAAATAAATAGTAAAAGAATGATCTATGTGACCAAATATGAGAAACATTCTAGCAGTGTCATGGAATACCCTGAGAAGCCTGACACTTTACAACATTTTGAGATGGGGTATGTTGACATAACTTCTTTCCATCATGCTCTCATGAACGCTTTGATTCTGTGTCAGTTCAGGTTTATGTGAAGCTTTAATGGTGAAAGGCTTCACATTATAAATGAGTGCCTCCATCTTCATGCAAACCAAAGACATTATGATAGTGTACTTTGCCCAGGACTTAAGGGAATTCAGTAACATTCACTTATACTTCCTTATTCAGAAAGGAGGTAGAGCATGTTAGTTGTTCCCAATTTACTGAAGGAAGAATGACACAGAAGAATGTATAAGTTGAATATAATTCTAATCATGGGAGTCTAAGGCTTCGGACATTTTTTAAAGACAAAATTATATTTTCCTCTCTATATATTTCCTTCAGATTTCCGTTCTTTTAGTGTGTATATGTGTGTATGCCTATATTTTTGTTTCCTATGAAAATACTGGTTGATAACACTCTAGTATAGTGAGCCAAGAGCATTTCTAATAACATGAAGTAAGCAACACAATACAGAAGTGGTAAAATTCTATTTTAAATTCTCACTTCTCTACCTCCCCCACTAGCACATTCTAATCAAAAAGAGAATCTGATCGACTGGTTGATGATAATAGACAGTGATTTAATTTCTGACACATGGCAATAAGGTAGACTTCATCAGCAATCCTTGGTCCATGAGCGATTGCCTTATGATTCTCCACCCGACAAACCTCATTTAAATTGAACACTATCACAGAGCGGCTTACCAATTAAATCAAGATGTCTTAATATTACAGAAAAGAGATTCTTAAATGCAAAAATAGCATTTCTCAGCTGTGTTTACAGTCTTGGACATTGTTGCTTAAATACCCCCAAGGACAAATTCTGAAAAAATATCTCTGTGTAGCACTGCCGTTCACTGGCTTTAACAGCACATCTCTCTCAGTACTCATAGCATTCAGGAAAGAGAGCTTGGTCCCCAGCCCAAGAAATTTTTTTTAAAAAGCGGGCGGGGGGGAGGGCATTCTCAAGGGAACTGGTAAAATATAATAGAAATATCATCTGTATTTTTCCAGGCTGGTTAAATAAATAGATACACTCTCTTTTAAATGTAAACATGAAATAGCCCCCGCTTGATAAGCACTTGCCACATGAAAGAATCTGACTAAACACAACGTAGGCATTATCCTATTTATTCCCACAAAACCCTCAAGGTTGTGGGGAGGTTGTTTATATATATCACAGTGATAGGTTCTGAAGTTCAGGTAAGTTAGGCAGATGACCAGGAATGAGACATATTATAAAAGCCTTGAATCAAATCTCTTCTGACTCTAAAGCCGGTGTCCAAGTGACTATTACACTACAGCCACCCATCCAAATGAACATCATATACAGGGTCAGATGAGCCACTCCAGGGATGGCCTCTGGCCCTCCATCAGCAATTCTGCATCGCTAAATTCCTCACATTTGGCTTTTCTGGGTTTTGTTCCTACCATACCAATGCTCCCCACCATCTATCAACAACAACAACAAAAACTATCACATTAAAAAAGCCCCTTAAACCATACTTTAGACTAATTTGAAACCTGAGCATGTTTGCCTTTAGATGGGTGAGATTTAATCATAGTTTTAATCATAATTAGTTCAGCAAATTCATTCCTTAGGCCCTTTGTGGAGCATATCTTCTGAGTGAGGCATTAAGCAAGGTGCTCAGGCAGGACAGTCCCCGCTTATCTAGGAGCAGACCGGTTTATAGATGGAGGTATGGTGTAGAGGGAGTTTGAGAGAGGAATAAAGATGAGCAAGAGCTTGAAAAATGCATCAGAGGAGACAAGAGTAAGGGATTGGAGCAAGAGAAAAATTTGTGCACAAAGAAGTACGATAAGAATCATAACAGAAGTCTACGCAAGTTGCCATGGATCTCAAGGAAGACTTTCCAAGTTCACTTTGGATTGGGGAACTTATAGAATGACTAAGACTTTACCAAACAGACAAAAGAAAGGGCATTTCAGGGAGAGGAAAGAGAGTGGATGTACGGAGGACCCTGATGTGAGGAGAGAACAGTGAAGGGTTTAGTGCTATGTGAGACAAGGCTAGAAAGAGATTGAGGCAAGAATGAGGTCTACAAAAGCTGCCCAAAGATTTTGACCTTATTCTCCAGGCACTGAAGAATAACTGAAGATATGTGAAAAAAGAACCGGCAGGATAAGCTTTGTGCTTTTGAAAAATTATTCTAGCCGAAATGTAGACAAAGGATTAGAGGAGAAGTTGGGTGTGGAAGAAGCCTGATATTGTATTATTTAGGAAAGAGAAAGTTTACACTAAGGAATGGGAATAGAAAGGAAGTCTCACAAATGGACTAAAACTAGTTATGTACAGGTGATAATGGGAGAATTTGGTAATTAAATTAGGTGTTTAGCCGTGATCAGAGGAGGAGAATACATTGTTGAAAGTGGAAAAGGAGATAAAAAAGGGTAGGAGAAGTTTGACTTTCAATGTGTGAAAGATGTGCTCCTAGGATTTCTATGTAAAGATGTGTGACAGTCAGGGGAAATTCAGGATGAAGCCCAGAAGAAAGGTCAAAGCTACAAATGCAGATTTTGAAAATCATCAAGTTTGATACCTAAGAAGTTACTGGTGAGTGTCATTGTTTTTTAAGAGAACAATTTAAGTAGAGTGGTTGACTGAAGTCAGAATATGCTAAGTCAAGGAGTGAATGGAAAATAGATTACATTATTAGCAAATTATTGCTATTTATTTTTTGTGTGTATTTTTCTCCCATTTCCCATGCATAGATGCTCGGCAGGGCAGGCACGACGACGGACTTCACTTGGATGCTTCATAGCCATGTTGAAGGCAAATATAAATATGTGCCGAATTAAAAAAGTGGGGTTGAGAGAGAGAGAGCCAGTTAGATAAGAAGACCTTTTTTTCCAGTCAGCCCTTGGAAGTATACTTGGAAACTCCTGAGACTGCAGACAACAGCTCTTTCTCTTTCACCTCTGCAAATGAAATTCAGGTTTCCTCCTGGCTGAAGGCCTCTGCTTATTTTCCATGGATTAACGCTTCCAAGTGAGCAGGAATTGACTTGCCAAATAGTCTAATTCACTTGGCTGGTGTGTCTCACTTAAAAAGCCATTAACAAGTCAGACTAGAGGGGTGAGGAATGTCCAATTAAAGCAATTGCTGCAGTGTCCAAATGCCTAGCAGCTGTGCCCTCCTCACACCACCGGCTAGCTACGAAAACAAGATTTTAACACTTCTTTGCTAGCACAGCCAAAACTTTGTCTGGAAGCCATTGAAGCCTGACAAGGACTGCTTAGAAATTACAAACTATCTTATTTTATGTATATGTGTTTTTAAAGACATGAGAGAAACTTCTAAGGATTAGGCTATGATTCCTTAGATGTGTCACCCAAAGTACAAGTGACAAAAGAAAAAAATAGATAAAGTGGGCTTCATCAAAATTAAAATTTCATGCTTCAAAAGATACCATCAAGAAAGTGAAAAGACAAACATAAAATGGAAGAAAATGCTTGCAAATAATATATCTAATAAAGAACTTACATACAGAGCACTCTTACAACTCAACAATTAAAAAAGACAACTCAAAAATGAACAAAGGTTTGAATATGCATTCATCCAAAGATTATATACAAATGTCTAACAAACACATGAAAAGATGTTAAACATTATTAATCAACAGAGAAATGCAAATCAAAACCACAAGACACACTTCATAGTCACTGACATGGCTAAAATAAAAAAGATGGACAATAGTAAGTGTTGACCAGGATGTGGAGAAATTGTTTCCCTCATACATTTCTGGTAGGATTGTAAAATGATTCAGCCACTTATGAAAACAGTTTGACAATTAAACATAGACATACCATATGATGCAACACTTTTAAGCCTAAGTATATACCCAAGAGAATTAAAGACACATATCCACACAAAACCTGTATATAAATGTTAATAGCAACATTATTAATGATATCCTAAAAGTGGCTATCACTGATAAATAGAAAAAGAAGACATGGTAACTTTATAGAATGCAATATATGTGGCAAGAAAAAGAATGAAGTATTGATACAAGCTACAATATGAATGAACCTCAAAGTATCTTGCTAAGTGAAAGAAGCCAGTCACAAAAGCCCAGTCACAAAATCACAAAATTAAAATCAAAAATTGAAAGTCACAATTGTATTATTACTTATAGAAAATGTATGTCTGGAGTAGGTAAATTTATAAAGACAGAAAGTAGATTAGCAGTTTTTGGGAGAAGGCGGCAATGGGAAATGTCTACTAATAGATATTTAGTTTGTGGAAGGTTGAAGAAATAAAGCAATTAAACAGTGGAGATGTTTGCACAATGCTGTGAGTATACTAAAAACCATTGAACTGTATACTACAAACTGGTGAATGTTATAGTAAGTGAATTATATCTCTATGAAGCTATAATTTTAAAAAAGTAACTTATGACTACGTACCCTAATCTCTCAGCGTCACCTCCTCAAGTGAAAACATAAATTGTCTTCATTCAGGAAGTAAGAGGGGAACACTAGTCTCAAGAGTATCTTGAAAGCTATGTTAATACAAGGTAAATCAGTACTTTTAGAAGATATTTATTAGTGCTAGATCTTAGTAACTTCTGGTTTCTAGATGGCCACAAATGGTACAGTTTCTCAGTCTTCCTAATGGGTCATCCAATTTCCACCTCTGTCATGTGAACAAACAAAGGAAAACAAAGAGAGAAGAAGGAAAGGAAGAAATGGGACAGAAAGAAAAAGAGAAAGAAGAAAAGAGGGGAGAGGAGGGAAGAGGCAAAAGGGAAGGAAAAGGAGAAAAGACAAGAGGAGATACGAGGAAAAAAAAAGTATTTGGTTCTGAGAGAGAAGTATTGGAAAATACCTGCTTCATATTAGACAGCCAAAATTATGGATCTTCAGCCAAAAACAAAGAAAAATGAAACATTCCTGAAATTAGGATAATGGTTGTTTCCTTTAGAATCTAAGGGGCGGTGATTTGTTTAAAGAAAAGCATTAGCTAAGGAAAGGGCTTTAAGTAGGAACTGCTAGACAAACTCATTTTCCTCATACCAAAGAAGCTAATTGCTCCCAGTTTCCTTACATTAGATACAGAGAGAGTTTACCTGTTCTAACTGCATACTTAGGGAGATGGTGATATTAAAAAGGCTGTAAAGGAGAACAAAAATAGTCTCAACTTTAATACTGCAAATACATTTAAGCATTTTTAAAAGAGGGCATCTGGCGAGGGAGGGACCAACATGGTCAAATAGGAACAGCTCTGGTCTGCAGCACCCAGCAAGACAAGTGCAGAAGGTGGGTGATTCCTGCATTTCCAATTAAGGTTCCCAGTTCATCTCAATGGGTCTGGTTAGGCAGTGGGTGCAACCCACAGAGAGTGAGCAGAAGCAGGGTGGGGCTTCACTTCACCCAGGAAATGCAAGGAGCCAGGGGACCTCCCTCGCCCAGCCAAGAGAAGCCATGAAGGACTGTGCTACCTGCCCTAGGTACTGCATTTTTCCCACAGATTCTTGCAATCCGCAGATCAGGAGATCCCCTCGTGAGCCTACACCACCAGGGTGCTGGATTCCAAGCACAAAACTGGGCGGCCGTTTGGGCAGGTACCAAGCTAGCTGCAGGAGTTTTTTTGTACCCCAGTGGCATCTGGAAACCCAGCGAGACAGGAGAACCGTCCACTCCCCTGGAAAGGTGGCTGAAGCCAGGGAGCCAACTGGTCTCACTCAGCAGGTCCCACTCCCACAGAGCTCAGCAAGCTAAGAACCACTGGCTTGAAATTCTCCCTGCCAACACAGCAGTCTAGAGTCAACCTGAGACGACTGAGCTTGCTGGGGGGAGGGGCGTCGGCCATTACTGAGGCGTTAGTGGGCTGTGTTCCTCTGATGGTGCTAAGGACACTGGAAGGTTTAGACTGGGCTGAATTCACCACAGCACGGCAAAGCAGCTGTGGCCAGACTGCTTCTCTAGATTCCTCCTCACTGGGCAAGACATCTTCGAAGGAAATGGAGCAGCCCCAGTCAGGGGCTTACAGATAAAACTCTCATCTTCCTGGGACAGAGCACTTAGGGGGACTGGTGGCTGTGGGCGCAGTTTCTGTGGACTTAATCTCTCCTGCCTGCCGGCTTTAAAGAGAACAGCTGATCCTTACAAGGAGGATTTTCCCAACGTTGTGCACCAGCTCTGCTAAGGGACAGACTGCCTCCTCAAGTGGGTCTCTGACCCACGTGCCTCCTGACTGTGAGAGACCTACCAACAGGGGTCGATAGAAACCTCATACAGGAGAGACCCGTCTGACATTAGCCTGGTGCCCCTCTGGGACAAAGCTTCCAGAGGAAGGAGTAAGAAGCAAACTTTGCTGTTCTGCAACCTCCACTGGTGATACCTAGGTGAACAAGGTCTGGAGTGGACGTCCAGCAAACTGCAGGAGACCTGCAGAAGAGGGGCCTCTGTTAGAAGGAAAACTAATGAACAGAAAGAAACAACAACATCAACAAAAAAGACCCCCCCACAAAAACCCCACCCAAAAGTCATCAGCCTCAAAGATCAAAGGTAGATAAATCCATGAAGATGAGGAAAAGCCAGTGCAAAAACGCTGAAAATTCCAAAAACCACAATTCCTCTTCTCCTCTAAATATTCGCAACTCCTCTCCAGCAAGGATACAAAACTGGACAGAGAATAAGATTGATGATTTGACAGAAGTAGGTTTCAGAAGGTAGGTAATAACAAAATCCTCTGAGCTAAAAAAGCATGTTTGAACCCAATGCAAGCAAGCTAAGCACCTTGATAAGAGGTTACAGGAACTGTTAACTAGAATAACCAGTTTTGAGAGGAACATAAATGACCTGATGGAGCTGAAAAACCCAGCATGAGAACTTCATGAAGCATACACAAGTATCAACAGCCAAATCAAGAGCTCCTGAAGGAAGCACTAAATATGGAAAGGGAAAATTGGTACCAGCCACTGCAAAAATACACAAAATACAAAGACCAATGACACTATAAAGAAACTTCATCAACTACTGTGCAAAATAAGCAGCTAGCATCAAGATGACAGGATCAAATTCACACATAAAAATACTAACCTTAAAATAATTGAGCCAAATGGCTCAATTAAAAGACACAGACTGGCAAATTGCATAAAGACTCAAGACCCATTGGTGTGCTGTATTCAGAAGACCCATCTCATGGGCAAAGACACACATAGGCTCAAAATAAAGGGATGGAGGAATACTTACCAAGCAAATGGAAAGCAAAAAAAAAAAGCAGGAGTTGCAATCCTAGTCTATGAAGAAACAAGCTTTAAACCAACAAAGATCAAAAAAGACAAAGAAGGGCATTACATAATGGTAAAGGGATCAATGGAATAAGAAAAGCTAACTATCCTAAATATACATGCACCCAACATAGGAGCACTCAGATTCATAGAGCAAGTTCTTAGAGACCTACAAAGAGACTTAGACTCCCATGCAATAATAGTAGGAGACTTTAAGACCCCACTGTCAATATTAGACAGATCAACAACACAGAAAATTAACAACGATATTCAGGACTTCAACTCAGCTCTGGAGCAAGTGGACCTAATAAACAACTACAGAACTCTCCACTCCAAATCAGCAGAATAAACATTCTTCTCAGCACCACACAGCACTTATTCTAAAATCGACCACATAATTTGAAATAAAACTCTTCTAAGCAAAAGCAAAAGAACAGAAATCATAACAGTCTCTCCAACCACAATGTAATCAAATTAGAACTCAAAACTACACAACTACATGGAAAGTGAACAACCTGCTTCTGAATGACTCCTGGGTAAATAATAAAATTAAGGCAGAAATAAAGAATTTATTTGAAACCAATGAGAACAAAGAGACAATGTACCAGAATCTCTCGGACACAGGTAAAGAAGTATTAAGAGGGAAATTTATACCATTAAATGCCCACATCAGAGAGCTGGAAAGGCCTCAAAGCTATACCCTAACATCACAATTAAAAGAACTAGAGAAGTAAGGGCAAATGAATTCAAAACCTAGCAGAAGACAGGAAATAACTAAGATCAGAGCAGAACTGAAGGAGATAAACATACGAAAAACCCTTCAAAAAAAAAAAAAAATCAATGAATCCAGAACCTGTTTTTATGAAAAGATTAACAAAAAATGGACCACTAGCTAGACTAATAAAGAAGAAAAGAGAGAAGAATCAAATAGACACAATCAAAAATGATAAAGGGGATATCCCACTGATCCCACAGAAATGCAAACTACCATCAGAGAATACTATAAACGCCTCTATATAAATAAACTAGAAAATCTAGAAGAAATGGATAAATTCCTGGACACGTACACCCTCCCAAGACTAAACCAAGAAGAAGTCACATCTCTAAATACACCAATAACAAGTTCTGAAATTGAGGCAGTAATTAATAGCTTACCAACCAAAAAAAGCCCAGGACCAGATGGATTCACAGAGGAATTCTATCAGAGGTCCAAAGAGGAGCTGATATCGTTCCTTCTGAAACTATTCCAAACAACAGAAAAAGAGGGACCCCACCCTAACACATTTTATGAGGCCAGCATCCTAATACCAAAACCTGACAGATACACAACCAAAAAAGAAAATTTCAGGCCAATATGCCTGATGAACATTGATGTGAAAATCCTCAATAAAATACTGGCAAATCGAATCCAGTAGCATGCCAAAAAACTTATTCACTGCAATCAAGTCAGCTTCGTCCCTGGAATGCAAGGATGGTTCAACATGCAGTAATCAATAAACATAATCCATCACATAAACAGAACCAATGACAAAAACCACATGATTATCTCAATAGATGCAGAAAACACCTTCGATAAAATTCAACATCCCTTTATGTTAAAAAATCTCAATAAACTAGGTATTGATGGAATGTATCTCAAAATAATAAAAGCTATTTATAACAAATCCATAACCAATATCGTACTGAATGGACAAAAGCTGGAAACATTCCCTTTGAAAACAGGCACAAGACAAGAATTCCCTCTCTCACCATCCTATTCAACATAGTATTGGAAGTTCTGGCCAGGGCAATCAGGCAAGAAAAAGAAATAAAGCATATTGAAACAGGAAGAAAGGAAGTCAAATTGTCTCTGTTTGCAGATGACATGATTGTATATTTAGAAAACCCCATCATCTCACCCCAAAAACTCCTTAAGCTGATAAGCAACTTCAGCAAAGTCTCAGGATACAAAATCAATGTTCAAAAATCACAAGCATTCCTATACACCAACAATAAACAAGTAGAGAACCAAATCATGAATGAACTCCCATTCACAATTGCTAAAAAGAGAATAAAATATGTAGGAATACAACTTACAAGGAACATGAAGGACCTCTTCAAGGAGAACTACAAACCACTGCTTAAAGAAATAAGAAAGGACACAAACGAAAAAAAAAAAAAATTCATGCTCATAGATAGGAAGAATCAATATTGTGAAAATGGCCATACTGCCCAAAGTAATTTATAGATTCAATGCCATCCCCATCAAGATACCATTGACTTTCTTCACAGAATTAGAAAAAACTACTTTAGATTTCATATGGAACCCAAAAGGAGCCCATATAGCCAAGACAATCCTAAGCAAAAAGAGCAAAGCTGGAGGCACCATGCTACCTGTTCAAACTATACTATAAGGCTACAGTAACCAAAACAGCATGGTACTGGTACCAAATAGAATAGACCAATGGAATAGAACAGAGACCTCAGAAATAACACCACACATCTACAACCATCTGATCTTCAACAAACCTGACAGAAACAAGCAATGGAGAAAGGATTTCCTAATTAATAAATAGTGCTGGGAAAACTAGCTAGCCACATGCAGAAAACAGAAACTTGACCCCTTCCTTACACCTTATACAAAAATTAACTCAAGATGAATTAAAGACTTAAATGTAAAACCCCAAACCATAAAAACCCTAAAAGAAAACCTAGGCAGTACCATTCAGGACATAGGCATGGGCAAAGACTTCATGACTAAATCACCAAAAGCAATGGCAACAACAGCCAGAATTGACAAATGGTATCTAATTAAACTAAAGAGCTTCTGCACAGCAACAGAAACTATTGTCAGTGTGAATAGGCAACCTACAGAATGGGAGAAAATTTTTGCAATCTACCCATCTGACAAAGGGCTAATATCCAGAATCTACAAGGAACTTAAACAAATTTACAAGAAAAAAACCAAACAACCCCATCAAAAAGTGGGCAAAGGATATGAAAAGACATTTCTCAAAAGAAGACATGTATGTGGCCAAAAACATATGAAAAAAAGCTCATTATCATGGTCATTAGAGAAATGCAAATCAAAACCACAATGAGATACCAACTCACGTCAGTCAGAATGGCAATCATTAAAAAGTCAGAAAACAACAGATGCTGGAGAGGATGTGGAGAAATACAAATGCTATTACACTGTTGGTGGGAGTGTAAATTAGTTCAACCATTGTGGAAGACAGTGTGACGATTCCTCAGCAATCTAGAATGAGAAATACCATTTGACCCAGCAATCCCATTACTGGGTATATACCCAAAGAATCATAAATCATTCTACTATAAAGACATATGCACACGTATGTTTATTGCAGCACTACTTACAATAGCAAATTCTTGGAACCAATCCAAATGCCCATTGATAATGGACTGGATAAAAAAAATGTGGTACATACACACCATGGAATACTATGCAGCCATTAAAAAGGATGAGTTCATGTCCTTTGGAGGGACATGGATGAAGCTGGAAACCATCATTCTCAGCAAACTAACACTGGAACAGAAAACCAAACACCACATGTTCTCACTCATAAGTGGGAGTTGAACAAGGAGAACACATGGACACAGGGAGGGGAACATCACACACAAGAGCCTGTTGCAGAGTGGAGAGAAAGGGGAGGGAGAGCATTAGGACAAATACCCAATACACGCAGGGCTTAAAACCTAGATGATGGGTTGATAGGTGCACCAAACCGCCATGCCAAATATATACCTGTATAACAAACCTGCACATTCTGCACATGTATCCCAGAACTTAAAGTAAAATTTTTTTAAAAAAAGAAAAGAAAAAGAAGGCATCTGGCAACATCACCCTAACACTTGCTCCCAGCTCTGTTACAGACGTGATGCACTCAGCATGCAGTGACCGCCAAGATCTTCCCCCTAACTGTAGCTCATCCCAGCTAGGAACCAGCACTCCTCACCCTCAATGTTTTCCTTTATCTCATTTTCCTCGGTCTACTCTTCTTTTGTGTGATTAAAAATGTTCTTCCAATCCTTAAAAAAAATGAATTTTTAAAAGAGGAAACAAAAGAATTTGTTCCTAAATGAGAAAAATTCAAAGCCAGACAGCCTGTGATTATGGAAACTGCTTTTGGAATGAAAGTAAAAGGTGAGAGAACAACAGCTAGTATTGGCTGAGTGACTTCTATGTACCGGGCACTATACATATAAGATTTTTAATCCTAATTTCAGCCCTGCAAGGTAAGGATGATCAATCCCATTTAAAGAAATCTTGCTTTCTAACTCCTACTACTCAAGACCCACATTCAGAAGTATTAGAGATGTCTGCCTGCACTAAATTACAATACTTTATGTCTAGAGCAGGGTTGTCCGACAGAAATGTAATGTGAGTCACATACATAATCTTAAATTTTCTGGTAGTCACACTAAAAGTGAAAAAAAGGGAATTCATTTTAATAACGTATTTTATTAACCCACCAGACTCAAGATATTATCATTTCAACATGTAATCAATATTTTTAAATTTTAATGGACCATCTGATACTCTTTTTTGTGTACTAGACCTGTGAAATACACTTTGTATTTTACACTTACATAGTATCTTAATTCAGACTATCCACATTTCAGGTATGCTATAGTTTAGATATTTGTCCCATTCAAACCTCTTGTTGAAATTTCATCTCCAGTGTTGGAGATGGAGACTAATGGGAGGTGTTTGGGTCATGGAGGAGAATCCCTCATGAATGGGTTAATTCCATTCCTGGGGAAGGGAAAGGGTGATTGAGTTCTCACTGTTTTCATTCCTGCTAGAGCTGGTTGTCTAAGGGTGCTTAGCACTTCCCACCTTTCTCTCTTGCTTCCTCTCTCACTATGTGATCTCTGCTCACACTAGTTCTGCTTCACTTTCCACCATGAGCAGCAGCAGTTTGTGGGCCTCATCAGATGCCCAACCTTGAACTTTCCTAGATATCAGAATTGTGAGCCAAAGACACCTTTTCTTCTGTACAAATTACCAAGTTTATATATTGCTTTATAGCAACACAAAACAGACTAAGACAGGTACTCGATAGTAACCTATGGCTAGTGCTACTAAACTATAGCATACCTGAAATGTGGATAGTCTGAATTAAGATACAGTGCAAGTGTAAAATACAAAGTGTATTTCACAGGTCTAGTACACAAAAAAGAGTATCAAATGGTTCATTAAAATTTAAAAATGAACTATCGACTAAGACAGGTACTCAATAGTAACCTATGGCTAGTGGCTACTATTTTGGACAGTGAAGCTCTAGAGGACTCTACAAATTTAAAATTATGACATGCACTATCCTAATAATTTGTCACAATAATTCCATGACACATTTTGCAAGTGAGTAACCTGGTAACCAGGAAGTTAAATAGCTCAACTAAGTCATAGAGATTATTATAATTTTTTTTTTTTCAGTAAGAAACAGAAAGGTTGAAAAGGTAAATAAAAGGATTATAAAGCTGTTAGGTGCAAAACTATCTTAAACCTAGTTCTGCTTCTAGGTTCAGTGCTTTCAAAAGTACCTTACAATTTGGGTTTTTCCAGCTATCTCAGTCAAACTTGGAGATAGATAAAAATGGGTATTAAGGTAGGATAAACTGACAGAACAAAATGACCCCAAATTAAATGGCTCAAAGGCAATAGTTTATTCCCAAATATTTTGTTTCTGTGTGTGTGCACGTGCATGCTCACAAATGTATCTGTATGCTGTTAGAGACAATTGGCTCAACAGTCATTCAGGGACTCAGCTGAGGGACAGACCAGCTGACTGGCTTCCAAGGTTGCTGTGGGAAGCCCCATCCCAGCTGTCTGGAAGGAAGATAAGAACACGGAGAATTGCTTGTAGGAAGTTAATGGCCAAGACTGGAAATGGCACACATCACTTCTACTTACATTCCACACCAGTGAACACTTAGTCTGATGGCCACACTTAACTATAAAAAGGGTGAGAAATGGAGAAGACATGATCAGACTAAAGGGGAACAAGAGAATGGATTCGGCTGGACAGTTAGCAGTTAGTGTTCAACATTAGAGAACTAAATATAAGTCTTCCAGGAAGTGAGATAGAATTGCTAGTAAAAAGTAAAACAAGTTAGAAACTTTACAGAGACCTGAAAGAGGAGAAGAGACAGGCATTTTTAAGCAGTTTTATGTAAAACATCATACTACATATTTTATTCTTTCCAGCATACCACATCACTAGTAAAAAACTAACAGTGAATATATATACATATGCCATTTATTAAATGCTTGTACTGCAAGACACTGTACTACGTATTATACCTATGTTATCTTATTTAATGTTCCTAGCAACTTTTTCAAGGTCTTGAGGCTAAGCTAGTAATAGTTCTAGGATTTGAACCCACCTTTGACTCCAAAGTGCATACTCCTTTTCCAGAATTAATTTATCAATGGCTACCTTAATAGTGAAAGGCAGAAATGAAAAAGAGGCTAAAGCGTTGTGCCTGGGAGGTGAGAATGAAGAGTAAATGAATGAGGATAATCCAGAAGAAAAAGATTAAGGAGGTAACAGACGAAACTTCTATTAGCATTGGGCCTTCTTTGCATCTCATCTCAGCCCTGCATCAAATTTCATAACAAAGTTGTGGTTGGAAGTTGATGTTTCCGCAACATATAATTCAAAGCTCCTCTGATACAGTTGGAATGTTTGTCTCCTCCAAATCTCATGTTGAAATATGATGTTGGAGGTAGACCTAGTGGGAGGTGCTGGGTCATGGGGGCAGATCTCTCATGAATGGCTTGGTGCCTCCTTGCAGTATCCTGCTCTATTTGTTCATGCAAGAGCTGTTCGTTTAAAGAGTCTGACATCTTCTCCCTTCCCCCTTGCTCCCTCTCTCACCAGGTGACACACCTGCTCCCTCTTTGCCTTCTGCCATGAGTAAAATCTTCCTGAGGTCCTGACCAAAAGCACACACTGGCACCATTGTTTCTTGTACACTCTGCAGAATCATGAGCCAAAATAAAACTCTTTTTTTTTAACAAATTACTTGACTTCAGGTATTCCTTTATAGCAATGCAAAATGGATTAATACATCCTCTCTCCACATCCTCCCTGCTTCCTCCACGGAAGGGGAGTATTGTCACTGACTAGTCCAGTTCAAGGATGCTGACTTGGGCCACATATTCAAAAACTGGGGTGTTAGAAGAAAGAGCATCACCCTTCTATCTTTTCTCTTCATGTGACCAGGATGATAATAAGGTTGGATCATTCCCTTCAGATTCTTCCTTCAAGGAGGCTAGAGAAGTGAAAAGGACAAGAGGCTCCCCCAGGACTCCAGGCCTGAGAACCCCAGTGGACAGCTGGTGGCCCAAGCCCACTCTGCCTGTATTCTATGCCAGTGGAGCCCAGCAGCCCCTTCCTTTTGTGCTCACTTCTATCTATCTTACTGGGCCTTATTTTTTTAAACAGTTAAAAAAAAATGATTAGTGGGAATCAGGCTGAGCGGAAAAGTAAGGCTGCTTATCTAAACTGCCCCAGATTGAGAAAGACTTTAAACACCTGAATAAAAATTGTGAACCAAAAAAATCCCTAGACATTGTCAGTAAGTGTAGGATCCATCATATTTGCATGTGATATTTCCTGCCCTTGGAAAATACTCTATCTCACACCTACTTCAACTCTTCCACCTGAGAAAAATCCTGCTTATACTGTATAATTGAAGTCCAATTTCCTTGCTTTAATAAAAGCCCCCTTTCCCCCTCCTCTCCAAAGCTGGTTCCTTCCCCCTCTGAACTCTCACTGCTCTCTGCCTATTGTCTACAGAGGCAATGGTACTGCATTACAATTAGTTATGGCTGCATCATCCGTCTCCTCAGCTAAATTGTTGAGCTTCTGGACACAGCATGTCTCGGTATGTCCAGTGCCCAGCCCTGGGCATAGCAGGAAACATACCCTCAACAAATGTCTGTGGGATGTACTAACAAATAAAAGCTTAAAATACCCCATAATGGCCTGGCTGGTATTTGGCATCTCCTGGCTAAAGATTGACTCATGCTGTGGCATCCTTTTCTGCATTTTTCACTCTCCATAATGGCCTCTTCTTATCATGCATTTTATTGATCTGTCTGAGTGATGAAATTTATTATTTATTACATTTCTGTAATAGCTTTGCTTCAAAGAGCACGGCAGGATATGTAGAGAATCCAAGGCAATAGCCAGGAAGACCAAAACAAAGGAAGCACGGTGTGGGAACTAGAGAGAAAAGGTAGAAGGCGCAGGCTGGGAAGAAATTGCAAGGGAAAGCCGTTGCCAGAAAAGTAGCAGCCAGGCCAGGCTCCAGGGCTCCTGGGGGCCCTGTGCCAGTGCTAGTGTCAGCTCAGCCCCCATCCACACCGGGTTTGTTGGACAGTTTGACAGGAGAAATAATTCCGAAAGCACTTTGAAATGTTAAAAGCATCCTCCAAATGCAAAGTAATGTTATTCCATTATCATTAATCAACATCAACGTAATTCATTCAAAAGCAGGAAGTATTTCATATCCAGGCAAGTGAGGTGGAGAGTTTGAAGTATCTATCTTCCTCCACTAGACTATATGCTCTTCTAAATCAAGGACCCTAACATATTCATTTTTTGCACATGATGGGTGTTTAACAAAACTTTCCACATGACACTGAAACCAGCATTTCCATCTCCAGAAATATATTTTTTTTCTATCTAGAATCCTGGTGGGGGACTGGGTATTAAACATCCTGTAAATAACTTCTAGTTATTTTTATTCAAGTCTGAATTCCCATGAGAAATGGCCCTAAGATAAAATAACTGGCTTTTGTTTCCCTCTATTTACAGTGATTACCCTAGAAATTTTTAGACTATGACATCCATTTAACTTCCACCTTATTTCTGAAAAATCAGGCATGGCATGATATAGGGAAGTATATGTCAAACCTTTCATCTTTTTGAATGGCCCCTTCAATGAACCTAAAGGTTTAGCTAAAGTGGCCTTCATCTCTTCTCACTGCATTAAAGAATTCCACGCTGGGCGTGGTGGCTCACTCCTGTAATCCCAGCACTTTGAGGCTGAGGCGGGTGAATCACTTGAGGTCAGGAGTTTGACACCAGCCTGGCCAACCCAGTGAAACACTGTCTTTACTAAAAACACAAAAATTAGCCCGGCATGGTGGTGGGCGCCTGCAGTCCCAGCTACCCAGGAAGCTGAGGCAGGAGAATCCTCTGAACCCAAGAGACAGATGTTGCAGTGAGCAAAGATTGTGCCACTGCACTCCTGCCTGGGTGGGGAAAATATAAAAAACGGAATTCCTGAATGATTCACTGATCCCAAGTAAGTTATTTCACACTCCCATCAGACACCATAAACCGGAATCTTCCTTACCATGCTCCAGCTCCACTGCACCCAGCCTCTTCTAATCCTCTCACAGATGTATGCCTGGCCCCGTGGCCTATCCCCTTAGCACATTCCCTAAACCAACTGTGAGCTCTTTGAAGGTGGGCGCAAGGTTTTATTGGACTGGGATTCCTAGCACAGGTTCAGGGACTCTATTCACTGAATGTTAACTAAATCAGGTACCTGCCACTATCTGAACCTTGATTATGCAAACTCAATACATTATATGGAGGATTGCATTTACACACAAAAACTAAAGTAAGGAGGTATGAATTTTTAAAACCTTCTTCCATTATTCAAAGAGTTTCACCATTAGGTAGAGATTATAGTCTTGTTTATAATCATAAACAAGTTGTGAAGCCTCAGGTACATCAAAATCTTTTCACCTCTCTAAGTTTCAGATTACCCATTTGTAAACTGAAGATACTGAAGACACAAAACACACTTTGAAGGTTTCTATGAGGATTAGAAGTTTATGACAATATAGTGTCTGACACTTAGTATGTTCTCAGGTAGTAATCATTGCTTATGTTGTTATCCTTGAAGACATCTACTTACCAATAATAATTAGAGCAAACCCTCACATAGCAATTTATATACTTATTTAATCCACACCAAACCATGTGAGGTGGTGTCACGGGTTGAATTATATCCTTCCAAAACTTATATGTTGAAATCCTAGACCCCAATACCTCAGAGTCTGGCCTTATTTAGATGTAGAGCCATTGTAGATATAATTTGTGGTATTAAAATAGTTTGGCCGGGCATGGTGGCTCATGCTTATAATCCTAGTACTTTGGGAGACTGAGGCGGGCAGATCATCTGAGGTCAGGGGTTCGGGACCAGGCTGGCCAACATGGTGAAACCCCATCTCTACTAGAAACACAAAAAAATTAGCCAGGCATGGTTGTGTACATCTGTAATCCCAGCTACTCAGGAGGCTGAGGCAAGAGAATCACTTCAACCTGGGAGGCAGAGGTTGCAGTGAGCCGAGATCACACTCTTGCACTCCAGCCTGGGCAACAGAGTGGGACTCTGTCTAAAAACAAACAAACAAACAAACAAAACACAAAATGAGGTCATACTGGAGTAGGATGGGTCCCTGTTCCAACATGACTGGTATCATTGTTAAAAGGGGAAACTGAGCACAGACATACACAGGGGAGAACACCATGTGAAGATGAAGGCAGAGATCAGGGACACCAAAGATTCCCAGCACACTGCCAGGGGCCCTGAGAAAGAAAACAGTGCTATGACACTTCGATCTCAGATGCCTAGCCTGCAGAATTGTGACACAGTAAGTTTCTCCTTTAAGTCACCCAATTTGTGGTACCTTGTTACCACAGCCCTGGTAAACTATTGCAGGTGGGTATTCCTATAATTCCCATTTTAAAGATAGGGAAACTGAGGCATCTGAATGAATTTATCCATTATATCAAATGAGAGAAATAACCTAAGAAATAACCTTGACTTTTGTAGGCATTCAATGTAGGCAAATTTTATTGTATTTTATTTTACTTATTTATTTTGAGATAGGGTCTTGCCCTGTTGCCCAGGCTGGAGTACAGTGGCACCATTATGGATCACTGCAGTCTCGACCTCCCAGGCTCAGGTGATCCTCCCACCTTAGCTTCCCAAGTAACTTGGACTACAGGCATGCACCACCATGCCTGGCTATTATTTTTCATTTTTTTGTAGAGATGGGTTCTCACTGTACTGCCCAGGCTAGACTTGAACTTTTGGGCTCAAGCAATCCTCCTGTCTCAGCCTCCCAAAGTGCTGTGATTACAGGCATGAGCCACCGGACCTGACTCAGGAAAATGTTAGCACTTGATACTCACATGTGTGCTTTTGGGTGCTAAAATTTGGGGAGTAATCCTTTTTTCCCTTTTGAACAACAGCTCTGAACAGTTTTTGCTTTTCCTTTGGAAACCAGAGGCCATCAGCTGAGTGACTGACTCTTGGTACCCCCTACGCAGCCATGCCCACATGTCAGGTCCTGCTACTTTGAGTTTAACCACCAGCGACTCTGTAGAGAAGCTGAAGCCCACCCTTCTTGTTCTTTGCAGAGGTGGACTATATTTGGGAAAAAGGTAATGTTAGCAGCTGATTAGGTAGAGCCCTCTAAGGTACTTTTGTGAAGGACTCTTTGTAATGTAAATTTGATTGATTTGCTATTATTGCTTGTATTCTTCATCTTCCACAGACCCTTTGGGAGGAAGAGAAAGGAATCCACTTATTCCTGATAAATTGATCCTAGAAACTCTGTTTAGAAAGCTGAGATTGACTATTCCATTTTCTAAAGCAACAACTTTTCAGAGCAACAACAAAATGTTCTCATGGCTGCCTCTATTTACTTAAAAAATGTGTTTTGAAGATTGAATTTTCTTGGAATTGCTACATGGAGAAACTCAGGTGTAGAGCCCAGGTTACAGCATAACAGCAGGGGATTCTTGTCCAGACGGTCACATGAAGATATATAGCACATAAGGCTTCAGTTAGAGATAGGCATCGGCCTTCCTGCTATGATTTGCATGGGTTTGCAAAGCACACAGTTCCAAATTGCTTCCCGCTGGCATGTGAGAGATCCTGAAGTCCCACTGGAAAAGACCCAGTCCTTTGAGAAATGTCTCTGGGCATTAAAATGCAAACACTCATTCCTCCAACCCAAGAGCAGAAATTTCCCTTGAAGCACTCCTTCACTAACAATGAAACCAAAGAGGTGGTGTCTCTGATCCTAGAAGAGGGACAGAGCAGTTTAGGAGAACTCAGGCCACTACTTGGGGAGGGTACAGAGAAATCTGGGAGGACCGGAAGCAATAACGCACCTGCAGGGAAGCAGAAGCTCAGAAAGCTGAATGAAAGGCAAGGAAGCAAGGTGGTAAGGTGGATAAAAGCACACACTTCATTATCACACAAACCTGGCTATAAGTCAGAGCTCTCACACTCAATAATTTTATGTTCTTGGACCAATTATTTAACCTCTCAACCTACATTTTCACATTTATTTAATAAAAATATCAATTGGCAGTAATTCTTAGATTTTTTTCATTATTGTCCCTCTAAGGACACTTTTTAGACATTTTTTCTAATTGCTCCCCCACAATGAATTTTAATACCACAAATATACTGTGTATCTGTTTATATACTGCACATATATCTGTACTTTATATATACAAAAAGTATATGGTTATTGTTAAAAGTAAATGGTATTTTCTCCCAGACTTCACCACTACTGTAATATATCCATATAACAAAATTGCACTTGTACCCCTTAAGTTTATTTAAATAAATATAAATACATAGATTAAGTATCTAATAATAAAGACTAATGCAGAAAGAAAAGGAGTAAATGACACACTGTAGATGAAGTTCTTAGCAATGAGGATGCTACCCAAAATACTTAACAATAGGCATTACAGTGGCATACTAATCAAGCATTGGGACTGCCCATTTAGGATGGATAGATGCTTTAAAAACTGGCCAACCATACCAGTGCATGCCCTTTGTCATGGATTAAACTATAGGTCACAATTCTTCACTCTCCTGTAGAGATACCTAGGCCTTCCCTTGGCCTTGTGGTTGGTGGATGTCCTTCCCTACTCTTTGTTTTTGGGCTTACTTGTATGCTTGTTTTGGTCAAAGCATGTTAGATTATTCTCAACTGAAACTTGTAAAGCTTTTTATAATGCTGCTGCTAATCCATGTCCCATTCATCCTATCCCTTTACAAGTGAACCTTTGCAATCAGAAGCAGGTCTTATTATAACTCTCTTAACGTTAATCATATCAGATAATACCAAATCTAACTAAACTGGTTTCTGGTTTTAGTGATAATAGTTTTAATATTAATATTATTATTACTGGAGAGGAATTTTGGAGGAGGTGAAGGAAGGAAGTAATGAGGAAGAATAGGTGTGGTAGCAATGAACATGTATCGAACACTGACTGTTTAATAGACTCTCTTCCAGTCCCTTTACAGACTTTGTTTTTTGAGCCTATAGCAGTCCTGTAAGGCAGGCATTTCTCATGTACCTGTGTCTCAGAGACTTGACAAGGTTAAGTACAGTGACGAAAGTTACACGGTTCCTAGACAGTAAAGCCAGGAGTTGCTGCAACTTCAAAACCAAGGCCTGTGTCAAGAGAGCCTCCTGGATTACACACTCAGCTGAGAGTGGCTCATCTCCATCTCAGTCTATCTCTACTTGGCTGGCTCCTGCAAACCACTGGGGCCTGCTTTAACACTCAAGTCAAGAGTTCATTATCGCTCAACCACAGTTCTGACTGGTCGCTTCTTCTACAACACAGGTTACCCTGATGGAGGAGAAACAACAGTCACCCAGCACTAAGGGGCAGAGACTTGGTGACAGGGAGGACAGGGAGCTGTGACAGAGTTCAACAACAGCCCTGCTCTCTGAGGGAAGAGTGTCCTGAAGCAGGACACACAGAAGGACTTAAGAAGAGGACCTTCTCCAGTCAGATGAATTACACAAAGGAGCCTTTTCAGGGAGCATCAATTAGAAAAAGACCCCTTACTACCAGATGGCCAGAGCACAGGCTTGGTCCCACCTGAGTGGAATTCAGATGGGCTCTTCCCTCCACGGTCATTCATCCCAGCCCTGGGTTCCAAGAAGCTGAGAGAGAAAGCAGCAGCGTCTCTCAAGGCCTTGTCTTGTAAAATATCACTTTCACCACAGTTTATTCATCATAGAAAGTCAAAAGGCCAGACCAGATTCAGAAAAGGGGAAAATAGACTTCTCTCACAGAAGGAGGTGGGGCAGACAGCAAATTTACTTTGCAAATGTGCATGCATAAACAATGAAAGGATTATTACTGTGATCCCTATAAATAATCTAACACTTAACATAACAGAAGTAAAGCACTAAGGACAGTGCACATAGTAAGCACTTAATAAACAGTTATTGTTTTATTGTTGTTAAATTCTTAAAATTCCAGGAATGTTTGCCAACTGGCAAATGAGTTGATTCTGACACCTTTCTAATGTATTTCTTCTAATCAAAGAGAAAAGGAAAAGGTATCAGTTACTAACAGGAGTCTATATTTCACAACTAAAGTATTAAATACACACACATATACATATATAGGTATATTAAAGCAAACCAGACTACAATATGAAATTTAATAATACTAATCTCATACTTTTCCTATAAACTGGTTCAATTCAGTAGGCTTACCTAATCATAACAACATAAAATTAAATTATTTTGAAAAAATACTTGGACTCTAGTATATTGCCATAGGACCCTAAAAACTCAGCTAATAAAATAAAAGATAATTTGAAAATAATGTAGATCTTTCATCATGAACAGTATTTAAGTATTTTTGCATCCTTCTTTTCTTTTATCCTATTAAAGCTCCATAATTACAATTCTCAAATATAGTAATAACAGAGAGAACACAAATAATGAACTCTATGCAGTAGAAACCAAATATAATAACAAAATAAGGTGTGATATGCTTTCAAACTGTTCTTAGGCAATTGGTCTAACTTCTCATCTTAACGCTTGTATGTACTCCTTAAGGTTTGGGAAGAGGTCACTGCTGAAATGTCATTGAATTTTCATTAGAAAAAGATAAAGAAATAACTTGGCTTTGTTTTTCACTCCTGTTGTACTGCATTCTATTATCAGCAGAAACAAAAGTATGAGGAAGTTGGAGTTTCTAAGCTAAGTCATCTATAAGCAAGTGCTAGCCCTTCAGTGACCCACTAAGCTCAGATCTCCTATTTCCAAATCTTTTGAGGATAATGTTTGAAAAGGTTTTCCTTTATAGTTTTACATTTTTAAAAAAGAAAAGCTGTTGGCCATTGATCTCTGTTGTAAAGAGGCCCCTCTGCTCCTCCCTACTGGGCGCCATGTGAATGGGGTTCACCGTGAGACGGTAATACCTAATGCATGCACTGACATTTAGTAACGTGCTTTACTGCTCTGCCCTTTCCACATATGGAACAGCAAGCAGGAGCAAGGCTGCATCTCTTGCAGGTCAGCCACAGCCCCCACCCCAAAGCTAGGAAATGCTAATGTACCCGAAGGAACAACAGCCACATGGAATCACCCACCTACAGAGACCATGAAATTAAAACGTGCTCCTGGACAATATCATTTCTTGCCCAGCTAGGCCCTCTGGAAATAAACAAAGACCAACCAAATGAGAACAAGCAAAGGCTATTTATTCTGAGCTTGCTAGAGGCAGGGAGTCAGCCACACTGTCACTTGGATTTTGGTGGAGACACAAAGGCAGGAAGAGAAATAGGAAAGCTTTATCCTGAAAAAAAAGGAAGGTTTCAGATGTGCCCTAATTAAAGGCTATGGGTGCAGGGAAGCTGTAGGTGGTCTAATAGGAAGTGGGGCATCCTGTCTGATTTGTTAGGGGTGGGTTATTTGGCTTTCTCTGGTTCATCCTAAGTTAAAAAGGAGGACAAAAAATTAGGGAATCTGCCAGTTATTGATCAAGTCCTGGCCACTTGGGGTCAATTGTTGAAGTTATTGTTTAGCTTCCTAGATGGTTACTGGAGATTGCAATCTGACTTGCTGCAAGTCTAACTCATAGCAGGCTAGCTTTCTGGGTTCTTTATTGTGAATAAGGAGTCGGTTTCCTGGGCAGGCTGCTGCAGGTTGTGGGTCAGGGTTCTATTTGCATATAGGGTCTGGCCATTGTCCATTCATATAATCAGTCTCTCAGCCCTAAATGAAACTGAAGCAGGCCCAGTGAGCATTAGCCTGGTGAGTCTACTCTGAATGTGCTAAACCCTGCCTGAGGATGGCTCCTTCTCCATCCTGCACTATTCTCTGATCAGGGGTCTATTAACATTAATCATCTGAAGATGACCATCAGTGCACAGGATCCTGACTGGCATGACCTTCTCCAGGCAGAAACCATTGTTTATGTTGCTTCATTTCAAATTTACAAACTCAGACATACATGGCAAACAATTTGAATCTAAAAATTTACACTCAGCTAAAATAAACGGGGTTACACATTTTATGTTTTCTGACAGAAGAAAGTACAACTCATTTACAGCGATAACATTTTTCCTGAAAGTAAACCAAGTGAGTTGTCTGAGAAATTGATAATTAAAAAATAATTTGTAAGACTGGCATAATAGTTCCTCTAGAGCTCTGAGACCCACTTCCTACTGGGTTTTAAAATGTGCTGCTGTGGTTTGACCTAGAGTACAAAGTAGACAAGGAAATGTGGCGGATTAAAGCAGACAGAAAGTAGGGCAGAAATGAATTTGAAAGGGGGCTTCACATGGATTTGAACCAAACTGACCTTTCTTCATAAGGTTACTGGGCCACCTGTGAATTAACCTGGTTAATACAAGTGTTTAAGGAAAAGAATCAGATTTGTGCCATAAACTTCTCAGATTAGTGGAAGAGGGAGGACAGCCAAAATATATAAATAAGTGTTTGAGAGAAAGCTACACTTCAGTGGGAGAGATTGCTCTTACAAGAGTCATGATTTGATAATAGTATCACTGAAACCACAGGGCTCTGGTTACAATTTGGCACCCTTGAACTATAATGCTCTTAAACATTTTAAATGGTAGGCAAACTTCTGTGTAATGGTCTATCTCATATTTCAATAGGAAAATCTATCCTAGTCTAGAGCAAATGTATTTTGCTACAATAGCCATCTTTCCGTCTTGACTCCTAACCTCAATTCTCCTGGGCCTGAAGCTAATTGTAGCTGATTGGTGTTTACCTCCAGATACACACTTTGCTAACAAAGTAATGAAATTAAATGGTCCACAAATGAGTACTTGCAGGTTTTAGACTTTTTATTTCCCTGAACACAGAATCTAGAATCCACATCCCTTACAAAAGGAGCTCAGCACCATATTTCCCAAGCTTTCCATACAGTCACAGCTGCAAATCTTGTGCAGCACTTGAGATATATGCTATATGGTCACATGAGAGCAAATAATACTAGAAATATCCCAGTGAGATAGTAGGTGCTGATTATTACTGTAATTGAACTTCTAAAAAGAGCAACAAGGAAGTTTTGAAATTTTCTTCCCTAGAGACTTTTAAACTATAGGACAGAAACTCGCACAGTCAATGTTAGGGTACAGACTAAACTGTTGTTAAAATACGTTCCAGAAGTGGGATTTAAATACAGATGAGTGCTTGACACAATAACACATTTGCATTTATCTTAGAATAAAAATTCTAAATATCCTCTACAATTTTAATTCATTTTGCAAAGATCCACTGAGAACTGTCTCTGTGCCAGGCACCAAGTTGGTGATAAAGATACAAAGGTAGATAAATACAGTCCCTGCCTTCAAGTGCTTCACTGTCTAGAAGGAAATTGAACTGGACAAATAAACAAATAGCTTTAAAACAATGTGATCAATGCCACAAGAAAGATTGATCCTGAAGTTCCCAGGACCCCTAATGAGAATGCAATTAATTCTTGTTTGAAGGACCAGAAAAGGCTGACATTCAGGCATAGCACCACCACCATAATGGCTGTTTACAGCCAGTGTTCATTTTGATTGATCAGGGCCATAGCACTCCTGAAGGCAGAGGTGGAAGGCAAGCTGAAGAAGGGAATTCCAGGGTACAGAACTTTTAAAAAATTGAAATACACTTCTTGGATTTACCTGTCCATTTGTACCATCAATTGACAATTACAGTTGCATCTGGTTTTGATTTACACTAGGAACGCAAATCACTTTTGGAAAAAACAGCAGCAACAACAACAAAAACCTGTATTTTTGTGAACCAAGAAATATTTCTCTTTTTATCATGAAAGCCAGTTAAACCCATCCTAGAAATTGAAATTACTCTCTCATGTGTCCAGTTGTTGGGAATCCAGTTGATAACGTTTCAATCTATGTCCCCACCTAAACCTCACGTCAAATTGTAATCCCCAGTGTTGGTGAGGAGGTGATTGGAAATGGGTGTGTGTAGGGGGGTGGATCCTTTATGAATAGTTTAGCACCATCCCCTTGGTTCTGTTCTTGTGATAGTGAGTGAGTTCTCTCCTGAGATCTGGTTGTTTGAAGGTGTGGCACCCCACCCCCAACTCTCTCTCTTCCTCCTCCTCCAGCGATGTAAGATGCCTGTTCCCCCTTTGCCTTCCAACATGATTTGAAGTTTCCTGAGGCCTCCCCAGAACCACAAGCCACTCTACTTCCTGTACAGCCTGCAGAATAGTGAGCCAATTAAACCTCTTTTCTTTATAAATTTCCCACTCTCAGGCATTTCTTTATAGCAATGCAAGAATGGACTAATACACCATAAAAATTCCATTTGCCATCACTGATAAATACCTAATAACTGAATTTGTAATCCCTGTTAACTGAATTCAATCCTCTAGAAGAAAAAATAAGTTACTCCAACTAGACCAAAGGAAGCCATGAAGGCTCCCTTGGAGAGAGGACAGGCCCTACAAAAGGGGCATCCCATCCCTGGATTGGCACTAAATGCCAGGGCAAATATCAATCACAGATGTACCTTAGGAGATAGTCAAAGGGAATTCTCTTTTACAGAAGACACATACAGCATTAAGTCAAATTTCAATATTTCACCCCCTCTACTATCGGCCAGACAAGAAGGAAAACCCTGAGCATGGTGTTTTATACCCACAGTCTGGGGGCAATTGATTTACTTTCACTGGAATCATTCATCTATCTGGACTGAAAACATAAATGTCAAAAGCAGCCATAATATATCTGCACCAATAAAGTCATCAGTTATGCTTTCATACCACATAGAGAGAGAAGACTTTATTAACCTTCATGAGGATTAAATGCAAAAATAACATTAAAGAAAATATTTGGTAGGATTTTGGGTGACAGGCATGTGAATGGATGAAGTCGAGTGAAATGAGACTAGTAAGTAATAATTGGGGTCCTAAGTTGAGCAGAAAAAACAAAAAAAGTGGCTCTTAAAATGGCTCTTTTCAAATCTTAAATCCTGTAGTTCCCATACAACACTCATTGCCTCTCATCCCAATCTGTCATCATTTCATCCCTGTTGTGCAATTCATAGATGCATGTAACTTATTAGCCAACTATTTTCCCCACTTTTGTACAAGCTCTTATGTAAGTAATATTATTTCCTTACACAATGAGAGAACGTTACTTAGGCTCTCTTAATACAGTGAAGCATATGGCAGTTTACAAGCCAGCTCCTGAATAAACAGTAACACAGAAAACGTTACCTTTGGTGGCCTTAAATGTATTTGGCGTGGGGGCAGGGAGTTCTTTCCTCTCTTTAATGGGTCTGTTTTCCTTCTCATGTCCCTGCCAGCTGTCTTTCTCATCTTCTCATCAATGGCTAGTCTCAACAAAGAAACTTCTGATAGACTAATTTAGACAAATACACATATCACTTAAAAAGCACAATACATTCTTCACAAGGGACCAAGTCATAAGCCAAAGTCACAAATTTCCAATGATGAAACTTCTGCATCTATATATAGAAATGGGGACTAGGGAGAGATCATCCTTTGGACAGAAGGCATAAGATTCAAATATCAGATTATATCTCATTTCAAGAAATTTAGAGGCCTTTTAAAGCCTTTCAGCATAAAGAATTTTGTTGTATTGAATATACTTTGAAATAAGGATGGCTTTGCCTTGTAGATTAGCAGGTGGGTACTGTTTCTCAGCAGACAGAAAAAAAGAAAAAGAAAAAGAGGGCTTCAGAAGAGTATTACAAGTGTCACTGCATTGGCTGCTGCTCAATTCGTGTTCCCAATCCACAAATCAGGAAGCAGCCATCTGCCTAGGTAGCTCCCACTCCTATAATACCAGGTTGACATCCATGCAGTCTGAAATAAATCATGCTGATCCCCCTGGGTTTTCTGCTGTCATCAGATGATCACAATAGCAACTAAACCTCCAGGGGACCACAACTCCAGACCAGATCTCTTTTTCTTAAAGGATTCACCAATCTGCCAAAGTCACTTGGTGAGAAAACTGCATTTTAATACAAGACAAAGGCTACCTTACCATGGAGAACTTTGCTGATTTAAGGGAAATCTTTCTATCCACCTAGGCCCCTTGTTTCTTTGGAGATATACTGAGAAGCTTATAACTACCAAAATCAATCTCCAGCACCAGAAATCTTTTGTTTCATAAAACTTAGAGGTATTTGTTATACTCTGTTTGTGTTGAAGAAAGAATCAATGTACTATTATTTAACATAGGACACTGAGATATCTCATCCAGGGGACAGGCAACTTGATGTCCAGATTATGTAAATCATTTGCCTGTAAGAAGGCAATGTTGATTCTAGCACTAACTAAGTTTATCTTAACTCCATCTAAGTTAAGAATGTGTCTTCTATCCTTTTGCCCATTTATTCACAATATTTAATGAGCTTTTACTCTGGGCCAGTACCTTCCTCTGGGCTGGGAATACATAGATAAACAGAATACATTTCTTGTCCACCAACCTAGTGGGGAGATGTGATGAGTGTTATAAAGAAGGCAAAAATATAAAAGAGCAGCACTTTGTTCCTCACAAAGTAAATAAAATCTCTCCAGAAAAGGTGGCTCTGGAGTAAAATGTTGAAGGTGAAACAGAATTTCAACAGGCAAAGCTAAAGATGAGGAAAGGACATTACAAGTAGAATGATCCTCAGGCTCAAAGGCAGAGAAGTATGGATGCATCAGGAAATGCTGAATAATAGGTCAGTGTGGGGTGAGTCTCCTGTCATGGCCGGTGGCTGCATGTAAAGCTAGACAGGCGTATTTCTTACTAGAGAGTTAGGATATTCTAAATCCGAGCAAGGATATCTTTCAGGTTCTGACTCAAACTCTGGATCCTCTACACACAAAAGTTTGCAGAAAGACTCAGAGTTCACCAATTTCCTGACTGCAATTTATGAACTTAAGTTAAAAATTCCCGCTGGAGGCAATAGTAAAGCTAGAGAGATTTTAGGCATAAATGTTTGCAGGATCAAATTCTTAAAAAAATAATAATAATCATGGCATCAATAATCAGGAAGGACTGGAAGAATTAATTAGTATAATCAGGAAGACAGAAAGCCCTTGCAATAAAGATAGAAAGTTGTTGCAACATCCCAGAAAATACTATTACACAGGTTCTTAACTACTTTGACCAACTGCAAGATAGTAATATGAATTTATACAAGCTCTGGCCTGGTCTGGGTACCTCTAAAAGCACATTTTATTTTTATTTTTATTTTTTTACTTTTATTTTAAGTTCAGGGGTACATGTGCAAGTTTGGTATACAGGTAAACTGTATGTCACAGGGTTTTGGTGTACAAATTATTTCATCACCCAGGCATTAAGCACAGTAATGGCACCTGATAGGTCGTTTTTTGATTCTCTCTCTCCTCCCACCTTCCACTCTGAAATAAGCCCCAGTATCAGTTGCTCTTTTCTTTGTGTCCATGTCCATGTGTTCTTATTGTTTAGCTGCCACTTATAAGAGAGAACATACAGTATTTGGTTTTTTGTTCCCTCATCAGTTCCTTTCTTAGGATAATGGCTTACAGATCCATCCACGTTGCTGCAAACGACATGATCTTGTTCTTTTTTATGGTGCATAGTATTCCATGGTCTACATGTACCACATTTCTTTATCCACCCTACCATCGATGGGCATTTAGGTGGATCCCATGTCTTTGCTATTTTGAATAGTGCTACAATAAACATATGCATGCATGTGTCTTTATGGTAGAATTATTTATATTTCTTTGGGTATATAATGGGATTCCTAGGGCAAATGGTAATTCTGTTTTAAGTCCTTTCAGGAATCGCCACTGCTTTCCACAATGGCTGAACTAATTTACACTCCCACAAACAAAGTATAAATATTTCCTTTTCTCTGCAACCTTGCCAGCATCTGGGTTTTTTGGCTTTTTAATAATAGCCATTCTGACTGGTGTAAGATGGTATCTCATTGTGGTTTTGATTGGCATTCTCTAATGATTAATGATATTGAGCATTTTTTCATTTCCTTGTCAGCTGTTTGTATGTCTTCTTTTGAAAAGTATATGTTCATATTCTTTGCCCACTTTCTAGAGGGGTAGTTTGCTTTTTGCTTGTAAATTTTTTAAATTCCTTATACATTCTGAATATTAGATATTTGTCAGACACCTAGTTTGTAAATATTATCTCCCATCCTGTAGATTGTCTCTTTATTCTGTTAATACTTTCTTTTGCTGTGCAGAAGCTCTTTGGTTTAATTAGGTCCCATTTGTCAATTTTTGTTTTTATTGCAATTGTTTTTGGCATCTTCATCATGAAATCTTTGCCAGGTCCTATGTCCAGAATGGTATTTCCTAGGTTATCTTCCAAGGCTTTTATGGTTTTAGGTTTTACATTTAAGTCTTTAATCCATCTTGAGTTGATTTTTCTAAGGAAGTGGTCCTTATCTTCACTATTCTGCTTATGGCTAGCCAGTTATCCCAGCACTATTTATTAAATAGGGAGTTCTTTCCCCATTGTAAAAGCACATTTTAAATGTTTAATTTTTAATGCTTAGAGATGGAACTTTCACTACAATCAAAAATGGGAAAAGAAAACAAAACACATACATATATGAAAAGAAAATTTCAGAATCCTCTTGTTCAAGAGGATGACCACCCAGTAACAGAAAAATCACTCCCCTGTCCATCATTCACATTACAGGGCCAAAACACAAGTTCATTCTTTCAACACAATCGAAGCTCATGCCAAGACCTGAATAATAAAGTTTTGCAGGGGATATTACATAGTGAAGATATTTTTTGAATCACGATTTTTATATTAATAACTCTTATGCCAATAATCTCTACATTTAAGTTAAATTAAGTGAGAACCTGTCACTCATTGTAGGGAGCATAAAGAGGCAAATCTTGCCAATGCTTATATTCTTGAGTGTGAAAAATATTCATGTCATACTTAAACCTTTTTTGTTTTCAGTTACTGAACATCTGAAATGAAAGAAAGAAGAAGGGTAAGCAAAAATAGGGTAAGAGAGCCTGATTGTTGAATCACTGAGGCATGGGACTATGACTATGAATGAAGGACAGAAAATGGTCTGAATGATACATTCTCAGAGAGCACTGGGGAAGGGGAGCTATGAAGCCCAGAAAGAGGCCAGAGCTGGTGAAAGCCACAGTTATTTTCCATGGTATTTCAAGGTATCTAATCTCAAATGTCTACCTTGGCACAACCAGATCCATGTCGTGGTGATAGAATATGACGGCTTCATTATAGGTTATTAAATAATTAATCCCAGGGCATGTGGTTGGAACCAGAACCCAGACCCTTTGGACCTTTCCCAAGCCCAGGGCTCTTTGCTCCATAAAACATAAGTTTATGATGCAATATGACTTTGTAGTATTAAGGTTTCTTAGGAAATTAATCAAATTATGCAACATGATTATGACTTATGTGCCTCTAATGTTTTTTTACATTGAGGGCTCTAGAACCAAAAGAATTTCTTTATACTTACCCATCCATTCCACCCATCACTTCTATCTTCCCAGTAGGAGCAGTCCTAGAACCTTTAATTTACAAAGGCGTTTCACCTTATCCAGTAGGATCTCTTTTCCAGGCTGCATCAGGCTGCATTTATTGCTCCAAAGCCAACCTGGCCATGGGGTAAAAATAAACTGCTTAATGGGCTTGTGTCTCAACAGGACAGGACCACCTGTGTAACAAGTGCTACCTTTGGACATATCAGATAATGCACCTGTCAAGGTTGGGATGTTTTCACCAGGCAGCTTTTGCAATTTTTTTTTTTGTTTTTTTGTTTTTTTGTTTTTTTGAGACGGAGTCTTGCTCTGTCGCCCAGGCTGGAGTGCAGTGGCCGGATCTCAGCTCACTGCAAGCTCCGCCTTTCCGGTTCACGCCATTCTCCTGCCTCAGCCTCCCTAGTAGCTGGGACTATAGGCGCTTGCCACCACGCCTGGCTAGTTTTTTGTATTTTTTAGTAGAGACGGGGTTTCACCGTGTTAGCCAGGATGGTCTCGATCTCCTGACCTTGTGATCCGCCCGTCTTGGCCTCCCAAAGTGCTGGGATTACAGGCTTGAGCCACCGCGCCCGGCTGCAATGTTTTTTGAAAGTGCAAATGTCACAATCAAGTATAATCTGATGCTCTTGCCCATGTAAATATCTCTGAGAAGAAGAAGAACACAATAACACCATGGCTTGCCGCTCACTCCAGGCATTTACATGAGCCATTCCCTAGTCCAAAGCCCCTAGCCTGCCCCAACAGCTTCACCAGGTTTAACGCTCACTGCTCCTTCAGGACCTGGCTTAAACCCTACTTCATTCAGGAGGAAGTCATTGAACCCTCCACCAAGCCAGCATTAGATCACCCTGCCATGTGCTTCCACAACACTGTCCTCTAAATTATAATGGCCTGATTATTTGTTTGCATTGGTTTATAGATTACAAGATCTGTGAAGGCCTGAGTAGCCCCGTTTCCTGGCATATAGTATGCACTTGAATATTAGTTAAATGGAATGATTGTCTCAATTAATCATGCATGCAGGCATGAAATATTTTAAAAATGAACCAAACTGCTAAAGTTATTTGACTTCATAAAAAATACTTGTTTTAAAAGAGAACAACTGTAAGCAAAGAGGATTTACGTATATAATATGCATATCTTCCTTAATGTGAATTTTTTTCTGTCTCTGATGTCTCCTAAAAAATACAAATTAGGGTAGATCATTCTTCAAGAAGTCATCTAGAATCAGACTATTACATTGCAGGAAAAAAAATTCAAGAAAGTTTACTCTGTCTTCATACTTCTGGTGAAATTTACCAGCTTATTAGGTGAGATCTTGTGAAATCTGAATCAAAGAACCCTCAAAAACTTAAAAGAAAGTTGTGACGAAAAAGCCAATTAATTGGGAATAAGTATTTCTACTTTTGCAGTTTGCCATTACACATTTTCAAGCAAAAATGGTGCTTACAGATAACAATAATAAGCTTCCTTCTCATTCACCACTGTGTACCTTCTCTATAACGACCAGCACAAGTCACAGGAATTGCTCAGGGTTGGATGCTGCAGCAACTCAGGAAACCAGAGTAAGATCCAGAACCGCTCCCCTGGGGTCTAGAAATGGAACTCTCCAATCCTAACTTCTTTAAACAAGAACTCTTACTGTGTTAAAGGACACTAAGGTTATGTATGAGTCATTTTCAACCACAGAATTTGATTTACTTACAGACAGAAAATGGCACACTATCAAATCATGTCACTTCATATGTCATATGACACATCCACCACATCCAGTCCCAAGCTGCCTCATGCCTCTTACTAACACACTTTTAGTGATGTATGGCCAAAACCCTTTCACCCCTTAGGGCCCCTGATTGCCAGCCCATGTGATGGTTCTAGGGAGAGCACATTTCTGTCCCCAGGGGAAGCTGGCCTCAAGGACCCACTTGGACCCCAGCACCTGCTTTGCTGCAGAGACCAGCCAGGATAAAACACCAGGCAGAGGGTTCACATCTAAGAGCCCAGAGGTTTGCATCTGCACCTGCTCTGCCTTTCCACTGAATCACATGGGACCTCAAAAACATTTCCTGAGTTCTCAATACTTCAGGCTTCATTTGGTTTTCTAGGTTGATGAAAAGAATAAAGTTACAACCTTAAGTGAGGGACTGGGAAATAGCTAAGAGAGAAGAAAGAAAGATTATTCAACTTTAAAGGAGGTAGCGGAAGCAGAGCAGGAACAGCCATATCCTGTGTGAGCATATGTTATATGCAGGGAACCAAACTGCAAATGCGAAATATTCCAGCTCATTGAATCATCCCAACCAGCTACCATGGCAGGAATCAGTATCTCCATTATACAGAGGACAAAGCGAATCTCAGTACGTTCAAAACACAAAGCAAGTTTCAGTTCCTTTACATAGTTACTACGTGACCTTGGGCAACATATTACTTAAAATCTCAAAGCTGTTTCCTTAGCCATAAAGTGGGGATAATACTACCTACACCTTATAATTGTTACAAGGATTAAATTCAAAATGCATGCTAATCCCTTAGTGACTGATATGGTAAATAACTAATAAACATAAATAGCACAAGTAATTATTGTCTATACTACAAATGATGGCAATAATAGTGCCAGTAACAATAACAAATAGAACAATATTTTTGTGAAGTGGCAGAGCTGGGATTCAAACATAGGTCTGCCAGATTCTAAAACCTTTGCTCTTAATTCATACATCTGCAATAGAACCCTCAGCTAATAAGAATTATGCTGCAGGAATGGACGTATCCAGGAGGAAAAGAAAGAAAGGAAGGAAAGAGGGGAGACATGGAAAGAAAAAGCAGATAAATATTGATATATAAAAATAAATATGTGAATACATATATTATATCTGTAATTTTTCCTGCAGAAAATGGTGAACAGCTTTTCTTTTAAAATTGTATAAGCACATGTTGCATTGTTTCTTTAGGTCAGATATTTTATAGTAGATATAGTTATCCTCACCATACCAGCTTGGGGCTACAGAATCTATCTGATGGAAGGTACTCGACAAAGATTTGCTGATTGAGCTTTCTTTCCAAGGAGAACTTGATTAGAGCAGAAGTACAAATACTCAAGCCTCCAAGGTCTTTGACATGGGCAGGAGGCTGCCTCCTCTGGAAAGGCTGCAGGACTGCTTTGCCTGGAGGTGGCCTCTGGAGCCAGGGTGAGTAATCAGATCCATATGCAGCCCCAACCTGAGATAGTCTATTCAAAGTTGTGTTTGCAGAATGGCCATAATCCAAAAATAAATAAATAAATAAATAAATAAATAAATAAATGTTGGCATGGATGCGGTGAAAAGGGAACACTTTTACACTCTTGGTGGGAATGTAAACTAATACAACAACTATGGAAAACATTGGAGATTCCCTAAAGAACTAAAAGTAGAACTATCATTTGATCCAGCAATTCCATTCCTAGGTATCTACCCAGAGGAAAAGAAGTCATTATACAAAAAAAAAGATAATTACACACATATGTTTATAGCAGCATAATTTGCAATTGCCAAAATGTAAAACCAACCCAAATGTCCATCTACCAACAAGCGGATGAAGAAACTGTGGTACATATATACCATAGAATACTACTCAGCCATAAAAAGGAATAACATAATGGCATTCACAGCAACCTAGATAGAATTGGAGACCACTATTCTAAGGGAAGTAACTCAGGAGTGGAAAACCAAACACCGTATGTTCTCACTCATACATGGGAGCTAAGCTATGAGGACGCAAAGTTTAAGAATGATACAATGGACTTTGAGGACTCAGGAGAAAGGGTGGAAGGGGGGTGAGGGATAAAAGACTACACATTGGGTCCAGTGTTCACTGCTTAGGTAATGGGTGCACTAAAATCTCAGAAATCACCACTAAAGAAGGTATTCATGTAACTAAACATCACTGGTTCTCCCAAATCCTATTGAAATAATAATAATAAGAAGAAGTTGTATTTGCAAAGTCACAAGGAAGCAGTCATCAACCTGGATAGGGAAGAGGAGGTACTATTTATGCTAAGACTAAAAAATTCAGTTCTGCCACATATAGAAATAAAGATTTTGCTGAATATTGGACAATAATTTATACTATGTCATCATGTTAGAAATACAATACTTGATTCACAAAGCTTTTGCCACTTACTCTGGATTATGATTAAAAGAAAAATCTACTTCTAAAAATGAAAGGGATTTATGATCATAATTTAATTTCCTCTTCTCAAGAAAAACACACAAAAACACAAAACAAAGTAGCTGAGGGTTTTCTTTAAAAGTTTTGTCTGTCAAGAACATTATTAATGAAGTACAGAGAGGTTTAAGTTTTTCACAGGGAGTTAAAGGGTACTATTATGATTTCAAAACTTACATTTTAAAAGACCTTTGAATTGATGGATTTAATCATGTATGAAATTAAAATGAGGTGTTATCTTAAAAGGCTAAATTTATTTTAGTACAATTCAAAGATTTTAATATATGCCCAAGGCTGACTGTTTATCAGTGTTGGCATTTTTAAAATAACAGGGGATGATGTGAATATTTTTTTTCCTAACAAGATTTGTAATTTATGTAGCAGGAACAACTTTATGTGCCAGTGATTTGTCCTCCTGCAACTGTAACTGATGACAAAGCACTAATTTTTACACATCAAAGAAATTAAACCTAGCTTTCCTGTGCATTATTGACCTTTACTGTACACAAAGCGACACAGAAGAAACAAATTACACTGCAGTAAAGTTTTGGATTTCGCTTCCACATTGGATTTCATTCAATGGTTGCGTGAAACTGCTGACCAACGAATAAGTTTTGTCTTTAGAAGATGCTGTTCCTGTTTGATGCAGGGGGAGAAAAGAGGAAAGAAGAAAAGCTTGAAAGTGGTCACTCTACCCATATATTATTGGATTCATCCTTCAAAGACACAAATTAGGTGGCCTTCTTCACAAGATGTTTGTCCAGGCCTGAATAGGAGATTCAAGCTACTACTGGTGAAATTCCAGGGAACTAGAAGATCCCAGAGATCTATTCAACAACAAATTATTTCTTGAGCACTTCTAAAAGCCTGGCACTATCCTAGCCCTGGGGATACATCAGCAAACACATCAGACAAAAGTCCTGGCCCATGTGGGGCTTATATTTTGTTAGAGGAAAACATGCATATATGCATATTTGTGTGAGTGTTTGTGTGTGTGTGTGTGTGTGTGTGTGTGTGTGTGTGTAAGAGAGATGGGGATAGAGAAACATTAAAAAGAAAGAAGGAAAAGGAGTCCAGAGAAAGGTTGTAATCTGAGCAAAAACCTGAAGGAGGGGAGAGTAAATTGTCCAGATATATCTGGAGGAGAAGTATTTCAACCAGGAAGAACAGCAAGTGCAAAGACCCGGAAATGGTGCATGGCGGGGCTCAAATAACATCCATGAGACCAGTGTGGCCATGGCAGAGGATGAAAGCAAAAGAGTAAGAGATGAGGAGAGGGATGAAAAGAAAACTTCTGGAAGTTGAATCTGCCAATAAACGTTTACGACCCTTTAAGTTCTCAACAAAATCGGTGAGGTCTCGGTAAATCTCCAGCACCTGGCAAGTCCACCATCTCTAGAAAGCATTATAGTAAGCAAGTGCTTCCCTACACCCATCTCCTGAAGCTGCCACCCAGTGGACCACTTTCTACCCTCCGGAATGCCAGAAAGAAGAACTGAACCCAGCTTCCTAAGATAGACCAAGAGGGCAATGTTCAAAGCTGTTACCTCTTCCTACTCTTCTTCAGGACAAACTTCTTCGTTTTCTTCAACATTTCTCTTATAATTGCCATCCACTCACAGTCCCAACACTTTTCCTGATAGGCTCCAAGCTTTGGGTGGGGCATTCGGAACTACATGCAGCATGCATTTTTCCATGCAAGTAACTTCATAGACTATGTAAACGTGGAGTGAACAAAAATAGTCAAGACCTCCCTCAGCCTAAACCAGTGGTTCTTAAATTAGGATCACCTGGGGCAGGGGAGGGGCATGAACTATCCCAATGCCAAAGCTGCATCCCATATCAATTAATTAATTTCTGGCAGTAATCCAGCCACTGGCACTTTTAACTTCCCAGGCATTCCAATGTGCTACTCTGCATACCTTATTCCCATTGCTAAAATCTAAATTCTGGCAGCCACATCACACAGTGAATGAGTTATTTTTTAATTCCCAAGTCTGTTGCACAATGAGGTTAAACTACGTGTCCTCTGTCAATTACTGTTGCAGTTTTCTGAATTATTATTTACCCTCAGGAAACTTTAAAGGATTACATTCAGTTTATCTTTTTGTCTACCAAGGTCCCTCTGAATTATGATTCTTACTCCATCTTGGGTCATCCACAAATTTAATTAGTATATCCTTACTGAAGTCAGAGATATAAGTACTGGCTAGCTAAGTGTGAAGAATCACTCCATAACATTCTACCAGAAACCTTCCAGGCTATGTTCGTGTTAGCTTTTAATATCTCCATATTCGATATGAGCACCCTACTATGCACAATTTGAGGATGAAGAAACAGTGATTCAGAGAAGTGAAATGGCTGCCCGGGATTACACAGGTTAAGTGAAAGCCAAGAATTGAAGGTAGGTCTATATCTAATTTCAAGTCTCATGCTCTCTTCGTCAGCTACTTCTCATAACTGGTTAACTCATTGGCAACTCATCCAACTGCCCTACTACCCAGTAACCATTTCTTCAGTGACAGCATAAGGACTTTTCTAATTTAATTTGATGAAAACTGAAACTGACTATATCAATTTTATTTCTCTAATAGTCATTCAAAAGATATTTGTTGAGTACCTACTATGTGCAAGAACTGCAAATATTTGGCAATGAAAACAAATAATTCCTTTCTTTCATTGAAGCTTACGTTTTTATTCCAGTCACTGAAGTAAAGGTGTGGTAACTTAATTTTAGTAATGCTTAGTGGCTTCTAATTATCACAGTTTCCCTTAATGTGTACTCAGAAATCAACCTTTTGTGATTTGTTCTAGAACCTTTTCTAGAATTTATATTGTAACAGTCTTACAAACATTTCAAGAGGTGAGACTCCGTCTCAAAAAAAAAAAAAAAAAAAATCGAGAGGTTGCTTTGAGTATATGAGAAGTAAGAAATTTGGTATTTGGATTGCATCATGAAAAGGTGAAAATACCAAAGCTAGCTCTAGGTCAGTGCTGAAAGAGCTTTCAGAAATGACAGAAATGTCCTATATCTGTGCTGTCCAGTATGGCAACCACTAACTCATGTGGCTATTGTGTTCTTGAAATGTGGCTAGTGTGACTGAGATAATAATTTTTTAATTTAATTTTAACTTAAATTTAAATAGTCACATATGAGTAGTAGCTGCCATACTGGGCTGTGCAGCTCGGGAGGATTCTAGGTTATAAACTGACTACCTCTCAAAGGGGAAGGAAAAAAATAAAACCATATAGACTCATTCCTTATGGTCTTCACTCTTTGCTCTTTCTTGGGTTTCTTTCAATTATATTTAATCCCTTTTTCTAAAAACATTCTGAAATGCAGGTGGCCTATTCATACAGTCATATATGGTAAGCATTCACAAATGATGCAGTGGTCATAAGTGGAATTCATACACTTTATCTCTGATAACATATCCCTTTTGTGAGATGTTGACCATCTAAAGAATGTAGTGTTTATTCCCTTAACCAGATGATGGTGGCCAGGAGAGGTAGATGACTTCAACTGCTGGGCTATGCCCAGGCAAGGCAGTCTCCTGGGCAGGGTTCAGAGGAAGAATAGACACCTGCCACTATTCCCCTCTCTGAAAGATTGCATGTTTACCGTTTTAATGTGCCTGTGGCAAGCACTCTGCTGGCCTGTAAATTAGCACATCTCTGTGATTCTAGTAGTAATAGAGCACGAGGAATTTGTTTTTGATAGAACAGAAACTGGCATAGGTACTTTGGTTGTAGTATTTGTTACTTTCAGGTCAAATATTTTTCAGCATAATGATACCAATAAACTAAACCATAACGAAACTTTTAAAAATTAACACAAGCTACTGTAACAAACAACCCACAGTCAAATTTCCTTGACTTAAAACGCAATAAATGTTTATTTCTTGCTCAATCACATTGTGGCTTCATGTGCATTGACAGGGGCTCTGCTCCATGTTGTGTTTCAAAGACACAACATGCCTCTACCTTACGCCTCCACCATCCCCTAGCACCCTCTGGTCAGTAGACAAAGGAAGACAGAAAATGTGGAGAATCATGCAGGAGGATTTTTAGGTTTTGAAGTACCATATGTCATTTCTAAAGAATCCCATTGGCCAGAATCCAACCCCATGGCCCTACCCAACAACACTTGAGAGTGAGTTGCACAATTCCCGTTATGGCCAAGGAGGAAAATGATCACATAGTATACATGGTCTTTGCCACTATCCCTAATTTGGATTATTTGAAAAATAGAACAGCTTGAATTAATAAAGTCATTCATTTATTTATTCAGCTCTTGTTTCAAGCATATGCAGTAAATTTAACCATTTACCAAATGTTTCTATCACAGAACAGGTCAGACTTTATAAGTCTCAGCTGTTTTCTTTCTCCCTTCCTTTGTCTTAGACTTGCCTGTGGCACCCAAAAATACTATCTAGCCCACCAAGTAACTAACAAAATAGTACAAAAAGAAAATTCATGGCCAAGAAAGCATCCCTTATTTCACTGAGTGGATGAACTTCCTTATAAAAATCCTGAAACACTTCATGATTAATCCCCAAAGAATTTGCATTTTTAAATCAACCACCTGAACTTCAGAGTGGGGGAAAAACCCTCTTTTCTCGTGAGAAAAAAATCCAGTTGTTGAATTGCTTCAATATTGTGTGTCAGAAGTGGAAATAAGCCCTGATGCTCCCTAAATATTTAGCAGCTTAATATACACAGGTCAGGTGCCTTTTTCCTGAAAAACTAAGGCCTCAAACTCCTCTTCAGGATTCAACAACTGAGAATCTAAACTCCAAGCCATCAGGAAGTATTTTTCAAACAATCAAAAAAATGGAAGCTGCCAAAATAAGGCTTTTGATTAAAAATCAACATGATTTCTACAAGCACAGGCTGGGGGCCCCAGCCTGCCAAGCCCTTTGAGAATGCTGCTTATGGGACAAACATGGTCCAGAAAACACCAATTTAATTTTAACAAAATGAGGTTGTCTGGAAGCGTTTCACTATATTTAACATAGGGGAGCAGTTTCCAAAAATGAGGCTTAGATTGTTGGAAATAACAATTAGGAAGCTGTCTAAGGGGCAAGATCCAAAGTATAATTATTGCTAAATGAAATGTTTTTCTGAGGATGGAAATGAAGTCTTTAACATAGCTCCATGAGCCCAAATGGACAGAAAAGGTATAAATGAAATGTTGTTTTTGTTCTAATATCTACCGGATATGCTTAAATAAGAAAGTCTAGCAAGTGAAAATTGTTAAGAACTGAATTGTGCCCCCCGAAATTCATATGTTGCCGCATTAATCCCCAATATGACTATGTTGGAGATGGGGACTTTAAAGAAGCAATTAAGAGTAAGTGAGGTCATAAGCATGGGACCCTAATCCAATAGACCAGTGTCCTCATAAGAAGAGGAAGAGAGACCAGATGCAATGGCTCATGCCTGTAATCCCGGCACTTTGGGAAGCTAAGGCAGGTGGATCACTTGAGGTCAGGAGTTCAAGACCCTGTCTCTACTAAAAATACAAAAATTAGCCAGGTGTGGCTGTGGGTGCCTGTAACCCCAGCTACTTGGAAAGCTGAGGCAGGAGAACCACTTGAACCTGGGAGGCGGTGGTTGCAGTGAGCCGAGATTGTCCCACTGGACTTCAGCCTCGGCAACAGAGCAAGACTCTGTCTCAAAAAAAATAAAGAAGAGGAAGAGATACTAGGAATATATGCACAGAGAAAAGTCCATGTCCATGTGAGGACACAGAGAGAAGGCAGTTGTCTGCAAGCCAAGGAGAGAGGCCTCAAGAGAAAGCAAACCTGCCAACACCTTGATTGGAGACTTCCAGCTTCCAGAACTGCAAGAAATATATTTCTGTTGTTTATGCCACCCAGCCTGTAGTATTTTGTTATGGAAATCCTACCAGATTAATATAAAGGGTAAATACAAAAAGAATCATATTATGTTAGTACAGGTGTCCAGGCTAATAGATATTATATTTGGTTCAATATAGATAAGGTCCAAGTCATAGATTTCAGAACACAGGGCAACCACAGGAAACATCTACTAAATAGAAATGTACTATCACTTCAGCATACTAGTCAGAGAAAGGGTAACTGTGGTTCACATGGAGAAAGAAAACCCCAAAAAACTAAGGTACATAAAGGTCTCAGACACAACTGCAATATGACAAAGAAGACTTTCCAGACACTATGTTGTTGACTTCTAGAAAATGCAGCTCTAATCAGGACAATTAGCTAATGCATGTGGGGCTTAAAACCTAGGTGACAGGTTGATAGGTGGTGCAGCAAACCACAATGGTACACATATACCTATGTAGCAAACCTGCAGGTTCTGCACATGTATGCCGGAACTTAAAGTAAAATAATAAAAAGAAAAAAAGAAAAGAAAAAAATCCAGCTCTAATTTCAAGTGGGTCTGTTCTGGGCACTGACCAACCAAACTAGTTGGAAAATGAAACTGGCTGGTTGGAGCCCCTGGAGACAAGGTTATCTTAATAAAGCTGTTTGAATATAACTTGAAGGGCAGCAATTCTGACTCAAAGCCAGGAGCCAAAATCAACCCCAGGATAATCCTCTCAAGAGAGTGGGGCTCAGACTCAGCAAGAAGGGTGGCCCGGGGGTTGCACAGAGGCTGAAATCAGATCTGTAGCTCCAAATCCCCTACTGTGTAAAGAATAACTGACATAGCTTCATAAATCATCCTGAGCATTTAAAATGCTAGCAAATGTCAATTGGTTCTTTAACAACTTTTAAACAATTGAGAGAGGGGGAGACTAATGGCTTCATCTTGGGACACTTCAAGATTCCCATTGAGTAAGCTGATCTGAGTTCCCCAGGAGAAACACCACCACCTCTTCCACTACCTTCTCCCGTAAAGACACCTAGCTAAGTTATAGCAGAACAGCTGCTAGCCCACATGATACCTTTGTGTGTATTAGGAAAAGGTGCCCCCTGTGAGGATACAGTCCTGCATCAGATGCAAGGCTTGGCAAATGAAGCACAGGCTGGCATTCAGTACATCCTTGGCCCCTCATCCTGGCATGCTTGACCAGGATGCAATCTGCACAACCATATGAGATGCTCTGATGTAAAAGCCAGAGCTTATGAAGCCATATGAGCCACAGTGCTATGACACAGTAAAACATCCATGCTTTTATCACAGCACAAGCTCAGGGGCTTCAAGAAGCACTCCAAGTGCAATGGACTCCAGGTAGAAGCAGACATTATAATAGACACAACCTCAAAAACCTCCTCTGAAGACAATGCAACTTAGCAATCAATCTACCAAGTAAACATTAGAGTAACAGCCTGAAAATTCTACAGAATCTTTGAAAATATGCAGGACCAAATAACAAAAGGCCAGAGAAAACTCCAGCAATTAAGCAAAATGAGCCACCAGACACAAAAGCTTTGAGAGGAAAACTACAAAAGATAAATTTATCATTAAAGATGAAGATTAGAAGTTTTCTGGAGACCAAAGAAACTGGAAACTGGGACAAGAAAAATTAAGGAAAACGAACTCGAGAGCAAGAGAGACCTTATAAAATCCTTATCAGAATTAATTGTCTCCAGAGAAATGTGAAAAAAAATACCCCTAGAATCCAGGTAAATCCAATAGGAGAGAATGTTTAATGTGAAAAGTATTTATGATGTATCTTGCTCCAAGAACAGTGTGACTGGAAAATGGCAGAGGCAGATTTTTTTAAAAGCAATAATTACTTTAGAAACCCCATCATCATAATGGAAAGAGATTCCTGCTCTGCTCAACAGGTCTCAGCTGAGTTTGAGTACAGAGGCAGTTAAAGCAACTCACCCCACCTTTCCAGACCCACCTATATGGACTCCTATTTGGGCCACTTCCAACCTTTTGAGGTGTAATTTAATGGCTTGACACTAAAACGTTCCCTGAATGACTCCTTCAGAAAGTCAGACTGAAAAGCCCTCAGATTTCACCCAGAGAAGCAGCCTCATGGTAAAAGGCCAACTCCAGAAGACAGAGGCACACGGTGTAAGTCTTTGTTCTGTTTCTAGTAAGCTGTGACTTACTGGATCCAAGTCTTTTCATAGACTTTAATCCTCTAACCAAATGTTTAGCTATAAACATGAGCTTTCACAGATAAAGTGAAATGACCAAACAGTGGCTAAATTTGTGTGACATCTCATCATGTGCAAAGCCCGCAAGCTGTATTAAGGGAGGAGACTACCCCTGATATTGTCTTATGCCCAATTTCTGCCTCCAAAGAAAGAAAAAGTAAAAACTAAAAGGCAAAAATGAAATCCACAAGCAGACAGCCTGGCGCCGCACCCTGGACCTAGTAAAGATCGACCTCTGACCTAACTGGCTATGTTATCTATAGATTACAGACATTATATAGAAAAGCACTGTGAAAATCCCTGTCCTGTTTTGTTCTGATCTAATTACCAGTGCATGCAGCCCCCAGTCACGTACCCCCTGCTTGCACAGTTGATCACAACCCTCTCACGTGCACCCCCTTAGAGTTGTGAGCCCTTAAAAGGGACAGGAATTGCTCACTCGGGGAGCTCGGCTCTTGAGACAGGAGTCTTGCTGATGCCCCCAGCAGAATAAACCCCTTCCCTCTTTAACTCAGTGTCTGAGGAGTTTTGTCTGCGGCTCGTCCTGCTGCAGTACCATCATCCCAATAGACACCTATATCCTTGGGGTCTAGGGGTGCTCCCACTGGTGGTGCCAGGCAGACCTCAGGAGAACAGGCCCAGGCCATCGGTCTTGGTAGGCCCTGAGATGGGGTAAGGGATGTTTAAGTGGGGAGCTACAGGATCTTGAGTCCCTGCAGCATGAAAGGACTAGCATGGGTTCTGGGTGAAGTATCTTTTTGGCCCTGGGGAGAAGGGGCACTCATGAGTGGGAATAGCCAGAGATGGCTAATGCAGTTCCCCCTGAAGCACAGCAGCAGAACTCAGGGCCTGGTTCCTCTTGTCCCATCTCAGGATAGTGCAGTGTCTTCACAAAGTAGGTTCTAAGATCATTTTATGTTAGGCACATTGGAGCATGTAAGGTGAAAATCTAACAGCCAATGAATAATATGGACCATGGGAATCAATACTGAAGAGAAGATAAATTTAATATTCATTCTTTACCATCAATTTGAATGGGGGTTGTGGGTCCACCTGGTATGGTTTGAATGTCCCCCTCCAAAACTGGTGTTAAAATTGAATGGCCTTAGTAATGCTGTTAAGTAACAGGGCCTTTAAGAGGTGGTTAGCTCATGAGAGCAGAGACCTCGTAAATGAGTTAATGCCATGTTCACCAGAGTGGGTTAGGTGTCGAGGAAGTGGGGTCAGTCCCATTTCTATCTCACATGTTTGCCATGTGATGCCTTCTGCCTTGGGATGAACCTCACCAGATGCCAGTGCCATGCTTTTAGACTTCCAAGCCTCCAGAATTGTGAGCTAAGTAAACGTCTTGTCTTGATAAACTACCCAATCTGTGTTATTATAGCCACAGAAAGCTAACTAAGACACTATCTTTACTGTGTATTCTCACAAATGGCACTAAAGCCCCTATAGGCAGGAGCAGAAGGAGCAGATGTGGAGGCAGTGCAGTCCCGAGCTTGGTAGGACAGGCACACAGGCAGGCGAGAAACACAGGCTCTGGAGCCAGACTGCCAGAGCTCAAATCCCACCTAATGACTTGCTAGCTGGCTGGGCAATTTGGGCTCTAATTTGTAAAATGGGGTTAACACCTACTTTGTGGAACTCTGAGGATAGTTAAATGAGAAAAATAGTGCAAACTACTCAGCACAGTGATTATTAAAATTATAGAAAGAGGAATCAGAAGTACAACATAATGGAGTGACATTTCTCTCTTAATGTGTGGAAGGAGGCCAGCTGAGACTTCCTTCCTTGGGAATTCTTAAGAAATGTCAATGGAATGAAAAATAAAATAGCATATTGCTTCCTCAAGGGAAGGAAACACCTCTCCATGATATGTTGTCTGTCTATTTAGAGGGACGAAAAGTACTGATTCTGCAGTATAGAGAAAAACAGCTTAAATGGAGTTGTTTTGCTGGAAGTTATCATTTAAGCATGAGCTTCATAAAAGCAATATCTGCAATATCTTTACTGTTAGTGATCATTGTTAATAACTATCACCATCTATTGAAGGCCTTTTTAACAACAGTATTTTTTTTTTTTTTTTAGACAGAGTCTTACTCTATCGCCAGGCTGGAGTGCAGTGGCGCAATCTCGGCTCACTGCAAACTCCGCCTCCCGGGTTCTCCTGAAGCAATTCTCCTGCCTCAGCCTCCCGAGTAGCTGGGACTATAGGCATCTGCCACCATGCCCGGCTAATTTTTTATTTTTTAGTAGAGATAGGGTTTCACCATGTTGGCCAGGATGGTCTCGATCTCCTGACCTCATGATCTGCCCACCTCCAACAGCATTTTTCCAACTGTGATCATTAGTGCAACTCCTCACATCTCGGAAAGATGTGGATGTATTTAGTTCTGCTTGGGAATACTGTCACCTGCCTAAATCTCTACAAGTGGAAAGCAGCAGAGTTGGGATTTGAATCCAGAACTGACTGTAACGATCACACTCCTTCCATACCCCCCACTGCCTTCCACAGCCTAAAGGAGAATTAAAAGTCACAAACTCTCAGCCCTCACAGGCTGACAACAAAAGAGGTATAATTAGACTCATCCTGAAAGGTATAATTATTTTCTGTGCTGTTCTCTGTACTTCAAAATATCCTTTCACCATGGAATCATAGAACTTAATCACGTAATCATGACTTTTATGGCCTTATTTTTCCATTTCTTTAAATAGAAGTTTCTTGGGTCCAAAGACCACGTCTCACATTTTGGTTATATCCTTCTCTGTAGCTAGAATCAAGCCATAACATGAAAGGAACTCAAGAAATACCATTTAAATTAATGAATGATGTTCTAAAGAGTGAAGTAATGTAAGAACCAAATTGGGAGGATATAACGGTGCTGACTATGGTAAGAATCATGAAAGCAACTTCATTCAATTTCAAGATGGAAAATAACACTGACATTCACTGTTTGGGGATCCATGGTCTAATCTCCTTTAACATCCCTAGTGCTTAATCTGTCAGTCACCACACACAGATTTAGTACTTACTGCCAGGTATTCATTTTCAATTCTTTGAAGCATAAAATCAGCAGCATCGGATAATATAGAGGTGAAAATGCTTTTGGGTTCTTTGGGAGAAAAAATATATGCACTTTCATTATTCCTCAATGCCACTGTAGATTTCCCTCATCCTTTACAACATCAAAGCAGCAGCAACAGTCTCATTCATAAGTGCATGCTAAGTTTCCCTTAGAGGATGCCTGATGGGACAAAACAAGATGCTCTTTTGAAAGGGGACTCAGGTGTCCAGCTGGCATGTCACTGACTCATTTCCTCTCCTCATCCCCTGTATCATATTCACCAATCTTTCAGCCCCAAGGTCAGTCTTCTGTAGGGAATGATGAATCAGGGCTGACCTGTGTGTTGGGGAACCCTAACAAGCAGGGAGGTAGATGGGGAGATGTAGTGACCTGCCTACCATCAGGAAGGTAAAGGGGGAGGCTGTGGACTATTGAGTGTACAAGGGGCTCTTACTTCTAAAGCAGCCATTCTCTGCACTGTTAACATAGCAGGGCATTTGGAAGCATTTCACTCAGGTAGAAAATCATTGAAACACTGATATAATACTCAAAAAAACCGCATACGTTCTCTAGGGTTAAATCAGATCTAAACTGGCCAATTCTTCATTCAGCACATGTTGAAGAGTGTTGATACTGCACCAAACCTTGTGCTAGGAGACTGGGAATATAAAGATAAAAGATCTGGCCTCTCCTCAAGGGTCCCAGAGTTCAGGAAGCAAATGATGTTGGGAATAATAGCAGTGGTAGGGAAGTTATAAAATTGCTGACAGTTACTGAGGGCTCACTATGTGCCTGGCATTTTCCTAAGCACATTTGCATATATCAATTCTTCTAAGTCTGCAAAAGAACCCTATGAGGTAGGGTACTGTTATTAATATAAGAATCCAAGGCTCGGTACTCAGATGAAGTGCTATGAAAATCTAAAGAAATCTCCCATATATTCTCTCACTCAATTTTCTTGAGACTACCAGTAACAGTTACCAAAGGGCTAAGAGAAGATTATGGAAATAAAACTTAAAATAAGAAAGTTCTACCAATATTTCTATCAAATATTCCCCACAGCCTGTAGAAAAATAGTGATACTGCCTGATTTTAGCAAGAAGATACACGTCGTGCAATAAGGAATATACAGAATAGTGCCATTTGAGAAACACGGCTCCTGGATATCCAGGCTCAAAACCCCACCCAAGTACACACCCCCGCCTCCACAGTGGAATAAAAAGGACTCTTTCTACCATCAGAGTACTCCCAGAGCACCCAGTTCCACCCAACTCCCCTCTGCAAACAGATAGATCATCAGAGACCAAATGATCTGTCTAGTTCTCAGTTCCAATTCTTCTACTTTAGAATTTTAAGTAATTCTTCAGATAAGAGGATAAGTTTTCACATACTATCTCTACCCCCATATTTATGGCAACACTATTTATAATAGTCAAAATATGGAATCAACCTTAGTGCCCATCAATGGGTAAGTGGGTAAAGAAAGTGTGGTACATATACACAATGGAATATTATTCAGTCATAAGTAAGGCATTTGAAGCAACATTGATGGAACTGGAGGTCATTGTGTTAGGTGAAATAAGCCAAGCACAGAAAGACAACCATTGCATGTTCTCACTAATCTGTGGGAATTTTAAAAAGTGGATTTCATGAAGATAGAGAGTAGACTGGTGGTTACCAGAGGCCACAAAGAGCAGTGGGGGTAAGGGGATAAACAAAAGTTGATTAAAATGTTGATAAAAGTTGATTACCCAGTTTGATAGAAGAAATAAGAGCTAGTGTTTGATAGATCAGTAGGGTGACAACAGTTTACAATAATCTATCATATATTTCAAAATAGCTACAAGATAATAAATTGAATGTTTCTAGCATGAAGAAAAGACAAATGTTTAAGGTGATGGATACCCCAATTACACTGATTTGATCTTTACAAATTATATGTGTGTATTAAATTATCACAGGTACCCTGAAAATATGTATACCTATTATGTAATTTTATATATATAGTAGAATACACAGGGAAAATATATAATGAAAAAAGTATTTCTAAAAATTTATACACTTTAAAAACACAATTTCCATCTGAATAAACATGCTAAATACAAATCATTTTTAATTTATTCACTAAATATTTACCTCTTGCATTTTCTTATCACTCTTTATTGTCTTTTATTCATTTTTTGGCATTTAAACATAAACTTTCTTGTAATTTTCCAAAAAAATTTTAATATACAAGTCACCTTTTCTCTCATTGACCATAATAATCTGTAGGGCAGGGTCTATACCACTGATTCTAAACCTTCCACATGCAACAGAATCGCCTGGAAAGCCTGTAAAACTTACCAACTGCAGACTAATGCCCAGAGATTTCTATTTAAATTAATGTTAAGTAGTTTTATAAGCTTTCCAGACTGTTGATCTAGTTCTCACACATGGCTGCACTTGGAATCACCCAGCGGAGAGGGGGCTCTACAATGGAGTAATGCATGGGCACCCCCTGCACAGATTCTGATTTATTTGATCTAAGTGCCCCCTCCATTGATCTGAGTGCTGCCTCTATTGAGCTAAATGCCACCTCCACTGATCTGAGTGCTACCTGAGTCTCAAGAGTTTTCTAAAATGCTCCAGGTAACTCTGCGCTGAAATGAAGACTGAGAACATCCTCACATTCCTTTGGCATGTACCCTAGGACCTAGCCCAGAACTTGTGCATAATTGACTTTTGTAATTTTTTAAATCTATAATCCAACAATTTCACTTAAAATATTCTAAATTCCAATCCTGCAACTCCCCATAAATTAATCAGAACCAATAAATTTGAATTATATACTAGAGGTGACATACTTGGATCTCTATAAGGCTGCAGAGCGATTATATCAGGAAGTGTGTCCTTCCTCAATAGTTGATTTCTTCACAATTAAAATGAACTGAAGAACATTCAGATCTCCATATTTAACACTCAGGGTCCAAAGACCACTTCAGTGTATACCTAGTAAATTAGTACATTGAAAATGCAATGCTCTGAGGCTATATACAGATGACTTGCTTGCATTTCTTAAGACTCTGGGCAGATTTTTCACTGACAAAAAATTGATCTCAACATCCAAGATTGAATGGTTTTATCAGCAGGAGAAGCAGGCTATTGGGAATAGGTACTCTCTGATTGCAAACACTTCACACTTCTCTCCTCTCATTTATGTTGTCTAAGCATCATCTCTACTTCCCTTTCCAACAACTTATACACACATTCATCTTTTCCTACTGCAGGGTTTCCCAAGAGCCATGACCAGAAGAGGCTGGGGGAGAGAGCTTGGGGTGGAGGTGGGGTGCTCTTCACTCTTATTTGACCATTAGCTTTATTAAAACAAGGCTTAGGGCTTCACACATGTATGTATTCCCTCCTAGGACCTGGTGGAGGCCTTACACAATAAAGGTCTGAATAAATACTTATGTTGAATTTATTTAAAGCCTTGGAGCTAATTGTATATGTGTGTATATATGTATACACACACACACACACACACACTCTCTCTCTCTCTCTCTCTCTCTCTCCACCCACACCTCTGTAAAGAATCAGCTGGGAAGTATCAATGGTTTTCCCTGCTCTGCAGGTAAATGTCACTGCCTTTGAGTTAAACCTGAAGTCAAAGATGTATTCATGGTTTTGTTTCTGTGTGCCACCCTTCCGATTGTAGCCAGAAAATTCACCTGAATTGTCCTCTGTGTCCTTCAGGGTATCTCTGACATCTGGTCACTTTACTCAGGAGTGCTGAGTCAGTTCATTACTCTTGCTTTAATGGAGATTCCGTTATTTGACCAAGTCAATGCTCCCAGAGGCTTTAGGATAGTTAGATTTTACAAATGCATCTGCCAATATATTTTGGACATGCCAAATGCTGTGTACACAGGGGTTCTTAGTAATTATAAACTTGAAGTTGCCACTCTGCTTCTAAGGACATAGTCTTGTCTTTTAGTTTGTCTTTCTGTTACAATCACAAATGATCCCACCCAAAGGCACTTGTTTATCTCCTTTCTGCAGAGACCTGTGATTCCCACTCTCCAGCCTTTCCGCTTCTTTTTCCTCTTATATTTTAATACAAAATAAACTACAAAATAAACTCTTATTTTTAATTTTCCTCTTATATTTTAATACAAAATAAACTACAAAAATGTAGTTTATTCCAGTCTTTAAAGTTTTTTTGGAACAGTTTTTTCTCTCTACTGCCTGCATTCTGACTTCCTAAGCAGGGAAGTTATTTTTCTTCCAGACACAGAAGACTGCAAACAGTTGTCATCAGTGCCATCTAGCCATATGACCACCTATACATTCAGTTTCCAACCTGATATGGTTTGGCTGTGTCCCCACGCAAATCTCATCTTGAACTGTAGCTCCCATAATTCTCATGTGTCATGGGAGGAACCTGGTGGAAGGTAATTGAATCATGGGGGTGGGTTTTTCTCATGCTGTTCTTGTGATAGTGAATAAGTCTCACAAGATGTGATTGTTTGATAAAGGGGAGTTCCCCCGCATATGCTCTCTCTCTTGCCTGCCACCATGTAAGACATGACTTTGCTCCTCCTTTGCCTTCCACCATGATTATGAGACCTTGCCAGCCATATCGAACTGTGAGTCAATGAAATCTCTTCCCTTTACAAATTACCCAGTCTCAGGAATGTCTTTGTCAGCAGTGTGAGAACAGACTAATACACAACTCAATGAGTAACTCTCTTTTGCTTTCTGGTTCTCAGTCTGAACGTAAGAATTTAATCATTTTGGACTTTTTTCCTTCTTTGTTTTTCACACTGCTGCACTGTGGTACAATTTGTTTTGCTTTACTATCCTATGAACAGAGGAACTTAGTGAGGACATTTATTATTAATAATCTTCAAATGTCAAAGGTTTTAGAGCAGTATTCTTCCCAATCATAAATACACTGGACCTCGGGACATTGTATCTCAGGGGCGTTTCTGGTCCCCGCTCCATCCTGCCTCCTTACCACCACTGGGAGATTGTACTCCCTTTTCCTTCTTCGCAAATCAAACTGCAAATGGCCTGGATTCCTAGACCTGGAATCAACCAGCACATCTACATAGACACCCTTCCTTTGTTTTAAGAATCTATTAAATAGTTTCAAACTTGTGTGAGATTATACATGTCCTATATTTATTATATTTTTTCAGAAAAATGTCAATAACATTTAAGCCAAAGACTAACTCAACCAAAACCATCCCATATTATCTAATTTATATACAAGGGCTTGTTTTAAGGATATACACATAGCATAGTAGCCACCATCTAATCAGAAAATAGAAAATCTAAGCAATATAGGTTGTTTCATTGCTCCCACAGGCAGGAAACCATCTGAGCTGGCTGAAATAAACAGGGATTTTCCAAAGACCCCTGAAGGATAGAGGGATCTTTCAAAGACCCCAAAGGCATGGATGAGCTGGGTCTTGGGAACCCACAGAAACTGGAGACTGCAGTATACCCGGAATGACTGGGAATTCTTTATCTCTGTTGCTTGTCTTTGCTTCTCCCCACTCATTCTTCAATTTCTGCAGACCTGATTTCTCAGTTTTCCTATTTACATAGCAGAAAATGGCCACACACAGAAGGCATATTGGGAATATGATGGAGCCAGTTACAAAGTATCAGATGCAGGTGCCGATTAGAATAACTTGGAATAGAAGCCCAGTCATAATCCAGTCAGTTACTGCTAAAAAGTTTTATTATACAAAAAATGTTTTTTCCCATACTTAGTATGTGGATAGTTGGGCAGTGTGAAACTGCCAGGAAAGAGGAAACTGTTCAGGAGATAACCCACTACAAATTTAATTTTGTCCACCCATATTTTTCCATTTGAATACACAAACAAGCTCTCATTTAATCAACAATCTCAACTCTCCCATTTGGGATGGCTGTAAATCTCAACTTCCCAACTCCTTCAGGACAAACGGGACACATAAATTAGAAAAATGAAGATCGCCAGACCAGAAAATGCAAATCTTCTAAGGGTTTTAATTCATATATGAGCTACAGAGTACATTCCACATTATGTGGGAAATGTTATGAAGCATCTTATTTTAATTAAAAGAGCATTGAAACTATTGCTGAAATTTTTAAGCATGAAATCCAAGCACACACCACAGAATTTCCTTTGAGTCAAATTAGCATATGGCCACAGGACCCAATTTCAAAATGGTCATGATAAATCACAGCCATTTAGAATGCACTGGATTTCAGTTTCATGTAAATAATACATTACTACTTTCAAAGGTCAGATATCTGGAGCACTCTGGAAAAAAATATACGATATTGAACAATGTTGGTATCTGAGACTTAGTTACATGACATCATAATGTATCATAATTGTGTATCATATGTATGATGTATCATAATGGTGATAGCTACACATCTCTAAATTAAAATGTTAATTTTTCATCAAAAGTGGATTTTATAAAGCAGAAGCACAGCTCTACTACTCATCAACTCAAGGGAATTTTCCTTATGGAAGTGACAAGTGATATCTGGCTGGAAAGATGTGTCTCCATTATAAAGCCTCTACATAATTCAGCAGCCTGGCCCGGCATCAATCCTGTCGAGGTACAGCATCTGTCTGCAACTCTAAATTTTATGATGCAGAGCTTCTATTTGGGTTATACCAGAGGTAAATGTGGCAATTTTTATAACCAGTCATAACCACCTATGTCTTGGAGGATCCAGTCGCTTCAGAAGAACCCTAATGAGCATCTAGAACCACATGAAATTTGAATCCATTGAAGGAAAGGAAGGAATCTGAACCATGGATGGAAAGTTTGCTTCTCTTCACAGAGCTAACTCTTCCAAACTTGCCTGACACTGCCACATCCCAGATTTCCTCCTCTGAAATCTCCTCTTCACCAGCCCCTCCAACTCTTGCCATGATCTACCTGGTGTAAGCCAGGACTGGCTCTTAGTTCCCAGCCCTTCCCATTCAGTGCAGCCTTTCTTAATTAGCCTTGCCCAGAGTTTCAACTACCGTGTAGTTGCTGATTGGCTCAGTTCTATCTCCTAAGTTCTAGAAACAAAACTCTACCTACAGATTAAAATCTCCACTTAGCTGTCACAAGGCACCTCAAATCCGACATATCTAAAATACCACCAATCCTCTCCCGATTTTCCAAGTAAGTATGTCCCTCCTCCTGTGCTCCCTTCATCAGTGAATAGCACCACCACCTTTTTCAGGACCCAGGCCGGAAACCTTGAGGCAGACTTGATTCCTCTCTCTCCTCCACCACTCAAGTCCAATTAGCCACCAAACCCTGTTGACTCTATCTCCTAATTATATCTTAAGTGTACATAGTTTTCTCCATTCCTACAGCCACTTCTTTAGATATATCCAAGCTGCAACAGTGACATCCTGTTTCCTGCCTCAAATGCTGCCAACCCTCTGTTCATTTTCCATACTGTTACTATAAATGAATGTTCGAAAGGTGTAAATCTGGCTAGGTCACTCACCTGAATAAAATCTTATAATTGTCCACCACTGTTCTCAACATAAAGACAAAGCCAGGTATGGTGGATCACACCTGTAATCCAGCACTTTGGGAAACTAAGGCAGGAGGATCACTTGAGGTCAAGAGTTTGAGACCAGCCTGGGAAGCATAGCAAGACTTCATATCTACTATTTTTTTTTTAATTAGCTGGGTGTGGTGGCACATGCCTGTAGTCCCAGTTACTTGGGGGCTGAGGTGGGAGGATCACTTGAGCCTGGGACGTCAAGGCTGCAGTGAGCCCTGATTGTGCCACTGCACTCCAGCCTAGGCGACAGAGTGAGACTCTGTCTCAGAACAAACAAACAAATAACAGCAACAACAAAAACATAAAAAAGGCAAAACTCTGTAACAGTTGTTCTCAACCAGGGGCAATTTTACTTCCACAAGGTACATTTGGAAATATCTGGAGACCATTTTAGTTGTCAAAACTGGAAGGATGGAAGTCACTCTTGGAATTTAGGACAAAAGCCAGAGATGTTACTAAACATCCTATAATGCATAGAACAGTCCCCCTCCCCACATCAACAAAGAATTATCCAGCCCAAAATGTCGATAGTGCTAAGGCCGAGAAACCCCAAAGGCTTAGAGGGTCCTGCCTAATCTTTCTACCTTCTGGTCATTTCCTACCTTCTACATCCCCATCTTGACTTACACTCAGTGAACCAGCCAAATTAAACTTCTTCTCAAAGACAGTGGTGTGTCTCCTCCAGGTCTTACCACACTCTGTCCCTTTTAGCCTGGGATACTGTCAGGCTTTTTGCCTGCTTTCTTTACCTAATGAATGCAAAGCCTCCTCTAAGTTTTCTGCTCAGGCATCACTTACCCTAAAAAGCCTTCCCTGCCCCCCATGGATTAGATGCCCCCTTCAGCCCAATTATCTTCCTACCTTTCCCTTGACATTGTACTGTGTTATAATTGCCTGTTGACTCAGTGTCTCCCAGACTGACAATCAGAGTCCATGCATATCTTTTCCTCGGTTTGGTTCCCAGCATTCAGCACAAAGCCTTGCATACAGTTGGCACACACATATTTGTTAAATGAATGTAGGGTTTAAAATCAACATCATTGGTAATCATCAAACTACTAACTCTTCATTTAGCACATCTTCATCAGCAATCTTAACAACTAGTCTACACTTCTATGCCCTTTGGCAGGTTCAGAAAAGTGGCAATGATGGCCTGTGACATAAGTCAGGGAGCTTAGAGCCAGTGAAAATTATGCAGGTGAGTAAAACTGTTGGCAAATCAGACAAGTTTTTGGAACCCAGCCATCTGGCTTTAATAGCAATTAGGCGCAGCAAAATAGGACATGCTAGAAAAAATATAAATACTGAAGCAGTTACAGTCCCAGCTTATTGTTCAGATAAAAATAAAAACACGAGGTAAATTTCAGTTGTTAAGCAAAGTTAAATGAAAACAAGTGGAAGAATAAGTACACATCACTTTCCACAGATGGATATGAATAAGAGGCATTGGCTTGTTAAGTAGCTAGGAAAGAAAAGGACATCAAACCTTGCATCTTAGGACCCCTTTACACTGTTTAAAAAAAGTATTGAGAGGCCAGGTACAGTGGCTCACACCTGTAATCTCAGCACTTTGGGAGGCCGAGGTGGGCGGATCACCTAAGGTCAGGAGTTCGAGACCAGCCTGGCCAACATGGTGAAACACCATCTCTACTAAAAATATAAAAATTAGCCAGACATGGTGGCACACTCCTGTAATCCCAGCTACTCAAGAGGCTGAGGTGGGAGAATCGTTTGAACCCAGGAGGGGGAGGTTGCAGTGGGCCTAGATCCCACCATTGCACTCCAGCCTGGATGACAAGAGTAAAACTCCATCTCAAAAAAAAAAAAAAAAAAGTATTGAGAATCTCAAACAGCTTTTGTTTATATGAGTTGTATCTATTGATATTTATAGTATTCATTGTGTGAATTCCTGTGATTCAGTTTCTTATAGTGTGCTACCCAGAAGAGCAGCATCAGTATCACCCAGGAACCTGATAAAAATGCAAAATCATGGCCCCATCTCTGACTTCCTTAGTCAGAAATTCCAAAGGCAAGGCCCAGCAATGTGTTTTAACAATCCCACCAAGGCATTCTGCTGCTGACTGAAGTGTAAGAACAGCTGCTCCAATTCATCATATAACTAGAGCAAAACTCCATTTTCACAATAATAACGTTTATATAGGACCTACTATGTGCCAAGCTCTGTTCAAAGCTGTTTACACATTAATTATCACAATAATAATAATCTCTATTTCCACTTTACAGATAAGGAAACACATGGACAGTGTCATTTTTGTCTCAACAAATTACAGAAACTCCTGATTTTCCTTAAAAAGAAATCACCTCAACTCTGAGCTTCTGAGCTCTAAGACTCCTTTCTTCTTCTTACCAAACTCAGTTAATGGCTTCCCTATTCCTCACCCCATACTTCTTCAGATTCCCTAATTCTTGAACTGTACCATCAAATCAAACACATGCTTGTTCCTGACTTCCCTTACAGAACGCATGCTCATGGAAGAAGCCCTTGATCCTGGAGGAATGTTGGGGAGTAGGGTATGTTAGGAGCTCCATAAGACCTTACTAGGGAACCACAAGGTCAAAACTGTTTTTGCGAGAATACTAAAGTATATTTGCCTTTTTTTTTTTTTTTTAACCCATGTTGACATTTGCACCAAATATACAAAAGCAATGGTCAGTAAAATTGCTAGCGCCTTAGCACAAATTAAGGCAGTGGCTCCAAACTGTGCTAGCAGCCATGTGTTCTACACAGCCATGTACCCTTCACAGTCATGTACTCTCAATAAAATAAATACTAGTTTCAATTAAGAATGTCCTTGAAGGAGAAGTAAGAATTATTAATTTTATTAAACCTTGAGTACACATTCCTTTTAATATTCTGTGTGATGAAATGGGAAAATGTATAAAGCACTTCTATTACACACGTAAATACAGTGGTTGCCACAAAGAAAAGCACTTGTGCAATTGTTTGAGTTGCAAACTCAAATAATTGCTTTTTTCATGAACATAATTTTTTCTTGAAAGGAAAATTAACCAAGTAAAGTTATTTATAGGTGGGCAGTTGGCAGATGTTTTCTTCAAAATGAATGAAATCATCTTAACACTTTAAGAAAAACAACTAGTAGTCATTGATGCCAATGATAAAAACCTTGTTTTCAAGTAAAAATTAGGATTTTGTAAAACTCATATCTGCCATCATGGGCTTGAAAGCTTCCCAGTACATAAAGACTTTTCTGATGAGATATTTGAGTGGTAATATTAAGGAATGTGATTTTTGGATATTGTATAATGAAATGTGTCAACATTTGAAAGATTTGTATTAACTCAGTGAACTGATATTTTCAAGTGACCAATGCAAGATGTTACAAAATCATGCATGAGTGAAAAATCCATTCAAAGTGCAAGCTAGACCAATGGATTTCAAAGTAACAGAATATGAAAAGTTCATTGATTCCGTTTCAGATTTCACATTGCAACTAACCTTTAGAAAACTACCAATTGGAGTTTTGCTGTAGTAACAAAACAGAATGTCCACAATTATCTGAAAAGGCTAATCAAATACTCCTCCTTTTTCCAATAACATTTGTGTGAGGCTGAATTTTCATCTTGTTTTATCAATGCAACATATTGCAACAGAGTAAATCCAGAAGTAGATATGAGAATCCATATCTATGTCTTCCCTTAAGGCAGACCTGAGAGAGATTTGCAAAAAATGTCTTAAATGCTATCATTCATACCATTTTTTATTTTGGGAAATATAATTATTTTTCATAAATATATATTATTTGTATTAACATATATACATGTAATGGCTTTATTATTATTACTTTAAATATTTAAAAATATTTCCAGTTTTAATTTCTAATGCTATCTATAAATATCAACAGATACAATTTACATAAACGGAAGCTTTTTGAGATACTTAATACTTTTCTTAGGAATGTAGAAGGGTCCTAAAACACAAGGTTTGAGAACCACTCTTTTAGCCTATAAACTTTCCTCCTTGCATATATAATAGTTCTTTAAGCTCCTACTCTATATCTCAGATTACATTTCTTCCAAAGAGAAAGAGAAACTATATGTAACCAGTTCAGATCTGTATACCTTTATGAGCCCACATTTGAGTAAACAAGACCTACAGCCTTGCCCCAGCTTGTTCACTTATCGTGTGACCTTGAGAAAGCTCCCTGCTCTAAGCCTTAGGGTCTCATCTATATAACAGATATGATCACAGTGCCTACTTCATTAGGGTGGTTACGTGGGTTTTAGGGATTGCTATGTGTTCCCTCAAAATGTATCTAAGGGTGTCCTGACCTCCAGTGTGGCTATATTAGGAGTAAGAAAGTAATTAAAATTAAATGAAGTCACAAGTGTGTGGACCTGTTGCTATAAGATTAAGGTTCTTATAAGAAGACACACCAGAGAACCTGTTCACTCTCCCTCTACCACGTGAGGCTACAGCAAGAAGGAGGACATGAAGAAAGCCCTCATGAGGAATCAAATCACTGGACCCTTGATATTGAACTTCTAGCCTCCAGAACTGCAAGAAAACACATTTCTATTGTTTAAGCCACCTAGTCTATGGTATTTTGTTATGGCAACTTAAGCAGGCTAAGACAGAGGAGATCAGTAAGATAGGATGAGTAACACACTTAGCACAGTCCCCGGTGCATCACAAGCACAACAAATACTCTCCACTATTATTATTATTCATTCCACAAAGATTTATATAGTGTCTACTACAGCTACCAAGGCTTTTGCCATCATGGGACTCAGAATCTGGGGTGGCAGGGAAGAGGCGGTTAAACCAATAATCATTCAAATAAATATACTGTAGTTATGTTAAATGTTGTGGAGGAAATCAAGGATGCTAAGAGAAGATAAAGAAGGGAGGCTTAATGTGAGTTGGTACTTATGTTAATTAGCTCAATTAGCCATTCCAGAATGTACACACTTCAACATGTGTGTGACAGATATATACAATCTTTTGACAATTAAAAATAAATAAATAAAGACATTTTCTAATGGTGGGGGTCCCCATTGTAGACTGGAAGTGGGGTGGTTACACATGAAGGAAGGCACTTTGAGAAAGTGGGATCTAGACTCCTAAAAAGAGGAGGCCATATTTTTTCCTTTGTGGACCCTACACAGGGTAGAAGAATCTACTTCGATTATTAGATATTTTTTCTACCTAATTTAAGTTATACTCAGAAGCACAAAAGCTTGTTTCTAGTTTTCATATGACACTTCCAAACTTAATGTTTATTCTGGCTTTTATATAAATGTCCTAAGCTTAGCGTTTGTTGAGAATTACTAAGAGAAGTAGAATTACCTTCTGGGGAAATTGAAAAATGACCTTTCTGGGCAAAAAAGCAGAAGATAAAAGGATCAATAAACAAAAGTCCCCAGTTCCCCAATTCGTCTGACTAACGTTACAATCAGAAAGAATTTAATTCATAAGGTCAGGCTCTTCAGAGAAGTAAAGACCAGTGGGTGAGAACAAGGACACCTGGGAGTCTATGAAAGTGGAATCTAGCCTCACTGTGGCATGATTTATCCTGATCAAAGAGCAGAAGCCATGAAAATCTTTGAAAAATGATTCACAGTGCCGAGAAGAACATACCTGTGAATATTCCAGTTAAGGCAGTGCATTTTAACCAGCCATCCTCAGAAACAAAACATCTTCTTACCAAAACGCAAGCCCCTAAAACAACACCCAAACGGAACGATAAAAAGCAGCTGAGCCTTCCTGTAGGCAGAGACAATCGAGGGAACCTTTGAGGCTGTGGGTTGAAATAATAAAATATTGAAGTGTGACTCTCTTTACTTTCTCTTTTGGCATTCCCACAGATGTCCTGTGAGAGCAGGACTCTTCAAAAACTCTTTTTCCAAGTCGAGTAGAGAGCAGCCCTTGATAAATCATGAAATGAAATAGCTTACTGGAAGGAATTCTAGCTGGAAGCCAGCAGAGCCTGGTACCAATCTCAGTTCAGGACTACAGGCAAAATTGGTCACGTTTTCTATGCCCCAAACTCTCCATCTCTCACATGAGGATAATGGATTTTGAAGAAAATGAGTTCATATGCAAAAGCAGCTCTGCCTTTTTGGGAAAAAGAAAGTACCAATACAGGCAAAGCAGTCCCACATTTTATATCAGTATTATATTAGTTTCTTTAATTATATGATGTTCAGGGCTGGAATTTAATATACATCAATGTTGACGACTTCTTCCATTCTACATATCTGAAAGGTGTTTCGAATTGTACAAGGGGGAGACCAAAGCAACCTAGAACTCAGGTCCCCTTCCCCCCATCTGTTCTTTCCCCCACCCATCAGTGTGTTTTTCCAAGGGGCCCTGAACTTTTCTGAAATCCCATGACCAGGTCTGCCCCTTTATGCTCAAAAAATGACTCCACCTCCATCATTGGTAAAAATAAGTCACTATTTTTTACTACTCTCAATTTTCCAGTTTCCTCAGTACACAAGCTAATTTACATGCAGCCCACCCACTCTTTCTTCCCTCTCATTTCAGAAGAACAAGTGCATTCATCCACTTTAGTCTACTCTCCCTCCTATGACCACATCTCAGCCCTCTAGCTCCCCAGGGACCTCAGCCACCTCTTCTTTCTCTTCAGTTTCTTTTCTTATTTTTATCAACACATTGTAATTACACATATTTATGGGGTACAATTTGATGTTTTGATACATATATATGCTGTATAACGATCAGATTATGGTATTTAGCATGACCATCACCTCATGTATTTATCATTTATATGTGGTAGGGACATTCTCAAAAGTCTGTCTTCTAGCTATTTTATAATATACCACATCTTAACTGTTAACCACTGTCACCCTTCTGTGCAATAGAACACCAGAACACAGTCCTCCTAATTGTAACTTTGTACCTGTTGACCATCCTCTCCCTGTCCTCCTCTCTTCCCTTACCTCCCCTATACCTAGTATCCTAGTAACCATGGTTCTACTCTGTTTCTATGATATCAGTTCTTTTTTTTACAATCCACGTAAGAGTGAGGTCATATGGTATTTGTCTTTTGGTGTCTGGTTACTCCAAAGGTATCCTTCTCTACAAGTATAAACATGTTCAAGGCTTGTCTAAATTTTTTAAAGACAAACAAATGCCCTGACCTCATGCTCCATCTCTAGCTAGGACCTTCTCTACAACCACCCCACTTTCTTCATGATCATGCTTCCTAAAAGGGTATTCCCCACCAGTGGTTCTCAAACATTAATATGCAGACAGATTACCTGAGAATCATGGTAAAATGCAGTTTCTAGTTCAGTGAGATGGTGTGGGGCCAGCAACTCTGAATTTTTAACAAGCTCCCAGATGATGCTGATGTGGCCAGTCTGCAGACCACACTTTGAGAAGTAAGTTTCTATACTCTAATTTCACTTCCACTTTTTCTGCTTCCAGAACCAATGTCAGTTTTTAAATGGGCTTCTGGGGATGGGAGTATAAATATCAAATAAATATAAAAACCCCTTTCTTGCTCTTTTTAGATGTCCATGAGAACAATGGCAAATGGAATCTCAATCCCACCCTTTGGCCTGGATAGCTAAAAAGCTTTAGCTTACAATGATGAGACCTCTGTAAGTAAATACTTCCAAAATCCAACACCTGAAGTTTTTGCAACCAATGATGGAACCATTATTTTACACATCTGATCAACATGGGTAAATTAAATTCTTGAAGCCCTTGTGAGCCACAAGCAAGAAGCATTTCTGTACAATAGTGGAAAATTCTGAAATCTGTGAGAAATTACCTCACTAAATCATTTTATTTGTGTTTGCTTATGGGTTTTATTTGCTAATGTTGTTTTGTTTTACTTGACTTGTTTTATTTTTCAATATCATGTAAACCAAATCCTTCCAGCAGCTGGGAGTATGCTCCAAACTTGCAAAGAAGGAAACAGCAGCCATTTCAAGGCAGCAAGAAGTCATTAGGCTGAAAGGTTGGAGTAGCATGCACTGTTCTAAGAGTTTTGCATTGCTATGAAAAAAATCCTTTCTTCCTATCTCTGAGCCTCCCTCTCATCCTGCTCCACCCTCCAATCTATTAGGGTAGAAAACAAGTGTATAGCCCCTGAATCCTATCCTCCTATGATAGAACACTCCAGGACAAATTATCATAAATTACTTTACAGGTGAAATGTCATGAGTGTCACATACTACATTATTTTTGTTTCATTAAATACCAAGGAGACACAATGAATTGCTTTAAAATGAGGGGTTAAACTCTACCCCAAAAGTCAGAAGATTCTTATAAAGAAAAGAGTATCCATCTGACAAATTTTCCTTTATTTGACACACTGAGCTCTCAGAATTCAGTCTAGTGTGATCCAATAACTAGAAACTGATCTCCCAGTCAAGCTAAGAATTGAGCTTTTAGAATTTCAGTCCCCACTTAATGGCCTTCAGAGATTCTTTCATGCCTCTAAGGTGATGCCTAACATCTTATCCTGGACTAAAAGACCCTTCACCAGCAGACCTGGCCTCCATCTCCATCTCTCAGCACTCTCCACTTGCACTCTCCACTTGCACTGCTTATACTTTTCTGCGAGAGCCTTTCTCTCCTCCATACCTCCACATGGGTGGGAGGAGGGGTCAGAAAAAGACAAAGCTATTTGCAAAATAAGCTAACATTCTCATTGAAACTTAAGAAATTTCAAACTCTACATTCTTGTTGTTGTTACTGGATTTACTCTTTGCTGGCTTCTGATCTCTTATTAGTCTACTAATCTACTAATCTACTCTCTGCTCATCAAAGGGTGTATTTGTCTCAGATTGCAATATTCACTAAGCACAATGACATGTGACTTAATGAACTTGAGTACATCCATAGTTCACTCCCTTGTCTATTGGCCTGTCAGCTTCAGCCCAGACCAATGTGGGGACACCAAGAAGCCCAGAGCCACTGCATACAGAGGTGGATCCAAAAGAGGCAGAAAGGTTCTATGTGCCTGGAGTTTGGGAAGCTATGGACTTATATCACACGGGTGGTGGTGGTAACCATAGGCAAAGGGTACAAATCACTTTATGTAAGAAAAGAATCTAAGAACTTACTTTCATGAATATGAGCACACAAAGCATTTTCTTCCAGCAGATAGGCACACTTGCCTGTAGGACCATAGAGCCCAGCAGGGCCAGGATCCCTTAAGGAAGCTCCCTTTCCATTCTCCTATGGGAAGAAGGAGTAAGAGTTATACCCTCTTCGCCCCATCCAATTCTATCAGAGAGACTGGCTCCCAGCCTGCTGCCCACCAGAAGTTAGTACAGCGTAATTCAATTGCCTATACAGGGGTCTCCATGTTGACATCCTCTGACCCTGTGTGGCCACCCACATCTCCCATGCCTTCCAGCAGGATTACAAAGTACTCCAGAGTTCCTTTGGACCCTTGAGCAGCATGGGTTTGAAGTGTGAAGACCTACTAATATGTGGATTTTCTTCCACCTCTGACACCCCTGAGACAGCAAGACCAACTGTCCTCTTTCTGTTCCTCCTCCTCTACATGAAGACAATGAGTATGAAGACCTGTATGAGGACTCACTTGCAGGTAATGAATTCATTTTACTTTCCTTATGGTTTTCTTAATAACATTTTTTATGTATTAATCAATTGTTTATGTTACTGGTAAAGCTTCCAGTCAATAGTAGTCTATTATAGTTAGGTTTCTGGGAGAGTTAGGAGAGTCAAAAGTTAAACACAAATTTTCCACTGTACAGGGGTCAGTGCCCCTATCTCCCATAGTGTTCAAGGGTCAACTGACCAGGCCCAAGTGCTTAAAAGATTAGGTAAATGGAAGATCGATTTTGCATATACAACAATCCCTTAGAAACCTCACCAGTCTAATAGTACATGGGCTAATTTCCTCCTACTCCCACACACACCATAATAATCATTTTCACCCTTACCTACTAAATACATATAGATTTTTTTTTTCAAGATGGAGTCTTGCTCTGTCACCCAGGCTGGAGTGCAGTGGTGTGATCTCGGCTTACTGCAGCCTCCGCCTCCCAGGTTCAAGCAATTCTCCTGCCTCGGCCTCCTGAGTAGCTGGGATTACAGGCCACCACCACACCCAGCTAATTTTTGTATTTTTAGGAGAGACAGGTTTCACCATGTTAGCGAGGCTGGTCTCAAACTCCTGACCTCGTGATCTGCCCGCCTCGGCTTCCCAAAGTGCTGGGATTACAGGCGTGAGCCACCGCACCCGGCCCATAGAGACTATTTTTGCATCTACTTATATCTACTCATAGGCTGTTCATGACTACTCCTTTCCTTGGAAAAATAAAAAAAAGTCAAATTCTGAGTTCCACATTCCTTAAGAGTTGAGTCTCAGAGAGATTTTCTGGAAAAACAAAAACAAAAATCTGAATGTCTAGGTCTCTATATCAAAAGCCGGAGCCTGGAAGGAAGTATAGAGGCTCAAGGCAATCCTGGGACGGACGTGGTGACCGGAAGTTAGCTGCATGGACTTCTGTAGACACAGGGCTGCTCACCACTGTTTTCTGAGGTTGTGTGTGTGTGTGTGTGTGTGTGTGTGTGTGTGTGTTTGGAGTGGGGAAACTAAAGAGTGAGGAGAGAGTCTTCGATCAGCATAATTCAAATGCCTACACAGGTGTCTGCATGCTGACATCCTCTGACTCTGTGTGGCCACCCACATCTCCCCTGCCTTCCAGCAGGATTGCAAAGTACTCCAGAGTTCCTCTGGAGTAAGTAAATACCTCACTGTCACTTGTAGTAAACATGGCTGCCTGAATTCAATGATTTATGCAATATCTGAAGTTTTTTTTTTAGTCACTAGTAGCATAATCTATAGAAAATGGATGCTTAGATTCAGCAATTACTTTATCTGGAGGGTACAAACTTATTGAATCCATCCAGTCAATTAACTTGAACGCACGTACAGCCTGAGAGTAAAAGACACATATACACCACAGCCTACCTTTATTTTATTCTGAGATCTCACAATGGAATATCAAGTAAGCAATTATAGAACTTCAGGATGGAAAACAACCAAGGTATTTTGGCTCAAGAAGCTGCGACTCTGAAGTAGAATACATTCATCTATTGTGTGTCATAATGAAGGCAGTAATTTATTTCAATGCCATTTAGAATGCACGGCTATTCTGCAGAAAAGCATCCAAAATATTAAGAAGAAGATCAGAAGGAAAACTGTAATTTCCTAGGAACCAATGCCGGAGCTAAAACTTTCACAATAACAAGAGGTTGAAATGGCACATATTGAGTTTTAAAAAATCTCATGCTTAAGGAAGTGGGAAGGGTGGGAGGAAGGGATGGATATGCAGTTTCCTTGGAAACAAAATGTGATATTATGGCAGCAGTCGCCTCAGGAATCATTGTTTAGAAGGTGAAAACACTGCTCATCTGCTTAACACTGGACAAGGGTAATTTAGAACCTAAATAATTGTGATTGTTATAAGAATCCTCAGGGAACTCTAAAACTGCTGTAGAATGGAGGTACCATGTACAAGCTCATAAATCTACAGAGGAACATGAGAAGGGCCCCTCACGAGGCTGCAGAAAGCAGATGACCATAGTAATGAGTTACATGTACAATTTCCAGAGCATGGATATAAATAGGCACCACCAGGCAGCTCAGCCTCCAGCCCTCCCTGGTTCTCTCATAGCCTTGAGAATACATGGCAGGTTTGTATGGAGATAAGCAGGTTTGTACAAAGACCGACCCGCATTCCTTATCTCAGCCCTCTACCACTCCCTAGCTCTCCAAGCTTGAACACCCCACTAACCTCAGTTGACCTCATCCAGAAAAACGAAGAAAATACTACTTTTTGTTTTTCTCAGGATTACTATGAGAATGGAATGAAGGAGGAAAAGTCCCAGAATATTGCCTGAGACATAGTCGGGGGTCTCATACATGTTAATTCTTTTCCCAGTAGTCAATGGGTTATTTTGACCTGTCTGCTTCTTTCCACCATGGACATTCCATATGCTCAAAGAAGTGGATGAGAATCCATGGCAGGAGGTCTTGCGGAGAAACTCCAGGGTGTGGCATCTGGTCAAGTCAGAGTTGAGGTGCATGGGCTCTGACTGCCATTCACACACTTAAGAATCAATCCTATTAATGACATGGGGCAGTGCGTGGAAGAGTGTAATGTGTGCGGGTAAAGAGCTGAGCTAAATTCTGAATGCCTGAAGGAGAACTGGGTATAAGAGAAGAGTAGTCCCTCCATATCTGTGGAGGATTGGTACCAGGGCCTCCCAAAACTACAAAAATCTACAGATGCTCAAGTCCCTGTTATAAAATGGCAGAGTATTTGCATGTAACCTACACACATCTTTCTGTATACTTTAAATCATCTCTAGATTACTTATAATACCTAATACAATATAAATGCTAAATAGTCATTATATTGTATTGTTTCAGAGATAATGACAAGGAAAAATTGTCTGTATGTTTTCAGTACAGACACATATTTTTTTCCCTGAGTACTTTCAACCTAAGGTTGGTTGAATCCATGGATGCAGAACCCATGGATACAGAGAGGCAACTGTGTTCCTCCAAGAGGGCAGGGACCATGTCTGGTCTGTCCATCTCTGTGTCCCTAGTGCCAGCACAACATTGGCACTATATGCGTCGAACACAGTATGCGCTCCATAAAGTTTCTGCAGAATGAATGCTAAGGGCAGCAAGGCATGCCAGGACCTCATGGGCAAATGCATCAGGAGTGAGGAGCCAGGAGTAAAATTCAGAGTGAGGCACAGATGAAACCACAGACAAAGCAAAGAGTGCTTCCCTCCATGACAGGACTTCATGACAAATTTTGTTTTCCAGATGTTCATTGAGTGCTGACTATGTTCCAGGCACTGTTTTAAGAACAAAATAAAGAAAAGGCCTCCTCATCTGGAGCTCGTATTACGTCACATTAAACATAATGTAATGTGATGTTACAATAAAATGGTTCATGTGATGTGAACCTCTCCAAGCAGGGACCAAGTCTTGGTCATTGCTGATTCCTCAGTGCCGGAGCCAGTGTCTGCAGACCCACAAGAAAAGCACAATAAGGAGTATTTAAATTGATCTCAAAATGCCAAGAAGCACTAGACAACGTTGGCCTGGGATACGAAGTCCTGCAGTCCTAGACTTGAGTCTCAGGTCTAACACTAACTAGTCTGGTGACCTTAAGCAAGTTGCTTTCCCTCTCTGAGCTTCAGTTTCCTTATCTATAAAAGGAAGAAAGCAATTCACAGGGTTGTGGTGAGGATTAAAAAAATGTGCTGCCTTTAAAATAACTAGGACAGATAAGGGCACTTCGTTGTCAGAGTGGTACCTGCTGCTTTCATGATCTTTATCATTTTTATTTCTCATCAGAGACAGACGCACACATGGCCATACTCAACTGGACAACGTGAGTAGAAAATTACAGCAAATCCTCACCTGTAAAACTTTTAAGTCAAAATAAGACAGTCTGACACACAAGAACTCTTCCCTACTGACCCAGGCAAACAGATTCCTTTTCATGTGACGAACATCCTCTGATCAGTCACAATACCCTCTGTAGAGTGAGCCCCAATTTAAAGCCCTGGTCTGAACTCCATCTTTTCCCATGGGTGGTCCTCATTAGTTGGCTTGCTCCCAGTGATCTCAAAGGGCCAATGCTCAATTTTGTACTGCCATTTTTAGTCCTGGGCAAACTCTGAAGAGCTAGAATCCCCTGGACTACCCATATGTTTCGTGTGTGTGTGTGTGTGTGTGTGTGTGTGTGTGTGTGTGTGTGTGTGTGTTGCCCAGGCGGGAATGCAGTGGCACGATCTTGGCTCACTGCAACCTTCGCCTCCTGGGTTCAAGTGATTCTCCTGCCTCGGCCTCCCAAGCAGCTACAACTACAGGCATGCGTCACCACACCCGGCTAAGTTTTGTATTTTCCGTAGAGATAGGGTTTCACTATGTTGGCCAGGCTAGTCTCGAACTCCTGATCTCAAATGATCTGCCTACTTCGGGTTCCCAAAGTGCTGGGATTACAGGTGTGAGCCACTGCACGTGGCCCCATATGTTTCTTAACTCAGTTCTGGTGACTTGGATAAGCTGACTTACCTATAATAAAGCAGAACTGATCCTCTCAAAGAAATGTCCCTATGGAGATGCTTTTGGTTCACATAAGGGGCAATCAATAACACAGTTAATGATTAGAAATGAACTAAAATGAGAAAATTATGAAATAATCTATAAGTAGTTGTTAAAATGGGTTATGTGAATGGGCTCAGAGTACAGAGAGAAGTGGCAAGAAGAAACAAGATAGAGAGACTAATACACATATCAGTAGGCATAACTTCACATGACTGCAGAAGTAGGGCCATGTATTTATGTATATGTATATATACAATAATAAAAGTAGGATTCAATAACAAATATATAACATAGTCATTAACACATATATGTTCATGCACTACATTTTGGTCAACAACAGAATACATATACAATGGTGATCTCATAAGACTATAATGCCATAATTTTACTGTACCTTTTCTAGGTTCAAATATGTTTAGGTACACAAATACTTACCATTGTGTCACAATTGTCTATAGTATCCAGTACAGTGGCATGTTGTACAGGTTTCTAGCCTAGGGGCAATAGGTTATAACATATAGCCTAGGCATGACGTAGTAGGCTCTACTACCTAGGTTTGTGTAAGTACACCTTGTGATGTTCCCACAATAACAAAATCACCTAATGATGCATTTCAGAATGTATCCCTATTATTAAGTGACACATGACTGTATATGTATACATACTCACTACTTGTCTCCATCCGCTTACATATATATGATATTAATATGTTTCAATAATGTATATATGTGAAATATATGTGTATATAGTCATCATTTGTCTCCAACCTTCCCCACAAAAAGCCATTTCTGAAATTTAGTATACAAATCAACAACAAAAAAGAAGACATTGAGGCTTGAAGTCTTGTGGTGTAGACCATTTTCTTAACTAAATAATAATGTAATACTATATCAATAAACAAATGAACTGGAGAAATTAGCTGAAAAAAATTGTACAAAAACTCCTCTAGATGAATCAATCTACAAAGAGCAGAGCTAAACTGGTATACAGGAAAGTCTCCTAAATTTTCATTATGCGACCACAAGATTTACAGTAACTACTACTTCATTGTCATTCGTTTCTAGACTTCTCCATAACTGTATATTGAGCAAAATCCCAAATAGATCTGCATTAGAACTGCATTATACATAGTGACATCTGCAAACTCTGTAATAGTCCTAATGTCTAGCCATAGACACCAATACCATAAATACAGATTCCATTTCTCAAATGACAATTCTGCACATAGTAAAATAAGTGGCAAGTCAAAATTCACATGACTAAAGTTGTTTTAGGTAATTCATAGGTTGTAAAAACTAATGAGAAGTAAAAAAAAAAAATTATGAGGGTATTACAACACTCCCATTAAAATGAAAATCTATGTAACGACTTTATGCTCTTCAAATACCACACCAGACTGAAGCATCAACCAGTATATCAAGTGTTCTGTTCCTTAAAAAATCTCTTTGTTTATGTGGAGTGATAGCCTTGCTTATTAATTTTCAAAAATACCTGCCTAGCTATCCCTTTAAGCCAGAATCATCTCCAATTTACATGACCATCAAAGTTTATTTTTTAATCAGCAATTCATTTGAGTAACTAAAACGAAAATAATTGTAAAAGACCAGAGGATACCCCCCACCACACACACACAACTGCAATAGTGTAAACTGAAAGCAGATAGAGAATCATATCTTTGAAAAGAACAGAAACTCCTATGAAGTCATTCTTATGAAAAGTTTTATGAATGGCACTAAAGGATTTGGCATGTGCATGAAAAATGATCATGCAATAAGACCAGATATTAGTTTCATGCTATAGAAAAGCATGAAAAGACTATTGTCTAGACTTATCCACAAAAATGGGCTTGTTACTTCTTAAATCTCTCTTAAGAGTGGCTGCCCAGTGCAAAGAGGACACTGCATTTGGATGCTGATTGGACAAATGATTGCTGATAATCAAATGGCATGATTTATCTTTTGAAAAGTGGTGGAGTAATTTCTAAGCAACACCAATAATGTAAATAATAAGTGTAGCTCAGTATAGTAAAAACGCTTATTTCATATCAGTCTTCTAACCTAGGGCTCAGAGAAAATAAATAGGAAGAGTAAGTTTGATATTAGACTCTCAAATTTCTATCAGTAGGGTTTGCTGATAACAGAGGGTGATAGTTGGCCACATCATAAGAGAGACTCAGTGCCCATTGTAAATATGAGAAATAAGCATTCTAATTCGAATTTCTGAGTGTTCACGTCCTGTCACAGCATTAAAATAATCATGCAAATCTGCCTCCAGCTGGTTCCTGATTTGCATTCATTTTTTTTCTGTTGAAATGATTTATACATACTTGTACTAAATTCTAAATTCTAATCTTAACATTCAGTCTTAGAAGAACAGACATCAATAATATTTGAACTAAAGTTACAATATTAATAGCTAGCAATTATTAGCTTTATAAGTGTGTGGCTGACACTAAATCTGGTTAATAAGCAAACTACTTGCATGCATGTTCTTCACAATATTTGCACATAACCATATTTTTTCGCTAATGTAAAAAATAGCTAGGTAACGTGAATATTACCTTCTTAACACATGGATAATAAAGCACATAAAATATTGCATATTGATTAAATATAAGTAGACAAAGAATGACTCTTCACAAACCCTATGTAATTGAAAGAATAAAACACTCTCCATTCTATAGTTACATTTAATTTTAATGACTTGCTTAAGAACAATGAGAGAATTTACATCCAAAACATCTTTACTTATTCAAAGATCATTCAAGCAGAAATCCGGGAGCCATTAGCAGGTAGCCTACGCTTTTTTAGAAGTAAAATAGAGGCAATCAAGACTTTCCTTCTAGAAAAATCACACAGGATTAAAGCCAGTTCCTGGATTCCACTTCCATTGAAATTCTATCCATGTCTGAATAAATTCAGTCTTAAAGCTCTATCAATATTAACAACAGTGAAACAGGGGGGTTCCCTGACTCTCACAGGACGTGCAACAGGGGTGTGGCTTGTCTGTTCGGTCACCACCATTGCTCAAACCCCTTACATGAGTGGGAGCATGCAGACGGACAGGTGCAGGAGCTGGGACGCTGGGCTCTGGCCCCACAGCAGTGTCCAGGGATGGGAGCCTGTGACTCCTGGAGCCCACTTAGGTGTATGTTACAGTGTGTTCTTTTAGCCTTGCCATCCATGCATGGCTTAAGTGTTAACCGGCTCAGTGGACCCTCTGCGTTTTTGCAAGGGCAGAGGGCCAGTGTGACAGCTTTCATATCCTGAGCTCTTGTCCAGCATCCTGGAAGAATCAGGTCACACACAGAGTTGAAGGATGGTGAATGCAGGGTTTTACTGGGTGGTGGAGGTGGCTCTCAGCAGGATGGATGGGCAGCTAGACAGGGGATGGAATGGGAAGATGATCTTCCCCTGGAGTTTGGCCATCCAGCAGATGATTTTCTGACCATCTCCAGCCAAACTCCTGCTGATGTTCAGGCGCTCTTTCTCTTCTCTCCTTCTCTCCTTCTCTGCCGCAACATTCTGCCATTCGTCTGCTCATCTGCTCTTCTTCTCATCTGTTCGTCTCCTCATCTGCTTCTGGAGCCTGGGGTTCGGGGTTTATACGGGTATAGGATAGGGGGTGTGGTGGGCCAAAAGGCAACATTTTGGGCATGAAAACAGGAATGTCTGTTCTCACTTAGGTCCACGGATATCCAGGCTTGAGGGTGGAGCCTTTGGCAGGGAACTACCCCCTTCTACCCAGTATTTCCCTGTCTCCTGTCAGCATCAACAGCAATAATAATAACATTATATTTTTAGTGCAAATTTGATCTCACACTTTAGTTGGGAAGCTTAAGTATTAGTTCTTCTCTGTAAAACAACTCCATGAAATGGAAGTTATCTTTATTTTTAACATTAGAAAACTTGAATCTGAGACATAACTTGCTGAGTGTCACATAATTAAGAAGTGACAAAACTGTATTTACAACTCAGATTTACTAATAATACATTTGTTTAAGAAACACTTTCTGAACACCTAGTATGTGCTAGGTTCTTTTTAAACACTGGGGGTCTGCAGTGAACAAAACGTGGGCCCTGGCCTCACATAGTTTGGATTAAAGTATTTACTAGCACTTTATAAATAATAAGTCAATAAAATAAATAAATGGAATGTCAGATGATGAGATGTGCTGTGAAGAAAAGTAAAGCAGGATAAGGGGAAAACAGTATATGAAATTAACAAAGGGGCTCCGTTTTAATATAGGCAGGTCTGAAACTGACTCTAATAAGGCAAAATTGGTCAGATTTGAAGAAAAATGAGGGAACCATACAAATACCTAACTTACAAAAACATCTTTCAACCAGAGGAAATGCGGGACGGGCCCAGAGGCCCCTTGGCATGCTTGGCCAAGTGAGTAAAAGCAAGGAGGAAATTATGGCCAGAGCAGAGTGACTGAGGGGCGAGTAAGTTGGAGATGAGGTGAGATCAGGATGAGATCGCTTCTTGGGCTTTTGGTTAAGATCAAGGTAGATCCGGATGGGGAACACCATGTCATGGAGGGTTATGTAGGACACTATAAAGTCTTTGGTTTTGACTCTGAGAGACAGGAGTTCTGAATAAAAGGGAGGAACCCGAGTCATATCTTTAAAGGATCATTATATGACTATGTTAGAAAAAGCCTCAAGGAACAAGGGCAGAAACTGGTGGACCAATTAGTAGGCTGTGGCAATAATCCAGGCCACACAAGGTGGTGACCCAGACCCAGATGTTGACAATGGAAGAGAGATGGCTTCTTTACATATGCTAAAGAATTCACTATTTTGACGTGGTGTGTGAAAAACAGAAAGGAGTTAAGAATGACTGCAAGGAGTTTGACCTCAGCAAATGGAAGGACAGTAAGTCATTTGCTGAAAAGAAGCTTGCAAAAAAATCTGTCAGATTTAAAGTCAATGCTCTCTCAAAATCACTGTGCTACTTCACAAAAGTATACCAAGTATTGAAATTCATTTAATATTCAATTCCAACCCATCTTGAGTGTCCAGTCCTTTCCACCAGGCTGAGACACTCCTAGTGGGAAGCTGCTGCTGGATGGAGCCCACGTGATAAGTAAAAGTTCTGGTACCATGGAGATGCCAGAAAGGTGACATGTTGAAGGCTAACCCAGGAGCCCACTGAGCCAAGCAGGGAATGGACAGAAGAACCCAGAGCGATAGTTCCAGGGGCAAACCAGCCCACAAAGAGCTGACACATGGGGATGCAACAGCCACAAGGGGCTGACAGTGACAGTAGCAGACAGGGAAGACAGAAATAGGCATCCAAGGCCAGTGGGTAAGGCTTAAATCTGGATTATTCAGCATGGGCTTCTTTTCTGTGGCCCTGGGAACCTAGGAAAAATCTCCCACCTCCAATTCAGCCAGCACAGCTCTGCTCTGAACTGACTGACAGTTCAGAATTTCTCTTTCTCAGATGATCATATCTGAACAAAGGAATCCAAAGCTCATTCATTGTCCCTCTTTCTCTCTCTGTCTTTCCCTCCCTCCTATTCCCTCCACCCTGACTTTAATTAAAACTATTGATCTTGATCAGTAGTTTTCATACCTGGCTGTACATCAGAGAATCTTTTGAAAGACAGGTTCCTAGGCCCACATCCAAGGCACTGAATAACAATCTACAGGGAAGAAAGGCATCAGTCAGGTTCCAAAACCTCCCACGGTCTGGCTATAAACATCAAGGTCAGCTACAACTTGTAACTTGAACATAGTCATGTTTCCTTTCTCTCTGTACCATTAGGGCCTCTGGGTTGGTCCATCATCCACTGAGTTTTTCTAATTTTTCTTCCAGGAATCAACAGCAGAATACTTTCCTGAGAAATTACTCCATGCCCTTGGGTCTAGTGAAGGCTATTTCATCCATCTCCTAAGTTCAATACAAGAGCTCTCTTTCTAAAATGGCTTACCCTGGTGGGGAAGCCAGATCTTTTTCTACATCTTTTTCTACTTCTTTACATTGCTTATTCTCCAGTGTGGCTACTTTAATTAATGTTTAATCTTCCTGTGTTTGTAGCCTGAGGCAGAGCCTCTGAAGGGCACAGAGTTCAAAATCTTATGGCCTCATAACACTCCACAGATTTAACATTAAATAATTACGACAATTCATTGTAAAGACCAAAATCCCACTCTCTACTCAAACTGCCAGGGACGCCGGATCAGTTTGTACAGGCGTTCTCTGCAAAATCCGTCATTTTCTTTCTACTCCCCAACTGTTACACTGCTAGATGACTATTTCTGTTCCCTCTTTTTCAGGGAGGGGCCATATTCTGTGAGAAAATGGCCCCGTCACTCAAGAGTGATGAAATCAGTAGAGCACGGCTGGGCTAGAAATGATTACCAAAGCCCGTTAGGAGATGCCAACAGAGACTCTATATTAACGATTATTCCCTCTGTACACAGCGATCTGAATGAAAGAGGAAAGAAGACCTTCTGCTGCTTATGGTATCTTCGGGAATCATCTGACAGCTTATTTATTAAATGCATTTTAATATTAATTCTCCTCTGCACTCTAGCTGACCTTCAGAAACATTCACCGAGTCTTAAGAACACAAAGCACAATGGCCTAGGGAAGGCACGATGTGAAGAAAGCTGCACCTGAACACTTCTCCTGTGCAGTTGCAGAAAAATCAGTTACAATTAAATACTGCATTGGTAACTGATCTTTTAAGATCCTTTAGAGCCCAAAACACAGACCAATTAGAACCCAATTAATTAGGATTCAAAGTATTTTTCTTTCTGTACATTTTGGAGAAAATGCATATCACAGGAATGCACAATCACCTAAAGAAATTTTAAGCTCTTTCACGAACACATCCTGAGTCCAAAACACATTCTGTCTTCTCCAGTCCTAGAAAATGAGACTGGCTTCCAGAATAGTGTCTCTCAAATATTTAGTAAATGCATAATTACATTTAATATTGTATTAAGTCAAAGCTCCGACCAAAAGGCTCTCCAAAAGAGGTTTGTTTCCATTTAACTCTTTTTTTAAAAAAAAATTGTAGTAAAATACACATATCATAAAAATTACTATCGTAACCTTCTTTTCTTCTTTCTTTTTGTTACTAGACAGTCTTACTCTGTTGCCTAAGCTAGAGTTCAGTAGCACAATCAGAGCTCACCGTTGTCTTGAACTCCTGGGCTCAAGTGATTCTCCCACCACAGCCTCCTGAGGAGCTGGGATTTCAGACTCAAGCCACTGCACCAGGTATTAACCAGTTTTAAATGTCCAGCTGAATGGTATTAAATATATTCACGTTGTTATGCAATCATTACCACCATCTACTTCCAGAACTCTTTTTGTCTTATAAAACTAAAATTCTTTATCCATAAAACAATAACTTTCCATGTCCCTCCATTAATCTCTTAACCAGAAATTTGCACCAAACAGAAACCTCTATTCTTTAAATATTTTGACTGATGTTTTATTCTTATATAGGGCAAAATTGAGACTATCTTCTTTTATAATTTTACTCACTTAAGCTCAGCTTGTACATTATGTTTAGGGAAAAAAAGTTATTTTGTTCCAGAAAGTCATGTCTAATCCTCAAATAAATCTATAAGCTAATGCTGATGGGTGATCAATCAATAGTTAACCTATTTAGAACTAAAGGTCACAGACATCTTTCTTTACTGAGTCTCTGAATCAGTTTCTACCATCAATTAGGATTAGAATTGTTTTCACAAGGATCTAGGAAATGACTACCCATAAAACCACATTTTAATCTCTTTAAAGCACTAGGAAAAATGACTACTCAAAACCATCAAAAAACAGTGCTGTGACCTTCCAGCAATGAGCATGCTGTAAGTCAAACCAAGACTTTTCTGTGCAATACTGAGCAGGTGAAATACTGATGCCATCTGGGCAGTGAGCTTTCGTCTTCATCTAGCAGTGGCTGCAAGAGGGCGTGGGCAATCTCCAGAGCATTTGCAGCCCCAGCAGAAGATGAAGCTCTGTGTCAGTCTTTCTCAGTTCTGAGTCATTAGTTCTAGGGAGGGAAGGCATTAGAAAACCTTCCAAGCCACAAACCACCCATCTTAGGAAGATGGCTAATTAGAATTCATCCTAAACTGTGAAAGAATTAACAGACATTAAATAATCAGTATTCATAATTGGGAAATCAATTTACCCAAAAGAAGAAAAGGCAAAGCTCAGATTCTTGTTTAATGTTTAATTTAGAAAAATAAAAGGGTAACTAGTTCCCCAAATGACCAATAGGTTTGAGTCCCCAAAGTTCATAACTTAGAAAGTATTTTTCTGGAGAAGCAATGTTAAAATTGTGATTAGTACCTTCATTCTTAAAAGAACACACAAAAATGACTCCATCCACATGTAGCCATAGTAAAGGACAAATTGTCTGCCCTGAGTTTTGGAACAGTGACCAAGGGGTATTGCAGCTTAGAGGAGAGAAAGAGCTGTTCTTTCCTCCTTTTTGTGACAAAGCATTGACCTGTGGGAATATATTTTTTAAGTATTTGATTTCTTTGTTTCTCCTATTCTGTACTTGTTTCTTATTGTCTGGTACTTCTAAAAAGTATGACATCCTTGAACTGCCTTAACTTCACTCATCTTTCAACAAAGTCTCCATCGTGACCAAAGCGCATGCCAAAAAAAAAAAGAAAAACTATCCATCAGGGCAGCTGACTCACGGGGTTCAAAGCAAATGGATAAAACCAAAATATGGATAAAATAAGACTTCATGTTCTCTGGTATGCCTTAAAATAACAGCTTTGCAATACTTAGCCTCAAAAAGCCAAAGAAATGCAAATAACAACGTGAAAATATATTCCTATCCAACGGGTTAAAAATGGTAAAAATAATAATATTATCCGGTGGGAGAGGGTAGGAAAAAACAAGTACTCCCAAAAAACTCCTGGAGGCAGTGTAAGCTGATTACAGTCTCTTGGGGTGGGGGCATTTTGGTTATACATGTCTAAAGTCTTTAACATTTTTTTTTATTTACAAAACATTGACCCAGCAAAAACACTACTAAGAGCTATACAAAGGATGTAATCAAAGACATGCAAGAAGACGAATATGTAAAGATGTTTAAGATGTCACATTTTACAATAAAGAAAAATCAGAGGTCCAGTAAGAACAAACTAAGTAAATAATGGAACTTCCATACAATAGAATGTAATAGGTACCATTAAATAGCATATCATAGAACATATTTATTGGACTGGGTGCAGAGGCTCATGCCTGTAATTCCAGCACTTTGGGAGGCTGAGGCAGATGGATCACTTGAGGTCAGGAGTTCAAGACTAGCCTGGCCAACATGGAGAAACCTCATCTCTACTAAAAACACAAAAAATTAGCCAGGTATGGTAGCAGACAACTGTGATCCCAGCCACTCGGGAGGCTGAGGCAGGAGAATCGCTTGAAATCGGGACGTGGATGTTGCAGTGAGCCGAGACTGCACCACTGCACTCCAGCCTGGGCAACAGAGAGAGACTGTCTCAAAAACAACAACAAAAAAAAAGAAAAGAAAAGAAAAGAAAAGAAAAGAAATAAATATATTTACTGATATGGAAAAAATCTTCATGATCTGAGCTAAGTAAAAGAAAAAGGGAGACCAGAAAGCAGATACATAGACAGACAGATAGGTAGGTAGATATAATTTTATAATATATGTATAAATATCAAATATTGGAAAAAATTGATGAAAATGTAAACAGTCATTAACACTTAATTGTTTTATTTCTTCTAAAAAAATAAAATAAAAAACCAATGTGATACATGTGCAGAACGTGTAGGTTTGTTACCTAGGTATACATGTGCCAGAGTAGTTTGCTGCAACTATTGACCTATCCTGTAAGTTCCCTCCTCTCACCCCTACCCCACAACAGACCCTAGTGTGCATTGTTCCACTCTCCGTGTCCATGTATTCCCAATGTTCAACTCCCACTTATGAGTGAGACCATGTGGTATTTGATTTTCTGTTCCTGTCTTAGTTTGCTGAGTATGAAGTTCCTACAAGAGACATAATCTCATTCCTTTTTATGGCTGCATAGTATTCCATGGTGTATATGTACCACATTTTCTTTATCCATTCTTTCATTGATGGGCATTTGAGTTGGTTCCATGTCTTTGCTATTGTAAATAGTGCTGCAATAAACATATGTGTGCATGTGTCTTTATAGTAGAATGATTTATATTTCTTTGGGTATATACCCAGTAATGGGATTGCTGGGTCAAATGGTATTTCTGGTTCTAGATCATTGAGGAATCACCACACTGTCTTCCACAATGGTTGAACTAATTTACATTCCCACCAAGAGTGTAAAAGTGTTCCTATTTCTCCATAGCCTCGCCAGCATCTATTGTTTCCTGACTTTTTAATAATCACCATTCTGACTGGCATTAGATGATATCTTATTGTGGTTTTGATTTGCATTTCTCTAATGATCAGTGATATTGAGCTTTTCTTCGTATGTTTGTTGGCCACATAAATGTCTTCTTTTGAAAAGTGTCTGTTCATATCTTTTGCCCACTTTTTGATGGGGTTGTTTGTTTCTTTCTTGTAAATATGTTTAAGCTCCTTGTAGATTCTGGATATTAGACCTTTGTCAGATGGGTAAATTGCAAAAACGTTCTACCATTCTGTAGGTTGCCTGTTCACTCTGATGATAGTTTCTTTTGCTGTGCAGAAGCTCTTTCATTTAACTAGATCCTATTTGTCAATTTTGGTTTTTCTTCCAATTGCTTTTGGCATTTTAGTCATGAAGTCTTTGCCCATGCCTGTGTCTTGAATAGTACTGCCTAGGTTTTCTTCTAGGGTTTTTATGGTTTTGGGTTTTACATTTAAGTATTTAACCCATCTTAAGTTAATTTTTGTATAAGGTGTAAGGAAGAGGTCCAGTTTCAGTTTTCTGCATATGGCTAGTCAGTTTTCCCAGCACTATTTACTGAATAGGAGATTTTTTCTCATTGCTTATTTTTATCAGGTTTGTTGAAGATCAGATGGTTGTAGATGTGTGGTGTTATTTCTGAGGTCTCTACTCTGCTCCATTGGTCAATATGTCTGTTTTGGTACCAGTACCAAGCTGTTTTGGTTACTGTAGGCTTGTAGTATAGTTTGAAATCAGGTGACATGATGCCTCCAGCTTTGTTCTTTTTGCTTAGGATTGTCTTGGCTATATGGGGTCTTCTTTGATTCCACATGAAATTTAAAATTGATTTTTCTAATTATGTGAAGAATATCAATGGTAGTTGATGGGAATAACATCGAATCTGTAAATTACTTTGGGCAGTATGGCCATTTTCATGATATTAATTATTCCTATCCATGAGGATGGAATGTTTTTCCATGTTTGTGTCCTCTCTTATTTCCTTGAGCAGTGGTTTGTAGAGGTCTTCACATCCCTTGTTAGTTGTATTCCTAGGTATTTTATTCACTTTGTAACAATTGCAAATGGGAATTCATTCATGATTTGGCTCTCTGCTTGCCTATTGTTGGTGTGAAGGAATACTTGTAATTTTTGCACATTAATTTTATATCCTGAGATTTTGCTGAAGTTGCTTTTCAGTTCAAGAACTTTTTGGGCTGAGGTGATGGGGTTTTCTAAATATAAAATCTTGTCATCTGTAAACAGAGACAACTTGACTTCCTTTCTTCCTATTTTAATACCTTATTTCTTTCTCTTGCCTGATTGCTCTCGCGAGAACTTCCAATACTATGTTGAATAGGAGTGGTAAGAGAGGACATCCTGGTCTTGTACTGGTTTTCAAAGGGAATGCTTCCAGCTTTTGCCCATTCAATATGATATTGTCTGTGGGTTTGTCATAAATAGCTCTGATTATTTTGAGATATATTCCATCAACACCTAGTTTATTGAGAGTTTTTAATATGAAGAATGTTGAATTTTATCAAAGGCCTTTTCTGCATCTATTGAGATAATCATGTGGTTTTTGTCTTTGGTTCTGTTTATGTGATGGATTACATTTATTGATTTATGTATGTTGAACCAGCCTTGCATCCCAGGGATAAAGCCAACTTGATCATGGTGGATAAGTTTTTTTTAATGTGCTGCTGGATTTCGTTTGCCAGTATTTTATGGAGGGTTTTTGTATCAATGTTCATTAGGCTTATTGGCCTGTAGTTTTCTTTTTTGTTGTGTCTCTTCCCAGTTTTGATATCAGGATGATGCTGGCTTCATAAAATGAGTTAGGAGGGAGTCCCTCCTTTTCAACTGTTTGGAATAGTTTCAGAAGGAATGGCACCAGCTCCTCTTTGTATTTCTGGTAGAATTCAGCAGTGAATCTGTCTGGTCCTGGTTTTTTTTGTTGTTGTTGTTGTTGTTTGTGTTTTTTTTTTTGTTTTTTGGGGTTTTTTTTTTTTTTTTTTTTTTTGAGAGCTTGTTATTGGTCTATTCAGGGATTCAGCTTTTTCCTGGTTTAGTGTTGGCAGGGTGTATGTGTCCAGGAATTTATCAATTTCTCCTAGATTTTCTAGTTTATTTGCATTGAGGTGTTTATAGTATTCTCTGATGGCAGTCTGTATTTCTGTGGGGTCAGTGGTGATATCCCCTTTATCATTTTTTTTATTGTGTCTATTTGATTCTTCTCCCTCTTCTTCCTCATTAGTCTAGCTAACAGTATATCTATTCATTAATTTTTTCAAAAAAAAAAAACAGCTCCTGGATTCATTGATTTTTTTGGAGGATTTTTCACATCTCTATCTCCTTCAGGTCTTCCCTGATCTTAGTTATTAGTTACTTGTTTCAGTTTCCTTCTGATCTTAGTTATCCACTTAGTTACTGGTTAATGCTGGATTTTTTTGTCCTTTGTGTTTTTCTATGATTTTTTAGGATTTCTGTGCTAAGCACAAAATTAAAAGAAGTTGTTTTTTAAATTTAATACAGAACCCTAAAAGCAATAATTACATCGATAGCTTCACTAGAGAAATGCCAAGAGGGTGTGAGAGGTAGTTGTCAGTTGCAAGTACGAGCAGATTGTAAGTCTGAGTTGTAGCCTCTATGTGATATGATTATTTGGGATAATACTATCTGCAGCACACACACACTCACACACACACACATACACACACACAAACACTTCTCAATGAATAATTGTTCAGTTAAAAACAAACAAAATAAATACATAGTCTTTGAAAATGCATTCTTACCAATGTACAGTTCCTTTCTTATATTTTTCTGAAATATTTGGCAGTTTCGTCTACTGTAAGAAATACCATACATCCTGATGCTTTATAATGTTTGAAATCATGTAAATTATTCTTGAAGAATGTTTAAAAATTCATATTATTCACTCCTGAGAGACCACAACATCTTTCCAGATTGCACCAGACTATTCTGTGAATAAGGATTTTAATTTCTAAGATGCAACAACAATGCTTTGTGCACAGATCAATAAAAGGAAATGAGCTACTGTGGTTTGTCTGCCTTTCACCAGACACCACCCCCCAATACTTATTCACAGTCCTGAGTATATCAAAACTCCATTTGTAAATTAAACTAGTGTGTCTGATACAGAAACAAAGCTAAACCATGTACAGGGCTAACCACATTCATGGCTTATTGCCAGAACCACAGATCTCTCTTCTGGTGCCATAATCCCTGGCCAGTAAAGTAATAAACCAGTAATGAATTTTGGATTTACAGAATCCAAAGCTTTCTATAGATTTTTGAAACAATTTCTTTTTAAAACATTTCTGCAGAGAACAACAGTCCTCCCCCACACTGAGCAATCACTCCTGCTTATGGCACACAGAGAAGGCACCCAGGCCTGCATCTGCCAGTACCCCACCCCCAAGCCAACACCATGTCCGGCACAACCATACAAATAGTTGCCAGCAGGGGCTCCCCCAACAGCTGCATTGTCTCTGCCACTGTGGTGAACACCCACATGGAGGCAGGTACCCCGACACCTGCTAGCACTCTGCCACAGCTGCCACACCTCGGGCCCGTTCAGCTCAGTGGATTCCTAACCTTGGGGAGCCAAAGAACAAAGCTGGGGCCCAATAGAAGTCCAGCAGAGTTAGAGCACACAGTGCAGGAGTTGGGAGCTGAATGTTGGCCCTCTAAAATCTTCCAGAAATGAAGCCAGTCAGTTGAATCCACCTTATACCACAATCAAGCCCTTAACATAATCAAATAGGATAAAAAAAAGCCATCTGAAGGTCAGCAAACTCAAAGATTGAAGGTAGATAAGCCCCAAAAGATGAGAACAAATCAGAACCCTGAAAATTTCAAAAAGCCAGTGTGCTTTCATTCCTCCAAATGACTGCATCACCTCTCCAAATCATGATAAAATAATGCAGGCACTGAAAGACAAAATAGCCAGTGTATATATATTAAAAAACTAACCAACTTGACAGAGCTGAAAAAACACACTACATGAATTTCATAATGCAAACACAAGTATTGATAGCAGAATAGACCAAGTAAAGAAAATAATCTCAGAGCTTGAAGACTGGCTTTCTGAAATCAGACAGTTAGACAAGAAGAGAGAAAAATAATGAAAAGGAATGAACAAAATGTCTGAGAAATATGGGATTATGTAAAGAGACCAGATCTGTGACTCATTTGTGTCCCTGAAAGAGATGGGGAGAATGCAACCAACCTGGAAAACATATTTCAGGGCATCACCCATGAGAACTTCCTCAACCTAGCTAGAGAGGGCAACATTCAAATTCAGAAAATGCAGAGAACCCCAGTAAAATACTTTTTACTAATATTAAAGATCATCCCCCACCACATAATCATCAGATTCTCCAAGGTTGAAATGAAGGGAAAAATGTTAAAGGTAGCTAGAGAGAAAGGTCAGGTCACCTACAAAGGAAAGCCCATCAGACTAATAGCAGACCTCTCAGCAGAAATTCTACAAGCCAAAAGAGATTGGGGGTCAATATTCAACATTCTTAAAGAAAAGAAATTCCATCCCAGAATTTTATATCCAGCCTAACTAAGTTTCATAAGCAAAGGAGAAGTAAATCTTTTACAGACAAACAAATGCTGAGGGAATACATTACCACCAGACCTGCCTTACAACAGCTCATGAAGGAAACACTAAACATGCAAAGGAAAGTATTACCAGCACTACAGAAACACACTGAAGTACATAGACCAGTAACACTATAAAACAATCACACAAACAAGTCTGCAAAATAACCAGTTAACATTATGATGACAGTGTCAAATCCTCACATATCAATATTAAACTTAAATGTAAATGGGCTAAGTGCCCCAGTGAAAAGACACTGAGTGGCAAGCCGGATTAGAAAACCAAGACTCATTGATATGCTGTCTTGAAGAGACCATCTCATAAGCAATGACACACATAGTCTCAAAATAAAGGGATGTAGAAAAATCTACCAAGCAAATGGAAAACAGAAAGAAAGCAAGAGTTGCAATCTCAATTTCAGACAAAACAGACTTTAAACCAACAAAGATCGAAAAAGACAAAGAAGGGCATTACATAATGGTACAGGGTTCAATTCGACAAGAAGATCTAACTGTCCTAAACATATATGCACCTGACACAGGAACACTCAGATTCGTAAAGCAAGTTCTTAGAGACCTTCAAAGAGACTTAGACTCCCACACAATAATTGTAGGAGACTTTAACATCCAATGACAATATTAGACAGATCACTGAGACAGAAAATTAACAAAGATATTCAGGACCAGAACTCAGCATTGGATCAAATGGATCTGATAGACATCTACAGAACTCTCCATGCAAAAACAACAGAATATACATTCTTCTCATTGCCATATGGCACTTACTCTAAAATTGATCACATAATCAGAAATAAAACACTCCTCAGCAAATGCAAAAGAACTGAAATCATAACAATCTCTCAGGGCAAGGCACAATCAAATTAAAAATCAAGACTAAGAAATTCACTCAAAACCATACAATTACATGAAAATTGAATAACTTAGTCCTAAATGGCTTTGAGGTAACTAAATTAATTAAGGCAGAAATCAAGAAGTTCTTTGAAACTAATGAGAACAAAGATACAATGTAACATAATCTCTGAGACACAGCTAAGGCAGTGTTAAGAAGGAAATTTATAGCACTAAATGACCACATCAAAAAGTTAGATCTCCAGTTAACAACCTAACATCACAACTAAAGAACTAGAGAATCAAGAGCAAACAATCCCAAAGCTAGCAGAAGACAAGAAATAACCAAAATCAGAGCTGAGCAGAAGAAAATTAAGACATGAAAAATCATTCAAAAGACCAATGAATCCAGGAACTGTTTTTTGAAAAAAAATTAGTAAAACAGATATACCACTAGCTAGACTAATAAAGAAGAAAAGAGAGAAGATTCCAATAAACACAATCAGAAATGGCAAGGGGAATATTACCACTGACCTCACAGAAATACAATCAACCATCAGAGAATATTATGAACACCTCTATGCACATAAACTATAAAATCTAGAAGAAATTGATACATTTCTGGACAAATACACCCTCCTGAGACTGAACCAGGAAGAAACTGAATCCCCGAACAGACAATAATGAGTTCCAAAATTGAATCAACAAATAGTCTACCAACCAATAAAAGCCCAGGGCCAGATGGATTCACAGCTGAACTCCACCAGATGTACATAGACGATCTGGTACCATTTCTGCTGAAACAATTCCCAAAAGTTGAGGTAGAGTGACTCCTCCCTTACTCATTCTATGAGGCCAGCATCATCCTGATACCAAAACCTGTCAGACACACAACAACAAAAAGAATCTTCAAGCCAACTGCCTGGATGAATATCAATGCAAAGATCCTCAACAAAATACTGGCAAACCAAATCCAGCAACACATCAAAAAGTTTATCTACCACAATCAAGTAGGTTTGTTATCCCTGGGATGCATGTTTGGTTCAACACATGCAAATCATTAATATGAGCCACCATATAAACAGAACTAAAGACAAAAAACAATGATCATGTCAATAGATGCAGAAAAGGCTTTCCATAAAATTCGACATCCCTTCATGTAAAAAACTCTCAATAAACTAGGTATTAAAGGAATATACCTCAAAATAATAAAAACCATCTATGAAAAACCCACAGCCAACATCATAATGAATGGGTAAAAGCTGGAAGCATTTCCCTTGAAAACCAGCACAAGACAAGGATGCCCTCTCTCATCACTCTTATTCAACAGTATTGGGTCCTGGCCAGAGCAATCAGGCAAGAGAAAGAAGTAAAGGTCATCAAAACCTGGAGAGAGGAAGTGAAACTATCCCTGTTTGCAGACAAGATGATCCTATATCTATAAAACCCCATAGTCTCAGCCCAAAAGCTTCTTAAACTGATAAACAACCTCAGCAAAGTCTCAGGATACAAAATCAATGCGCAAAAATCACTAACATTCCTGTACACCAACAACAGTGAAGCCTAGAGTCGAATAAGGAATGCAATCCTACTCACAATTGCCACAAAAATAAAAAAATACTTAGGAATACTCAGCTAACCAGGGAAGTGAAAGATCTCTACAAGGAGAACTACAAAATGTTGCTAAAAGAAACCAGAGATAACATGAATAAATGGAAAAACATTCCATGCTCATGGATAGGAAGAATCAATATTGTTAAAATGGCCATGCTGCCCAAAGTATTTTATAGGTTCAATGCTATTCCTGTTAAACTAGCATTGGCATTCTTCACAGAACTATAGAAAACAATTTTAAAATTCATATGGAAGCAAAAAATGAGCCCGAATAGTCAAGGCAATCTTAAGCAAAATGAACAAAGTTGGATGCATCATGCTACTGGACTTCAAACTGTATTACACAGCTACAGTAACCAAAACAGTATGGTACTGGTACAAAAAGAGAAAACAGAACAATGGAAAAGACTAGAGAACCCAGTAAGAAGGCCACACACCCACAACTACCTGATCTTCAACATGACAAAAACAAGCAATGGGGAGAGGATTCCCTATTCAATAAGTTGTTCTGGGATAATTGGCTGGCCACATGCAGGATACTTAAACTGGACCCATTCCTTCTACCATATACAAAAATCAACTCAAGATGAATTAAAGACTTAAATGTAAAACCCAAAACTATAAAAACTACAACTTAGGCAACACCATTCTGGCCATAGAAGCAGGGAAAGATTTCATGACAAAGACACCAAAAGCAATTGCAAGAAAAGCAAAAATTGACAATCGAGATCTACTTAAACTAAAGAGCTTCTGCACAGCAAAAGAAACTCTCAACAAAGTTAACAGACAACCTACAGAATGGGAGGAAATTTTTGCAAACTATGCATCTAACAAAGGTCTAATATCTAGCATTTATAAGAAATATAAACAAATTTACAAGAAAAAAACAACTCCATTAAAAAGCGGGCAAAGGACATGAACAGACACTTTTCAAAAGAAGACGTACATGCAGCCAATAATCACATGAAAAAAGCTCAGCATCACTGATTATTAGAGAAATGCAAATCAAAACCACAATGAGATGCCATCTCACACCAGTCAGAATGTCTATTATTAAAAAGTCAAAAATAACAGATGCTGGTGAGGTTGTGGAGAAAAAGGAATGGTTATACACTGTTGGTGGGAGTGTAAATTAGTGCAACCACTGTGGAAGACACTGGTGACTCCTCAAAGACCTAAAAACAGAAATGCCATTTGACCTAGTAATCTCATCACTGGGTATATACCCAAAGAAATATAAATCATTCTATTGTAAAGACACATGCACGTGCATGTTAATTACAGCACTGTTCACACTTGCAAAGACATTGAATCAATCTAAATGTTCATCAATGATAGACTGGATAAAGAAAATGTTGTACATATATACCATGGAATACTATGCACCATTAAAAAGAACAAGATCATGTCTTTTGCAGGGACATGAATGAAGCTGAAGGCCATTATCCTTAGCAAACTAAGGCAGTAATAGGAAACCAAATACTGCAAGCTCTCAGTTATAAGTAGGAACTAAATGATGAGAACACACAGACACACAGAGGAGAACAACACACACTGGGGCCTATCATAGGAAGGAAGATGAGAGGAAGGAGAGGATCAGGAACAATAACTAACAGGTACTAGGCTTAATACCTGGTCAACAAAACAATCTGTACAACAAACCCCATGACACAAGTTTACCTACATAATACTAGGCTTAATACCTGAGTGATGAAATAATCTGTATGACAAACCCCCTTGAGACAAGTTTACCTATATAGCAAATATGCACAGGTACCCCTGAACTTAAAAGTTACATACACACACATTTTTGTCCCCTCTCTCCAGCAATGCAGTTTATTACTACTATCTGCATTTTTTTTTAGAAAGGCTTGCAGATAGATGCCCACATTTTTCAATCAAATATATTTTTTTCGTTGTGGCTCTATAAAATCATCCTTGGCATTGACTAATATCAGCCTTTCTCCTTTGTAATTTATTTACTCAAATTATTTTTATCTTTAAGATTATGACAGCAATTCCTGAATTTGCAACACCCTATTATTATGGACTGACTGTAAGTACATAATTTGAATAGTGTATTTAAAGATTGCTGAGATATTAATATTTTTAAATCTACCTGATTTGAGAATTGCATAACCAACCAAATAATCACTGGACTAACAATATTTAATGAAAATAATGCTTAGGAATTCTAGACAAACATACATGTTCTTAAATGTCTATTTAAGGGGTACCTAATGTAAAAACAGAGTATTTTTGAACGTTGGGATAACTTCTTTTTCTTCTTAAAAGCTGCCATTATTTTCCCTAATAGCTACCATCTACTAAAAACCTACTCTATGCCAGGTGCTGCCCCACCTAAAGGAAAGTTTCCTTTAGTTAGGAAGGGCCCTATTGGAGTTTCTCTCCTGGCCTGAAGACTGACTTACATGATCTGTAAGTCACATGTGTAGTCTAGCTCCTAGCTCTTCCCCCTCTCTCCTTGGAATGGGCTGCCCACAGAAATCCTCATTCTCCTTTGCACCCTCACAGCAACAGCCTATCAGCATATCCCTAATTGCACAGGTAATTCTGAGACTCTGTACCACAGAGCCCACTTAACCACAGATATAAGCTACACACTCCAACCTAGAATTCAGTGACATTTTGATTCTTTATCTGTTGGTTTTTCACCTTATTTCTCAATTGGTTTAGAACTAGGGTGGGAGGGTGGGAGCTTCTCAACAAATCCAATATCTTAAGCACTATGCCATGAACCTTAACAATGTGTAAAAGTAGCAAAATACATTTGGCAGAATTGAGGCTAAGGATAAGTGGCTTTGAGTTCTGGCATACATGTGGGCCATAACAGTTTTTAACTTTGGCAGTTAGCAAAGCTTGTACTGGATCACAGGAATGATTTTGATTGTCTGTGCTACCTTTTCACTGGCATGACAACATCAGCTAAATGAATTGTGGACAAATGAATTGTGTAAATTAGCTTGAAGTTTCATAACCATCCTAAAATGTAAAAGTTGGATTTCATCAAACCTAAAATGCCACTGAATTTAAGACACATCATTATTTTATAATCACCAACACAGAAAAACATACTGCCAATTAAACTATAACATGCCATTTATTGTAAGACACATTCAAGTTTTAGAGATGTTAAAATGTGAAGAAAAGAAAATGAGTTTTACAGTCAATGAACTATGGTATTATCCTCATTTTTTATTCAAGGTAACTGAGGCTTAAAAAGAATGACTTGCCCAAGATTACACACATAGAAAATAGTGAAGTCGTCGAATCTGGATCCCAAGTGTACATCCTCCCAACACTGCCCAGGGTACACTATAAGGTTTTAGGTGGAAGATATATTTCTGCAACAAGCATTACATATTTGTTAATCACTGTGGACTCAGCATTGTGCTAAGCCCTCTGGAGACTCATAATATAAAATCAGGGCTTTTTTCTTCAGTGAATTTTCAATCAATTTGATGACTCATGAAAGATACATAAAACTTCAAGAACAACTTTTAAAATCATATAACTAAGTGTTGATCTATACAGCACTGACTAAAATACTATAAGTTTTAGAGCAGATTGGAATCAGTTCTGAGTGAGTCAAAGGAAGTTTCATTAAAAAGAGAAAAAGACTTAAGGAAAGCACTCAAGCTGTTTTAGGATTCAGCAGCCTGAGAGGGAATCTAGAATAATGACAGTTGCCATTGATTGAATAGCTATGAGACCCATGCTGGACTTTTCTCAGCTCTTCAAAACAGCACATGCTCTCCGGCCTCTGAGTCCACACACATGCTATTCCCCTGCCTTGGACAGTCTTCCCCCAGCTCTGGGCCTGGTCACCTCCTCTTTGTCCTTCACATCAACCTTTAATACTACATCCTGTATAGTATTAAAGGTAACCGAGAAGTTTTATGTGACCCCTAGATCTAGCTGGGTCCCCTTGCTAATAGCTCCCATGGCACTTACATACATTGCCCCTTTGTAATTATTTGTAAGTATTTACTTGAAGGCTTATAACTGTTTATGGTTATACATCCATTAGACCCAGTTGGGTGTGCTCACCACTTTACCTCCAGGACCAACTCATAATAGGAACTCAATAAGCTGGCTCATGATTTTCTTAACCAGGCATCCACAAACTTTATCTCATTTAAACCCTCACTACAACACTGTAAGCTCAGTACCATTATTTCCCCCATTATACAGAGAAGAAATGGGGGCTTAAAGAAGTTAATTACCTCACCCGACTCCTGCAACAGAGAAAGCAAAACTTCAGTCAGGTGTGTCTGACACCAAAGGCCATGTTGTTAACCATTAGGTCATACTCTCCTTCTGCTCATAAACAAAAGCATTAAGGCAGGGATAGAATGGCATTTCATGGTGCAGAGAGACTTACCTGACTACAATGGAGAATGCATAGGCAACAGATTCATATTAAATATTTCTTGAGTACCTGCCATATGCCAGGCACTAGGCTGAGCATGAGCATCTTTTACATGGATTATCTTATTTATTCTCACAATAACCCATGGGTTTAAATTTATTATGTCTATTTTATGATGAAGAAACACAGAGGCTAAGTAACATGCCCATTCACACAGCTGTTAAGCAGCAAAGCCAACATATTAAGCTGTAAGTTTGGGCAATGATGCAATCGCAATAGACTGTGGAGGATTTGGGAGCACAGTTGTTGAAGACCTTTTTTTTTGCCTGGCCCTGTTCCCCAATTTGAGTGCTAACTGTCTGCCAACTGGCAATGGCAAATGTCAATTTCCAACTTTTTATGACCAACCCTGATCTTCAGTTAAGGGTTTTTGACCAAAGCCTGACAATATTTGACTGAAACACTAATGGAAACCCTGGAATTAAATAACATTTAGAAAAGAAAGCCCAATAGAAATACACAGACCCAGCATAAGGCACTGTGTTTAACTGGTGTATGTACAGACCCTGTCCAAATCAATGAGTGGCCCTTTAAGGCCAATTACGTAGCTCATTGCTGGAGCAAGCCAGAGTTAGGAGAGCCAAATTACAGAAAGCCCTCAGTAAAAAGAAATGTAAAGCTCTTTTCTCCAGAGATGGGGTATTATCTTCCCAGCATGTACTTTAAGACATCAGCATCAGCCCATCCACAATATAAATGTAGATCTCAATGGAGTATGTAAAGCATCCTTAGGTGATTAACAGATAGAAAAATCTCCAGAGGTCCCATCACTAAATGAAGACCACAGCACCTGTCCTCCAGGAAGCGTGGCACTTGTTCTGCAGCTCTTGATGAAGGACTGAGGGAAGCGGCAGGGAAGCAAGCAGCAAGGGTCAGGAAACCTAGGGGCTGCCGCACTCTGCCGCTCACCAGTTCTATAACCTCGAACAAATCGAACACCTCAGGGTTGCAAAGAATGTTGAAAGTCTGTTAGTCCAGACACTCTACCAATGTTTGAATCCCTTTAATAGCATGGCTGCTAAGTGATAATTTAGTTTACACTTTACACTCAAGTGAGAGAGAAATCATTGATTTCACTGCCTCTCCAGTGCTCTATCACTTCTAAGAAACTTGGAGAAGGAATAATGGCGCAAGCGTTAGAGGTTAGAAAGAATCTGAAGTCTGAAGGGCAATAGCACTTAACAACGCTGGAGAGTAGGAGGAGGTCACTGGCCCATCTCTATGGAAAGAGTTATCAATTATTAATCAAGGTTAAGTACTCATGTAAGTTTCCAAAAATCAAAAATTAAAAGATGGGTCCTTGACATAAGTGGCTTGCCTGTAGAGTAAAAAGAAACCTCTTAAAATGTAAAACTTTAAAATAATTTTTTCACCTACAAAGTTCAGCTATAGAGGAGACGAGATTTGAAGTATATAGCAAATAAAATAAAACAAGTTGATTATACAGCAACGTTACTCTCTTTATGGTTGTGAACTGGTGAAAGTCCACATGTTGTTTCTAGGCTGCAAGGAAATAGGAGCTTGCACTAGAATCCAAACCAACTTTGTCACTAAGCACGCTTTTTGCTTCAGTAGACTGTGTGTGTGCACCAAGATTTTCTCAATGATGGAAGCAGTGCATTGATTTATATTCTGGTGCAAGCCGCTTATTTTGGCCCAAACAGTAATGAACAGTTCACAGCCCGGCTAGTTTGTAGAGCACCGTTAGAGAGTAAGATGCGTGCTTCCTATATCAACAGGCACACCAGTGAGATTTTAACGACCCTTGTGACCTCTCTGTCTTCACTCTGTGAAGCACCAACCCCCAAAACCACAAGAAGCAGGCACTTCTACTGCCACATCCCAAAGCCGATGCGTGATCTCACCTAGACTATTGCGAGGCCTTCCAGCAGGCCCTCCCGGCTTTCAAATGATTCTGACACATGCCCAAACCAGCCTTCACACTGCTACTACAGGCATCCTTTTGAAGTGTATCTAGACACTCACTCCCCTTCTTAAAATCCTCTGAGAGCTCCCAGTGCTTATGGCATTAGCTTTAACCTTTGAAGTGTAATAGCCAACCACGGTCTGCCACTCTCAACCTCTGGGATTACTAGCCATTCCCTGAACACATTATGTATTTTCATCCATCTGTGTGTCCACTCACATTGTTTCCTCTACTTGGAATACAATTCCTTTTCTAGTCACCTATAAATTCCTACTCATCCTTGAATATCAGTTCAGAAAATACCCTCTCTGCACGTTTCACCAACGATCCTACAAAGAGCTATGCATTCTGACCTTCTCTGGAAGGCAGTTAGTGCCATCATTAACGGGGCAGGTTCTGGAACTTAACTCTACAATTCCTATCTTTATAACATTGAGCAAGTGATTTAACATCTCTGTGCTTAGTTTCCCCATCTGTGAAATGAGAACAACCACAGTAATTTCTTTGTAGGGTTGATGGGGAAATTAAATTAGCTAATCCACGGAAAACCCTTAGCACAGTTTATGGCATATGTAGGTATTCTGTGAATTACTGTGTTCCCAAAACACTTGTTTTTATCTTTCTGACATTATGTTGTATTATACTTAGTTGTTTTCATGTCTGGTCTCTCCAACATATTAAAAGCTTTTAAAATGCAGACCTTAATGGGTCTCATCTATCCTTTCATCTGTATCCCTAGCACAGTGTTTGGCACATAAACAGGCATTAAATCAACTGTTTGCACAATAAATGCAGTAGAATAGAGAGTGGTGAAGCCAGAAGCAGGCTGACCAGAAGCAGGCACCATCCAGAATTCAGAAGGCAGTCAGAAACTGACTCAGGGCCCAGACCGGGTGCGGCAGCTCATGCCTGTAAAACCAGCATGTTGGAAGGCCAAGGCGGGCAGATCACAGGAGTTTGAGACCAGCCTGGCCAACACGGTGAAACCCTGTGTCTACTAAAAATACAAAAAATTAGCTGGGCATGGTGACATACACCTGTAATTCCAGCTACTTGGGAGGCTGAGGCATGAGAATCTCTTGAACCCAGGAGGCAGAGATTGTGGTGAGCCAAGATTGCACCACTGCACTCCAGTCTGGGTGACAGAGCAAGACTCTGTCTCAAAAAAAGAAAAGAAAAGAGAAAAGGAGAAGACTGGAGGCCAAACATTCCCAACTTAACTCCCCATAACTAAAGAAATCCACCACCTTCCCCTCCATCCTCAGGAAATTGCTTCCCCATCTCCACTCTTGTCCCTAAACTGGGAAAGGGAAGCTGCCTCCCTCTCCATCGTCACTCACACCCCCGGGAAGCCACAGGACCCTGGCACATTGGAGAGAACCCTGGATACATGACATGATGAAGGGCCTGAGTGGGGATCCTCGCTCAGTCCCTTGCCAGCTTTGTGACCCTGGGCAAACCCCAATGCATGGCCATTTGCTCATCCATAAAATGTGGATGCCATTTCCACCCAGTTGTCAAGGAGATAAGCACACAGGAGTGTATGGTTCACATTACAAAGCACTAAGTAAATATCAAGAACTATTATTAGATAATAGTAAAAGCTACTAATTACCAGGTACTTATTCCCTGACAATTCCCTTATGTCCTGTGCCAACTGCCTTATACATTATCTTATTTAACCCTTATGAGCAGTGAGGTAGCTACCATGATCTCCTGTAGTAATTAAAGTACCTGTAGCCAAGAGGGGCTGATTCTACCTGGCTTAAATTTTAAAAATAAGAATAAAAGAAGAACAACAACAACAAAAGGAAGAGAAGGATGAATGTTTTTTAAGATACTGGAGTTGCTCAAAAAATTAATAAATCCCTAAGCATCCAGACTTGGAGCCATCCCAGGAACCGTGGCTGCAGGTGTTATGACCTGCCCTCCAGAATGCAGACATAAAGGTGCCTTCAGGTCAGAGGGCCCTGGCTCTGGGTTTCAAATCGCTAAGCTAGAGAAGTTAATTGGCCTGACTCAATCAGTTGCTATGTCCAGGGCGTAGAACTGCATTGCACAGATTCCCCATCCCACATATTCCTAAAAAGTAAGAATTGTTTAGTAAGCCAGGAAAGACAGGATTAAAATGCTATTAGGTCCCCCTTTTCTAGTTGAGGACTCTGATCTTGGAACTCATGATTGCCCATGGTTCTGTGGGTTCTAACTGGTGAAGCTAGCATCAACCCAAGTCTCTGATGTTAGAACAAGAGCTCTGAAACTCCCCACTATGTTGCCTATTTTCCAATGAAATGGGTCCAGGAAGCCATCTCATAAATATTTTCACTAGGTCATCAAAAATTAACAAGCATGCCTCTTTCATTACCTTCGAAGGCCATCTGTGGGGTGGTAATGAGTCAGCCTCTGCAGCCACGCTGCCAGTATTTGAATCTTACCTCCTCCACTTCTCACCCATGTGATTTGAACAGGTGGCTTTACTTCTTTGGGCCTCTTTGAGTTAATATATGTAAAGGACTTAAACCATGCCTGAAGTAAAAGACCTAGAACAGGCAACATAATACTGAAGAAGAATGAGGTTGAAGGAATACCATTATCTGATTTCAAAACTTACAATGAAGCTATAGTAATCAAAACAGCACTGTACTGGCAAAAGAATAGACACATAGATCAATGGAACAGAATAGAGAGCACAGGAACAGATTCACACATATAAAGTCAACTAACTTTTGACAATGGAGTAAAAGCAATTCAGTGCAGAAAGGATAGTCTTTTCAACAAAAGGTGCTTGAACAACTGGATGCCCGTATGCAGAAAAAGAACCTAAACATAGACCTTAACATCTCTCACAAAAATTAATTCAAACTGGATCATAGACCTAAATGTAAAATGCAACTCTAAAACTTTTAGAGGAGAACAAAGAAGAAAATCTAGGTGACCTTGGGTTTAGAGATGAGTTTTTAGATACAACATCATAAAAGCATGATCCATGAAAGAAAAAATTGTTAAGTTAGACGTTATTAAAATTCAAACCTTATGTGCTACAAAAGGCAGTGTTCAAAACATGAAAAGACAAGCCACAGACTGGGAGAAAATACTTGCAAACACATATCTGATAAAGGACTTGAATGCAAAGAACTCCTAAACCTCCAAAAAAAAAAAAAAAAAAAAAAAAAAAAAACAACTCCAATTAAAAACGGTCAAAAGATCTGAGCAGAAACCTCACCAAAAAAGATATATAAATGGCAAATTAAGATGTGAAAAAAGGCTGAGAATCATCTTTCATTAGAGAACTTTAAACTAAAACAAGATACCACTACACACCTATTATAATGGTTAAAATCCAAAATGAGAATGCCAATTATTGACAAAGAAGGGGAGCAACAGGAACTCTTACTCATTGCTGGTAGGAAGGCAAAGTGGTACAACCGCTTTGGGATATAGCTTGGTAGTTTCTTACAAAGCTAAATATAGTCTTACCATACAATCCAGCAATCACACTCTTAGACATTTACCCAACTAATCTGAGAACTATGTCCACACAAAAACCTGCATGTGAATGTTACAGCAGCTTTATTCACACTTGCTAAAAACCAGAAGCAACCAAGATGTCCTTAAATAGGTGAATGCTTAAACAAACTGAGGTATGTCTATACAATAGAAAATTATTCAGCAACATAAGGAAATGATCTATCAAGCCATGAAAACACACAGATAGATCTTAAATGCTTATTGCTAAGTGAAAGAAGCCAGTCTGAAAAAGCTATATCCTATATTATTACAATTATATGACATTCTGGAAAAGACAAAACTATAGACAGTTTTTTAAAATCCATAGTTTCCAGGGATGGAGGATGGTTAAACAGGTGAATAGATGAATTTTTAACGTGGTATAGTTATTCTGTACATTACTGTAATGGTGGGCACATAATATTATGCATTTGTGAAAACTCATTGAAATTTACAGCACAAAGGGCAAATCTTAGCATACATAAACTTTAAAAAAATCATTTAGGAGGTCAGGGTAATCCCAGAATGAAATGCAGAATATGACAGAGCAATCTGTGGTACAAATATATGAACAACCCTCACTAAAGTGGACGGAAGAAAAAGGTGCTACTATATCAGTGGCTTTGGAAATGTATGCAGTCTGTAAAACTAAAGGCAAAATAAACCGTACACAAGCACTGTACTCTAGTTGACGAGGCTATTTTCCATGGGGGTATGAGTTAACAATTTTGATACTGCTACATATGTATACTGGAATTGAACAACTAAATAAATGTGTGGCAGATGCTGGGAGCCAAGTTTATCATTTTTGGAGTAGGAGGCTACAGATAGGCAACGGGGAAGGCTAGAACAATCCACGTGATAATGGCTTAGAGCTGGAGACAAGTAACAGCTTAAGAGTTGGAAACATCAGTGTGAACTCATGTTTAGCATAATACAGATACCAATGGTTACGTACAGATATATTTTTAGATCAGTAGACAGGCGTCTATAGATTGGTTCACATGCACATCCTTTCTTGCTGTCAGCTGAGAGCTTATAAAGCAGCAGCAACCAGAAGCACCAGCACACCTGGAGCCCAGACCCTGGCTTCTAATACCACCCTCCAATAAAAGGAGCCAGGGCTGGCCGGGTGCGGTGGCTCACGCCTGTAATCCCAGCACTTTGGGAGGCTAAGGCAGGCGGATCATGAGGTCAGGAGATGGAGACCATCTGGCTAACACGGTGAAACCCCGTCTCTACTAAAAATACAAAAAACTAGCCGGGCGAGGTGGCGGGCGCCTGTAGTCCCAGCTACTCGGGAGGCTGAGGCAGGAGAATGGCGTGAACCCGGGAGGCGGAGCTTGCAGTGAGCCGAGATCGCGCCACTGCACTCCAGCCTGGGTGACAGAGGGAGACTCCGTCTCAAAAAAAAAAAAAAAAAAAAAAAAAGGAGAAAGTGTGTGAACTCTGCTATATTCATAGTTTTTCTGCAAATCTGAAGCTGTTTGAAACAAGGTTGATTAAAACAACCAAAAATTACCCATGCCTGGCACGTAGTAATTGTCTACAATTATTTGGCTGTAGTGAGGGTGGCAGTAGTACTCATGGTTCCAGTGTAGGCGGATAAAGGAGACAGGGTGGAGAGCAAGATTTGCTGAGTCCTTTATGTTCTTCCTGTGGGAATTTAGGTTCAAAAGCCCAGGAAATAAACGTCACTATGCTGGTCACCACCCAACAACCACTTCTAGACCCTGGACCAAGCACAGCACAGCCCAAGTAGCTTTACAGTGAATTTGTAGGCACTTCCCGATTCCCACAAATAAAGAGAAGGTCACCCTCACACACGCACATCCTCCAAGGCAAAAAAAAAAAAAAAAAAAGATTGGTGGAAATGCAAATGCAAAGATTTCAATCAAGAGATGTTTTGTAATCAGAAGGAACTTCTAACCAAGGGTCAAGGAACTGACCCCACACAGTGGCCGCCAGATGACCTAAAAACCCAGAAGTCAGAATGGTGGGTTTTGTTAAATGGTAGCGCTCCCTGGTGTATTGAGCTGGTGAAATATGGCTTGTATTTCCCTTGCCTGCAGTCTTAAATCTTCCCTCAATAGAAAAATCTCCTGTCAGGCTGATCCACACTAACCATGGGCACTCCTGCTCTCCCCAGAATGAGCAAGATCAGCCCAGGAGGTCGAGTCCTCATCTCCTGATCTCAACAGAAGCATGCTACAGCCACACTGCAACCAGGTTAGGGACAAAGGAGAAGAGTAGCCTGGATGTACAGCATTACCAAGGCGGATGCTTCTGTGAGCGTCAAAAACCCTGGGTTACAATCACGTTTCACTAACGAAACACAAGTAAGCAGCGGCTGTGCTTCATTTGCAACAGGCGTTTGCAGACACCAACATTGCCCACACTTGCTTGGGTTGGAGAATGTCTTTACATTCATAGCAAACCTTAAAAGTAGAAGCTGAGACACAAAGTAGCAGCTTAAATGCAGTGCTCTTCAGGGACTTCACTAAGAAACAACCTGAGTGTTCCCCAGTACGATTGCTTTAAGAGTGACGAGAGCGCCCTCTCGTGGGGGAGAAAGGACCCTGCATGCAGGGTGCAAACCTGTGCGGGCCAATGCACCGGCTACGGGTCAGCCTGAGTTGGATTCATGTGGTGGGTGCCTGCTCTGTTTTCTCCTCCTCATGATCTTGGTGGTGTTCCAAGAGAATTGTCCACCCACACAAGTATGAGAAAATTCCCGGGAGAAATGATTGGACTATGTTCAAGCCGACTGGGCCAGGTTGGGTTTCCTGTCTCTTCTGATCAGTCTGTGCCTGGGTTTGTAGCTCATTCTCATCACGGAAAAAGTCCTCCCGACTACGGACCGCAGGACAGGCATCTCATCACTGTGAAGGAACGCCAAGCCAACTCCTAAAGCCAGTGGGCAAGGTCTTCGAGAAGACACCAAAATGGAGAAAGATGCCCATTGCTGAGGGGCGCCCCTTTGGACAAACAGCAAAATGGGGCAGCCAAGAGCATCATTTCAGACAGAGAAAAACGAGAAGGGAAGGGGCTCAGAGGCATTGGCCTCATACAGAATATGACTAACTGTCCCGTGTCTAGGTCACCTCCTTAGGATACAAAAATAAGTCAAACAAAGCCATGGTTAGTGTTTTAAACAAAATATAGATATGTTTAAAACTTAGCAACACAGGACGAGTTATACCAACAGCAAAACACAGAAAAATTTGACATGAGGGAGTAAGAAGTGAGCCCCTCTGCCTGAATTCACGCCATGTTTTATTAAAGTGAACAAGGAATACGCGCACTTGAAATCCCCTCCCCAAATGGCTTTGTTAGCTGGACACAGCCACTCCATCTCAGGTGTAATTTTGCACACACAGGCAAATCTGGGGACAGCTCTCTGGGGGTGGGACATCTTCCCAGAGGCTCACAGGTACACTCTAGCCGCCTGTGGGTCTATAGAAGCCCTGGGGAAGAAGAGATGGACTGTCTGGTTTAGATTAGGTTATTCTGGCAGCAAAAAGGAAAGGGCAGGGGAGGAGAACATTATCAGTGTCCTTCAAGAACAGGCAACTTCAGAGGGTATGCAAATAGGCAATAGCTGTAGGGAAAAAAAATTCACAATGTAATTCAAAAAATGTAAATTAAATTAAGGATGTTACATCATTTTCCACCTATCAGAAGGGCAAAATGAAAAAGCATGACATATCTATTAGTGAATATCTAAGGAAAGAAACACCAGAAACCACTATTAAACGGAGTAAAAATGGTCTTCCCACTTTTGGAGACCAGATGTATCCAATATCTTAAACATGTGCATATCTTAAGGTCTGGTAATTCCTTTCTGGGAACTCTAATATAAGACTTGCACAACATTTTCCAATATGAATATCCCTTTTCTAAAGGTTTATGAATGACCACATTATAGAGCTTATACTTTGGGCTTCAGGTAAGAAAGAAAATAAAGACAGAATTCAACCACCAAAAGGCATCCAAGAATTAGGGAAAGTGTTAGTGGAATCTCTAAACCTTTTCTCCACGTTCCCAGTGGATATGGTCTATGGCTGATCCCATGATGGGAAATCTCTGCCCAAAGGTCAAAATGGTGTTTTCAGCTAGTCTCACAAGTTCAGAGTCATGCACTAGGACTTTATTTTCTATTTAAATGTTTACAGTTAAAATTGAAACTGTGGGGGCCTTTCCTTCTGCCAGGAGGCCATGGTCAACATCCTCAGTGTGTTTCGTCGTTGGCACTGCCTCCTTGGAAGCCTCGGGCTCAGCTCAAGTGCTTTCACTATGAACATTACCAAAGGCCCGTGGGCATTTCAGAATTTAAGAAAGAGCCCACCTTCACCTAGCACAAGACTTTGCAAATAATCCCAACCCTTTTCTCAAAGTGCCTCCACAAGCATGTGGTGTGCAGAGGCCGCCTGGGCAGTCTTTACCTCATCACCCACCTGACAGGACATATTTAGAGCCTGCTTCTCTGTGATAAGATTTCCTCCGCATCTTAAATAACCTGGACAGCAACAAGCCAGTGTTAAGGTGATAGCTGTTAGTTTCTTCTAGAATGGATCAGCAGTGTCCTTGGAAAAGCAAAACGCTAGAAGCCTGGGTAAACCCTTACAACAAGACAATGACAAAAAGACATGAATAATAAATGCCTTCGAAAATATGATCTTCCTAGGAGACTTTATTTATACAGTCAGCCATTCTTTTTCTTTTTCTCTGGCTCCCAAATAGGATTTAATCTTTTGACAATTTTTCACTCCAAGAAAGACTAAAGAGCCCATGGTGGGAAGGACAATATTATTCCATGAATCAGGTACAGTATGCCTCATAAGTCATCACAAGTTTGAATGTCTGCCTTGAGTAGCCAAGTGGAAAGAGCACTGCAGCAGGAGTCAGGAAGCCTGGATTCTCACCCACCTCTCAAGAACCGGCTCCTCCACAGTGGCCCTCTGTCATCTTTCTCAATTCCAGATACATTCTCTGTAGAGACAATGTCTAGACTCCCATCTAGGATCCCTCGGAAGGTGAATCTGGGATAGGACCTGCAGCAGAGCAATCGATGCCCCACCTGTTTTCCCTCAGCCTTCATTATAACAGTTCCCACGGGCCTGACTCCAACTGACAGCCCCTGCACTTCCTTACCAGAGGTTCTCTGGCCAGCAGAACGTCCCCTTTCAGGTGTGATCACTCAGAGGCACCTGTGCTGCACTCTTTCCCAGACTTTCCCCAGTGGAACTGAGCTCCAGTTGTCCACAGGGATAGCGAACTTGAGAGCACATCCTTCGTTGGCTCCCTTCCTCCCCTTCTCATTCCCTACTCCCCTTCCCAAGTTTCCTGGGATCATCTCCCACATAAACTATGTACACTGGAATCCTGCTTCTGTGGGAACCCAAACTAGGAGGGGTGATTTGTATGCCTTTCTACCAGGGACTAAACCTTTTTAAATGGCCTGGCCTTATATCTTTAAGCAATGCCTGTGATGTAGAAAGTAGGCCATTTTCTCCAGGGCTGACCGTAATACAGACTTTTGAAAGCGACAAAGCCTGGTTTTAACATCACCCCGTCCACGCTGTTTGCCCACAACATCTGAAGTTTCCTCCTGATTCCCAGTTCTGATGGATCCTCCTGATTCCCAGTGATTCTCACCTAGGAACCACCAATGAAGGCAGGGGGGCCCTAAACACATCTCCCCTCTTCCCCCTCAGAACCAAGGGGCCACTATTTCACTTTCTTGTTTCCCTATCAGTTTGTTACTTCACTCTTAGAAAGGGGCCCAAATGCTAAGCACGTCAGGTTGTGAAGCAGGCTGAGTGGAAGTTTTGGCTGATGATCTAGGACCCGACCACACCGTTTCAGAGTCCAAGTAGTTGAAATGTCAGAATTACAGCCTGGCTACTAAAACTGGTACAATAAAGCCAGCTCTACCAAGACCCAGACAATCCCTAGCTTGGCAGAAATAGGCTCACCTGCAGCCAAGATCTCCTAGAAAAAGCCACCTTCTGGTTCCCAGTCCACATGCACACAGGCCACCATTAGACCACTGCAGGAGAAATCTCTGCACCTATATGAGGTGCTATAATTGTCATCATCCAGATAAAACAGAGGTGTGAAGAAAGCGGGGAGTGTACACTATTTATGATTCTGCACGCTCACACGTCTAACAGCGTTTCACAGAATCCTACCACTGCACCAGCCACGCTCAGAGGGAATCTGGTAGACATTGTTCCACAGGAAATTAGAGCTACCCACAGAAAATCTGAAGTCACAAAGGGAAGGACGTGATGAAGGGAGAACATGATAAAACTTCAAAGAAATTCCAAGGCAGAAGATGTGGATGATTAACAGGAAAACAGCAATTAGGAGGGAACTGAGTCTACCCAGAGGGAGACATAATGAAACCTAGCCCCATTCAGGGATTTCACATCTCCAAAAGAACAGTGAACCTGATCCATCCCTACTGGCTTTACTTGACACCATTAAGGGAGAGAATGAATAAGAACACACGAGAAAAGGTTAAAGAGGAAAGTTGAAGTCAACTTGAATGAAGCCTGCCTTTCGCACCAAAGCATTCAACGTAAAAGCCAGCCCACCAAGGTAGTGATGGGTGAAGATGCCCTTACCAGAAACAGAAAGAGGCTCTTAGATGGGGGTTGAAAAAAAAGGGGGAGGTAGGATCTGCAGTGCTGTAAGATATTAGAGACAGTCTAGGTTTGCTTTCTCATCCTGAGGAGAAGGAAATGCAGCCCAGAAATGTGTAGTGTCTGCCTGAGTCACACTGCTGCATGCCAAAGAGCTGAGTCCCCATTCTCCCCAGCAGAGCTCTTTCCACAACCATGTCCCTCCTAGGAAGAATCAACCAGGTGAGCTCTGGCTCTAAGGAGGTCCCCTGTATTTAAGAATCTCCTCATATCATTCAGGAAACATCTAGCAACGTGCAAAACGACTCCTAGAACATTATGAGCCAGCAATCCCACCTCTGGGTACATATCCAAAGGAATGAAATCAGTATCTCAAAGAGATATCCACAGCCCTGTGGTCATCACATCATTCTCCACAAAAGCCAAGATATGGAAACAACCTAGATATCCATGGACTAATGAATGAATAAAGAAATATGAATACACAATGTGATATAAATACACAATGGAATATTACTTAACCTTAAAGAAGAAGGAAATCCTGTCATTTGCACCAACATGGATGAACCTGGAGGGATAGCTATGTGAGCTGATAGATACATTAATTGCTTTGATTGTGGTAATCATTTCATAATGCATATATATATATATAAACATCATGTCGTACACCAGAAATACATATAATTTTTATTCATCAGTTATACCTCAATAAAGCTGGTGGGGCGGGGGAGTAGGGGGTATCCTAAAGCCCTTCCTTTGCTTATAGGTCTGCTTATAGATGCATAGGGGATGCTAGGCTCCCCAGGAATATACTCTTTCCCACTGCACTACAGAGAGTAACCTCATGTTTGAGCCTTCTCTTCTAATATCTAGACATGGAAGATAGACCAACCATGAGTAATTCTTCACTATACATGGCTGAATAGCTTGTTAAGGAAAAACCCCGCATGTCTGTCTATCAAACAAAAATGATTTGACCATACGCAGCAGGCACAAAAAGATTTAAAAGGTTGAGAACCTAGGTTCCATAAGCCAGAAAAGTAAGCAGCATCATTAGCAAATATTCATCATAGAGAGACCGATGACCAAGTGCCATACACTGTGCTCCAAGCTTTACATGAATTATCTGACCTTATTTGCAAGAATATGATGAGGCAAGCATTGTTATTCCCATTTGATAGACAAAGAAACTGAGGATCAGCAAAGGGTGTTGACTGAACTATGGTTATGCAATGAGTAAATAGGAGAATCCAAGGATGAAACACAAGTCTGCCTGATTCTATGCCTTCGCTACTTCTGTCTCCCAAATAAATACGATTTTCACTCATTTAGTTAATCCTTAACTTAGAAAAGAACAAGTTTCAGGTGGTGATACATGAATACATGGGAAAGCTGTATTAGAAAGGGCCTGGGGATTTGGGTGAGTTTTTGAAAGACAGACAAGTTACTGCCTGGCCTCCACTGAGGCCCCTGAGGACAGAAGACAGGCCGTGGAAGGAAGAGATGTGGTCAGATGGAAAGCTAGTGTCAGCAGCCTTCACATGTACGTGAGGTCTGTACTTTGCAAAAAAAGAAAAGCATTGCAATGTTCCAGCAAAAGTTTATCCATTGTGGTAAGTATCCAAACTCTCTTGGAGGGAAGGGAGAGGAAGCAAATAATAAAGAAAAATAAATAAAAATATCCAAAGGAAAACCAAACATATTTGCCCTAAATTGGGCAAACTATTTGCCCAAGAGGGGAAATGTAGATGAAACATGAACATGAAAACCCAAAAAGAAAAGAAAATATAGCCCCTGAAACCTTCCTATATATGAATTCGTAGAACATTCTCTCCTACTGGGATGAGCAGTTGAAATTTTTATAACAGAGCTTTGTTATATATCAAAGAAATGCCTTTTAGGAAAAAAGAAACTTTGGGGAAATAAAAATTCTCATTAATAGCCCCTTGAGGATATCAAGCATTCATCTTAAGGGCTCAACTGAGGAAATAGATGCATCAAGCAGTCTCCATGGTACAGACTCGGGCACACATGGGGGTTACTTTCCTGGAAGCACAATGTTGGGTTTGTTCTATTCATTATGAATTTACTGAGCATATTCCACAGTGATGTAAGAGGCAAACATGAATACCCCATTATCCTTTTTCAGCTTAAAAGTAACTCTACTACAAGGCAGAATGTAACTGACTGGTAAAACAGGTATAAACAACAACATTCCAAAGACAGGGACCCATAGAAAGAGAGAAGGGTCACGATTACAGAAGTCTCCTTGGAAGAAATGCTACTTAGAGAGTTAGGCTCTGAGGGGTGAAGAGAGATGATGACAGATGAGATTGAGGGCTAAAAGAGAGTGAAAAAAAAGGCAAGGGAAGAGTAGGGAATAAAGACGAAGTACAGGCCGGACATAAAACTGAGGATGTGCCCTCATTCATTCCACCTGTATTGCAAACACGTGCTGAGCACCTGCCATTTGCTGGACGCTGTTGTAGGTGCTTGGGACACAGTATGAACAAACAAATATCCGAGTCTCATGGAGCTTACGTTCTAGTTGAGGTAAAATAGATGACAAACAAAATATGTAAGTAAACAGTATCGTATATTGGGAGGGGTAAAGTTCACCCTCATAAAGAAAAACCAAGCATGAAGAAGAATGTCAAATGCTGGGGAAGGGGGAAGATTGATTGCAAGTTGGTTGGTCCAAGAACACACACGGTCTTGCATATCAGGTTAAGGTATCTGCACTTGATTTCATAGACAACCAAAGAGCCAAAATGCTTGTAAAAGCCTTAGCAGTAAAAGTGAGTGATCAGGCCAGGAGGAGTGGCTCACACCTGTAATCCCAGTACTTTGGCAGGCCGAGGCAGTTGGATCACCTGAGGTCAGGAGTTCGAGACCAGCCTGGCCAACATGGTGAAACCCCATCTGTACTAAAAATACAAAACTTAGCCTGGCATGGTGGCAGGTGCATGTAATCCCAGCTACTTGGGAGGCTGAGGCAGAAGAATCACTTGAACCCGGAGGCAGAGGTTGCAGTGGGCCAAGATAGTACCATTGTACTCCCGCTTGGGTGACAGAGCAAGACTAGTCTCAAAAAAAAAAAAAAAAAAAAAAAAAAAAAAAAAAAGCGAGGAGTGATCAGTAGAAGTAGAAGTTAGCTAATGTTGGTAGTGTTTAATTTAGGATGTATTTGAGGATGTGACACGTGCAGTAGCACATGGAGTCATTAGACATAGCATGAGATAGAGAGAAGCATGTAGGAGAGATATCAAAGTACATTTCATCAAACACTGGTCTTCCTAGATATTTCCAAAGAAGGTTCTACAGGGAAATAAATTTGGAAATGAGAAAACCACCCAACCCCCTCCTGGCAGCATACTAAAAGTTCTAATTTTTCCTATGGCTAAACCAACAAACAAAATGATATTTAACTGTCTAAATTAATATTTTATACTTTGTCTTGACCAATTTTTTTAGAGGTGACGGGGGTAGAACCCCTATTAAAACCTGGCAGGACTAACTTTATGAAATGCTGAACAAGAGGGAAAGAGCTAAAATCCTGTAAATTGGGAAAAGACGATGGATTTGGGAGAGAGAAAAGAAACTGAACGACAGGCTCTGCAAGCACTTTGGGAGTGTGGACAGGAGTGTGAGGGAGAAAAGGAGGAGGAGGGGAGGAGCCGTCAAAGTCACAGAGGACACGAGCATGCCAAGGTGTCACTAACAGAATCTTCTAGAACATCTCAATCAAAAGTTGAGCCAGTTTCAGGGAAAGTGCAGTGAATGCTAACTCACTCCTTCTGAATGCCTCCCATCTGACATCAATGAAAACAAGGAATTAAAAAAGGGATAATCTTCCTTTTATAAAGAGAGAGAAGTTAAGGCTTTAGACAGACACCACCCTGGATCACCCCTGCAATCAATCCTGAAGGGATAGAGAAGGACAGGGAATTTTGAAGAAGCAAGAAAAGGAGAAACTGTTGTTTAGAATTAAGCCTTGTTTAATCAGTCTGGGAATGTAAAGAACAGCTTAAATCATTAATCTTGAAAAGCACGTCTCGTCCACTCATACAGACATATATAATTCAGGCACCTTTTCTCCTTGGCTGCTTAGCAGGTTGTCTATATTTATTAAATTCCCTTTACTACTTTTAGATGGTCACACGTTTCCAAAAGCAAAGACCTAGTAAGCCATTTGTGTTTATTTGCCAAGCTATCTTAAGTACAGGTCCAGATTATAAATGTTACCTGCTAATCAGAGAGCAAATTTTTAAATTAATCACTTGTATATCCACATTAGAAGAAAAAGAAACTTAGAAAAACACATAAATTTCTTTTGTGATCCCACTATTCAGGAAAATCCACTGAAAAACCAGAAGATGACTTATCTGTGTTAAAATTTTAAAGCCCCTATTAAACTGTCATGTAAATTCTTATTTATCTAATTTTTAAACACATATAGAATTTACTCTCTATCTCATAAATGTCTCAACTCTGTGATGTCATTACAACAGCATTAGTGCAGATATATTGACTTAAACAGCCATGCAGTCCTGAATCAGAAGTGAGTTTTAAGCCACTAATTATTTTCCTAATTGAAAAAGAACAACACATCGGAATAATATTTTGGCCCAGAGGTATTCAACAGGCTGGTGCTTCTCAAAGAGTAACATGCATGATATACAGGAACCTTGTCAAGATTCGGATTTTGAGTCAGTGGGTCTAAGGTAGAGTCTGAGACTCCACGTGTCCAACTAGCTCCCTGGTGATGCCCAGGCTGCTGGTATGTGTCCCGCACTTTGAGTCGAAAGGCAATAGATCATCCTTCCAGGTTTTGAGGAGGGCAGCGGGGTTGGATGAAATAGGCTGGGTGAAAAGGACTGAGTTGGTTTTTTAGCTTGCCCAGTGTGATTCCTGCTGGACTCTCTGGAAAGCATTGCTGTGCCTTTGGTCTGGAAAGACGTGAAAGTTCAAGGTCTAAAGTTATATGTGCAAAATGTGGTAGAACAAATGTTAAGGAGAAACATGAAACTGTAATAACAGTGTGAGGTTTGGTGACAGGCTCTCTACTCTAAGCAGCTAAAAATAATAAAGAGAATTCTTAGACAAGCCTAGGTTGAGGTTCAGGATTTGGATTTGTTTATAAATGTCTGGCTGATTCTTGAGACAAGGCAAGTTCTGAACAAGCTACTTTGAGATAAGCATTATTATTTTCAGTAAAGGAATGAGAAACTCAGAAGATGCCCGAGGCCACTAAACTCATAACAGAGTGAAGATACAAACCCAGGAGGTCTCCTGACTCCAATAAAGGAGGCCCTCTCCTCTAAATTACACAGTTTGTCAAGGTGCTCCCCAAAGCAGTCGGTAACCAATGTTTGAGGAATTCATAGAAGCTATCAGGCTTCAGGAAATAATTGTCATCTATGTCAACTTTTCAAGAAAAGAAGATACCAGGAACTATAGACTAGTTTCCTTCACAGAATCATCGGGGGAAGTGGAAAGAGTATTGTATTTATTAAAAGAAGTGGTGAGCGCATTAGAAGCTAGCACGGGCTCACCGCCCATCTCCCCTCCTAGGTGAAGCCAAGGCAGGGGGAATCCTTCCGTGTCTGTTTTCTTCAGCGTTGATTGTAAGCTCTCAAAGCAGTGGCTGTTCCATGATAGGCACTTAAATATTTGTTGAATGACTGAACAAGTGAATGAACAAGAAACAGGCTGACACACTCCAATATTTGTCAAGCTCAACTAGAGGCCAGGCACTATGGATACAAAATCAAATAAGATGTAGTCCCTGAGTAGAAGTGGTTAGGTCCGCTTTCTTAACTGTTAGTTTGGAAAGAAATTTATGATTTCTTGCTTATGTGGCATTTGATGTTCTGGTTGCCCTTTCCTCCATCCTCTTCCCTCGGCCTCAGAGTGAGGGTTACTGACCAAGCTCCTTGACCTTTCTCCTCTTTCCATTGTGGCCAAGCAGCACTCTTTCCCATCTTCTCATTCTGTGCCAGAAACCTCCTGCTATTCCTGAGCCCATGCTGCTCATGAAGTTTCTTAGTGATGAAGGGGGAAAATATGGGCCCTAGAGTTTGAGAGACCTGGTTCATTTACTGAGCATTTCCACAGGCTGGATGATGCTTCAAGCTGTTTACACATATCCACTCATGTACTGCTAACAATGATATGGGAGGTGACATTACACTATCTCACAGAGAAGAAGACTGAGGCCAGAAAGGCTATCAACTGGCCCAAGGCTGGCCAGCTAGGAAGTGGTCCAGTGGGCTTAAGACCCCAGCAGTCCTGCACTAGAGCCCACTCTTCACCATAACTCCACGCCCCCTCTCAATAGTGAGGCTTCAATAAGTCACAGCCCTTATCATATTTTCAGATGCACAGTCTTCTTCTCAAGCACATGAGAAATGCCTTATCCTGGGGCACAGTGACCCCGTCTGCTTGGTGTGATACTGCTATTCGATAACAATTTTTCTTCCCAAAACTTTTTGATGTCAGCATGGGTGTGGGCTGGAGAGTAATGTATTGAATTGTTTGGAAAATATTTATGGAATGTGTAGATGCAAGAAAAACAACAACATCACTTTGGTATTATATTCCAAGAGAATTTGATTTTTCAAATGTTTTAAGTCCTCTTCCAGGATATAACCTTTTATCAGAGGGGGCCACTTGAAGAAAAATGGGGGCTGTAAGCTTGTCTACACTGTCATGTTCTCACACTTCCATTTCAAATACACACACACACTGATGGACACACACACACACACACACACCCCGACTTGGTAAGAAGTCCAAAGTTGGTCCTGGGAGAGTACTTTTGCAATCACCTAATAAGGCTTTGACAAATGAGTTTGCTAATAGGACTGCCAAATGACTGGTGAGGAATGGCATGTTCTATAGGCACTGTAAAAATTCTCTTTCCTTTAAAGACAGAAGACAAGTTAGTGGCAAGGACATTGCTTTTTAAATAAATCCAAAGTTAGTTTTCAACCCTTTACTGCCAAGATCCATTTCATTAAGTACAAAAATAGGTTCCTTCCCACAGCCCAAAAGCCTTCCATAAAAGTAAACAGGGTAAATTCAATTTTCCTAAAAATTTGTTTAAAAAAATCACTATAGTGCTGTCTTAGGCATCTAATTTCCTTGTGATAAGAAAGTAATCCCTCCTTTGCCCTCTCCCGATTCTGGCTGTGGGCCAGCACTTTCCAGCAGAATAAAGTCAAAGAAATAAAAGACATTAAAGATACGGTGTGCCCAGATCTAATCCTCCATGTGAATTGACCCAGTGTGGCTCGCAGCAATGTGATCCAGAAGCAGATGCAAAATTTAAAAGAAAAAAAAAAAAACAGGCATTCAAGACAGGGAAGACGGGCCTCTACCAGCAAGTTCTGCCTATTGCACTCTCCAGATAATCACAGCTGGCCGTTCCTCACTGCTGAAAAGGTCCAAACAGGATTCTTCAATGTCTGTAGAATGGCTAGAGTTCTCTAATATGGTGATTAAGGTCTTTCTCAGTTTTTATTCCCACTTATGCAACTCATGATGGCAAAGATGACTGTCTTCCCGTCTTTCTCTAGAAGCAGATCCTTCCTCCCTGCCCAGTCATGTGCCACACTGTGGTCCCTTCACCCTGAGAGTGTCCTGCGTACCTTCACACCTATCATGAAAAGGAGGCTACCTTTCCTCCTCTTCCCCTGGTTGGTGCTGAGAGTGGAAAATTAGCTATGACTCTGTAGGTGTAGACAACACCCTAGGACATGGTGGAGCATGAAGACAAGAGAAGAATGGGTCCCCGGGAGACACAGGGGAGCAGACAAATACCCTTTCTAGATGCCAGGCCACATCTACTCTGTTATGTGAAAGAGAAACACACTTCTATTTGATTTAAGCCACGGATGTTTTAAACCTCTTTATTCTAACAGCTTAGCCTCTTCCTTAAGAGGCTAATTCACTCATCCTTGACTCCTGTCCTAACAAAGATGGAATTTCTCCACCTGTCTCCGCATTCCCTCCCATCTCCACACTTTTGCTTTTAGGGGTAGCTTCCCCTTACTGGGATGTCATCTTCCTCACTAAATGCTCCATCCCCCAAGGCCCGGGGTGGAGGGGTTCTCTTTCCTCCTCTCTAAAGAATCCTCCACTAACTGATCCCTTTGCCTTGGAGATTCTGTTGCCCTTTCCATCTGAAGCTTTAGCACTTGATCAGGTGCCAACGAGCACAGGACTTTGTCTTGTGAGTATATTCCTTCCCGTCTTTGCGTGTATATTGAAACCTAAACCGAAGCAGAGGTTTTGGTTGAATCTCAACTCTAGTGCAGTGTGGAAATGGGTGGCTTGCAGAGCCTCTCCTTATCCTTACATAATGGTTGTCATGAGGAGACTGAAGTCCACGCTAAGGTGCTATTATAATGAAGATGCTACATCCATTTTGCTTGTTCTTTTCATTTCCAGATGGGAGGGGATGTATGTGTTATTTTCCCAAAAACTTTGTTATAAATCTTGGCTTCAAATAGGGGTTTTAATGAATGCTTTAAATGGCAAAAATCCATCTGTACGCGCTTTTTCTGCTATAAGTAAACATGTTGATCCATAGAAAAGGCAAGCTTTAGTTTTTAACTTTTTTTAAAAAACTACATGCTATCTTTTGTTGGATGCTGACTCCCCTCCTCTGACATGAATTCTCTAGGAGTTCAAATGACTTAAGCACACTTACTGGGGACTTGCAGGACCTAGGAGGTGTGGTTTGCTTCAGGGTTTGGCTGGAAGAATGTTAGACTCTCTAAGTCTAGCACGCCACTGCTGGGACCACTTCTTAGCCTGATCCAGGGAAGATGCATATGTAAACTGACTTATTTTCTGGGCTACAGACAAGAGAAACCCTCCCTTTTCTGGAAATGGAGATTGTTCTTAGAACTTATCTCCACAGCAAAATTCTCTAGCCATGAAAGGTGTTGCAACTCAGCATTATGAAATAAACCATGCTGGCCAGTAAAAATATCCATTGGACCTATCACAAAGGGGACTGGTAAGCATCCTGGTGCCAGTTCAGTAGATGGGCTGCCAGGGACATCCCAGCATGGGGCATGGAAACCAAGTCTCCAGGCTACTAAAAATGCCCTCCGTCCATTCTTTCTTTCATCCAAATGAACCCAAGACATTAATTATTTCAAGAAACATTTACTGAATACCTACCATAGGCAAGTCCCTAAGTAAACAATCAGAAAAAAGCCTGGGCACAGTGGATCATGCCTATAATCCCAGCACTTTGGAAGGCTGGGTGGGAGGATTACGTGAAGCCAGGAGTTTGAGACCACCCTGGCAACTTACCTCTCTACCAAAAAAATAAAAACTAAAAAATTGAAATTTAGCTGGGCATGGTGATGCATGCCTGTAGTCCCAGCCACTTGGGAGGCTGGTGTGGTAGGATCCCTTGACCCAAGAGTCCAAGGAGCTGTGATTGTACGACTGCACCCCAGTTTGGAAAACAGAGAGAGAACCTGTCTAAAAAAGAAGGAAGGAAGGAAGGAAGGAAGGAAGGAAGGAAGGAAGGAAGGAAGGAAGGAAGGAAGGAAGGAAGGAAGGAAGGAAGGAAAGAAGGAAGGAAGGATGGAAGGAAGGAAGGAAGGAAGACAGAGCCTTTTTGAGGATTTTACTGTTCTGTGGGAGAGGCAGAAATAAACAGGCAATTTCAATATAATCTGATAAACAATCTGCCAAAGGAAGTACAAGGATCAGTGGGAGTCCACAAAGAGGAAGATAGAAGGCAAGCAGAGTAAGCAGGGACCATGTGACCAGCAGGGGCAGCAAGGAACAACCTAACCCCCATCAGGCTCCAGGTAGCTTTGGAGCCACACATTTTCCTGCCCCTTACCTGGCAAAAGAATGGCCTTCCTTCCTCCAGAGGCACTGCAAGGGCAGCCAAAAATAAAAGGGGCTTGAATCACCCGCAGTGTTAATGAAATACCTTGTAAATGTCTAACAGGCAGAATGCAAAACATCTCTCTGCTCAAGAGATCTTGATATCTATTTCCACAGAGCATCGGATTAATCTCTTTCACCATCAAAATCAATAAGAGCTGAGAGTAGAGACGGGCAGAGGAAGCATCCGCTTCTGCAGTCAGGAAACCAAAATTAGACCAATTATATTGTTCCAGAACCTAGATTTCATGGTGAGAGGCACCATATGAATCAACCAGTGATTGATAGATACATCTAAATGAGCTTTTGACAAAGCAGTGAGGAAGTAAAGAGATTCTGTCGTTTTGGCATTAGGATTGAATTTATTCCTCCTCAAGACAGGTGAGGATTCAGAGCTTATTCATGTGTTATCCCCATCCTATTCCACTTTGAACTTCCTCAGTCACTGGAAAAGAGACATACATAGAATTTTAGAGTTAGAATCTGAAAGATCATCATTGCACAGGTGAGAAATTTGAGGCTCAGAGAACATAAGTGACTTGCCCGGCTGATTAGGGTCAAAACCAGAACTAGAAACCAGGCTCTGGACTCTTAGTTGAGTGCTTGTTTCACTCATCTGCTCTGAGCCCAGAAACCTGGCACTAGGCAAGAACTTCTTCGGGAAAGATTATGGTTTCCTCCGAGACTTTTTTCCTTTAATATCTCTCTCTCTCTCTGAGAATCTATGTCACCCAGACACAGGTATCAGGACAAAAGCTATACCAGTTTAAAAGCTTTCAGCTTGGCTTCCTATAGGGATAAAGGCCAAGGAGCAAATCCACAAAGAGAGAAAAACAAGCCACTGTCACCAAATGAGCATTTCTTCCCAAGAAACAGTCCATGTACAAGTGTGTGTGTGTGTTTCTAAGTGTGTATGTGTTTCTATATGTGTATGTTTATATGTGTATATGTTTATATGTATATTTGTAAGAGCATGTGAGTGCTATAGGTATACACATGTATGTATGAGTTGTGAATGTGTGTGTGTATCGGGCCCTTTGTGTGAATTTGTGTGCTTCAATGTGCATATATGTGTGCTTATGTTTGTGTGATTGTGTGTGTATGTGTAGGTGCATAGATTTTTTAAAACTCTTCCTTATATTCACAGGGGTAAAAAAGGGGAAAATGAGATCTTTACAAACTGTTTTTGGCTACCATTACAAAGCTATGCATCTATCCCACTGGAGAGTTTACTATGGGTCCTCTTACCTGGAAGTCCTTTGCGTTGTCTGGTAGATGGAAAAAGGCACTGTACTGAAATTCTAAAGAACAAATAGAAGCCAGAAGAAACATACAAGAAGATCTGATATGTCAAGTAGACATTTTAGAGAAAAATTATACAAATACTTGCTAACCGGGCAGTGACATTCTATTTGGAAGGCTGTTGGGATTTGCATAGAATGACCCATTTTAGGGAGGTGCTGGGAAGAGCATGGGAACTGCAGTGATGCAGAGTACAAGGGTCCAAGGGTCAAGTTCTGGTCCTGTGGTGAGTGCATCCTCCTAAATATTTGTCTTGAATCGTGCCTTTGTTTAAATTTCCTGGTTTTTCTCAATTTCACCATGAGTAGGCTGGCAATTTCAATATTTTCCTCAGGAAGAACCCCGCCCTATGTTCTCAAAGAAAAAAACTTTCAAGGAAATACATCATACTGTGTTCCGTCACTTCACAAAAGCACTAAGGGTTCAGTGACCTTGTCTTTCTAAAGGACCAGATGTCTCCCCTCCATAAGCCCTTCTGAAAATGATTTTACCTATTTTCATGTTTAACAAAAAATGAAATGTTTTCAACCAGTACTTTTTGACATTCAGAGACTTCAGAATGTAGTCTTCTTCACTAGACTGTTGGGTCTTTGAGAACAAAAATGAAGTATCTCCATATCCTGAGGACATGTCATGATGCACAGCATATCTTTAAGAAAATACAGGTACCAATTAATGTGTGTCTGAACACAGAGTGAAGTTTTACCACAACAGAATGAAGGTTTGTTGTTGAAGTTACGCAATAGTAGTTACAGTGAGGTTTCCAAGTCACTTGAGCTATGCCAGTGGTTTAACCAGGAGTGTTTGCATCAGAGATGGCTTCCCCGGGGCAACAGTGAATTCAGAGCCAAAAATGGCTGAAATCAAGAAATTCATATTCATATAGATATTTTCTGCTAAACTGGACAAGTGTTTTGGCTTTGGGTAAGTGATAGAATCTCTCGGAAGGGTTTCTACCCTGGAGAATCACTGTCTTAACAGCCCCTAGCAATAAATACAAACTAGCTCCCTTACAGGGACATGACTACAACTTAGAGAGAAGACAAACCAGTAACATGTTTCACTCATATACTGAAGAATACCCATAAAGACTAAGGATTATTAAATCAAAATCTCCTTGGAGTTCATGAGGGTAGGTGGGAGGAAGATTCTCTACTGGAAATTACTTTGAACAAAATGTCCTGATCTTTCATTGCATTTGTTTCTATCCCAGCTCTATATATTTTGTGCTTCTTGACCACCATCCCTTGGATCACCTGCCTCCAAGAAATGTGTTTCCACAACAAACTGACTGTGCAGAATGTCTACTTAGGGCAAATTAAAGACAGTCTTCTCATCTACATGCAACTGGCCACTTCAATCCTAGAAATCCCCAACATCAGGTCCATAGCACAGCTAACAGCTGAGGGTGCTGAAAATCAGGGCAAGAATATCTGCAAACACTCAGGTGTCCCAGACAGATACAATATCATAGGAAGAACCAACTCCACATAGATTTTTGACAGTCATTTAGCCTAGTAGTTGCCTCCTCTCTGAAAACACAGGCAGTGTGGCAGAGTAGGGGACAGTAAAGTGACTTAAAACAACACAGACTCCCAGGCAGGCAGACCTTGTTTTCAATTCCTCCTCTTACTTCCTGGCTCTGTAATCTTGACCAGATTACTAAACCAATCTGAGTTTTGGCTTTAAAGACTGAGACAAAAGTATCAACTTCATAAGCCACTGTAAAGACTAAATGAGATGTTTTTCAGGCACCTAGGATTGACTGACATTGGATGAATGATGTTAGCATCATTACTGGGATTTGTATGAGAACTGCCATTTCTGAGGCCTATAAATTTGACAAACTTTACAAAAAAAAACTTGTCATCAAGGAGTTAGTGATAAAGGCTGCAAATCCAAATCATCCTAAGGGAGTGAAAATAAAAGAGAAATTACTTCCCAAATACTTTAAACCTTCTTTAAGCAATAATCAGTTTCCCAGAATTGCCATGCATTAGAGATGCCATATGATTTTGGGGTCAAATGCCTCCCCAGTTCTGATATTTAACCAACTGTGAAAGCTATTTCTTACTAGGCATCTTCTTGGCTTTGCTCATCTAAAAGGAATGGTTACGCACACACTCACACACACAGGCACGTGCACACACACACACACACTTCGTTGAACAGTACTCTTAGGGATTTTTTTTTCTCCTGTGAAAACCAAGTAGTATAAAATTACCTTAGGGATCTCTACTCAGAATCACAGAAGACACCACTTAATTAGATTAAAATTGAGTTTGTCAAAGATGACTAGATGATATATTACAGATTGCAAATTTAGCACTAATATCAAAACCCTCACACATCAGCAGGTCCTATAAATGCATTTATTTGTAAGCTGTACATCAAGGAACAAAGAGACTATTGACAACAAAGCTATTTTGTAGAACATTTGCCTCCCGACAGAAATAAATGCATTTAAAACAGCTGTTGACCAGGTTCCTGCCATTTAGTAAACCCGTTGAATTTGGTTTCTGGAAGTGCATTTATAAATGGGCTGTAGCTGTCACTTTTTATTAGCTATTTACAATGAAGAGTATAAACTTCTAAAATAAAGCACCTGTGTTAAGAATTCTGCCGTAAGCCTGTTAGATAGAGGTGGGCAGTGCAGCTTCCCAGCCCTGTGCAGCTGATTCCAGACTGCTCATGAGCAAGCACAAAAGACCTGGTCTCAAAAGGGCCCCATCCTGAGCAGAAAAGCCTGGGGTATGTGACTGAATCACAGATTCAAGGCACAGCTGAGCCAGAGCCAAGTCTTTCAAGAGAAAAGACTGGGGCTCCTTACCCACAACACAGATAGGCACACATATGATGCCCGGAATCAATAATATACACCTAAGATTACAGCAGAGCCGCATGGGTGGAAATCTATCCAAGCAGGAAATAATCACCTTTCTACCTGTATGTCTATGTGCTGAATTGGGCCTTGAAGAAGTTGCCTGAAAGGAGAAATCCAATCTTGGGTGGCAGGTGGCTCTACTATGGGGTCCCTCACCTGATGTTCAATTTGCTTCACAGCATGGCATGATATATGGGATATTTGGTAGCCATTAAAATGCATACCCAAAAGAACACAGGTTTTTCAAGTCAGCTCAATGCCCAATGAATTTTGACTTTGGTCCTCATTGGCTATTTGTTCTGAGTAGGTGAAACAGTGTAAGTCTTAAGTTTCCTCCACTGCAAAATAGCGATAATAATGTCCAACTCACTAGAGTGCTGCAGTAAATGAGCTAATTTATGTAAAAACACCCAATTCAGTTTTCATCATATCAGTAGATGTTCAAATATTTCGTTCATTTTTAAAACAAGTCACACAACAACATGGAACATACATACTAAGTTAAAGATATATATATATATAAACACAAATGCAAAACACTACTTTGTGCAATAAAGCAAGCAAACAAACATATAAAACAGAATAGGAGCAAATGCTCTAAATCTTAGCCATGCTATATTTGTATGGAGGGCATATTAGCAAGTTTTTTATTATTTTCCAAATTTACTTCTAAGAAGAAAATATTACTTTTTTTTTTTTTTTTTTTTTTGAGACAGAGTCTCACTCTATTGCCCAGGCAATTCAGTGGCGCAATCTTGGCTAACTGCAACCTCCGCCTCCTGGGTTCAAGTGATTCTCCTGCCTCAGCCTCCCAAGTATCTGGGATTACAGGCACGTCTCACCACGCCTGGCTAATTTTGTATTTTTAGTAGAGACGGGGATTTACCATGTTGGCCAGGCTGGTCTCGAATTTCTGACTTCAGGTGATCTGCCTGCCTTGGCCTCCCAAAATGTTGGGATTACAGGCGTGAGCCACCATGCCTGGCCAGAAAGGATTACTTTTATAATGGCTAGATGTTACAGTTTTAATAACAGGTAGTTATTAAGCCTGAGCGTTCTTGAAAGAGACAGTTTGTCTGAAGACAGTGCTTTTCATGACACCGACACAAGGCAAGAGCCATTGCCCCAGCAGCTGGTAGAACACTAACCATGCAGGAGTTCAGGTGCTGCACCTTTGGTCAGGAGGGCACAAACAGGAAACAAGCAGTGGCCACCTCTGGAGGGGCTCGCACCTAAGGGACTCGCAGGGAAGAAAAGATGAGGGAAAAAGGACGTCTGAAAACTGAGCAGGAAAAAGCCCAATACTGTCTCTGACCTGTCTCCCAACCCATGGTTAAACCACTGGCTGATGTGGGACACCCCTCCACAGCATGATAGTCACAGAATGTTAGAGCTGGAGGATACCGCAGGTGTCATCTGTCCAGTGCCCTCATCTCATAGACTAGGAGCTTCAGGCCTGGAAAAGTTGAAGGGCATTTACTCATTCTCAATTCAATCAGCAATTTCTATTCAAAGTGCCAACTACAAGCCAGACATTACTCAGTTTCAATGAGTAGAGATACAGCTGTGAGCAAAGTACCTGCCTTCTGGAGAATGTATAGGGGAGGAAAAGAAATAAACATACAATGTATAATGCTGAGGAAGCGGCCGTCTTGTGACCTGTCTGTCATTCCACAGGATTGCCTAATCAGTGCCCTGGGCCTGGGACATTCCCTAATCTAGAGGCCAGGTTTCCAGCTATTCCTTGGCGTCAGAGTCTTCTTCCTTATTTGTGTAAATATATCTCCGTTCTGGGTATGCAGTGAATTTCCTTGTACTGCTTAAGCATATGTGTCAATGGCTCCTGGACAGCTCCACTTGTCTATATGACTAGGTGGAGTGCTGGGATTGGGTCTTTGCCTGTAACCTAAAGGGCTGCACGCAGGCTATTGCCCTGCATTGGTTATTGGGAGGGGCCCATCTTCACTTCATTCTGTGAGTAGAGCATTTTTCCAACCAGGCCTTGTGCATGGAGTCTTCCTTGGTGACTCCAAACCTGTAGAAAATGCAGTGAGTAAAGGTCTGTGGGATCCTCCTCCTGAAAGTCAACAATATATGCTCTCTGCTGTCCTCCACATGAATGAAATCCTCCCCTGAGATCAGCAGCTGGATCTTCCTGCTGCACAGTTTCTGGAAGTCAGCAGGTTTGCCAAGGATGCTTACTGTGGTCTTGCCAAAAGCAACGGCTTATGTTTCTGTCCCCAGATCTCCAGGGAGTAACGAGCTGGCAGAAATTTTGCCCACCCTCTGGATATAGGTGGACAAATGAGATTTACCAAATCTCCCCTTAGACCGGGATGACTTTGGCCAATGGGTCATATGGTGGAGAGACAGGGGGTGGAACCCATGGCGGAGATATAAGAGGAGCAGGAAAACTATCCCTTGACTGCTGGCCACCTTGCTGCTTGTGCACCGATGGCTCGACAATTAGGAGCTCTAATGCAGACTGAAGGTCCCTAGGACAGAGTTCCAACCAATGAGGCTCTGCAGCCACAGGCAGATGAGATCCATTTTCCCACAATGCCAAAGACTGATGGTGTCCCTGAAGATTAAACCATGGAAATGTGCTCAATTTCTGGCAGCAAGATGAGGAAATTAAAGAATAGATGTGGGCAGAGGCCAGGAGAGTCGCAAGCTACCTGGTTGGTGTGCCTGTTGGATGAGGGGGCCTTGCAGACCCAAGTGTCTCCAGCAGAAAGATGTAGTTTGAGGAAGTTGACAACCCATCCCCCTACTATAGCATATTTTCACCTGCATCACAGACAACAACTAACAGGACTTGACTGAGACAAACTGATGCCACTATTAGTTTTGGGTGACTGGAGGCATAACCACAGTGTATGCTACTGCAGGGGAATTACTTGGAAGCAAGGCTTCCTGGAAAATGGTTCAGAAAACCATTATGGCCATTAAGATAAAGGCCATTGACAGACATGGCTGTAGGACCCTCCCCCAGATGGGATGTAGATGAAGCTGTCCTACCTTGTACAGCCCTAGAGGCCTTTAAGAGGCAAGATTCCCCGTAACAGAAGACTTCCTTTTCCCTTCTTCTGTCCCTGGGATGACAATGAGTGAGGTGGTGGAGACACATCTCTGCAATGTCCTGTCATCTGGTGGAGGGAGCTGCAAGGTGGAAGCCATTATAGCTGTGGCTGAGACCTGAGCAGTAGAAACCTCTACAAGTGGTCCTCCAAGGGCCAAAAGGGGAGACAATCAGAGGGGCAGGACTCATGTGCAGTGCAATGTGGTTGTAGCTTCTAAACAAAGGATAAATAAGACTGAGATGGAGTCTCCACTGAAGAACTTTCTCCATGACATAAAGGGAAAAGAGAACCCCCTAAATTAGAGATGAAGGACCTCATGCAGATCATTAAGAAACAGAAAGAGGGGAGCTCACCAAATTGGAAGGATTTAGAATCTTGGATTGCCACCCTGAAGATTCAGATACTCCCCCTCCTCCCCACTGGAGGGAAGGCAAGCTGCTGCTGGAGTTTCCCAATACCCAGCTCAGATAGTGAGGAAAATGGTGGTTCCAATTATGAGCTAGACTCAGATAAAGAGGAGGAGCTGTGTTACCTATATCTTGACTCCTTTTAAAAAGCATGATTGGGGTAGGGCCAAAAGTTCCATGCTCCCACAGAGACCTGAAGCTCTGTGACCCTGTGGGGGTGGATGGGAAATATGGGGGTGGGGGAGAGTATGAAAACAAGCATGGGGCTATTAGACACTGTTGCTTAGTGATTATTACAACAAGCCCCCACAAGGGGAGGAGTGGAACAGTGGCTTTGTGTGTTTTGGGGGAGGGCATGGTAGCCCATAGAAAACAAACATGTACTTATGGGCAAGACAATTTCGGTGCCAATGATCATGGTACCCCTTGCATCATGTGTTATGGGTAATGACAGTTTGATAGCCCATGACACTGAAAACCAGGGTCACCTGCAGGAATATGCACTGCACCTCCCCACAGCAATATTTGAGCCATGTGAGCCAAATACACTCCTCCTCTTCCTCCTCCCAGAATTGCCCAAGCCCATATCCATTGTGGAAAGAAAGACATTACTCTTTTAATACAAGAATAAATTACCTGGCGCAAGCAGGAGTGCATCAAACAACTTTGTCAATTTAATATCATGGTCAAAAAGGCCTCCAACACAGGGAGGCTGAGAGGCTACATCAGCCTCCGTGCCCCAGAGGCTGGCTTGGACTATTGCAGCCAAATGCCTTGACCCCTGAGTGCTGGCGATCATCCCGTTTTTCTGGGTCGGTGGCAGTTCATTTGGAGACTGGTATGCTGTCACAGACTAGGCCAATGCCTTTTTCTCAATTTCCCAGGGGCAGGAAGACCAGGATTAATTTGCATCCTGTGGAATGGCTTGTAATACAGTTTTTCTGTCTTCCCTTAGGGGTCCCTTCATGACCCTGCCATTCGTCAGCAATGGGTAGGGCTTGATTTATGGCAAGCCCAAGTCAGGTTTAATAGATGGCATCTTCTTTGTGAGTCCCACTGAAGAACAAGTGGCCTTGGCTTTTTGCTCGATCACCAATGCGAGGACTAACACCAGTTGGGCCATAAATCTAGATAAGATTCAAGGACCTACCCAACAAGTACAATTTCTCAGGACCATCTGGGCATAAAATCAACAGAGTATCACGGAGAAGGTTAAATAGAAGTTACAGTCCCTGGCTCTCCCACTGATAAAATAGAAGCACAGCAGCTGGTGGATCTCTTCAGACATTGGAGACAACACATACCCCATCTGGGTATCCTTCTGGCCCTCTTGTCAAGGTGGCACAAAAGACAGCAACCTTCAAATGGGGCACTTCTCAGCAATGAGCAATGAAAACTACTCAGCAAGCTATGGCCCAGGCCCTGGCTCTGAGTGGGAGATTTGGAGCCTGCCAGCCCCATGAAACTTCAGATGTCCACAGCACCCAACATGCTGAATCAGTAGCAGTAGGAAACCACCTCTGGGCGGGGTGCAACCTCTGTGATTCTGGACACACAAGCTGCCTGAAGCTGCTGCCCAATACATACCCTTTATAGGCAGCTTCTTGCTTGCTATTGGGTTCTGGTGGAGACTGAACATCTCACTACCAAAGCACATTATGTGATTCTGAGGCTGAAGTGCTCATCCTTACTTGGGTTCTCACCAATCTCACTAATAAAACCCAACAAGCCCAGGAGGCTTCCATCATCAAATGGAAATGTTACATCTAAGATTGAACCAGGCCAGGACCCCAAGGGGTCAACTACATGAGCAGGTGGCCACCCTGCCAGAGGGAGCACAGCGCTGGTCCCTTCCCTGGTCATGTGGGCCATGATGAAGAGGTTCCAGCTGAAGGCATGGCCTAGTTTACCCAGGCTTCTGCAAAATGAGTTGATGGAGTCCACTGTGCCCCCCACAGCCACCCACACCATGGAGAGCCATTCTTACCTGAAACTGGAAGAGAACACTTGGCCCATGGGGCTGAATTTTGTGTGGTGGTAATGGTGTACAAGCCACCCTACCCCACACACCTTGCTACGTCTTTGCCGATTACTGGGTGGTGGTCTAGCCATTTCTTCAGGAGACTGGCAACTACATGACTGAACTATCAAAAACCTGTGTGGCAACAGGGACTATGGCAAGTTTGCTGCATGAAATGGGCAAATCTTTATCACTCATGTATATGCTCCCAGCAAAGTGCCTCTTAAATAAGAACACAAGGGGAATTCCTAAGGTATCAGAGCCTGTCCAAAACAAGTTGGAAGGGTCACACATTGGGTGCTTCAATGAACCAGTCATGGAATCCCATTTCAAATGCAGGAATGGGCCAAATCCATGGGTGTAATCCTTGAAGACACAGAAGCCAAGAATGTGGTGCAATTCCCACCAATCAGCCCAAAGAGTATGACGAGAATTATGACCTATCGTGAGGGGCATCGGCAGACTCATTTGGCAGATGGATCATACTGGATCTTTAACACCCAGCCGTGGATTCTTCTGGTGCCTCACAGCAGCTGACACCTACTTAAGGTTTAGAACGTTATCTCTGTGCTTCATGTGAATGCCAGTACCACAATAGTTTCCCTGGAAAAAAATCTTTGCCATGAGTTTGGGTACCCTACTGAACTCCAATCAAATCAGAGCACTTCTTTGATAGCACAAGTCACAAAACAATGGGCACAATTCCATGGCATATGCTGCACCTCCCACATTCACACCACCCATAAGCTAAGAGAGCCATGGAGCAGTGGAATGGAAGACTAAATCAACAATTAAAGAAGGGATGTAAAGAAGGATTCTTAACAGGGTGATACCCTCACTTCACTGGGGCCATTTGGACACTTGACACTGCACTCCAGCCAAAGGGAAACAACACTCAAATGCACACTGGAGAATCCTGAGTTTCGCAGGGGTAGAGGAGCAGGCAGTCACCTGATTAGGCTGTGACTGAGGCATCTCAATCTGTGCACCCAATCACTCCTTTAGTTTCTCCTTCTGGAACACTGTGCCTGGAGTGGTCTGTGGTCCCTGCAGTGGTAGTGCCTGACGGGGACGCCCATCCCTTATTCTAACTTGGAAGTTACGACTCCCCAAGTTTTCTCACCTCCTTGGGACCCCACAGGAAAGGAGAGGGTCATAAAACACCACAATACCAAAATCCCCCTGGTAGCATCAGGAACTCCCAACTCCCCTGTAGAGGTGGGTGATGTTATAGGACATGCAAAATTTGTCCAAGACATAACCTCACTGCCTCGATTGGATGATCAGGGCAGAGAGGTTTGGGTAAACAGCAAGAGCAATGTGTTCCTGCAGAGGTGGTAGCACTTGGGTTAGGAAAGATGGCCTGGGTGATTCTCCAGGGCAGAGTCCATGCTATTGCCAATATATCTTGCTGTGTGTACATCAAGTATTCAGGAAAAGCAATCTACCTTCAAGCAGGATGATTGTTGTCTGTAAACCTGTGTATCCACTAGACTCTTCCTCTGACTTTTTTAACTGACTAAATCCCAGCACCTGGGGCTCAGGGCTGAGAACCAGGGAGAACCAGGGCTGAGAACCAGGGCTGTTGGGATGATCTTCCTTGGACTGGCCCTGTTAGTGGCCATCTTCCTTGGACTGATCATCTTCCTTGGACTGGCCCTGTTAGTGGCCCTGACAAAGTGCTATCTCAGTTGGGCAGGGAAGCTGTGAGCCATGAGACTCATTCTAGGACCATGCTGAAAATACCTCCATCTTCAGTGGTGACTATGCAAGCACTGCATATTTGCTCTTTGTCCTATTGGGTGTGACATGTTTGAGGTTTTTGTCCTGGCATCTTGATGAGGGTCTGGGGATGTGCTGTGGGGGAAGCAGCCATTGCTCAGCCTGTCATCCCTCCCCAGGATTGCCCAGTCAGTGCCCTGGACCAGGAACCTTCCCTCATCTGGAGCTGCCACTGGCTCCCAGATTCTTCTTCCTCATTGGGAGAAGTTTTTCCTTGTTCTGGGGACAAACCTTTCTTGTACTGCTTAAGTGTATGCATCATATGGCATTTGGCCAGTCCACGTGTATATCTGCTCCCCTTGAGGGGGGAATGGGATGATCTCCTGCAGTAGAACAGCCTGTGTACAGTCTTCTACTTTATCTGGAGGGAACTGCTAACCATGGGAGACTGGCACATGCTGCAGATGCTGATCTTGCTGTGCATTTTCTCCTTTCTGTGAAGAAAGCATTGTTCCAACCAGCACCTTGTGTGCTGAGGTCTCCTTGGGGATTCCAAGCCCATAAGCGATGCAGGGGCCAAGGTCAATGGGCTCCGACTTCTGCGGTTGGTGGTGTTATACTCTTTGCTATCCTCCACAGGTTGACAATGCCCACCTGGGACTGGCAGCCTGATCTTCCTGTCTGACACATAACATAATGTCAGGTAGGAATAACTGCTACATAGGAACATCAAGCGGAGGAAGAAAAAAGAACATAGGGAGAATAACAGAAGATGAAGCTGGGTCATGTAGGGCCTTAAAGGTGAGAGTAAAGACTGCAGATACTATTCTAATGTGATGAGAGAAATGGGAGGGTGTGCACAGGGTCACCTACCTGGTGGTGACAGCCTCCAGGCTCACTTTCTATGGCTCCTGGCACTAATGGGAGATGAGACTGCCTCCCTAGGTGGGCAGTCAGCCCTTTTATCACTGTCTCATCTCAGAAGACAGACATCGCTGACACATTACCAGGTGCCCTTGCAGACTTTATTCCAACATTTGATGCCACTAAAAGCAGCAATAATACTTTCCTCAGGATCATGGTGAGGGATCCATGACACAATCCATGTAAAATATTTAACACAGTGCATGCCAGAAGCACATAATAAATGTTTATTATTCAATCGCACAGTAAAATAGAAGAATAGACAAGTCCATTTAACACACGAAATTTATTGTAAATAAAGACAGAACCTTCACTTTATTTCCATTTCAAATTTGCCATTAAGTAACACAGTTCTTGCCATGCTTCCTTTAGTTACCATGCACCTCATCACCATCTGTTATGAGAGAGCAGGAAATTTATATCTTTAAGCCAAAGTAGATACAGTATTACTGTGCTGCCAATTAAAACATTACTAATGGTTTGGGGCCCCAGGTGGCTTTTCATGCTGATTAAAAACCCCAGGGGCAGTCAGTCTTCCCCACAGCAAGTTGTTTGGGCCTCTCCATGATGCTTTGGATCCATGAGGCCAGCTTCCTCATTTATACAACCACCCATGTTTTGAGGATATGCATTTCACAGAGCACATTACAATGAGCTCACAGAAGTTCTGAAGAAGATAAATCTACTTCAAAACTACCTCAAAACTTCCCTTTTAAAAAAATCACTGCAACACTGAGCAATTTTGAACTTTGTTAGCATCATTTTCTTATGTGCCTAATAAACGTCTTTTAGAAGTAAAAAATCTAGTTTACTGAAGGTATGACGGTCACATCCTTGCTAGACTCAAGAAGGCTGAGACAAGACGTGTATCAAAGATCCCGATGAGAGGTATTTAGACTCTTCCTTTGACTTTTTTAACTGAATAAATCGCAGCACCTGGGGCTGCCTGAAAGTCCACTGGGAGTGAGGCACTTTACATGCACAATCACCTTTAGTTCTGAACACAATATGGCAAGGCAGATATGGTCATGCCCCCATTACAAACATGGGAATGGAACTGCAGAACAGCGACACTGTTTGCTCAGCATAAAGGGAGAGCTGGGACTCAAACTCACGGCTCTGAATCCACAGCCCACACTCTTGTTCTGCTGAGTGCTGCGTCCCAGAGCAAAAGTTAGGGGACAGTATCCTGTATGTCACTAAGGAAGATGTTCACTTGATTAAGAAAAGAAAAAAGTACAGTATCATGAAATGTATTCAGTTATGTCTACAAGGTATGTTCATTCCTCACGAAAGACAGCGAGACAGAGAGAGAGAGGAAGGAAGGAAAGAAGGAGGGGAGGGAGGGAGGGAAGGAGGGAGGGAGGGAAAAGAAAGAAGGAAAGAAGAAAGACTTTTCCCTTAAGGCCATCACTTACCAAGTTTTATGGTTACTAATTAATTCCATTTGAAACAGGGGCCTAAGGTTAATGAGTGCATGAGAGAAAGAGGGAAATAAATGTAGATGGCAGGCATTTAAAAAATACTAAAAAGATGGACGGGCAGGGAGAGAAAAAAAATGTTGAGAAAATAGAAGACTCTTTGTGGTCATTTCTCTTGAAATATTTGAAGTAACTTCCTTATCAGCGAGACTCTCGAGACAGACCTCTAAATACATCTTTCAAGGCAAAGAAACGAGGCCCTATACTATCTGGGGGGGCAGGATCTCTGTATTAACTTAAGTCTTGAAAATCCAATAAGATTTCCAGACAGAATCCCAGGGGACCTTGCTGTCTCCAACACCAGCAGGAAGATTTACACTAACTGAATATGGCTTTCTGCAGGGCCCGCTCAATTGGCTCCATCTATCTAAATAGGATTCTAACATAGTTAACTGGGAATAAAAGCAGGAGATTGGTGTGGTGAGTGTCAGTGAAGACTTTAGCATGAACACAAATAGCATATCCTGACTGGTGTTTAAAAATGTATCAGGATGAAGTAGATCTGGTGTTAAAGAAAAGGCAGGGAAACCAAAAGGTATACCCCCAGAGTCACAAAAGCTAAGATGCCAGATGCGGTCAACAACAAAGATTTTGAACCCAGCTACAAAAGAGTCTGCTGTCTGCTGATGGGAAACACATGTCTTGTACAGAGACTGCTTCTGATCTTCAGAGTGTATTCTAGGTACTAAAACAGGATGACGAAGGATGCTTTACGGCTCTTTCCAGATGGACCACAGAGGTTTGCCCTGCCAGTTAAAAAGGTTCAATGTGAATCTGAGTCCCAAACCAGGGAAGAGGAGCAGAGGGGAGAGAGGTGGAGGAGGGGTCAGAACTGTGAGGATCACTCACATTTAGGGCTATAGCCCACCCAGAGGAGCCTGCTGAGGAGTCCCAGAAAGATCAGATGATGGTGAAGGTGGGACAAAGAGCCAACCAGCAGCCACTGAGGGATCAATCAATAGGTGCAGTGCCCAAAACCTGAACAAGATCTGATAATGAGGTCCGGGGAACAGGTAACGAGGAAGGGGTGAGGGAAAAATCCCATGTGTGGAATTAAACTAACTGACCTTTGACTCTAAATATAGATTCCAGCAGACAGAAACCTTGTTGGCTGCTCCTGGTCAAATGGGTTTAGAGAGAGGCTGCCCCAGAGACATGTAATGCAAGCTACAAACACATGCCATATAGGAAACTTTAAATTTTCTAGTAGTTACATTAACAAAAAGTAAAGAGAAATAAGTGAAATTTTGATATATTTTCTTAACCCAATAGACCCAAAATACTCACTAGATAATATAAAAATTATCAATGAGCTATTTTACCTTCTTGTTAGTAATGAGATATTTTACATTATTTAATCAAGTCTTTTGTAATCTGGTGTGTATCCTACTCTTGTAGCACATCTGGTTCAGATGCTCCACATTTCAAGTGCTCGGTAGAGCCACATGCAGCTAGTAGCTACCATATTGGACAATGAAGATTAATAGTTGTATACAAATACTTCACATTTCCCCAAATTTTATTTCAACAACAAAAACCCCTGAAGAAGTAGATGATCAAAAGGAGGTCTCTGAAAGGCCTAGGTAGCAGACAGAATATCAAATCCAGGTAAAGAAAGACTGGGACAATTAGGGAGCTTTTTAACACTATCACAAGAGGGAAAAAAGTTGGGGACAGGCTGACCCCGTGTTTGTTGCTGAAGAGTAGAACAGATGACAGCTGCTGTGAAATGGAAATCAGAGCTGGTTCCCTGTTAGGAATAAGTCAATACAGGTTTTTAATACACAGTCGGTGGAGAGCGGCACGTCTGCAGCCAGGGACAGACTACATTATGCAAGGTCAAGTAGGGAGGACTGCAGCTCACCCACAGAAACAGGCCCCTCCCCAGCCCAGTCAATGCCATCTAAGAAGATTTCTATCTGGAACCTTTCAAAACCTTTTAGTCATCTCTTCACATCACCTCGAAAGAATGCACATGATTTCTTCATCACAGAGATGCTAACGGGACTCAGCTTCACGGCTCTCTACTTCCATCTCATCAGCAGCAAGGCAGGCTCCCCAAGGAGGAAGGGCAGGAACGAAATGAATCGAATTGCCCAGCTGGGGCTCACCTGGCACTCCAGCAATCATAGTCAGGAGCTCCACTAAATTCTGCTTGCCTCTTTTTCTTTTCTTTTTAAGACACAGTTTCACTCTTGTTGCCCAGGCTAGAGTGCAATGGCGTGATCTCGGTTCACTGCAACTTCCGCCTTCCGGGTTCAAGCCATTCTCCTGCCTCAGCCTCCCAAGTAGCTGGGATTACAAGCACCCACCACCACATCCGTCTAATTTAGTAGAGATGGGGTTTCACCATGTTGGCCAGGCCAGTCTCAAAATCCTGATCTCAGGTGATCCACCTGCCTCAGCCTCCCAAAGTGCTGGGATTACAGGCATGAGCCGCTGCACCCAGTCTCTGCTTGCCTCTTTTCTCCAGCTTTTGAGACCCTCACAGCTGCATCTGGAACCAAAAGTGTTCTTTTCTCTTCTGATAACCCCAAAAGTTGTTCATTAGAAACTGTCACTCCTGAGAGAAGAAGAGGTCAAAGCATTGGCACCTAAGCCTATGAAATGAAAGCAGATTCCTGCTTACCTCTCCAGCCTCATCTCCCACATGTCCTTACCTTCCTCACCTCCTGTTTTGTACTTTAGTAACACCATGCAGCTAGCAGGTGCTCGCCCTCTCTCCCTCATGCACGCAAGCACACATACATGCACATGCTTGTGCACACACATGCATACACACCGAAGAAGAGAGACAGAATTGTGCTCATGTAGTTAATACACCAGGCTTTAAAGACAAACCCGAGTTCCACTGCTAACATTTGCTAGCTGTGTCAACTTGGGCAAACTACTTGGCCTCAGTGAGTGAGTTTCCTTCCCTTGAAAATGGGGATAATAATCATGTGTACTTCACAAAGACATGTAAAGATTAAAATGAGTTAATGTTTTAAAACAAATGCATTCAAAATTAAAATGAGGCCAGGCATGGTGGCTCATGCCTCCCAACACTTTGGGAGGCTGAGGTGGGCAGATCACTTGGGGTCAAGAGTTGGAGACCAGCCTGGCCAGCATGGTGAAACCCCATCTCTACCAAAAAATACAAAAATTAGCCAGGCGTCATGGTGTGTGCTTGTAGTCCCAGCTATTTGGGAGGCTGAGGCATGAGAACTGCTTGAACCCAGGAGGTGGAGGTTTCAGTGAGCTGAGATCGTGCCACTGCACTCCAGCCTGGGTGACAGAGTAATTTGTTTTTGGCCCACAAAATTAATTTCTCAAACAAAAATAAAATAAAATTAGTAGAACTGGGCCTGGAGCATGCTAAGAACTACTTGTGTTTACTATTATTTGTTATACTATTATTCAGTATTCAATAGGTGAAAGCTATGATTATTATTAATAAAATATTTACTCCTTCCTTCAAACATTACCTCAGCTATGACCTCATTCTGCCAGCTATTCCTGACCAAGCACTATACCTAACCCCTTACTGGCCACACACAAAAAATGCACTCACACACTCACTTAGAGTGGACGCTCCCCTCTGGGCAGCTTCCTGCTCTTCCCGTTCTTAACACAATCTCATTGTGTGCGGTAATTATCTGCTTATGTGTTTGTCACTTTCCCTATAGCAAAGTTTCTTTTTTTTTTTTTTTTTTTTTGAGATGGAGTCTCGCTCTGTCACCCAGGCTGGAGTGCAATGGCATAATCTCAGCTCACTGCAACCTCTGCCTCCCAGGTCCAAGTGATTCTCCTGTCTCAGTCTCCCAAGTAGCTGGTAGCTGGGATTCCAGGCATTTGCCACCATGCCCAGCTAATTTTTGTATTTTTAGTAGAGATGGGGGTTCACCATGTTGGCCAGGCTGCTCTTGAACTCCTGACCTCAGGTGACACACCTGCCTCCGCCTCCCAAAGTGCTGGGATTACAGGTGTGAGCCACTGCGCCCAGCCAGCAAAACTTCTTAAACATTAATGTGCAGAGGAATCACCTGGACATCCTGTGAAAATGCAGATCTGGATTCAAGAAATCTGGGGGGGTCCAGAGATTCTGTGTTTCTAATAAATGTCCAGGTGATGTTGATACTGCTGGTCCACAGACCCCACCCTAAGTAGCACTGACACAGACTACAAGCTCCTCCAGAGCAACAGCTGGAGCTGTTTGAGCTTTGTGTCTGTAGCTCTCATCTCAGTCCCCAGCACGTGGTATATGCACAATACAGTCTGGCTGAGCTGATGGAAATGATGTCACCTGTTCCTGGAGCTCACGTACCCCTTTTGCAGCTCACGCACACATCCAGAATATGGGAGGTGCTTTGGGGTCCAGTGAACATTCTCAACCATAATCACCCCCATATTAAACTCTCCCAAAAAGTTGTGCTCGTCAGGGAGTAACTCTAGGGTATGCAAACACTATACGCACGGTCCCACCTCTCATGAGAGGGTTACAAAATGTGTGCACATAATTACAAGTGGTGCATAGCCAGTGAAGGAGGCTTTCAAGGAGTCTTCAGTTCACCTTGGGAAATTCTCAGTAAATAGCTCAGTGCTTTGCCAGAGAGCAGACAGCCCTTCATTGGCTTGAGAGAGAGAGAGCCGTTCACCCGTTCACCTGCCTGCCTCTGAGCAGACACAGGGGCATGTTTGACCTGTGCTGACTGATATTTGGGAAGGTGTTAGGAAAACAACCACTTTGCTGATATTACAAAATCATACTTTTCTTTAACCACCTATGAAGATAACGCATGGGGAAGGGAAGAGCACATTCTATCCAGAACCAGAAGACCTAGATTTAAACCTTAGGTTTCCTCTATATACTCACTGAGCTCTTACTATGCACAAGTAATCATTCCAGATTCTGAGAAAATGCAAATTGTCTGCCCTCATGGAACTACCCTCTGAGGGAGAAAGGTAGACGATACACTTACAAGCACTGTATATGCAATATATGGTAGTCGTGCCAAGTGCTCGAATGTGAAAATAAAGCAGGATACACTGACAGTGTCAGGTCAGGTGGGATGACACAGAAGATAGCCCTGCAGAGGTAAAATTTAAGCAGAGACATGAAAGAAGGGAGGCAGAGAGCCACGCAGATATCTAAGGGAAGAACATTCCAGGCATGTTCCAGGTATGGTTAAACGGCAAGAGGGCTGGAACAGCGTGAGTGAGGCAGAGAGTGGAAGACAGGAGGTCAGAAATGTAAGGCCAACAAGGGCAGACAGTAGGGCCCAGAACTATTACAAGGAATATGGGTATCCTTTCTCTGAGTATGATATAAACCTCCAGGAGGGTTTGTGTGCAGGGCAGTGGTGTGATCTGACCCACATTTTAAATGTGCTGCTATACAGAGAACAGACAGTGAGGAGGCAAGGCTGGAAGCAGGGAGATGAGATGGGATGTTTTGGCATAAACATCCCAGGTGAGTGAGGGTGGCAGGTGAGGTGGTGGTGGTGGAGAGCCCAGCAGGGCTTGCTGATGGACTGGATGAAAGAACAAAGGGTGATCCCTTGTAGTAAGAAAAAGATTGGCCCACAAATTCCAATATCCTAATCTCCAAAACCTGTGCATATGTTACTTTCCATGCCAAAGGGACTTTGCAGATGTGATGAAATTAAAGATCTTGAGAGGCTGGGATTGTCCTGGAATATCTGGGTGAACCTCAGTGTAATTCCAGAGATCCCTTATAAGGGAAAGGTGGAGGCAGAGTCAGAAAGGAGGGCCAGAGTCGGACAAGGAGATGTGATGATGAAAGCAGAGGTCAGAGTAATGCAAGTCACTTGCCAAGGAATATCAGAAGCCCCTAGAAGCTGGAAAAGGCAAGGAAACAGTTTCCTCTGAAGACTCCAGAAGCACTGTAGCCCAGCCGACCCACATTAGATTTCTGGCCTCCAGAAGTGTGAAATCATAAATCTGTACAGCTTTTATGTTGGTGGTAATTTGTTACAGCAACAATAGGAAACTAATGTACCTGGGTTCCCTGGGATGCCATTTACTGAAACAGAGAGCATCAGTGCTCTTCAGAGAAAGAGAAGGAGTCGGGAGCTCTGTTTAGGTCATGCTGGATTTGAGATGCCCATTAGCTATCCAAGTGGAGGTATCAAGTAGACAGATGATTACTGACCCTGGGGCTCAGAGAAAGATTGGAATTTCATGTGACCTTGAGCAAGTCCTATAATATCTCTGAGCTTCAGTGTCTTCTGCAAAATGGGAGTTTTATCTTCTTTACCTATCAAAGATCAAAGGAGACATTCTATGGCAAGTGTTCAAAGTATGCCACTAACATAAGGCATTTGCTATTCCTATAAATCAGCCTCTCAACCAAAGGCAATAGGAGTCATTTCTCAGAGACCTTTTAAAGTCTTTTGTTCCCACAAAGCTCATCATATCCCATCAAGTGCCACAAAATGCAGAGAGCAGCACTTAGGGCAGTATGTGGCCACAATTCTCAAGGAAACACCAGCTCACTCTGGACACATCCAATTAATAGAACTGTAAGGAAAATCCCACCCTCAGCACTTTCAGGAACTGCCACTGTTCCCCCAGTCCAGCCTTGACAGACTTTAACTGTGACGAGTTTATATTTAACAGCCAAGTGATGGGGATGTATATTTTATTTCCACCTAAATGATTAGTGAGTTTGGAAGGTCCTTCAAGTCCAGTCAGAGAATTCAAAGCTCCCACCAAATGCGGAGTCCGTTCATGTGTCCATTGCACATCCATTTGCCGACCACTGGCAGAGGCCAGGCCCCGTGCTGGGCACTCCGGGGTGGAATACAAGGCAGGCCTGTGCTCACAGAACCTATTCTTCCTACAGCCTCTCATGCCTTCTATGATGGAGGCATTTGCTCTTCCTGAGGCTTTAGAGTCCTATGGACCTGCCACTTAAGGACCAATTCCCAAACCTATTCGAATCCCAGTTTCATCATCTGTAAAACAGGGATTACAATCCCTGGAGGGCACCTAGCATAGGACTCTATACTCACGAAATGCTCAATAACTGGCAGACTTAATTGTTATAGTTACTATTGTTGTTCAAGTTTCACCGAACTCTTTTAAATAAACAGTCTAAAATATGCCTCCCTGAAAAATCCAGTATGACAGAGTAAGTAAAATCCCTCCTCCCCTGACAGCCTTAAAATACTTGATGGTGGCTTTTATTACTCCTCTTCATCTCTCGTGCAGGTCAAATACACCATCCGTCACATAACTCAACTCCTAGAACTCCTCCCCATCCTCACTGCATGCTCTTATGTGAACTTGGGTTTGTCCACAGCTCTCTTAAATATGACGCTCAATGGAACATGGCAGTCTGACCAATGTCCAGTAGAATGGGACCATTCTGGAGTAAATATTTAGCATTAAAGGACTTAACAATCATTGCTTCAGTTATTCATGAGGAATTCCAAAGAACATGTTCCAGTGTGAAATTTCAGTGAGATGCAAACTTGGATCCTGTGGTTGATGCACCCAGTGTTTAGAATAGCTATGTAGGTCCGAAGGGCCCAGCATCTTTCTGGCAATAAAACTTGGAGATTCCTCCCTTGTCCTTGGGTGCAGTAATGCCTGTGAAGTGACTACAAACTCAGGTTCTTCGTAAAAAATTGCCATCGGCCGGGGGCTGTGGCTCATGCCAGTAATCCCAGCACTTTGGGAGGCCAAGGCAGGTGGATCACAAGGTCAGGAGATTGAAACCAGCCTGACCAACATGGTGAAACCCTGTCTCTACTAAAAATACAAAAATTAGCCAGGCGTGGTGGCTTGCACCTGTAATCCCAACTACTCAGGAGGATGAGGCAAGAGAATCGCTTGAACCCGGGAGGCGGAGGCTGCAGTGAGTTGAGATTGCACCACTGCACTCCAGCCTGGGTGACAGAGTGAGACTCCGCCTCAAAAAAAAAAAAAAAAAAATTGCCATCGAGCAAGGGAAGATACTTCAGGAAAACTGTATTCACATAAAAAAGGAATGTGCACAGGAAATGAGAATCCTTATAGAAATATGATTTGGGAAAAATAAGGAATATATAAGCATTTCCATATTCACAAGTTTGGGGGTTTGTGAAAGTCTCTAACTGTACCTTTTGCAAGCATCATGTGTCTCTTTATATATACTGATGTAGCCAAAGAATGCCCTAGGGCATCTGCACATGAAATAGGCAGTGTTGTTGGTAAAGCACTGAATTAGGAGACAGGCCCCTAAGCTCCAGACCCAGCTCTGCCCGACCCTGCAAAATTGCTACTCTTTGGGGTTTCAATTTCTGTCTACAAAGTGAGAAGGTCAGTTTATGTCAGGGATTCTTAACCTGCTGTCCAAAGACAGGTAAATCAGGGGAGATGTTTACTCACTGAAGTTTCAAAGATATGGATAGGTACTTTTTTTCTTTTTTTTGAGACAGAGTCTTGCTCTGTCGCCCAGGCTGGAGTGCAGTGGCGCGATCTCGGCTCACTGCAAGCTCCGCCTCCCGGGTTCACGCCATTCTCCTGCCTCAGCCTCCTGAGTAGCTGGGACTACAGGTGCCCGCCACCACACTCGGCTAACTTTTTGTATTTTTTTTTTTTGAACAGAAAGAAAAATGTTTTATTACACAATCAAACTTGAATGTGACACGCATCATAGTCAATCTGCTTAAGAGACTGCAGAAACAGAAAGATGGTCACCAAAATTAGTCCATAAGTAGAAGAATTTACAGTACCACATCATATATAGTTCATCCTAAAATCACCTGGAGATTGAAGAGGCTATCTGTGTATGCTAATTGTTTATATTCAATGCCAAATAAACTTTTCACATCTTCATAACAGGAGGTAATTCAGCAGTTTGAAACCAGGTACTTGCTGAAGGTAAGCTTTCATTCTGCTACAAAAATGGTTGAAAAGACTTCTATCCTTTTGGTTATTTACATTTTAGAGCAGTGGCTCTGGGCTCTGTGGCACTGGCTACAACTTTTTGTATTTTTAGTAGAGATGGGTTTCACCGTGTTAGCCAGGATGGTCTCGATCTCCTGACCTCGTGATCTGCCCGCCTTGGCCTCTCAAAGTGCTGGGATTACAGGTGTGAGCCACCGCGCCTGGCCATGGATAGGTACATTTTTACGGTAAAAGAGCAAACAGCATTTATCAAATTCTAGGCATTATGGTACTGCTTTACAAAATAATATCCATAATAATGCTAATACTTAAGAACTTACTGTGTCTTGGAACAGAAAACCAAACACTGCATGTTCTCACTCACAAGGGGAAGTTGAACAATGAGAACACATGGACACAGGGAGGGGAACATCACACACCCGGGCCTGTCAGGGGGTCGGGGGCAAGGGGAGGGAGAGCATTAGGACAAATATATAATGCATGTGGGGCTTAAAACCCTATGGGCTGATAGGTGCAGCAAACCACCATGGCACAAGTACACCTATGTAACAAACCTGCACGTGCTGCACATGTATCCCAGAACTTAAAGTAATAAAAAAAAAACTTACTGTGTTTCATAAATATTATTTTACCAAATCATATTAGTCCCATGAAGTAGGTACTATTATCACCTCATTTTATCAACAGGAAAACTGAGATTCAGAAAGATCAGGGAACTTGCTTGAAGTCATCTAGCATGCAGATAGCGGAGGTGGAATTCCCACACAGGTCTGAATCCACACAGCCTGCTCTTATCCCATATACTACACTGCTTCCCAATTAGCTTAGTTACCAGGTAACCAGACTAGTTGATCTTACCACAGTGTGGAATTGTCATTAATTTGCCCATCTTTAGGCTAGACCTTCTCAAAGCTCAACAGTGGTTGGCAAGGACTGTTCATTTGAATTAGCAGGCTCAGAGGTTGAATGAACAACCCTGCCATTAGCAGAGTTACACACTCCAAGAGTTGATAATGCAGCAAAGACAGAAGTAGGAAAATGCAGTTGGTCACGGTTATATTAAATAAACCACATTTTAGGTTTATGCTAATAATATTGCTGTTTGCATCACCTTCAAAAAGAAATAAAACCCGAGTGGGCTAGAAAGACTCACATCAGAGAGAATGCTACAAGTAAAAGTTCACTTCTTATTAAGTTTTTACACTCAAGTCCATAAGTCATCTTGTCCAATTGTTTTTGCTTAGACTGCAAAGTTCCCTTTCATCACATTTACATTCTTGGGAAATATGAGATGAGCTTAACTTCTCCTGTCCCTTTGTACCCTCAAACTGAACTAGAGGATAATTGACTTTCCATGAATTAAGAAGCTTTAAGGCCCATTTACAATCAGAAGATTGCCCTAAAGCAAAATTATTATACACATCTACAAATACCTGCACATATAGAGAAAATAATTTTACATTAGTGACAGAAACTAACTGTGGCAAGTATAAACAGAAAGTGGGGAAAGAAGACTTTTTAGGGGAATACTGTTATATTACAGAATCCAAGACTAGGATACATGTCAGAAAGGTCTGGAACCAGCGTCTGAAGCATGTGGAGGGCCCAAGAATATGCAGTCCCTCCTTGATTTTACTTGATTTTATTTTTATTTATTTATTTTTTTAGACAGAGTCTCACTTTGCCACCCAGGCTGGAGTGCAGTGGCAAGATCTTGGCTCACTGCAACCTCTGCTTCCCAGGTTCAAGCAGTTCTCCTGCCTCAGCCTCCTGATAGCTGGGATTACAGGCGCACGCCACCAGGTCGGGCTAATTTTTGTATTTTTTAGTACAGACGGCGTTTTGCCATGTTGGCAAGGCTGGTCTTGAATTCCTGCTCTCAAGTAATCCTCCCACCTCGGCCTCCCAAAGTTCTGGGATTACAGGTGTGAGTCACCGCACCCGGCCAGATTTTACTTTAAATACTCTCTGTGGTCTTGCTTCATTCTTCCATCTCTGCTCTTTAGGCTGCTTGACAGAACATGGCCTCCAACAGCTCTTCACTTTATAATCCAATTCCAATACCCCCAAGGAATCAAATAAAACCCCTGGATCAATCACCTGTGGTTGGGACACAGAGTAGCTTAAAACAACATGGCTGCCTCCATGGTAACCAGGGAGCTAGAGAAATGGAGAAGCATTTTCCGAATGGGGAAAGGAGCTAAAGGAGAGCTGGTCAAGCTGCAGGCAAATAAAATAATGTGTGTCCCCTCCATGTCTTTTTTTAAGTGGGTAGAACACTCCTAGTTCATAGAGTCCAAAGTCCTCACTGCAGCCCAGGAGACTTCATGGGCATACTCACCTTCCCTCATTGAGCTCCTGTCCCTGTATTTTTTTTTTTTTTTTTCATTCTCTTCAATGACAGATGCACCTTTTTACTCCAATGCCTTTGCATAAGGTCACACACACTCTCTATCCACTTCTCCCTCAACTTATCTTCCACTTAGACTCCCTCAGGACACTCTGTCCACACCATAGCACTGACCACTCTGCAGTGAAAGGGCTACGTAGCTTTTTGGTTGTTGTTTTCCTTCTTTCCTATCATACAATAAGCTTAATGAGAGCAGAGCCTGTCTCTCCAGTTTGTATGTAATTCCATAGTACCTACTACAGTGCCCTCCAGCAGTAAATGCTCAAAATATATTTAACACCTATTTTAGAGTAAAAAAAAAAAACAAATGAACTAGGTCAAATCCTAAACTTTCAAATGTAATAGTACCCAAAAGGTAGGAGTGGTCTAAAACCAAATAAAGTATTTCTCACACCTCATATTCTGATTCAAAACACTGACATAGACAGGAACCAATTGGCAGGTGATGGCTGGTAAGGACAGCCCTGAAGGCATAAGGGATGCTTTGTTACACCAAGGTAACCCTGAAAACAAAGTCAAACTGTGGTCCACCAAGAAGCAGAATTTCTGTACTCAAAGAAGTCAAATACAGGCTCCCGTCCCCAATGTCTTTCTAAAAACAGGCTATTAGCCACTCATCTGAAAACCAGAAATCCCACAACATCAAGGTTCTTTTTAACCTAAAATCAAAACATACATTACCAAATGATCATTGCTTAAGACCCACAGCTCCTGTTAAATGTAAATGACTCCTTCTGTGGTTTTAATACTAAGTATGGCTTTGGAATATGATTGGCATGTAGTAAATTTAAATTATTTCCCTTCTAACTGACATTAGAAAAATTACAGCTACCCAAATCAGTCATGAATCATGCCAGGTGTTGAGGGCGAGGAGGAGCTACTTGGTTTACTTAGAGGCATACTGAAAAATACTGACATGCAGAAAATATACCAAAACCAAGCCTAAGCTTCCAGAGCCAAATTTCCACCATGAAGTGCCTGTAAATATATCCTGAAATGTAATATATCTAACAAGTGATCCTATAGTAGCAGTCTCATTTATTTTTCTCCTTGAAAACGCAAAATCCAATTCTGAAGGACAGACAACAAAATATACACCAAGCCAGTATTTTAAGTGAAGGCAAAACAAAGTTGCCATGTCAATTACTGACTATTTGGGGTATGGACTCACACTGTGGACTCTCTTTAGGATATCTTCTCTACAATCGAGCACTTACATCCAAGAGCAGAAATCTACTTTTTTTTTTTTTTTTTTTTTTTTTTTTTTGAGACAAGGTCACGCTCTCTCACCCACGCTGGGGTGTGGTGGCGCAATCTCAGCTCACTGCAATCTCTGCCTCCCAGGTTAAAGTTTTACTCCCGCCTCAGCCTCCCAAGTAGCTGTGATCACAGGCATGTGCTGGCATGAGCCACCATGCCTGGCTAATTTTTGTATTTTTAGTAGAGATGGGAGTTTCACCATGTTGACCAGGCTGGTCTCGAACTCCTGACCTCAAGTGATTCCCTCGCCTTGGCCTCTCAAAGTGAGAAGCTTACCATTTATATACATCCCTCAACTTGTTCCTTTCCGTTCTAGTTATTTCATGTAGGCCTTTTCTTCAATTGCACTAATAGAATTTCCTAAAAGTAATGTTGAGTACTTTATTATGCATGCTTCATTTTAAAGAGATTTATATTTTGTAATTAGGAAAAATAATATGTTCACCGCAGAAACTGTAAAACTAGAGAAAATCATTCTGTTGCTGAGGTGTCATTTACACTACCCTGGACCTGGTGCAGGACAGCTGCTCCCTGTTCTAGGAAAGAAACTGATAACCAACTGCATTAGTAATGAATTTCAATCTTTACAAATGCGATAACATACAAGTACAAGTACAGGATAGGATGCCATGAAAACCATGATGGGACTCCTTACTATATCTAATATTTTGGAACCCATGCTTTCTATATTTTTTCAGAGCAACCATTAAATATATACACATTTTTTTACCCACCTGGGATTAGGTAATGTATATTGTTTTAGGATAGAAATTTCATTTGTCCAGCTGGGCGCAGTGGCTCATGTCTGTAATCCCAGCACTTTGGGAAGCCAAGGCGGGTGGATCACCTGAAGTCAGCAGTTCAAGACCAGCCTGGCCAACATGGTGAAATTCTGTCTCTACTAAAAATACCAAAAAAAAAAATTAGCTGGGCGTGGTGGCGGGTGCCTGTAATCCCAGCTACTCAGGAGGTTGAGGCAGGAGAATTGCTTGAACCCAGGAGGCAGTGAGCCAAGATCATGCCATTGCACTCCAGTTGGGTGACAAGATCGAAACTCTATCTCCAAAAAAAAAAAAAAAAAAAAAGGAAAAAGAAAGAAATTTCATTTGTCATTTCCAAAACTAACTTCCACAAACAAAGGAGTAACTTGTCTCAGAATTTTCCTCAGAAATCCCAGAAAACAATGGTGGACAAAACAGTCATTATGGAGGAACAACTGGCCACAGATAAAACTAAGGAATCGTGTTTTCCAGATCTCTCTGAAGCAGTCAAATAACCTCTGGCCAAAAGGGGGCCATTGTTGAGAGCTAGATGAGATGAGGTCATTACATCATCTTAGAGGTACAATCAACAGTACATAAGAACACTCAGACTGAGTGTCCATCTTGGAAAAAAAAAAAAAAACAGAAAAAATAAACCAAAAAAAGTATGTAAGAACACATTCCATAAGACTTCTTTCTTATAAAGTCTTGCAAATTTGTCAAAATGGCTCATCCATCATTAGAACATAACAGAGTTCTGCGCTTGCAGATAAGGCCCCATAATAATGCCATTTGGGAACCTCCCACCTGACCAGCCCTGGAAGATCTAGATGAGATTGGCTAGAGACCTCCAAACTGCATGCCTAGTGGAGATACAAACCTCTCACTAAGACATCTACAATTTTCTAGGTGGGGCTATGTTCTCTAGTCACCTCTGCCTGCAATAATGTATTTCCATACCAGCTGTTTCCACATTAATCTAGACAAACAACAACAACAACAAAAAACAGACAAACAAACAAAAAACCTCAATGCCTTCCCTAGTCTTCACAAAATAATTCACTCAAAAACCATTTGTGAGTAACTAAAGATTGGTAAGTCACAGAAACTAGGGAGCAAAACACACAGTAAACTAAATTACTATCTTACATTAGACATTACAGTTCCTAATATCTCTAAGCCTTTCTTACTGGCTTTTAGGACACACAGCATCCAGTCTTCTGCCATCTTTCCAGATTTTCTCTCTTCCACCTCTTGTCTCTTCTCCTCTATTTTCTTTTCTACCTCTGCATAAGGCTGAACAAAGCGCAAATTCCTTTTACTTTCTTGTGTACAAGAGATTAATCATCCTTTTTTGGTTTAGGTTCCCAGATACTAATGTTTTCAGTGTTTCACTATCTACTCCAAATGTCTTATCACAGTATTTTCCCACGCAAAGGCAATTCTCCCCCTAAGGGAGACGCTGGTACCAGTGTTTAAAATTATAACATTTCCTCCATTTTATATTGAACTTGTTGGGACCTAAGACCATGAAGAGACAGCCTTGTTGCTTCAAGACCATTCACTGGTGGACACTTTCAATCTGTCTACACAGCGTGCTCCTTTAGCACTCAACTTTATCCTCGGACTCTCAGGTCTAGAAGGGCCTCTAGCGATCACCTAATACAACCGACTCATTTTACAATGATGCAGGGAGCTGACACTCCCAAAGCCACAGTGCAGGTTAGTGGCAAGCCAGAACTTTGCAGGTCCTCACTTCTCCCAAGACTCATACACACTGTGCTCACAAAGTCACAGCATTAAGACAAATGATTCAAAAATAGGGCAAAGCACAAAGTGTGCAGGTTTGTTTCTGAAAGCATTTAAGCATGGCTTCTACTTCATTTTTAAAGAAGGCAAAGCCTTCTAACTCACAGTAAACGATGACACTTAAATGCCCTGGGAGTATCAATATCCAGGTTATACACTATCCTGACATTCACAGTAAGGTGTAAAAGGTATAGGTGACCGATACCCATTTCTTTCTTTAGAGCAGGATTCCAGAGGAGAAAGGTATGTGGAGAATATGAGGGTTCTCCACATATATGGAGGGCTGAAAAAATGAAAAAGAATTTGAATGAGCCCTTTGGGCAGAAGAAGGGCTGTGAAAGAGGAACAGGGAATGGCCAGTCCTGCTGGTTTCCATCCAGATATCCAACAAACAAATTAAGCTTCAATGATAATTCTCAGCTTACTGCCTGATCTTCTCAAAGGCTTTCTTATCATCTTAGTAATGAATATGCACTGTATTACATTTTCAAATTCTGGTCTTTTTTTTTTTTTTTCCAGTGGAAATCTACCTTCATAATGTGTTAATAGAGGTAACAATAGAAGTAAGGGCAAACCTAAACCTGTGCTTGAAAGAACACACTCCCAAGACCAATGCTGGGCTAGCCATTGTTTAGCGTTCTTCGTCAGTTTTGATACGTCCTCAGGGAAGAATGACTTCACCCAAAGTGTGCCTGAAAGCCCCAGCTCTGTATGGTGCCCTGTCAGGCAGACAACGCCAGGATTAAGCAATGCAGATGCAGCCTTTGCCATTCTCTGCTCAGCCTGAGAACAGATCCGCCAGACCAGAGAGGAAGCTGGTCTTCACATGCTATATCGAGACAGTGAGGCAAAGGGCAGGACACACACCCAATGGACAGGAACCACCAAAGGCTTTAGAAAGGTGGAAACAGAACTTGACTGCTTTTCCTTTGAATGGAATATTGCAGAATAACTTACAGAAGGCTCTAGACAATGAGCCAATTATGCCACAGCTCTTAACAACAAATGACAAACCTGCAGCCCTTGGGTTTCATGCCCTGCCTACCTCAGCTCAGCTTACGGGAGTCTTTGGTTTTCTGCATGGAAACACGATGCCACTTTAGTTCAGGAACTCTCCCGTTACTCTTAATGGGTAGGGAGTACGGAGAGTGTAGCCAGGAGAAAAGTCAGCAAAAAATTTTATCCACTCCTTTGCAACCTGTCAACTTCTGTCTGTGTTGATGGAAGTCATACATAGCAAGTCTGTGACATAAACCATAACAGCAAACGAGGCCTGGGTACCACTGTTCTCCTCCTCTATTCTAGGACTCCAAGTTATGTAAGATTCTTCCCGGGAACACAAAGGCTGCACCAGATTTTTCAGAGAATCTTTAAATCGTCTAATTAAATAATATAAAAACAGAATCACAGTGTGGCAGCATTCTGATTAGCTGTCATACTGCTGTGAACTAAGGAACCCCAAAGGAAACTGCGCCTTTATTTTAGATGTGAAAATTTTTATTTTCTTCAGACACACATACACATGCACACATACGCGCGCGTGCTCACACACACACACACACAAACTATGTCTACAGATTTCAGAACTCATTGCATTGGTATTACCGTTTTCAAAATGACCAAGACTTTTGCAAATATTTAACCCACTACACCTAACCATTACTGAGATTTACTTTTTCTTCCCTCCTATGATAATTTGTTTCAATCAAGGGATTTAAAATTTCCCATAAAATAGTTTAGAGACCCTTCACACCCAGGCTCAGAAGACAACTCCTGTGAAGATCGATCCTTTGCTACAGATGCCTTTTTTATCATAAGTAATTCCACATAGTTACTTTGTTTCTTTAATCATCTCTTAAAGCTTCAGTGATGAGCAAACACAACTTGGCTGAATACAGTTCCATCAAAGAATCCGAGCTGAGTTTCTATCTCTATTCACAATGGAAAAGGCCTTGATTTGGAGATTAGAATGTGATTAAACAAGAAAGGTAGTGCACCAAGCTAGGGGTCCTGGCTGGCAGTCCTCAGAAGGGCTTCAAAGGATCTGTGAATCCCTTCAAATTGCACGCAAAACCATGTTATGTATTCTGTGAATTTTTGTGAAAAAAAGAGCCTGTAGCTTTCAATAAAAGGGTTGGTGATTCAATGAGATTTAGGAATCCTGAGGCACATAGACCAGTAACTGCTTTGTGAATAAATGAATAAATGCACTCAGGGAGAACAGCTTCAGCCCACTGCCAGGCTTAACCTTCCAGATCAAACTCTTCTTTAGAGGTGATTTCAAGAAGACAGTGAGAGACTGGCGGTGCCAGACCATTACTACACATCGAAGAGTCAGCTGACCACGTCACAGTCCTGCCTCCCACCTCTTACACCAAACATTACTCTTCATCATTTTCAACTCAAACAGCCCAAATATATAGCTTAAATCACAGCTCTTTTCCCTAATTTTGGAAATCAATTCAAGTATTAGAGATCCATAGCCTCAATGCCAGGAGATATAAATGTCTGCAGACAAAATGCCAAGGGTACAGACTCTGAGGATGATGAAGGGGGACACAGGAGCATAAATGGGCCAAAAAATAAAGTACATTGGGTGCAGAGAGAAGGAGTGGACAGAAAAAAGAACCTAGATTTGCCATAGAAGCTTCCATTCTTCTCCACATTGCATCTTCCTATGAGCCTACACACATGGGCTGCCCATAGTGTTTACTCGCAGGGCTGTATATTTGAACAGGAGGTGGGCTGGCGGGTGGGGCAAGAGAAAAGAGGGCTCAATCACAAAAAGCTCACACGGATTAATAAGTAAGGAACTGGAAACGCAAGTAGGAAGAAAAAAAGCCCCTGTGTACTATGAATAATAAGACAAAGATAATACCACATACAAGAATATTTATAAGGCAAGGATATAATCATGGTACAAAAGAGAGTAGAAAACTGGTTAAGAATATAACACAACTTTGATAATCAGACCAATCTGGGTTTAAGTCTTGGCCATACCTACTAAAATTGTGAGCTTAGGCAAGTTATTTAAGTCTTCAGAGCCACCATTCTTCCTCAGTGAAATGAGGATAAAAAGAGGGCAGATCTCATTGGATGCCTGATTATTATGGAAAAAAACAGCAAAAATGTGTTTAAAGAATAACATGTCTGATTAATACTTAATATGCAATAACTGCTATTATTCTCATCAACCATTGTCTTCACTGGATTAGTCAGGGAAGAAGTTAGTCAGGAAAGAGGGGCTGAGTTTGCTCCAGACTTGAAGAAATGTTTGCAGTACAGTTGTAAACCCATAGTGAAAGTTCCCTCCATGACCAATCCAACCCCACCCAGTTGGTGAAGACCCTGAATGAAGCCTGTGTTTCTTTCCATAAACTCATGACTGAACAGCATGTGATGATTACCCTTCTGGCTCACAGGAAGGGAAAAACAGAAGTTAATTTCTCAGCAAGATAGGAAGAATTTGTCTTCAGACTCTATGTACAAGTCTTGAGCAACCGGTAATGTATCCATGTTATTACTTCAGAGTAAATGCTGCCATGCACACATTTCCCATGACAATGGCAGTGAGCCTAGGGAAGGAAAGATACTTCGGAAATGATACTTTTATTTATTTATATACTTCAGCAAGCTGTTTTCAATAATTGTTCTCTGCCCTGGGCTTTTAGTTGTTATTGTTGTAAAATTCACTCTCTTCCATCCAAAACTTAATGTCCCTCATGTTTAGATTATGAATTTTTCTGTGTGCTTAATTCAAAAAGAAAAAAAAAGTACATTGTTGCTGATGATCCACCTCCCCCCACCAAGTGACATGACTGCATCAGCATTTGAGGAGGATGGGTGCACCATCCAATTCCCACACAAAGCATTGGGGGCCATCAAATGGAAAACACAATTATCCCAAGCACAAGACACAGCGCTGAAGTCAAAGCACAGCCTTTAGACTGCCTCAATGAGCTCAAAGTCCCAGCAGCATTGAGTAGGAGGGAAATGGCAAAGAGTTTCCAGAATTATCTTGTACATTTATCAAAACTCTGTTCTGTCAGCCCCTCTTGTACCAACTAACATGGTTCAGCTCATTTTTCCAAGGGATGAGAGCTAGAGAGGAAACAAAGATTGCCCTGCAAGACAGTGATCTGTTGTAACAACAACATTTTTAGTTTTACAAATAAATCAACTAATTAAAAGAAAAAATTTCCCAGTGGATTTCATTATCATTACTGTAACAACAACAACAAAAATATGAGATTTATTGACCACTCATTATGTTCAAGGCCCTGTGCCAGGTGTTTTATATACATATGAATTCTAAAAGACAAGCATTCCTGTTGTCATTTGACAGAGAAAAGTGCCTAATGTCATAGTGATGATAAATAGTAGAGAAAATACCTGCACACAGTTTGGTACGACTCCAGAGCTTATACTCTTTCCGTGTTACCTGACAATTCTATTTTCTCCAGCATGTGAAGAATTGTCTCTCATAAAAAAGCTAATCTTTCCAGTTTAAAAAAAAAGAGTAAGAAAATTGTTTGAAGTGGTATTTGTACAATATTTTTAAAAAATGTAATAGCCAGACGCTAATAGCACTAGCAATCCAGGATGTATTTTATAGGGCTATTAATATACGCCTCGAGTGGTCAAAGGCTTTGCCACTCACTTGAGGCAAATAGTAACGGCCAATAAAACTTGCCTTGTCATGTCTTAATACCACATTGTATCATCACACTTGTAATGAAATGCTCTTAAACTTCAGTGTTATCAGAAAGGAAGAAAAAGTGGTAGTTAAATGAGCTAGCAAAGTGAGGAGGAAGTGTGGAAAAGTGGAGAGAGCCCTGAGTTGAGACTTTGGCCTAACTCTCGCATGCACCTGTGTGACCTATAGCACATCTCAAATCTCAGGATGTCAGCATCTCCATCTGTAATCCGTGGTTCATTATGACAAGCCAGACCTCCTCCAGCTCCCACAGTCCATGGTTCTTCTGTGAATTCACATTCATTTAACAACAGCTCACTGAACATCAGCTAGGGGCACACCTGTGCTAGAAGCTCAGAACAGCAGTAACCAAGGCAGAAGTCTCTGTCTCTGATGCTGGCCATTAGAGGTGAGTGGATGGCTGTGAGTTGAGATATTGCCTTGCTTTGTAACTTTCTCTTCTTATAGGTTGTGAACATTTCCATGCAAATGTGACAAAATCTTGATAATGGTTGCATTTGAGTGATGGGAGAATATTTGTATTATTCTCTCAACTTCTGTAATTTTTGGAATTTTTAATCATAAAAATTTAAGGTGGATTGAAGAGAAAAGCTTCAGAGAGACTACTGCTTCTGATAATGACCCTCTAGATATGCCAGATAAACCTTTTGATATGATTTGGCTGTGTCCCCACCCAAATCTCATCTTGAATTCCCACAAGTTGTGGGAGGGACCCAGTGGGAGGTAACTGAATCATGGAAGTAGGTCTTTCCCGTGTTGTTCTCATGATAGTGAATAAGTCTCACAAGATCTGATGGTTTTAAAAAGGGGACTTTCTCTGCACAAGCTCTCTTCTCCGGTCTGCCACCAGGTGAGGCATGCCTTTCACCTTCCACCATGATTGTGAGGCCTCCCTAGCCATGTGGAACTGTGAGTCCAATAAACCTTTTTCTTTTGTAAATTGCCCAGTCTCAGGTATGTCTTTATCAGTAGTGTAAAAACAGACTAATACACCTTCCCATTGAAGACAAGTAGAAGAGAGAAAAAGCATTTATTAAATGCTTTAAAACATCTGAAAGTTCAAAAAAAAAGCATCAGGCCAGGATCAAGGGAAGGAAGAAGTCCAGACAAAAGAGGCTGGCATTCTGTACCTATTTTTCCCCTAACGACGTACTGAGGAGCCAAGGAAATAAAGATTTGTGTTTAAGTCCCGCTAAGGATGGGAGAACTGACCAGGTATATCATTTGCTTTGGACTGGGCTCCTCAAAGAGCTGTGTCTTCACAGAAAGGGAGAATAGAGAGCTAAGAGGCCCTTGCAGAGGACTATGGATCATCTTCAAGCCATCTCAATATCTGAAACTAAAATCAGATGCTTCCAGAATTCTAATGCCCCCAAGTGCTTGCAGAAGCAAATGTAAATCCCTTCTGGGGTTGAGAAACCTCAATCTTGACCTCAAATTATATCTGTAAAAAATTGTACGAATATACTGTCTCACACTCAATTAAAAATAACCAAGCACATAAGGAGATAAGAAGACATAAACAAAACCAGAAGAAATAACAGAAATAGAAACCCACCCACAAGCCTCCAGATACTAGAATTATCTGAAACAGACTTTTTGTAAAAACTATTCCTATTTATAGAAAGATAAAATTATAAAGTTGAGAATTTCAACATACAACGGTATAGCAGGCTAAAAGGTGGCCCCAAAAAAGATATGTCCACATTTTAATCTCTGAGACTTGTGAATATTACCTTATTCAAAGGAGCAAATAATACATTATATGGAAAAAGATGTGACTGAATTAAGGGTGCTGAGAGGAGGACTTACCTTAAATTATCAAGATGAACCCTGAATGCAATCACACATATTCTTATAAGAGATTGGCAGAAGAAATTTTAAGACAGACACAAAGAGGAGAAGGCCGTGTGGAATGGAGAGACAGCAAGATAGCTACATGCAAAGGAAGGCCAACAGCCACTAGAAACTAAAAGAGGCAAGGGGTGGATTCTTCCCTAGAGCCTTTGGAGGGAGCATGGCTGCTGACACCTTGACCTCCAGACTCCTGAACAGTGAGCGAATACATTTCTGTTGTTTAGGCTACCCAGTCTCCATAAAAATGAGAAACTCAGAAACAGAGAGAGTCGAATGAAATTTTTAGGCCTAAAACTACATTAACTAAAATTAATAACTTAATAAACGAAGATCAGACACAACTGAAGCAGGAATTAGAAGCCAGAAGAAAATAACTAGAATAAAGTATAGAAAGACAAAAGGATGGAAAATATAGGATAAGACACTACAGGACACAGTGAGGACGTATAACACATATGTAATTACAGCCCATGGAAAAGAAGAGACTGAATGGGGAAAAGCAATATTTGACAAGACGAATGATGCCTAAGAACTTTCCAAAACTGAAGAAAGATATCAGGTCTTAGAAGGAGCCAAGACAAAGAACCCTAGAAACCCCAAGCAGGAAATGTAAAAAGAAAACTTCACCTAGGCAAATTACAATAAAACTGCTAAAACCACAAAGAAAAAAAGAAAACTAAAATCAGTAGAAGGGGAAAAAAGAAACAAAAATTGGATTTTCATCTAACTTATCAACAGAAATAAAGAAAGCCAGAAGTAAATAAAATATCTCTTAAGTATTGAAAGAACATAACTGAGAGCCTAGAACTTTATGCCCACAAGAAATATCCCTAAGAGTGATAGTAAAATAAAGCACTTCAGATAAAAACTAAAATAATTTGTTACCAACACACCTACAATAAAGGAAATACTAAAGGATGTTCTTCAGGCAAAAAGAGAGTGCTCCCAGATGAAAGATAAACAATACAAGAAAACAAAATGAAGAACAAAGAAAAGAATAAATACATGATTAATCAAAATGAATTATGACTGAATAAAGCAATAATAATGATAATGTCTTGGGCATCTGAAAGGTATAGAAGTATAATACATAACAATGACACAGAAGTCTAGAAAGCGATAAATGCCATTAAAGTTGTCTAAGACCTGAGTCAAGATGCGTACTATAATCTCTAGTGTAAGCACCAAAATAATAATGAAAGAATATAAAACTTCCAAGGTAATAGACATTAAAAAGTGGAATGGTTAAAAGCAACAACAACAAATCCTCAATTCAAAAGAAGGGAGAAAAAGAGGAGAAACTGGAACAAGGAACCAGCAGGACTAAAAGAAAGATAGCAAATTAATAAAATAGTAAATTTCAACCCATTCGTGTATTATTACATTAAGAGTAGGAAAACTCAATGCTGCAATTAAAAGACAAATTCTGTCCAACTCAACCATATGCTGTATACAAGAGACACATCTAAAACAAATGCTATAGAAATGCAGGAACTAAAAGTATTAAAATGGGCGCGCGCGCACACACACACGCACACACACCAGGCAAATACTAACTGAAAGAAAACTGGTGTGGTTTTGCTAATATCAGATAAGATAGACTATAAAGCAGAAAGTCTTACTAGGTATATGGAAGAGCCTTTGCAACTGACAGAAAGACAAGTCTGCATTATATTATGGAATTTTAACGTATCTGTCTCAGAAACATATAAAACAAAAAAAGACAAAAGAAATCAGTGAGGATACAGAAAATCTGAAGAACATAACCAGCCAAGTTGGCCAAATAAACATATAGGACATTGCACTCAACAAATAGAGGATATACCTTATTTTCAAGCACATAGCAAACACGTATAAAAATATGCCAGACGTTACGAAATCAAACACATCTCAACACATTTCAAGCACTGAAATCATTCAAAGTGTGTTCTTTGCTCACAATGCAATGAAGTCAAAAATCAATAATGAAAAGATGGTTAGAAAATTGCTGGTACAAATTAGAAACTACTCTTAACTGAATGATAATAAAATGATTTCATCTAAAACAGCAAAAACAGTACTTAAAGGGAACGCCATTGTTTAAATACATTAGGACAAAATTTGAGAATCTACTAACCACTTCAAGAAATCATTTTTAAAAATCAGTAAATTGAAACAAAAGAAAATAGAAGAAAGGAAATGGATAAAGAGCAGAAGTGAGTGAACTGAAAATAAACATACAATATAAAAGATCAACATGAGGAAGTGTTGAAAACACTCTTACCACACAGTCTAGCAGTCACTCTCCTTGGCATTCACCCAAAGGAGTTGAAAACTTATGTACATGCAAAAACCTGCATATAGGTGTTTATTCTGTGTTTATGAATACAGAAGCTGTATTTATAACTGCCAAAACTTGGAGCAACCAAGCTGGCCTTCAGTAGAGGAATGGATAAGCAAATTCTGGTACACCTAGAAAATGAAATATTATTCAGTGCTAAACAGAAATTAGCTATCAAGCTGTGAAAAGACATGGAGGAAACTTAAATGCATATTAGTAAGTGAAAGAAGCCAATCTGAAAAGGCTACATACTGTATGATTCCAACTATATGACATTCTGGAAAAGGCAAAACTATAGAGACAGAAAAAAAGGTTCGTGGTTTCCAGGCGTTACGGTAGAAGGGAGGGATGGATAGGCAGGCACAGAGTGTTTTTAGGGCAGTACCACTATTCTGCATGACACAATGGTGGATATATTTGTCCAAAACCTACAGGATGTACAAAACCAAGAGTGAATCCTAACATAAACTATGGACTTTGGGTGATAACGATGTGTCAATTTAGGGTCATCAATTGTAACAAATATCCCACTCTGATGGGGGATCTTGGTAACGGGGAAGCCTGTGCAGGGACGGGGCAAGGGTTATATGGGTTATCTCTATACCTTCTGCTCAATATTTTGGTGAATCTAAAACTGGCATAAAAAATTGTCCATCAAAAAATTTTAATGCATAATTTAAAAACTTCTCACAAAGAAAAAACAACCAGATTCTGATGACTTCACCAGATAATTCTACCGGAAATTTAAAGAAGATACAATACTGATCATACCCAAATAACCTCCAAACAATAAGAGAATACATTTCCTAACTAACTTTAAGCATGACCTCGATAATCAAACCTGACATGGACTTTATGAGAAAGGAAAATTTCAGGTCTATCTCATTAATGAACATCGAGGCAAAAAGCTTAAACAAAATATTAGCAAACCAAATATAACATCATAGGAAAATGTGAATCCATCTTGACCCAATTGGGTTGCTTCCAGAAATGCATGGTTGTTCAACATTTTACAAATATTCATTACATTATTAGAATTAAGGAGAAAATACATATAATAATTGTAATAGATGCAAGATTAGCTTTGATAAAATTCAACATCCATTAATGAATAAAACTTCATAGCAAAGGAGGAATAGAAGGGAAATTCCTTTAAAATGTATCTATAAAAACGCTACTGCAAACCTAACACATTGATAAAATGTTGACAACTTTCTCTTTGATATCAACATTGTATTAATTTTTGTAACCAGTACAATCAGGTAAAAAAAAAAGATATAAAAGATAACACAACTAGAAAAGAAGAAGCAAAAGTGTCATTTTTAGCAAATGATATGATTGTGGATGTAGAAATCCAAAGAATCTACAGAAAAAATTTATAAGTCAATGTAACAAGATTTCTGGATATAATTTTCAGTAAATAAAAACTACATGTCTATAAACCAGCTATAAGCAAAATTAAATTTAATTTTTTTATTTCCATTGTATCATAAATACTTAACCATACCTCAAAATAAGTGAATATTTATTTGAAAAATATGAAAAATATCTATGTAAAAACAAAAGAATATTATTGCGAGAATTGAAATGCAATAGTACTTGGAGTTATATAACATATTCCTAGGAAGACTCAATTTGTAAAAATGTTAGTTCTTCCTAAACAAATCTATAGAGTTAATGGAATCTTTAAAAAAACTTAATAAAGTATTATTATTTATTTACAATAAAATATATACATTTTTAGAATGTGTTTTGGTGATCTCTGTCATCATCACCCCAGTTGGTACCCACATGCCCCTGTAAAGCTCTTCCCACTAATCTCCCCACTTCATCCTGACTCCAGTCAACCACTGATTGATTTTTGTTGTAGAGTTGGGGCTGTTATAAACTTCATATAGATAGAATCACGTATTACATACTCTTTTATGTCTGCCTTCTTTTGCTTAATGTAATGTTTTGGAGATTCATCTATATTGTTGCAAGTATCAACAGCTCATTCCTTCTTATTGCTTAGTAGTTTTACATTTTATAAACACATTGGTTGTTTCCAGTTTGGAACAATTACGAATAAAGGGGCTATGTACATGTGCAGGTACCACTCTTTCGTGGACATATGTTTTCATTTCACTTGGATAAATACTTAGAAGTGGAATTTTTAAGGATTCAATGCAGTCTTAAATAAAAACTCAGTGAATAAGATCCACAGTTTTTGTGGAACTTTATGAGCTAATTCTAAAATTCAAAGGAAGTATAAAGGGGCCAGGATCGCCTCAAAGAGAAATAGCAAGGTGGGAGGTCTGGCTCTATCAGAAATAAAGACTTATTATAAAACTTATTATAAAAAACTACAGTGTGGTATTGGTATTAAAATGAACAAATAGATCAATGAATCAATAGAATTTAGCAACATATCCAGAAAAAGACTCAAACATATGAACATTTGGGTGTCTCTGCCAAGCAGTAGCGAAAGCACAGTCTTTTCAATGAAAGATGCCAGGAAAATTAGATACCACGTTGGGGTAAAAAATGATGCCCTATTTTACATCATACAGAAAACTAAAATCGAAATAGATTTTAGATCTAAATTTGAAAGGCAATATAATGTAGTTTCTAGACATTAATATGCTAAAATATTTTCATGAAATCAAACTGGTGAAAGATTTATTAAGGAGGGATTTTAACCATCATTAATCGTAAAATAAAAAATTAAGAAAATGGGCTGTAGTATAATTGTTTTGTTTATCAAAGACACCGGTAAAGGAATGAAAAGACAAGCTAAAATGTGGAAGAAGATATTTGCAACACATATGATTGGAAAATATATATTAATGCATAAAATATATATAAAATACTCCTACCCCCCAAAAAGGTAAAAGACAACCCATTTTGTTAAATGGGGAAAAGACTAGTACAGGCAGTTCACAAAGAAGATATTCAAATAGCTGATAAATATCTAAAAGGTGTTCAACCTCATTCTTAATCAAGGAAATGCAAATTAAAACCACAAAGAGATACCACTGCAAACCTACCAGAATGGCAAAAGTTTAAACCAATTGTTGGCTAGAAGCAAAAGGAACTCCTGTGACACTTCTGGTGGAAGAGTAATTTGATATACTAACTTTGGAAAACAGGTTGGTATTATCTACCTCAGGAAAAATTGTGAAAGATTTAGAAAAGGGAAGGAAAAAAAAAAGCATACTGAGTGTGCAGTCTAATGCACCCTACTGTGTTATTATGCCTCTCTATGTCTTTCAGCTATTCTACAACTATTTAAGTTGCAGAAAACTGATAATGATACAAATTCTTCCTGTCCATAGAAATGCAAGTGAATTATGTATGGTGGAAATGCAACAAATTATTGCCTTGTGGATAGATTCATTTCACTTTTATTAATAAATTCATTTCCTCATCTCTTATTGCCTACATATACATGGACCTTTCTATTCTCCTTTGAACCAGCTGCTAACATCTACTGGTTTCCTCATTAATTAATGAGTTAAATAACATCTTTGACACATGTTCATTTTGTATTTGTATGAGAGCAATTATTTTGCTTTTTTTAAAAAGCAACAACGAAACCTTTTTATACTACTAAGGCCAAAGATAACATATATCTTATGCCCCAACAATTCCACTTCTAGGAACACAACCAATAGAAATGCACGCACATGTGCCCCAAGAGAAAGATACAGGACTGTTCATAACATCAGCATTTATAGCTAAAAACTGGAAATACCTCAAATATCCATCAGTGGCCAAGTGGATAGATAAATAGTGGAATATTCCTATAATGAAATATAGAAAGTAAGATGAATGAACTACAGCTATACACCACAACATGGATGAACTTCATAAACATAACACTGAAAAAAAGAAGCTGTATTAGTCAGTTCTAATGCTGCTAATAAAGACATACCTAAGACTGGGTAATTTATAAAGGAAAGAGGTTTAATTGACTTACAGTTCAATATGACTTGGGAAGCCTCAGGAAACTTACAATCATGGCACAAGGGGGAAGAAGCATGTCCTTCTTCACATGGCAGCCGCAAAGAGAAGTGCAGCGCAAAGTAGGGGGAAAGCCCCTTATAAAACAATAAGATCTCATGAGAACTCACTCACTATCACGAGAACAGCATGGAGGTAACCACCCCCATGATTTAATCACCTCCCACCAGGTCCCTCCTATGACACATGGGGATTATGGGAACTACAATTCAAGATGAGATTTGAGTGAGGACGCAGCCAAACCATATCAGAAGCCATACATAAAACAATGCTCTGGCTGGGCGCAGTGGCTCACGCTTGTAATCCCAGCACTTTTGGAGGCCGAGGTGGGTGGATCACCTGAGTTCAGGAGTTCAAGACCAGCGTGATTCAACATGACGAAACCCTGTCTCTACTAAAAATACAAAAATTAGCCAGGTGTGGTGGCACGTGCCTGAAGTGCCAGCTACTCGGGCGGCTGAGGCAGTAGAATTTCTTGAACCCAGGAGGCAGAGATTGCAGTGATCCAAGATCGCGCCACTGCGCTCCAGTCTGGGTGACAGAGCGAGACTCTGTCTCAAAAAAAAAAAAAAAAAAAAAAAAAAATGCTCTATGACTTCATCTACATGAAATTCAAAAGAGACAAAACTAAACCAGAGTGTTTAGAAATGAACGCTTAGGGAACAAACTTCTAGTAAGAACTTTGTTTATTTGCTTTGGAAAGCCAAGACAGCAATCTCCTTTGGGAGAGTGAGAGAAGGGAAGGGTTGGAAGTGGGGAGAAGGGCTGTTTCTGGGACACCTACGATGTTCTGTCCTCACCTTGTTAACAGCAGCAGTCACCAATGTATTCACTTCATGATAAATCACTGGGCTATTTAATTGTTTGGTGCACTTTCCTTCATTATTGATTTATTTATAAAATATGTTTATTTTTAAATATATAAAATTTATATTTAAAATTTATAAATATAAAATACATTATATTTCAAAATAAAGAAAATGTCTTAAAAGGAGGGGACTTTACAGAGTGAAGGACTGAAAAGCCAATTAGAGACAAAGCTATAGTATTCACTGTATTGTCCAACAAGCAAGTTTTTATATTAATATTCCAAGTCATTAAAGAAATGGCCTTCAGAGACTTCCAATCCTTCAAAGCAGTAAAATAAATGAAATAAGCTGCTGAAAAGACAGGAAGCCTAACAGTCCCAGCACCAGGATTGTTTTTTTTCTTAAGAGGCTTGCCAGGTTCACAAATTAAGTATTTTCAGCCGGAAGTTTGTGTTGTTTAAGCTCTACCCCTGCCTCTCTGAAAACAGAAAATTCACTCCAAAGAAATTAACACCTGCATCTACCTCATTTCAAGAGAAAATTGTTTCCTTCCATCTCCCTGCAAACTTAATATTCTTCTGCATGCATCAGGAGGCAGTGACAGGCCCTTTGTCATCAGCACAGGTAAACGTTATCTAGGTAACCAGGCCCACCACCAACAGAGCCAGCTCCTGCAATCTCTGCCTGGGCTGGGTTCACCAGGCAGAGGGCACCATCCCCACATGTGAGGGAGTGAAACATTTGGAGATTTAATCAATGACTGTCAGCTGTTCACGTTTTCATCCATTATGTCAGAATGTTAGAAGGGCATGTCTGAGGGCCCCGTGGCAAAGGCTGCACAGGTTTACAAGACATTCAATTTCATTCAGCCTTGAGGGGAGAAAAGATTGGAGATGGAGGGAGTGGAGATGAGGGAGGACAACTGAGAGGATGGGAAGGAAAGTGTATAAACCCCTCCCACACTCCTTCCCCCACTCTTTCGACACTCAACACTAGAATACTAACTCCTTTGTTTTCAGGAATGAAAATAATAATAGTATTTATAGAACACTTGCTATGTGCAAGCACTTTACATAAAACATCTCAATCTTCTTCATGATCAGCCCTACAAGTAGGCAGCTTTGCCTTCATTTTCCAGGAGGTAACAGATGCCCAGAGAGGTTAAGTGATATGGGTAAGATTACACTGTGGGAACAGTCTGACCCACTGCCTGGAGAACACAGTTATCCTCCCCACCCACCCCACCTCCATTCTGGCAGTGAATTAACCAGTCTTTCTAAATATCAACTAATTAACCACTGTCTGCGTAGATCCCTCCAGGTTTGAAATGCTATAATTCATAAAGTTGCCATAAATGATATCAAAACAAGCAGAGTACAAATTGCAAATAAAATTGCTTATACTAGAGACATTGTAGCCAGTGAACACTATTTATACAAAGTGTATCATCTTATTTCATTTTGTTTCTGACAACAACCAGTAGAGCAGGTATGATTACTATGCCCAGATTATCTCTGAGGTCCAAAGAAGTCTGCTGCCTGCCCCCCAGATTCCAGGGATATAATAACACAAAGGACTCTAACTCCATTCCTGCCTCCAGGGTCCTCAGTCATTTCATGTACTAATAATGACCACTGAGTGTACATATCATATCACCTAATAGGTATACATACAGGTGACCAGAAACTACATAGATGTTTATAATGTAGAGAGGAGTACCAAGAGGAAGAAGAAAGAAGGCTAGGTTGATGAGTGATGTTGAGTGATGATCAAGTAACATAAAGGTCAGTGAGTAAGAAATGGTGGAGGGCGGGGGTGAGGAATCTGTTCAGAGATAGAAAGAGTGGGGAGAAGGTATTTAAAGCCAGAATTGATTGCACCCATATACCAAGGGAAGAGAGGACAAGTCGTTTTTAAAGAACATGTATTCATAGCTTCTGTGGTGGCAAAACCAGAGATGCTCATCTCCCTGCACCCAGCAGGCCACACTTCCACTAGAACAATCTTGGGAAATGTAAATTATGTCCATGTTTCTTCTACTTAAATTTCTTCCATCACTGGAATCGGTATAACTTTGCCATCAGGAACACAGTTTCTGGAGCCAGACTTCCTGGTTCACAATCCCAGCTCTGAAACATACTAGTTGTGTGACCCTAGGTAAGTTATTAAAAGTCTCTGTGCCTCAGTTTTCTTCTTTGTTAAATGAGACTAGTAACTGACCCCAAAGGGGTGTTGGAGAATAAAGATATTATAGGATTAAATCATGCCTAGCACTTGGGAAGCTCTCAATAAATGCTAGCTGTTATGATCACCATCACTAATGCCTTGAGATATATAAATCCACAATCCTTAACTTAGTACACTAACATTTGGTCCCCACCTACATTTCTTACACTTCCCCCAGGGCCAAATACTGCAGTTCATCTTGACCGTGATCTCCCTCGCCTCCGTGACTTTGCTCTTACTGTTCCCTCCATAGATGAACACTCTTTCCCTCTTCTCTACAACTACAATTCCCCTGACCCTTCTAGACTCCTCCTGACTCTATCAGCTGCTTTCCTCATGTTCCTGTGGCAGATGCCTCCCTCTGTCAGAGCCTCAGTTGCCCTGCAGTGACTGTCAGGGAGGAAAAATAATTTTCCCCCAAGTCCCATAAGTTCTTAGTTGGGATGAACTCCCGTAATAAAAGACAGATTAACAGAAGTAAAACAAACAACTTATGAATGCATGCAGTGTACATCACACAAGAGAAACTTCAATGAAAGGTAACCCACAGCAGCGGCTTAGAACTCTGGCTTATGTGGCATCTTCAACAAAGCACAATACAGTTGTCAAGAAAAGACAGAACAAAGAAGTGAGGTTTGGGCTTCCAACGATGGGAAACTGTGGGAAGGTAAATCTATAGGAGGAAACTGATGAAGTGAGGTTAGTTTGCAGATTTCCCTGGCGTTGTCTCTGGGTTGATGAGTCTAGAGCTGTCTCCAGTAGAGGAGGATTTATATCCTGTCTTTAGGCAGAAAATGGATAGGATAAAGAGAGCTTTTCCCCTGTTTACTGCTTCTTAATTGCCTTCGGCTCAAAAATAATTTTATATCAAAGAGGCAGATTTGGGGGAGTCATGTTCTGATTTTCTTCGTGACCACACTTGTTTTACTGGCCTCTGAACTTCTCTTCACAGAAAGTTCTCAGAAAATGCTGAGAGATGGAACTTGGGCAGTTTCAGGCTCTAGCCATAGATCATGGAGGAACAGTTTTTGCCAAAGTGATGAAAATCCTCCTCTGTCTTTCTATATTTTCCTTTACTGAAATCCATGAAAAGTTAATAGAAGCTTCTCATAAACAGTCTATAAAATTGTATGTAGTAATGAAGTGTCCCCAGTCCAGAGCGCACAGCACTGAGACAGGCAGCGCCAAGGGACTGCCTTCCTTTCATATGTATTCTTTCCTTTCCTTTTTCCATTAAAGCTATACAAAAAAAATATGTTACAATGTTTCCACTTTATTCTCATTTATTTTTAGACTATGAGTTTTACTATAGCCAGGATATGCAATTCTTGCCATATCTTCAAATCTTTACTACTGCACTCCCACAAACCTAATTAGGAAATTGTATGTATCAAACATTCAGTTCAACAAATAAATTCTGAATCTGAAGAATTCAACAGACATGAGTCAAACCACCTGCTTCTGCCTCTAAAGACATGTCCGGAGAAAAAGAAGACGGAGGACAGTGTTTGAAGAACATGGGAATATGGGAAGCAGGAGGACACAATGAAAGTGCACATGCTGGAGGCCAGGCAGTCACGCTGGAGGCCAGGCAGTCTGGGTTTGAACCTCAAAACTGCTGCTCACCGAGGAATGGCCTTGGGCAATTTGGCTAGGCAGGACCAACCACATAATTTATGAGGCTCCATGCAAAATAAAAATGCAGGGCCCTTGTTCAAAATTATGAAGTCTTTTAAGACAATAATTGCAGAATATTACACCAAGCATATGCCCCTTCTAAATATGGGGTCCTGTGTGATCATGCAGGTCACATGCCATGAAGCCATCCCTGCATCTAGCCTCTGTCACCTCAGTTTACTTCTCTGTCAAATGGACACAATAACAGCACCCATCTTGAAGGGTTGCTGTGATGATTACATTAGAAACTCCCAGAAAAATTGCTTCTAAAAGCACCTGGTACTTATCAAAAAAATGTTATCTTTTGCCGTTAGTATTTTTTGAAAGTCAAGTTATGAAACAGAATAGCTACTAAGACATTCACAGTCAATTATAAGATACTTCTTTACCAAGGGATTAGCCACAAAGTCCTTCAAACAGCAAACTTCCTTATTTAAATCTGAAAGAGTTTACAAAAGACTGATGCCTGTACTACTTGCTAAAAATATGTATTAGGCAAAACAAAGTATCTCTCTAATCAGAGAAATAAACCCAAAAAGATGGGCTTTCAGACAAGATGGTCCACGAGACATTCTCATTTAAGGTCTATAGGAAAGGCGATCTCTTCCTGTGTTTCCACCTGTACCATTCTGGCCTGTCTATAGGACGGTCTTATGACTTGGACAGAGCTGGGGTTAAGAGCACGAATGTTGACATCAGTCAAAACTGAAGGATCTCCTAACTCTCTGACTTTAAGCAATTAACTTCTCTAAGCCTGCATTTCTTCATAAACAATCCAAACTCACAGCAGTATGAAAAAACAGATTCACAGGATTGTTATAAGCTTTAACTGACATATACATACAGTCATGAATGGCTCAAGGATAGGGTATGTTCTGAGAAACGCATCCTTAGGTGTAGTTGTGTGAACATCATAGAGTGCACTTACATACACCTAGATGGTGTAGCCTGCTACACACCTAGGCTACATGGTATAGCCAATTGCTCCTAGGCTACAAACCCATAGAGCACATCACTGTACTGTACACTGTATGTATAATAACTGTAACACAATGGTAAGTATCCGTGTATCTAAACATAGAAAAGATACAGTAAAAATGTGATATTATAATCTTACGGGAAGACTGTCAGATAGGCAGTCTGTCGTTGACTGGACTGAAACATCGTTATGCGGCCCATGACTATATGTGGTGCTTAGCTCAAGGTTTGGAGCATAGGATGACTCCATCAACAGCTGCCTTGAGGGCAATAATATGGAGCCACACTGTAAGTCAGGGAAACAAACAGTGGGCATTAATGCATAATGGGCCAGTAGTCCCTTACTCCTCCCAATTTACATCTTCAGATCACAAGCATTTACTGTTCATCCACATGAGAAAGAGTCTTAACTCAATGATCTAAGGGCTCAAAAGGTTACATTTAAATTTAGGACTGCCCTGACTAAATGAAAATTTCAACACCTACATTAATAGCTTTATTTGCCAAGAATATTTTACTTTTATTAGCATTTTCAAACAGACTGATATTCTTGCTTATCTTCATTTTACAGGTGACACATTCGCACTGAAGCATGGTCACAACATAATGTGGTCTGGGGCCAGTGCAAGATCCTAGCTCAGCTTCTTGATTTCAGAGAACATGTGCCTTAAATATGACACACAAGGAAAGAGATGTCATTGCCATGTTTTAACTTACAACTTTCTGACAAACATTCTGCCAAGGCAATTACAAGGCTGTCATAATTGGAACAAGTCATTTCCACATACAAAGGGCAATGACCAGTGGCAATGCAGGGATTCTGAGCACTCTAAAAAGACAAAAAGACAACGAAGAATATTCTACCCCCCAGCTCAGTGGCTCCATTACACTTAGTTCTGTGCTAAAAATGTCTCAAAAGTGTTCCATTACCTACAAGGTCGAGTCCAAACCCCTTAGTCTACCTAATCTCCCACCAGCCCCCGGAGTCCAGACTAAGCTTTAGCCGTAAAGTACTTCCCATCATTTTCCACAAATGTCATGTTTCGGATTCAGGGCCTGAAAAGACCCCAGAGTAGCTAGAAAATAAACAATAAGAGGCTGAGTGCCTTGGAGGAGACTGGAAAGGGATCATGTAAGCCTGTGGAGTCATAATTCAAAGACCATAATGTATTCCAAATGAAAGAGGAAGCCACTGACCAGATAAGGAAGGGAATGAGATCATCTTATGTGCATCTTTTAAAAATTCCTTCTGGTAGTTGTGCCAAGAACTGATAAAAGAGTGACAAATGAAGAAGAGGAACTTGTAGCAGGGAGACCAGTCGGTGGGTAGACCAGAAGGCACAGCCACCCGGCCAGTTAGCCTGAAGTTAACGCTCATGCTTATTCATCAAGATTCTGTTTAAGTATCTGCTTATCAGTGAGACTAATTCCACCAGGTCTGACCTGAACTAAGCCAGTTAAATAAATTGTCTTCTTAAGTATAACCTAGTTTAAAAGTTCTTAACATCAAAGAAAAGTTCTAGGAATTTCTTGACTTTCAAAAGATAATCAGTTTAATTCAGATCAAAATTATTTCCATAAGCTGCTTCCTAAATGATTCTCTCCTCTACAGAGGTAGAAGACCAGATGGTTAAAAGCAAGCTATTTGGGGTCAGACAGTTCTGAATTTTACTCCCTGGCCCCACTAGCACTTACAATGGAGAAACCGTGGCTCAGATAAGTTAAGTTATTCTTAACTTCTAGGTGTATATGAGCACACTCTCGGTGCACACCCAGGTGTATGTAAGTGCACTCTAACTCTAAGTTACTCTTAACTTCTCTGAGCCAGGGTCTCCATTTGTAAAATGGGGACACATCTACCTCAAAGAGATGCTATAAAGTTTACCTACATAAGGTAACATGATTAGTTCATCTGCCACACTGTAGGTTCTCAATAAATAGTAGCTGCTGAAAGAATAATATTGTCTTTCCAAGGCAGGACTCACAGACAGCTGCTATATAGTGACTCTGAAGGAAGAACCACCTAGCATCCTCCCTAAGGACAATACTGTCAACTGAATGTCAAGAGTTGACTCTACCAAAAGGAGCCATAAATCCACAATGTATCGTCTAAATGACCCAAGAGATAATGCTCAAACTTGATTCCCTTCATCAAATGGAAAATTTAACAAGCTGTACAACTAATAACCTATTTGTATAAAACGTTTAGTTATGTTGTCATTGGCTTGACCCATTTGATACATGCAACTCCAAGCTCCGTCATAAACAAGCACATTTACATCTTTGGCATATTTTAACTTTCAAAGTTCTTTTTGAAATTGCCCACGTGCAATCATTGTAGCAAAATTATCATTGAGACAAGTAATTTCCAAATACAAAATACAATGGACAGAGCCAACCCAAGAACTCTGTTTAAAAATCCGTTAGTGTGGCTGGGTGTGGTGACTCACACCTGTAATCCCAGCACTTTGGGAGGCCAAGGCAGGGGAATCACAAGGTCAGGAGATCAAGACCATCCTGGCTAACGCGGTGAAACCCCGCCTCTACTAAAAATCAAAAAAAAAAAAAAAATAGCCGGGCTTAGTGGTGGACGCCGATAGTCCCAGCTACTCAGGAGGCTGAGGCAGGAGAATGGCATGAACTCAGGAGACGGGGCTTGCAGTGAGCCGAGATTGCGCCACTGCACTCCAGCCTAGGCGACAGAGCGAGACTCCGTCTCAAAAAAAAAAAAAAATCCTTTAGTGTTTCCCCATTTCTAGAGGATAAAATCCACATTCCTTGACAGAATCGACATGATCCTTATGATCTGACCCAACTGTGTTATCTCTTCCAGCTCCCAAAACCAGCTCAGTGCCAGCCATCCACAACTTTTCACTGTTTGCCAAAATGTCCTCTTCCTTCATGCCACCATATCTTTGCACGTGCTAATTTTTTGCCTAAAATTAATTCATTTCATCATTCTTTTGTTGACTGCGTTGTGCTAGATGATAGATACAGAGCGATAAACAAAACAGTTGTGATCCCTTTAGTTTTTGTTGTGATCCTTTTAGTTTTTTGACTGACAGGTCAACAAACAAATAGGCTGCCATGATCTTATTTACTTTTTAAAAGATCACTCTGGGTGTTCTGTGGCCTTATCTAGAAAGATGAGTGATTGAGGGGAGAACAGGGGGAGCAAAGAAGGAAAGCTGCCTGGCATTCCCCACCCGGGCAGCACGATGGACTTATGCTCAACACCACAAGAAAATTCATTCCTCCGTGTCTGATTTGACCTAAGAGGGCCTTCCTAAGTTGATCTGATTGGAACTTCTTCAAATACATTCTTTAAAAAGCCTCAAAGGATTTTTAAAATTCAGTTTATTTCAAGTCAAATTTCAAGTTATATTTTCATTTCCACAAGCTCCTTTTAAGTAGGTTAATTTGTTACTGGAATGGTTTGTAATAGTACTAGTGATTCTCTGCTCTAGGAGATAGACCACCAAAGTGGCAAAAGAAACAAAGTCTGTGATCATAGGTGTGTCTGTTACAGACTCCAGGGTCAAATTGCCTGGGTTCAAATCTTACCACTGTCACAGTTTTGTAACCTTAACCACTCTGTGCCTCAGTTTCCTTACCTGTAAAATGAGGATTAAATGAATTAATAAATGTAAAGTGCTGAGAACAATGCCTAGTTCTTAGTGCATTTAGTAACTGCTAGCTAATAACAATAACAATTATACAAATAATATGACACCACAGGTGTTCCACTCACTGGCCACGTGACCTCGGACAAAGAACTTAAGTTCTCTCTGAGCCTCAGTTTCCTCAGATAAAATAGATTTCTAATAGGATTGTTAAACATTAAAAGAAATCATGTGTATGGATTAAATACAGTGCCTATGATATAGTCAGTGTCCAGAAAATCTTTGCTGATGTTACTGTATCATTAAAGTTATTATTATCATGGGCAAGTTACAAATAAGTTTATCTGTGTATGATCTTAGTAATATGTTCTAGGAAATGTATTTTACTTCAGCCAAACTCCTGGATTCAAAGCATAACCCCTCTTTTACTAGTAGTATGACCTTTGAGAGGTGAATCAGCCTCTCCAAGCCTTCAATTCCTCACCTAGGTGGATGTACCTCATAAGCCTGTGAGGATAAAAAGAGATAATCCACAAATATAAAGCCCCAACACAGTACAGGTAAGCACTCAGTAAATGTAAGCTATTGTTGCAATTTTTTTTTTTTTTTTTTTTTTTTTTTTTTTTGAGACAGAGTCTCGCTCTGTCGCCCAGGCTGGAGTGCAGTGGCCGGATCTCAGCTCACTGCAAGCTCCGCCTCCCGGGTTCACGCCATTCTCCTGCCTCAGCCTCCCGAGTAGCTGGGACTACAGGCGCCCGCCACCTCGCCCGGCTAGTTTTTTGTATTTTTTTAGTAGAGACGCGGTTTCACCGTGTTAGCCAGGATGGTCTCGATCTCCCGACCTCGTGATCCGCCCGTCTCGGCCTCCCAAAGTGCTGGGATTACAGGCTTGAGCCACAGCTTATTATCACTATTCATACACACCCTAAATTTCCCTAGAAAAAAAAATTAGATCTTCAGTGAATCTTTTATCTCCATTCTCTCTACCCCTCCTCTTACCCATAGTACTTAGATTCTCTATAAGTGCTTGATAAATAAACTTCCCCTTCACATGTCTCTATTTGCTGAAGATAAGTGGGGAAAAGGTCAAACCCAGATCCCTTTAACCTACATAAATCTGAAATAATGTATAGTGGATTTCAATAGTTCTAACACAGAAATCTAGAGTGGTATATGGGTTGGATATCCTTTCTTCAAATAAGGTTTTAATCATGGGTCATAGATGGGTGAGAGAAAAACAAACCTTAATTTACCAACAAGTTAGAAGTCATGTGCAGAACTCTCGGCTCAAATCAAGCCATAAAACCAGGCTGCTGAGGTTAAGCTGCATGGCAAAATTAAATAAACATCAAACCAGCCAACGAACAGATAAACAGGCCACATAAACCAGGTAGGAGAGAAAGGTTCTCTTACTCCCAGCCAAAAGAATGAGAGGAAAAATAAATAAGGCAGCACACATAAAGTGGCAATAGTTCAGGTACTTGCTGCTTCTGGGGAATGAATTTTCTCTTAGAAATAGGAAGAGAGGGCCGGGCGCGGTGGCTCAAGCCTGTAATCCCAGCACTTTGGGAGGCCAAGACGGGCGGATCACGACGTCAGGAGTTCGAGACCATCCTGGCTAACACGGTGAAACCCCGTCTCTACTAAAAAATACAAAAAACTAGCCGGGCGAGGTGGTGGGCGCCTGTAGTCCCAGCTACTCGGGAGGCTGAGGCAGGAGAATGGCGTAAAAACCCGGGAGGCGGAGCTTGCAATGAGCTGAGATCCGGCCACTGCACTCCAGCCTGGGCAACACAGCAAGACTCCGTCTCAAAAAAAAAAAAAAAAAAAAGAAAATAGGAAGAGAGAAAGAATGACCTGATTGACAAGGTCAGCAATAAAAGAACAAACACAAGTAGTAGTGAAGTCAGCTTCCAGGCCATGGCAAAGGTGTGAGGGATGACATGGTGAGCTGTCATGAATGCCATGCCAGTGATTTTACATCAGGCCCAGCAATGATTCATATTTCCCAGAGAAGTATTCCTAATGGAATGGCTTATATCCTGGGACTCTGCAAGAGGGTTTCATCTACTTGGTTTTAAGAGTTCACCAAGCTTCCCTTCCTTTGGGCTGATAGTATGGTTCCTTAGACATCCTAGCTAATGATCCCTACAACACCTGTATTGGGAAGGGGCATGAAAAGTGTAGATGACGAAGGAACATCAGAAAAATAGGCTGCACTATAGATAAAGGCAAAGAAATAGAGAGCCAGGAGAAAGCAAAAGGGAAAACTTACAGAGCGATTTCCTTCTTTACACAAATATGAGCCTATAGGAAGAGACTAAATCAGCAGTATCCAGTGCTTTTTATTACTTATAAAAGTCTAAAACAAGGCTATGAATCATCAACATAAAAAAAACTATCATCTTTCACCAGTCTTCGATCTTCCCATTCCTAATCCTTAAATAATGACTTTTTAAATATGAGACTAACCCAGTAATTAAGATAGTGAACTCTAGCACTAATGCATTAACTTTTGTAACCAAAGCCAGCATAATCTAACTGTGAAAGCTATTTCCTGCACCCCTAATTCTCCCTGTTAGCCAGCAAAGAAGTGGGGGGGGTCCAAAGTATGAGAAAGGATTTGATATGCAATCAGCAGGAACAAAATTCCTTGGTTTAGAAATAATCATAAACTGATTTTTCCAGAAACACACAAGTGGTGCCATCAGCGAGGGGTTAATTTTAGACCCAGCCCCTAGCTCGTGCAAAAGCAAAAAGTTTTTCAATGTGTACAGTGGCCTGAGCCTCATAGCATCAGAAATCTTGAGTTGAATGAAAACAATGAAGGCAGAAATCAAATTATTACAATGCCAAGAAAGTTGACTGGAATACACTGCACTTAAATTTCTAAATTGATTTAAATTTCTAGTCAATTTATTTTGGGGAATGCATGGGTTTGAATCCATGCTCTGCAATTTCCATAACTCGACAACTGTTCATTGAGCTGGATGTCACATGGTAGGGTTAATCAAAGTGCGGTTCCCAGATGTGCAGTGCTAGTATCACCTGATGGCTTGTTAGAGATACAAATTCTTGAGTCACACCCCAGACTGGAAGAATCAGAAACTGGTGATAAGGCCTAGCAAACTCTAGTACAACCGCCCCTTCCAGTGGTCCTGATGTAGTTCAAGTTTTGCAGCACTGAGGTCAACATAACTGTTAGGAGCTCAGACTTTGGGTAGTCACTTGCCTCTCTAAGCTTCGTCTCCTCTTCCACACACTGGGTTTAGCTCTATGCTCAGTAAATACCCGCAGCATTCAGAGTGTGAGGCATGAGGCCTGGCGCTGGCCAGACATGAAAGAACCACACTGGCCGGGCGCGGTGGCTCAAGCCTGTAATCCCAGCACTTTGGGAGGCCGAGACGGGCGGATCACGAGGTCAGGAGATCGAGACCATCCTGGCTAACACGGTGAAACCCCGTCTCTACTAAAAAATACAAAAAACTAGCCGGGCGAGGTGGCGGGCGCCTGTAGTCCCAGCTACTTGGGAGGCTGAGGCAGGAGAATGGCGTAAACCCAGGAGGCGGAGCTTGCAGTGAGCTGAGATCCGGCCACTGCACTCCAGCCTGGGCAACAGAGTGAGACTCCGTCTCAAAAAAAAAAAAAAAAAAAAAAAAAAAAAAAAAAAAAAGAACCACACTGCTCTTCACCGTGGTTCTTAAAGTCCACTGAAAGAACTCAACAGCCTAGCACAAGGGTTGGCAAACTTTATCTGTAAAGAGATGGATAGTAGATATTTTGGGCTTTATAGGTCATACAGTACCCATCTCAACTTCTCAACTCTGCCTTTGTGCCATGAAAGCAGATATGGTGAATAAGCATGGCTGTGTTTCAATAAAACTTTATTTATGGACAAAAAATTTGAATTTCATATCATTTTCACCTGTCAATTCTTATTCTTCTTTTGATTTTTTTTCAACCATTTAAAAACACAAAAGCCATTCTTACTCAGGAGCTGCATATAAACAGGCAGCAAGCCAGGCTTGTTCTAGAGAAAGTAGTTTGCTGACCCTAGTCTAGCACCCTCATACTGGTAAAGTTGTCAAGCCAGAGTTTTGTCATGTGTCAGATGACACCAATCCTGCTCATGCTGAAGGTTGTTGTGAGACAATAAATATCTGTAAACTACCTAGTAGGCTGCCTGACATGGAGAAAGCTCTCAGCAAATGACAGCTACTGTCATTATTATAACGAAATGTTCATCTCATGAAAAAAATGCTAACACTGGATGATCTAGGACAATGAGTTGGAGCAGGGCAGGAATACAATGGAAATGTGTGGGCAAAACAGAGATTCAGGTTTACAAACAGATTTTCTCTAAGCACCATTGGCCATATGTCTATTAGCGTGTCGCTGAATTTATACACACAGAAATAAGCAGTAAAAAATAAGCAAACCGAACAAAGAAACTGCAATCACCTTGCTCTCTTGACTTAAAAGAAGACATGTGGTTTGTTCTGGACATTTAAATTGCTCCCATATGTGTAATACCCTCCTGGAGCAATGAAACAACTCAAATAAAAGTGCATCAAGTCTGTCTCTGCCCTCAAAGCCTCCAGGAGTTCACACTACCACACTGAGACCAAAGAGCCAACTCACACATCCCACAAAGCAGCACTCCCTTGGGAAAATTCACAGCTGCACAACATCTGGGGGAAAATTAGGCTCAGGATATGGTGAAACCGAGGACTACATTTTCAGATAACATTTCAAGGGCTCATCAAAGGCTCATCGCATGTGTCCCTGAGTCAGGCACTCATTACTCGCTCATCAGTCTCCAGCCTTTGGCTGCTAGGAGTCCATCCAACAGGTGTGTGCTCCCCATCTGAACCTGACCCGGCGGCCAATCCTTTCTGCAGCCCCTTACACTGCTCTCATTGTCTCTGAGTCTAGTGGTCTCTTCTGATGGTGAAGATGAATACCTGAAGGAGCATGCTGTCCAATACATGTGAGCCACTAGCCACATGTGGCTTTGGAGCATTGAAACATGGCTGGCATAACCAACAAACCACATTTTTTAAATTTCATTTCATTTTAATTAATTTATCTTTAAAAAATAATGTTCCATTCAGCTATTGGAAAAGGTCTAAGCACAATTCAACTTAGACGAGTGAACTTACTTTTTTACTTTACATTAGTAAAATCAAAATACAAATCAAGTATTTCTGATGAAAAATTTAGAATTCAAACTGAGAGACGCTGTAAGTGTAAAACATACACCGAGTTTTAAGAACTGTTTGTAAAAAAAAAAAAAGCTATAAATATCTCATTAATTTTTATAGTGAGTACATTTTGAAATGAAAGTATTTTGGATATATCAAGTTAAATAAAACACATTATTAAATTCTACGTTTCTTTTTTGCTTTTTTAAAATATGGCTATTAGGAAATGTACAATTGCATAAATAGCCTACATTATATTTCTGTTGGACAGCACTGCTACAGACCATGAAATAAGGGTATTATTGTTTTATTCATATTAATCACAAAGCCAGAATGGGACTTAGAGTCGGTCTAGCTCTGACCTCCGCACCCCACAGTCTTCCTACTGCCCACGCCCCAGAGAGCAGCTCCAGCGTCTTTTCTTGGGTACCACTTTCTCTGATGAGGCAAATGCTTCACAAAGAGAGACTTTCACTTCTCTTTCTTTCGAGTCCAGCCCATTGTTGCAGCCAGTCACGCAGCAAACAGCACCAGGAATCACAGCCCGGCTCGCTGCAAGTGCATATATCCCACTAGTCCCAAGGAGGGGGATCAACTCACAACAGTCGTTTGCTCATTCTAGTTCTCAAAATCTAAGATGACTATTGCAACCAGGTTTTAATCCCAGATCAGGACTCATTTCCAACCCAGAACATACACATGTTACTTCCAAATCCCTTGTGATCATGATCTTCTCAGAGCAAGACGCAAACAGCTTTCATAGCTGACCAAAGAAGTTTTTATTTTGTGTCTAGTAAATGCAGAGCTAATAAACTCACTAAAAAACCAAATAGCCTTTGAAATCAGAGAGAAGTCCCTTCCAGAAAAGGATTTTACGTGTGATAGTTTTCAAATCTGAGTAAATATTAAGATAAAATTGAATGAATGTGGATGTATATTTATATTTACTATGTGTCCACAGAGACACACACCTTTAAAAAAAAAAAAACAAAACACGAAAATGACCCAAGTATCCTCTTTTTTTGGCCTCCGACAAATCTGTTTAGGAGTTAACTTCTCCCTTACTCTCTCAAGTACCAGATGTCGTTGGCCCCCACCCCTCCAGGAAATGAAAGAGAGGCCTGGAGATATGGAGTGTGGGGTAAGGGGCTCCTTACAGAATGTCACCCTACCCCAGGACTGCTGTTTATTAAACTCTCTTAGCATCCCAGGCCAAGGTCTCTGACTTAGTGACTTTAAATCAGTTTACAATCAGAACCAGAGCCTAGTCTCAATTTTTGAGTAGAGAGAGACAGCAATAGAGAAAGCGCAGATAATCCTTTCACCTCATTTGAACCTTTTCCCAGGCCCACTCTCCTGCTGACAAACCTTTACAGAGCTGCTAACAAGGAGAAAAATGAACCAATTTGGGGTTTAGCACCCGTTTTTTTTTTGCCTGCACAGGTGAAGTTGCTAATTGGCAGTAAAAGGCATAAAAAGTGTACATCAGAATGGCTGGAGGCAAACGGGTCTGGATAATCCATAAACTGAATAATGAGCCTTTTAATAACCAGGAGCTAACTGCAGCTTTTGGTAATGGGATCCAGGTAGCACTTGTAAATCTACTCCCTCCAATTAGAAAAATGCCTTCCTCCACTGTTCCCTAACGAAAGGAAACAGAAAAGAACCTCATTCAACTCCTAGCCCTCAGGCATAAATGTGTGTTAAATTCTCACAAACAGAAATTTTTCTCCTGGAGAGAAGCTTTCCTAACTTTGCTCAGTCGTTTACTAGAAAGTTTAATAGGCTTCCTCTGTTTTCCTCAGATCTAAACCCCTTCTTTCTCCCACTAGTCCTTCAACAAAGGTTTCCTCGATTCCAGCTGTTACCAGTACTAATACTACTAATAATATTTTTTGCCATTTCCACTTCATACCTGTGCGGTGCACTCTGCTTTGCAAAGTGCATTCACAAGCATTATCTCTTTTGGTCTCCAACACCACCCCGGGGCAGATCTAGGTTGGGGAGCCTGAAATGTATATAATTTGTGGGATTCCTTGATAAAATGAACATAAAATTATAAATACCAAAATGCTAGGGTCTCTTCCAAAAACCTTGGAAGGGCCCTGAAGCTTGCGCTCAGGGTAAGTCCAACTCTCCCTCACTCCCACCCGCAAAAAGGACATACACGTTCACATAACTTGCCCAGGGTTAAAGATCTATACAGAGTTAAACAGAATTAAAATCTTCTTATCTCCTCAGTCTTTGCAGCCCCTCTAGTTCCTCTAGTTCCTCTGTCACAAAGGAAACTCAGAGGAACAAATAAAAACAACACAGCTAAAAGTGGTCCCCATCAGGCCACCAGATTAGGAAGTTGTCTAGACTGGATATTGCCTGGGGTAGAAGATGGTGAAATAAATTCAGAATCCCTATAAATATTTACTTAATTGGCACTGAAGGTAAAAGACAAACTCTATAGCTTGTCCAATCCGCAGCCAGGACAGCTTTGAATGTGGCCCAAAACAAATTTGTGAATGTTCTTAAAACATCATGAGAGTATTTTTGCGATTTGCTTTTTTAAAAATTTTTTTAGCTCACCAGCTGTCATTCATGTTAGCGTATTCTATGTGTGGCCCAAGACAATTCTTCCAATGTGACCCAAGGAAGCCAAAAGTTTGAACACCCCTGCTTAATAACCACACAAAGCCAGGGTGAACCCCACCTCCATCACTTACAACAGGACATGGGACAATTTACTTAGGTTTTCTGAACTTCGGTGTCTTCATTTGTAATAAAAGTTTACTTAGCACAGAACCCAGCCTGAGCACTCTGGCTGTTCAATAAATGGCACCTATTGTTGCCGTTGTTATCAGTCCATCCAAAGAACACTACTTTTACCCAAACCACTCATTCCCCACAGTGTGCTGATAAACGTAGCAAAAGCATCTGCTCAGTCACTGTAAGACTGGAAATTAGGCCAGGCAGCTGCTGAGAATTCAGCATTTCCTGGGCAGCAGTAAGAAATGTCATAGCAGATTTATTAAATGAAGTGACTTGTCTACTTGCCAGGGTTATCCTACGGTTTCAGATTTATCATCTGTGTACCTGCGAAGTCCCTGTGGCTTTCCAGTCTCAGTGAAGCCACACTGTTTTCAAATGCTTTGAGACCTCATCGTTTGAGAACCACACAATCTTTTGGTTGTGGGTGTTTGGGTTTTGATTGTTTTTTTGTTTTGTTTTGTTTTCTGGGTTTTTTTGGTTTATCTGTTTCTGTTCATCTGGGGAACCAAAATGATCATGACAAAAGTTAAACCACACCTACACTTCCCTTTTTTCCTCCTTCTAGTCCAGTTCTCCCATCTCCCCGCCCCCCCAACCCCAAATTTTAAATTGGCCCCAGATTTTATATGAGGAATGATAACAGACCTACCTACAAGAAACATACTAAGAAAAAATTTAAGGAGCAAACTAACTGACGAGCTCTAATCTGCCTGCTATACATTAGAGTTAAAAAATCCATGCCACATCCTTGAAGAGCTCAGCTGTTTTCAGAAAACAAGCTGGACCTGTGTCTATAACTGACATCAAAAAATATTAGTAACACCAGTCATACATTCAGCAAACACTTAAGGAGCACCTACTGAGAGCCAGCTTAGTTCTTAGGAACACCAAGTTGAATACAACAAAGCCGTTTCTGCCTTCCACATTCAGGTAAGTAACCATCACCGCCCCACCCATATACTCCCATGCCATGAGGTGTAACTTTCAAAGTAATTTGCATAGTTTTCATTCCTAGTTTAATTATTTGCCTTCTCACTAAGTCTATAATCTCACTTAGGGTAAGAACAGAATTCATTTACAGATGCTCAGTAAACACTGAAAGGCTGCGGCTCCCTAACAGTTGATAGTCAAAAAAGAGTTGGGCATGAAAGCAGTTTACTGACAGTACATGGTAATACCTGCTACTACAGGGACAAGAACTTAGACCACAGGAGCATGGAGGAAGCCTGCTGAGGCAGGCGATGGCTTGACCACAGATGTGACTCTAAAGTAGGAGTTGAACAAGGCAGAGGGAGTAAGGATGGAGAGGAAGGGGCAGAGCTGAGAGGTTTTCCTGAGACAGAATTGATGCACTGTAGAGAAGGATTAGATCGGGGGCAGGGGGAGGAAGAGGAAATGAGAAGACACCAAGTTTGTAACTTGGTATCATCATTCATCTAATTACCTATCAATCAAGATAAATATATGAGGACAGGTAACTGGAGAGAAGGTAGTTGTGGCTTAGTCATGCATCTATCGTATCAGCTAACCGCTTCATGTTCATAAGCCTCATCCACCTAGTAAAACCATAATCTTCTCCACGGCAGAAATGATTCACAAGGCTCTTGTGTCCACATGTCCACTCAGTGTCCACTTCCGATATAAAAGTTAATACAATTCACCTATATTTTTAAAAAATAAAAGTGTACAAGACACTGTGCTAAAAATGTACCTGCTGACCAAAGGTAGAAATCATAAAACAAAATATGGATAGGATTTATTGCATAAAATGTTAAAGTATCTATAATTTATAAAAGAAGAAAGACAAATGACTAATACAAATTTAAAAGCTTAACTTCACTAATGATTAAATAAATACAAATTGAATCTAAGAGTTTTCCTGCCTATCAAATTTGAGAGACTTTTTAAACACCCCCACAAGATCTTCCCTGTAATCTGTCTGCTGGAGCTGCTGAAAACAGAGAATCTGACAAGGGCTCTGGGGCCCAAGAAGACACCAGAGCTACTATGAAAACAGACTGGTCCTAGACCAGGCACGGTGGCTCATGCCTGTAATCCCAGCACTTTGGGAGGCCAAGTCAGACAGATCACTTGAGGCCAGGAGTTCAAGACCAGCCTAGCCAACATGGCGAAACCCCGTCTCTACTAAAAATACAAAAAATTAGCCAGGCATGGGGGCACATACCTGTAGTCCCAGCTACTTGGGAGGCTGAGGCACGAGAATTGCTTGAATCCAGGAGGCAGAGGTTGCAGCGAACCAAGATCATGCCACTGCACTCCAGCCGGGGCAACAGAGTGAGACTCCATTTCAAAATAATAATAATAAAGAGACTGGTCCTTGAGTTGATTCTTTATTCAATGGTAGAGCTACACAGGAGATCTGCCTAACCAGGAGCATGGCAAGAAATAAACCTGCTAAGATTCAGAATTTCTTCTTCCCCCTGCAATATAACTAATATACAGATTATCTCATTTAACCTTTAGAATAACCCATTGAGGAATGCATGATCATTCCCATTTTGGAAACTGAGGTAGTGAAATCAAGAAACTTGCTATGGCTCTATAATTAACAAGGAGTGGAGCCATAATTAAAGCTCACATATTTCTGGCTTTAAAGTCCAGGCAATGTGAAGTCTGTATTCCAAAATTAAATGATTATGAGGTGATCATCATTCTGTTTGAGAACTAGCCCTATATATTGGCAGAATGGGCCCTCAGCATGCACAGCACCTTGAGGGGATCGTTCCATATCCCCTAAAAGACCAAAATTAGCTGCCACAGCATGGGGGTCTCTTCTGAGTGAGGGCCACTATTGTGTAGGCAATAATGATACTTTAATCAATATCTCTCTATCTCAGTTTTCTCATTTGTAAAAATGGATAGTAAAATCTACTGCAAAATTCTGTTGAGAAGATTAAAGTCTTAGCCCACAGAAGAAAGCTGGCACTGCCTCAAAAGTTATCTTTCTAAAACACAAGCTCCATCATAGTAAATCCTATTTAGTCTTCAAAACACAACTCCAATATCATCAGTGGGAAGCCTGTCTGAACTACCCAGTGACAGGGGCAATTGCTCTCTCCTTCCAGGCTTCTATTATGCCCTCCATGGACCTATGTAGTTTCATTCTTCACATTATAACCTAAGCACTCATTTACTTTTCTATCACCCTTACTAAACCGTAAGCCATTTGCGAATGGGGTCAATGGTTTATGCATCTTGTGATGTAAAAGGAATCAAAACAGGCCACCCCAAAATATATCACTTTGGCATATTGATTATTTTGAGCTAAAGGCAATTGAGAAAAAGCAGATACAGGAAGGGCTTTCTGACCTCCCCATTTCTACCTAAAAGCAAGGCATAAAATTTCCCATGAGAAATGTCCCTTCCCTGTGCCAGGAAGAGGAGAACATTCTTATGATCAAAGATGGAGAGTCAACACCAAGATAAATCTCTACTAAAAACACTCACCTATTTTCCATTAGTTTTCCCCATACATTTCCCACTTTCTCACAATCGACTGCCCCAGTCCAAATTCCCTTTTCCCTTTGTCTTGTCACATCTCCACAATTTATGCTTCCTTATTAAAATGCTTTATAAACTCTCAGGCCTCTCCCCTTCTTTGGGTCTTTATTTCTTATATAGGAAGCCCTCTATGGTACACATAAAAACATTAACATCAAATAAAATGTGTATGCTTTTCCTCTGTTAGTATGCCTTTTGTCAGTTTAGCTATCAGGACCAGGCACAGAAACTAAGAGGGCAGAGGAAAACCTTTCCTTTTCTACAGATGCCAACACTAAGTCCAGGGCCAGCAAATGGCAGAACATGTTTCATTCAAAAAAAAAACAAAGTCCATAGTTTTATCCTCATAACAACCCTGTAATGCAATGGTTATAAGTCTATGAACACTTCAACATGGGAAAACTGAGGCTCCAAGTTACAATGGCTGTCTAAAATCATATGCAAGAGGCCAAACTTGCACAGAACTCAGGTCTCTGGACTGAAACCTGTATTCTGCACTATTCCATTTGTAGCTTTTCAAAGACAACAAAGAAAAAAGACCCAGCCCAGACTGTCTAGACCATGACTAGAGAAAGTGATTGCTCAAAGGTGTTAGGAACTGAATGGTATTAGGACATCTTAAAAGTCATCACCTGGGAGAACCCGGGAGGCGGAGCTTACAGAGAGCGGAGATTGCGCCACTGCATTCCAGCCTGGGCGACAGAGCGAGACTCCGTCTCAAAAAAAAAAAAAAAAAAAAAAAAAAAGTCATCACCTGAGAAAGTATTGGAACAGCAGTAAAGTATATGGAAGGTTGACATATCTGGGTCTAAATCCAGGATCTCTGTCATTAACCCTGTGTGGCCTTGGGCAAATCTCTTAAACTAGGGAGCTTCAGACTTCTTCTCTGTAAAATGGGGTTTAAAACAATGATACTTATATTTTAGGGTTTTATGTAAAGATTAAAGAATAAAAGACATTTTGTATTTTATAAAAAATAACAGTTATAAGAAACAGACTGAGGATATAGTAAGGATCAACCAAACTGCACTTATTATTATATGTTACAGGAAAAAATGGTACATATTAAATCCTTGTGACACAAAGTATTTTTCATACCCTACCTTATTTCATCCTCACAGCAACCTTGTGAAGCAGGTGCCACTACTTTGATCTTATATTGAAGAAACTAAGGCCCTGAGACATTTAAGTAACTTGTTCAACATCACAGAGGTAGCAGTGGGCAGAGCCAGCATCCAGACATATCTTTCTGAGTCTAAAGCCCAGATCAGTTTCAGTGGAGGGAAGACAAGGTGGACAGAAATGTCCCAAATGTCTGAGAGCAGTGTGAAGTGCTAGAAGAGACACAGATTGGACCAGATTCATGTGTAGTTGGGATGTGCATTAAAGATGTTTACCACATGTATAGGACAAGGCAGGGGAGAAATCAAAAGGGAAAAAGATGGCCAACAATAAATATCATGCTCCTCAATGTCCCTTTCAGCAAGTAACACAATGAATAGTAAAGATGACTCATACTCATATCTCAGTCCTTGTGCTAAGAGCCTCCAGGTTAAATATCGCATATTGTCATACTGATGTATTATTTTCTCATGATTTTGCTACCATTTGTTATGTCCTGGAAAATGTTCTGAAACAAAAAGAGGAAGTTCAGAAAGGTCACAGGAAACTTCTGATCTCCTTTATGCAAAGAAGGGAAAACAAGTTCTACGAGGTTAGTCTGTTATTGTCATCATTAACACTAGGCACGTTAGAAAATGATTCAGGTAACCAGAACAGCAGTAGATGACTTCATATCATCTTATAGACGAATAAATGCTACTTCACAATAACACAACAACAACGAATTGTTTCCTGGTATTTTCCTTCGTCACACAGTTCCCCCATGCTTGGACAAATAGGTCTTTGCATTCTCCAGTTAAGGCCCAGGAAACTTTCATGCTGTGCATGTTTTTGATTCATGCAACCAGGTTATGTTCTTGTAGAAAAGTAGTGGAAAAAAAAAAAACGAGGGTGGGGGAGGCCTCTACCAGTGGGATAGAAAGTTCTTTTTAAGTGAGTTCCTCACACCAAGTCCTCCCACCTGAGGCCACAAGTCTGTGAACCCAGAAAGATGCTCAGTTGAGGCTGAGAATCCGGTCTTGGAGAAAGAAAACTCAACAAAGAAGGGGTGGCTGAGCGCACTTTGACAGAGTATAAAATCATTTTGTCTATTCAAATTTATGAGCATAAGGAGAGGGAGAGGTTCTCTACTAACATATACATCCTCGTGTGAACTTTTCCAAAGTAGAGCTAAGGGCACACAGAGCTAGCAGATCTCATAGAAAACTCATTCCTAAGGGACTACCTGTAAACTCAGAAGTTTCTGTCTTCACATGATCAAATGCACAGTAGAGACCACCTCCGCTCTTCCCTCCATTAAAAGCGCTGTGCCCCTCACCACCAGCAACTCACGCCTAGCCACTCCACCCCTCCCCGTGGCCCCTGAAAGGCCTCAGGCTCCACAGAGCCGCAGGACCCTCAGGAACACCCCTCCTCTCCCTACCATCCCCATTATTCGGCACACAGCCCTGCTCTTCCCTGGAGCCAACAGTCTGCAGCTCCTTCAATGCAGGCGCGAGCAGGCAGGAATGGTGGGAAAAGAAGCTGTGCCAGCTGCATGTTTCAGAATCTCCCTCCATATGCATTTGCCAAAGGAACAAAAAGAAAATCAATGCCAGGAAAAGACAACTGAGATGAGGATGCGGTGGGACCGCGGCTGACTCCGTGCCTCTGAGCAGCAAGGGGCTGGCCAACCACGCGTCCGAGCCACAGATCCGAGTCGTTACCTTCAGGATGCAGGCCATGGCGCTCCGCCGGCCCTCCTGCCACCGAGCAGTGGGCGCGCCTGGGTCAGGGGCAGTCCCGGGGGCAGGATGGAGGCTGGTACCGCGGCAGGACCGCTCCAGCCCACATTCCCGCAGATCCAAATAAGGGGACCGCGGGGCAAACTGCGCCGCCACAGACCCCGCCCCCCGAGCCGCGGCCCCGCCCCCGTCCCCATCCACTGGCCCGCGGCCCGCGCGGCCCCGCCCCCGGGTCACGTGCCGTCCCGGGCGCCGGCGCCGGCGGCCCCTCGGTGCCTGCTACTTCTTTCTCTTGTTTTCTTCTGTGAATGTTTCGCGGCTCGGCGTGCACCGAGTGCGCTCCGCAGCAGGCAGGGACCTGGGTCCCGCGGGGGGCCAGAGAACGGTCTTTTCTTCTCGCTTCCGTCTGCTCTCACACATCAGAGAACTCCTTTTTACAGACGTTTCACACTTTGTCAAACTTAAGTGCGTGTGGCATCGCCTTTCTACAGACTTTGGGCACATCAAAGGGTGTTTCAAAAGTAGCAACGAAGTTCTCCCTGGGCTGTTCAAGGATTGAGCCTTCACTCTGTGATGGGCTTATCTAAAATTAATAATTTGCCACTAATAAGGGAGCACAAATATCAACGAATGAAAGCCGTCATGAACCTTACACTGTGTATGGTATATTTTGTGTGTGTGTATTTTATACATACATATATGTGTGTACAATATATGGATTATTGCCTTTTCCTGCTACAAGCTTGTTTATGAAATCGTATGTGCATAATATACAGTCTACAGATACAGGATGCACACGTGTATATTGTATTAGATATGTACATGTTGATTGTACAATATATGTTTATAAAGTGTGTGTGTGTACATGACAGGACTTTGCTCTTCCCTGCTTCAAGCAAGAGCCGGCTAAGAGAAGCAGTTATTTCTACAAATAGAGTAAGCGCATTGCAGAAGGGAGAAAGCATTCCGTGTACACACACAGATTTTTACCAGTTGGTCTATCAGAAAAATTTTAAAGCAACCCCCAAATATTTACCCAAAAGAAGTTTCACTTGCTAGAAGCCCCATCTAGTTTGCCTCCATGGAATCGGAGAAAGCACTGTCGGCTGGTTGTGTCATGAGATTGGCTCACAAACCACAAGGCAGAAATCAGGCTTTCAAGGAATTTGGTATTTTCTTTGATGAGAACTTGCAAAATTCTCAGAGAGCAGGAGTAACCACAGGAAGGAGGTTGCAGAAGCTGAGCCTGTGGATGAACTGCCTGTCCCATGGGAAGCTCCCGTCTTCAGTCTCCCTGGGGTACCACCCTGATCTTCGACTTCTTATTCCCACCGCTCCCTCCTCTGCCTTACAGATCCAGCGTGTTTTCAGTAAGAACTCCTTGTTCGGAACGATATACTTTGCTGCTGTAGCTCACGGTCCTTCATGGGCCAGGAAAACTCAGTATTTCATTCATTCACTCATCCCTTGATTAACTCCACAAATTTTTTTTTATTGAGCTACTACTAAATGGAGGAATAAACTTTATTCCCCTTCCACTAAGTGGAGGAAAAATATTGAGGACCTTTCAGGGATAGGAGAATGACTTTCAGGATATCTAACATCAACGTGGGCTCACAGTTAAGTGCGAAAGATAAGAATAAAAGATACATGATACTATAACATGGAAAAGGCCTTAGCCAAATTGGAAGCAAAGTTCTCAGGAAAGAGGGTCTGGGCCTGGCAGAACAGCAGGGCAAAGGGGCAAGGGTGGGCAGACCACATCGTTCTCTCCAGGAAGTTTGTACATCCGGAAAGCGAAACAGCAGGCCCTAGTGAACAGCCCCGCTAAGGACTTCCCTGCAGGGTATCCTTGATCAAGTTTCTTAACCTCTCTTTAATCCTTACCTTATCTAATAGTATCTATCCTCAAGAGAATTAAATGAGATAATAATGTTTGCAAATGCACTCAGCTCAATTTCTAGCACTATGAGCACTTTTTAAATGATAGCTCTTTATGTAAAGAAGAAAATCTTCCACTAAAGATAGATTTGTGGGAGAAGCTGAGTAGAATGATTGCCATCAACCTTGGGTGTCTCAGGAGGATGAACACCAACGGAGCAAACATTTAACATGTTATGTCTTGGGTATGCCATGATGGGGCCTTTACTAACTCTCTCAATCTAGTTGGGTATGGCTTTCTCCATTAAATTTCTACCCACCCATGTCCATACTTCCCAAGGTGTTATGTTTTATTAGCATCCAAAAGTTATGTCTAAATACAACTAGAAATCTCATCATAACAATCTTAAAAACAAACTCAAGTTCTAGAATAAATCTGGACTGGAAGGTTTACGAAACAATCTTAACAACCACTGTTTTAGATGGACCACTCTTGATGTCTGGAAAAGAAAAAAAGCTTTTGGATGAAAATAAAAACAGATTTTAAACCTATCAGGGAATGCAGTTACAGCCAGGTTTGTTGGGGCTGGGAGGGTAGGAGTGTGTGGCCAGGATTTTTTTTGTTTTAAAACTGGCCAAACTACAGGAACAGCTTAGTCAAGTCCATAGGTGTAGCATAATTTTCCAGCTCTAACGTTGTGACTTAAAGCCAAGAGTTTCTATTTCCAAAAATAATCATAACAAAATGGAAGCATCCTTCAATTAAATAAAATATCTCATTTGATCCTCACAACATCCACAGGGATGTTATCACCCCCAGCTGGTAACTAGGGGAACAGGGGTTTGAATCTAGGGACTTGTGGGTTTGCTATCTTAACTGCTACATTCAGCTGTCCAGTATGTTAGAAGCCAATCTCTGTCATTTGTCACTCTTCAGATTTCACCTGTTGTCTTAGTGTAGCCATAGGAAAACTTAGGGTAAGTATGAATCCTCCCTGGGATACGTACTAGGATGCAAAACCTAGGGCAAGAATGTGAGTATCAATCTGAGTGTACCGGATAGATGCACTCACGCTGTATTTTTCAACCCTCAGCTCCTGGGTCCCACCTTAACAAAGACCCGGCACTTCTCATTGGTCTCTCACCAACCAAGCTGTTACCACCTTCTGTGCATGAGAATGACTTCCAATCAAAGATTCTCACTGCTGTATCTCACCTGCTACCTGGTGGTGCCACAGAGCAGCCTGCCAGCCTTTGCTTCCCTTCATGGAGAGATCCTTGGGGACTGGCCCTTTCACTACCTCATCCTCCCTAGGGCTCTTCTTGGTTCCAACTGGTCCATCTTCCGTCTCCTCAGAGGCCTTTCACTAGTGAGATTTCACCATGCCTCAAAGTGAAGACTTAGTGAGTTATGACAAGTCATGGGTGAAAATTTGCTTCAATGTAAATTAAATTCAGTTTTGCTTCAATGTAAACAGCCCCATTACCCCGTAATTCTCAGAGTTATAACATACAGTTAGTTCCCTGATAGAAATAGAATTAACATGCTGACTCTCATAACTTCTCCAATTTCAGCCTGCACATATATTAATTTAATATATTTATATGCAACACAGAGTCATTTATTAAGATTTTAATTGGATCTCAATTTTTCCAATCTAAAGATTTTAAATGAATTCCAGATATCATAAAACTCTTTTTGTCATCCACTACATAAATTATGCCTCCATAGGAGACTGTGACTGGAAGATCCATTAGAAAATGTTATGGGAAAGTCATTTTTTTAACATTCTGAGCCAGGATAGGAAATGATCTTCTTTTTCTAGAAACCATTGCACTGTTGTAATTGTGACCTAGGAAATTTTTCATATCTTAAAGTAGGCATTTAGGTGTCTAGGTCCACATGTGTGTCTGTAGTTGTGTTTAAGTGCATCTGTGGCTATGCCCTTTTAGGTAGCTGTTTATGAGAATACACTGACATATGGGGTTAAGCTTCATTTCCCTCTTTTTTGATAGTAGGACATTTCAAAATGTCATCCAGTTTGCATTCCCAGGACTTGAGCTTACTGCTATTTCAAACCTTTACACAGTTCTAATCCAGAATTCGTCATTATCCCTGACTATACTGATATTTACCTGGGATGAACTCCAAGACAAGTTACGCATGATTTAAAATTACATTTTTTAAATATTATATTCAGTAATGTTCCCCCTTAACTTCATCTCAGCTATTGGAAGATTCCATCTTTTCCCAAAGTTTGTTTTCAAATGGACCAGTAAAAAAAGCTGTTTTTAATTTTTTAAAAATCCACAACTAATGTTGTTTACCTACTTTTCATTACCTAGAAGAATGTAGTTTTTAACCTGATTTGTTTTTCTTAAAGAGTTTCCCTCTAAGATTTTTCTTAAAAAACATAATCAATTAAAAGCAAATATGGACTAGGCATGGTGGCTCATGTCTGTAATCCCAAAACTTTGGGAGACCCAGGCAGGCCTATCACCTGAGGTCAGGAGTTCAAGACCAGCCTGACCAACATGGTGAAGCCCCTAAAACTACAAAAATTAGTCGGGTGTGGTGGTGCACGCCTGTAGTCTGAGCTACTTGGGAGGTTGAGGCAGGAGAATTGCTTGAACCCGGAAGACAGAGGTTGCAGTGAGCCAACATCATGCCACTGCACTCCAGCCTGGTTGACAGAGCTAGACTTCATCTCAAAAAAAAAAAAAAAAAAAAAAAAAAAAAAAAAAAGAAAATATGGCTGGAAGCATTGGCATGTAGTTTGAATTAAGTTTGTATTGGATCTCTCCAAGGCTGTTGAGGGCTCCATTATTAATTGAGTCTGATACTTCTTAACCATGTTTCCCAGAGTTTGTTTCCTTTTATTGTGAGATTTCTCTCATGTGTGTTTCTCTACACTCTTCTTGTATATCTCCTCTCAGTGAGGCCCAGTTACATGCTGCCTTAAAAGATTAGAGTGGAAAGTTGGTATTTGAAGTGCATCCATGCAGGACTGATGGGAACACCCAGGGGAGAGGGCCCGACAGTTGGGTTTTGCTGCAGTTTATTTTGCCTGAACCATTTTTTCTCGAATAGTCTGGCCCTCAGAAACCCTCTGGAGAGAGCTACGATTTTTGCTAATTCTTCGTGTCAATACCATCCCCTTCCAGGAATCTCCCCGAACCCTCCTGTTTGTATCTATTTCTGAACTATTGCCTGAAAGATAGAAGAACAACATCATCCAATGCAAAGAGAAAAGGTCCAAAAAGAAGTCACCTAAGTACATTCTTTACAGAACCCCTGAAACACAAGGTATTGTTATTGTGCCCAACAATGTAAATATGTATCAAGCTGCTCCGAGCACACCTGTGTGAAGGTGGAGCAGACAAACAGAGAGAGTAAAGGGCATGTCCCCTGTGGGAAAGCCATTCATTCTTTTCAAGAGCAACAGATATAAAGCAACAAGTGACTTAGGAATCTGAAAATCCTGGTTCATTTGTTGGTTTAACAAACATTTGCAAGCCCTGCAAGCCCAGGTGATGTGTATAGGAAGCAGAAACAATTTGTGAATGGGCTTCCTCCTATAGTCAAAACTTTCAGTGGCCTCTTGATAAATTTATAGGCCTGCCAACATTCTTTCCATAATCATTGCCCGTTATTCTCTTACACCAACAGTTGGCAAGCTTTGTCAGCAAAGAGCCACACAGTAAATATTAGCCTTTGCAAGCCATTTGGTCTCTGTCACCACTATTCAACACTGCCATTGTAGTACAAAAGCAGCCATAGATATAAACAATGGGCAGTGACTGTGTTCCAATAAAACCTTTTAATGGACACTAAAATTTCTATTTCATATACTTCTCAGTGCTATGAAATATTATTCTTTGTTTTTTTAACTATTTAAAAATGTACAATCCATTTTTGGTTCTGCAGATGTAGAAAAACAATCTGCAGACCCAATGAGGCCCACGAACAGCAGTCTGCCAACCTCTGTCTTGACTTTCGCATTCTTTATTCAGCTAGATTTCACCCTTCTTCAATCCCAGATCAAATCCCATTTGGCTCTTGATGTCTTTTCAGACCACCCTAGTCTAGTGTAGCTTCTCCTCTTTGAATTCCAACAATTACTGTTTGCAAAATTCTTTTGGCAATGAGTCACATCCTATCTGGTGGAATTTTTTTCTACTGTTGACTTGACCTATTATCTACATCTTTTTTGTTATTATTGTTAGCCTTACTTCCCTAATAGATTGGAAGCTTACTGATTTGTTCTTTCCTTTGCAGCCTTCACCTTTTTATGCCCCCAGCAAGGAAATACAGTACCTTTCATACTCAGTAAATGCTGATTAATCTGATTCGATTCATTCAACTCTGAAGAGAGAACTAAGAACTCCAGATGAAAGATGCTAGCAACCATAAATGTATGAAATTGAAAATCAGATTGTCCTACCATTCTGGATGCTGCTCAAAGGTTTTAGGTAAGAAACTTTGGATGTGTTATTACTTCCTTCATCACATATGATATTCTCAGATCATCTTATATTTCTCTATAAGGCGTTTTCTACTTTTTAATCATCAGACTGATTACTTGATTTGGACGGATTTTGAGTTCATGTTTAACGACAAGAGTGGCCTGTGATTATCCCTGTGGGTGTTCTCAGTTGATTGAGAAATCAGTGACACTTTTGTTCTAAGTGGAAGCTACCTTATTTATATCATGATTTTTAAAAAATCACTGTATGTAGTACTTTTTAATCAGCCATGGTGCATTGTGTTTATTTGATATTTAGTGTAGTTAAAAATGATTCACTAACCCTATGATTTCTTTTTCAGTTTGTTCCACTTTATTTAATCTTCATTTTTATTAAAATGTAATTAATAGAATCATAAATAAATCTGTTCTGCCTAATAGATGAAGATTTTCAAAAGCATCAAAGATTTAAATAACTGAGTTTGTGGTTTTTACTGACACCTTTATAATTAAGAAATAGTAAGAAATTACATACTAAATAATGGCATGTTCCAAATAAGATTAGTTTTCCCTTCCAAGTGGTGAATTCAGCAGTATTTAGGACAAGCACTGCATAATTTGAACACTAGAAAAATGTCTATCTCATTCTTTCATCAGCTTACATTTTAAATGAGTTATTCACAGAGGTCTGTTTCCATTCTTTAATGGTAATAAAACTTTGCCATTTAAAAATTGGCAAAGAATAGCCAACCACCTCTCTTCCTATAAACTAGCCCTTGTCCATATTTTCAGGAAAAGTATGTCTGTTAGCATAACCATGGGATGAATCTAAAATATTTTTAAACAACATTTGTCTAAACACATTTTTAAAAGTTTAATGCCTATGCACTACTTTTCTTTGACTTGTTTTTTGTTTTTCATTATTTTTGGTATTTTTTGTTTGTCTGTTTGCTTACTTTTTTTTTTTTTTTTTAATAGAGATGGGGGTCTTGCTATGTTGCTTATGCTGGTCTTGAACTCCTGGCCTCAAGCAACTCTTCCACCTTGGTCTCCCAAAGTGCTCAGATTACAGGCATAGGCCACTGCACCCAGCCTATTTTTGGTACTCTTATCACTCCATTTTGACCCTTCTTTCTTTTATAACATCTTTTACTCATTTTCCCCTGGGGAGGTTTTTGAGTTTAAATTTAACAAGAAAATTAAATATGATAGGGTATATTTTTCTTTGAGAAAGTACCAGTTTGGCTCAAGTATTTGTCTGAATAAAATGCAAATACTCAAAGCAAATAACAAAATTTGTGAAGGGTCTGAAAATGTACCCCACATGCAAACTAAGAAATTATTTACACATTTTTATGGCTGTTGGATAAAGGTACAGGACCCCTGGGCCAGAGATGTAGAACTATTTATTACTTACAGTTATGGGACTACTTATTACAGCAATTGCACCCATTCCCCAAGCCCCAGTTCCCACATGGTAACTTGAAGAAAACCAAGCCACTGTGGGTTTTGTTTAAAAGAAAAAAATCCTGAGCTTAGGGAACTCAAATACTTTATAATAGGCAGTAAGCATGCTGGTGCACTGCTCTTGAGGGAAATATTCTTTCTGTCTTTCTGTCTCTCCCTTTTTCTCCCCCAAGGCTAGTCAATAATGCAAATATCCTTGAAAAGATAATCTATAACAAAGGCATTCTCTAGCTCTTATCACAAGACATACAGAAACTTAGGAAGTCCATAGAGAATTGCCTCCTACTATGATCACATTCCTTGTACATGCCACTATGAATTCTGACTCCTGTAGTGCTGTGTACCTAGTCGCAACGAATTTAGGCAAAGGATATATGAGGCGTTCAGCACTGTTTGTTGGATAAATGTGAGCTGTCTCAAATAATTTTTAGTAAGTAGAGTTTGTAAAAATAATAAGTAATTATAAGTAAGTAAATTTGTTATTTCTCCTCCAGTCCTAGACATCATATTCCATTAAAACCTGCTATGCTCTAAAAGTAAATATTTACTCACTGACTCCAAAATATCCTTTATTTTATTTTATTTTCATTTTCTTCTGTTATACACACACACACACACACACACACACACACACACACACATATCCTATCTTTCTCTTGGCCAGAAAATACCTACATTATTACTAAAAGTTTAGCCATGTAGAGAATGGTTACAGATGAGTTACAGATGAGTAGCTGATATTCTGTTAAATATTCAAGGTGTTCATAGCCCTCAAATAAGTTTTTTTTCTTGTTAATTACATTTCTCTTCTTCTTCTCCTTCTCCTTCTTTTTCTTCTTCAGCAAACCCAAAAGTCCACTTGTTAAGCCTAGGGAAAACCAAAGAAAGTTAATATAGCAGTACCTTTTTTTTTTTTGGCAAAACTGCTCTGTTCTTTAATGATATGAAGCAGTCATGCATATCTGACTACTGCATAAAAGTTAATAGTGTTGGCCGGGCGCGGTGGCTCACGCCTGTAACCCCAGCACTTTGGGAGGTGGAGGTGGGCAGATCGCAAGGTCAGGAGATTGAGACCGTCCTGGCCAGCATGGTGAAACCCCATCTCTACTACAAAAACAAAAATTAGCTGGGTGTAGTGGTGAGTGCCTGTAGTCCCAGCTCCTCAGGAGGCTGAGGCAGGAGAATGGTGTGAACCCGGAAGGCGGAGCTTGCAGTGAGCCGAGATCACGCCACTGCACTACAGCCTGGGGGACAGAGCGAGACTCCATCTCAAAAAAAAAAAAAAAAAAGTTAATAGTGTCTTAAGTAGACTTCTGAATTAACCCTCTGTTTCAGACAAGATAGTACAAATTCAGTGAATCTCAGAAAGGAATCCATAGTATTTAAAGAGGGAATTTCACAACATTCTATAGAATTCGCCAGCTCCAAAAGTTCTAATCTTTTCAAAATCCTCCTTTACCTGAAACCCGAAATTTTTCTTACAACGTATTAAAGCTCTTTTATTACACATAACTCTGATCTTCCCGTCTCTTTATGGTCCCGCATTCCACTTGTATTCTCCATACTCTCACTGCGGATTCCATGTATGTCTGCATGTTCAGTGTGCTGAGCCCTGAAATGTGTGTGTCTGGCATTGAGCCTCTGATGAGAGATATAAAATAAACACTTTCTATTTCCCTCATTGCTAAACTTCCTGCTCTTCTCTGGCGTCTCTTGTCTGCAACCAGGGAACGGGAGTGACATCACTAAACATGTAATGTGTGTTGTGCTGTGGGGTCAGCTAAAGGGTAATTTCTAGGAAGCATGCCCATTCAGAAGACAAACCAGTGTTGGCACTGAGCAGGGGCACTTACTTAGCAAAATGATGCATCTGAGATGACATTTCTGCAGGGTACATAGTGCTAGAGACCTCACGCACTAGTCATGCTAACAGTTGGCATGATAGGGTTCTTTGGGCACCGCAAGTGGCTTCTTCATGGATGAGAAATAGCAAAATAATGAGATTTAGATAGGGGTTCATCTTGAATAAAAGCGAATACGTGCTGTCAAATGAAACACTCTTGGCGTCTTGAAAAGCTTTCTTCTAGCTCTGCCCCTCAGAGTGAATGTGCCCAGATATTTTTCTTTGGCATGTTTAAGGCTAAAACCCAGGCTGACCCTTGCAATAAGCAATATTCCTTCTCCTAATCCAAAATGGGTGTGGGGCAGGGGAAGCAGTAAGAACAATATGCTGAAGAAGAAGAAAAACACGAACACAAAATAATATCTCATCAAGTCTATGCAAGTGATGAGACCTAAGAATAAGCTATTAAATAATTTTATCAGTTTATCCAGCTTTTCCCCACCCCTCACTCCCCACTTTTCTTCCCTGCCCTGCATTGTTTTTCACATGCCATTTATTTACCTGGATAGTCTTCCCTTCTTTTCAGTAATCAAAATCTAATTCATCTTTAAGTGTCTAATTCAAAAGTCACAATCCATAGGATGGCCAATACTAACAGGAAGTACTTATTCAATAAATTTATTTGAGTGCCTACTGTATGCAAGAACCTGGACATTGAGCCCTGAAGAAAGAGATACAGATCCTGGCCTTAGGGCACGGCAGCATCAACTCCTCTTCCAAACTCCTACAGTCTTTACTGTAACTCTGACTCATTTGTGAGTTGGGATATACTTCTTTGTATTGTGAGCCAATTTTTCAAGAGTGACCTCTCATTTTCCCAGCCAGATGAGAGGTAACTTGTGTGCAGGGAGTTGGGACCAGAGCTAAAGCAGAAACACCATGGTTTAAACCTCAACTTTGCTATCATTATTTTACCTCTCTGCAACTCAGCATCCTTTTGGATTTCCCCAACTTTTTTTTTGGAGAAATTTCAAGCCTGAAGAAAAATTGAATAATACAAAGAACAACCTATATGCACATTACAGAGATTCATCAATTTGTTTTACCTTTTTTTTTTTTTTTAAGAGATAGTCTGTCCACGTTGCCCAGGCTGAAGTTCAGTGACACAATTATAGTTCACTGTAGCCTCGAACTCCTGGGCTCAAGAAATTCTCCCACCTCAGCCTCCTGAGTAGGTGGGACTACAGGCTCAAATCACTGTTCCCGGCTAATTCAACATTTGTTAATATTTTGCCACATTTACTTTTCCCCTTTATCTCCCTTTCTTTTTCTCCCCATGTGTATGCATACACACACACACCCCTGCAACATTTGATAGTAAGTTGCAGACATTAAGACACTTCACTTTTAAAGACTTTAGCATGTCTCTTATAATATCAAGAATATTCATTTACATAACTACACCATCATTATCACATTTAAGACCATATTTTAATGTTCCCTTTTGTAGCAACAATGTTCCCTATTGTTGATTTCAGTCAGGAAGGCAACAGGGATCACGTATTGCTTTTGATTTACCATTTGTCTTTCATCTCCTTTAATCTAGAATAGTTCTCCTATTTTGTCTTTCAAGACATTGACAGTGTTGAAGAGTGGTTTTTAACAGTCGTTTTGAAAAGTTGTTTTGCAGAATGTTCCTCAAATTTGATTTGCCTGATTATTTCTTTATGATTCGATGCAGGTTAAATATTTTTGGCAAAAATACAGCTGAAGCTTTCTTATCTGAAAAATGAAGATTATAAGAATGCAAATATCCCTAGAAGTGTTTTTTTGTGAGAAGTGTAAGCCTAAAATGAAATTCTAACCCTCCCACCCCCAACCAATTGAATACACCCCTCCTCTTAGCCAAAGGCTTTCTTAATTAACCTGAAAAACTAGTGCAAGCCATGATGGGAAGAGGGAGCTGGGCATGCCTCATTATACCCTTCTCCCTTTGGGATCCAGGCATAGCTGACCAGCATTAACACCAAAACAGAGATCTTAAGACGTTTTGTAGCAATAACAGTAAATTCCAGCCTGACTCTAATATAGCATCACATGACAGATAGAAGACCTTGAAAGAAGTCCAAGTATTTTACCCTAAAATACATTTCTTTGACATATTTTGTTTGTTTGTTTGTTCTTGAGACAGAGTCTCGCTCTGTCACCCAGGCTGGAGTGCAATGGCTCAATCTAGGCTCACTGCAACCCCTACCTCCCAGGTTCAAGTGATTCTTCTGCCTCAGCCTCCTGAGTAGCTGGAACTGCAGGCATGCATCTCCACACCCAGCTAAATTTTGTGTCTTTAGTAGAGACAGGGTTCCACCATGTTGCTCGGTCTAGAACTCCTGACCTCCGATGATCTGCCCACCTCAGCCTCCCAAAGTGCTGGGACTACAGGCGTGAGCCAACGTGCCCCACCTCTTTGACATATTTTGAAATGCCCTGCAGAGCTGTCTCTTATGGGGAAAGTCTACATTCTGTAGAGAACTCCTTTCCCTTTCCAGGTCTTTTCCTTTATCCAGGAGAGAATTAATTAAGAGTCTGGCACCTTTTTAAGTCTGATAAGAAACATTTACACAATCTATTTTCTCTGAAGCCTGCTACCAAGAAGCTTTATCTATATAATAAGAACCTGGGTCTCCACAACCCTTTATCTTAACCCAGACACTCCTTTCTATGGATTCCAGATCTTTAGATTAACTCTTTTAACCGGTTGGCATTTGGAAAATCTTTGAATCGATCTGTGACCTGGAGCCCACAGCCCTCTTTTGAGTTGTCCCACCTTTCCAGACTTAATCAATTTATATCTTCCATGTACTGATTGATTTCTTATGTCTCCCTAAAATGTGTAAAATCAAGCTGTAGCCCAACCACCCTGGGCACATGTCATCAGGACCTCCTGAGACTGTGTCATGGGCATGTCCTTAGCCTTGGCAAAATAAACTTCTAAATTGATTGACACATGTCTCAGATACTTTTTGGTTTACTGAATTAAATGAAGTAATATAGATAAAACAATAGGCAAATAGTAGGTCCTCACCAGATGTTGGTTTCTCTCCACACATTTTATTCCTTAGACCAGCAATTTGGCCTCAGGGTTATTTCAACTCAATGAAATTTTCCAAAGAGGGAATAGAGATTTCCCCCTCAGAAAACACTTTTTGGGCACATATATGGCTTTGTGGGTGAATGTCTTTAGTAGGCCTATTTCGAAATGCTGCCATCCTTGGCTATTCTAAGAAAGATGTCAGACCAGACACAATGAAACTTAATTACCTCAATGATAGAAGTAGAGCCGAATAAATAAAACTGTGGCTTCAGTAAAACGAACTAGAGTTACACAGAACATTTCTGCCTCAATTCTTATGGTTAAAAAATGTTTCTGAATCTGTTTGCCTACTTTATTTCAATATTGCAAACAAAAGTAATACTTCTTTAAAAGTTGGGGTTTTCCAGCATCATCCTTAACAATAATAGTTTTCACTGAGCAGAACTGTAGCTGGAAGTGGGCCAGGAAATCGGGCTTAATATATACTGCTTCAGAACCACAATTAGGAACCCACTTTAAAAACATTTCTCTGGGTTATTGTCATGGCATTACTTCTTTTGTAAACAGAAAAAATAGTACCAGAGGTAAAAATCCAATTATTTGAAGGCTCCAGTTAGTTGAGTTCCATGTAGCTCACTTCCACAGTCATTAGTCTATTGGGCTATAGCCAGGCAAACTTCAACTATGGAGAGATACCTGCAGTGTGGTGGGTCATGTCTCATGACATGTAATCAGTAACTGCAAATTACCCATATTTCAGACAAATGGGTATTTAACAATTTAATAAAGTCCTCTCTCAACATGAGAGTTCACAACATAGTCAAATGAAATAAAACATCAAACAAACACAATTATAACTACATTATACACTGATTAGGTCTCTAATTGTTTCCTGGGTATATTTCTCATGCTCGTGTAGGCTCCTTGTGGAGCCTATGGGGCTATGTCTTTTCTTTCTTTGATTTTCTCTAAAAAGCCTACTATGATCCAACAAAATTATGATGTGACATGTAATCAGGCCTGATTATGACTTTTAAAGGCCTAAGCATTGAAAATTTTGTGGTGTTCCCTCCCCCAATGTATAATTTAACATAGAAACCTTGCTAAAATTCATATTGTCATTACCAACAGGGATATGTTCTGAGAAATTCATCATTAGGCAATTTCATGATTGTGTAAACATCATAAAGTATACTTGCACAAACATAGATGGTATAGCTCACTACACATCTAGGCTTATAGTACAGCTTACTGCTCCTAGTCACAAACCTCTATGGAATGTTACTCTATCAAATACTGTAAGCAGTTGTAACACAATTTTAAGTATTTGTGTATCTAAACATAGAAAAGTTACAGTAAAAATATGGTATAAAGGAAAAATGATACACCTATGCAGTACAGCTCCATTATAATCTTACAGAGCCACTGTTGTATATGTGGCCCATCACTGATCAAAACATCATTATGTGGTGCCTGACTGTAGCAGCTGTAACAAAGTCCAATAGAGTCTGGTTTTTGTCTTTCATGAAAATTACTTTGATGCTTATACATCAATTTCTTGACCATCTCTAGTTGTTTCTTTTTTCATGCCCCTATTTTATTGATACTTTTGGAATGTGTGGCTTGCCTACTGGGTAATCCAGCAGTGCATACAATAAAACAATATAAAAAAATAAGCACAACACAGGGCATTTTATATACACAGTGACCTGGGTCAAATGTCAACAACAGGTTCCACCCTAGGTCACTTCTCTTAAAGGAAATGCTTCATTAAGGTATCAGTACACTATTGATTAGCCATAATAGGCAATTTGTTCTAGAAAATAAAATTTATTGGATGATGTGAATATCATCAAGTTATGCAGACACTAATATCTCCTCTTAATCTTGCCCAAGTTAACGCAAGTCCTAGAAATTGAAAAGTTTTAACAGTTTATATCATTTTATTGTTGTATGAATTTACTTAGAATTGAAGATGCCTAAGAAAGAAAAAAAGCAAAAAAGGATTCAGTGTTGTAAAATTTACTTCTACTGTCAGAACAGTTTTTATTCCATTTTCATATTCAAAGTACCCATGTGTATTATAGTTCCCCTCAAGCTGATATAACCCATTTACCAGCAAATTTCAAAGTTACAGTGAACTTTTTAGAGCACCCTCATTGCAACTCTTGGTTTTCAAAAGCCTGTGTCACTATTTGTTTTATTTTTGAAAGCAAACATCTCCTATCAGGATTCTCATGCATCATCTAAACTGTGTATCTCATTGTGGTTGTGTGCAAATACACTGAGTTTAAAAACAAATATGATTTGGAATGACACTGTGTTGCCCTAACAAAGGGAACACTGTCCATCTTCCCTGACAGCTTCCCTCTAATTAAAGAGGCCCTGATGCCCCACAGAATGCCAGACTCCTTAAACGCTCCCCTCCCACCCACTGTTTTCACTGCACAAACAGTAGAGAAAACAATTTGTAGCTTACTGGTCTCCTTCCTAGAAGAAAATTTAATAACGTCCCAGAAGAGATGTAGAAGCAAAATTTCCTGATGGGACATACATTACTTCTTTTAAACTACCACTGGCTGTGTGATTTGGTTAGAAACAGGGCTTTCTTAACCATCTCTGAGCTGTCAGTGTGGAGTTGGCCTCATTTTTTGTTTTTAACAATGGCATCTCATTTATTTTATCCACACTGAGAAATCATCTTTGACATTCCATGTTCAAAATCTGCCTCTACAGAAACACAAAAGCTGTGAGATTATTTCAAGACAGAAAGGACAATGTCAATTTTTTCACTTTTGAAATCTCATCTTCAGGTGGACATTTTACACAGCAAAGATGTGTACCAAAGATGTGCTGGTACGCATTAACCTGTGTCTATTCTACAGTCACATTGTTCCGCATCAGAGCTTACAAAGGAAAATTTTTCTCTGTTTCTCTAAGTTTAATATACATCTCCGCTTACTGAAGCTCCTATCTAGATCACGTTGCTTGTGCACACATATCTATACACTGCTATAGAAAGAATGCAATAATACCCAGCATAGCACCACCCTGTTTCTTTTTCATTTCTATAGGTTTTGCGGTGAACAGGTGGTGTTTGGTTACGTGAATAAGTTCCTTAGTGGTGATTTCTGAGATTTTGGTGCACCCATCACCCAAGCAGTGTACACTGTACCCAATGTGTAGTCTTTTATCCTTACTCCCTCCCACCCTTTTCCCCAAGTCCCCAAAGTCCATTGTATCATTCGCATGCCTTTACATCCTCATGGCTTAGCTCCAACTTGTGAGTGAGAACATGAGATATTTGGTTTTCCATTCTTGAGTTACTTCACTTAGAATAATGGTCTCCAATTCTAGTCCAAGTTGCTGCAAATGCCCTTATTTTATTATTTTTTATGGCTGAGTAGTATTCTATGGGGTGTGTGTGTGTGTGTGTGTGTGTGTGTGTGTATATATATATCACAATTTCTTTATCCTCTCATTGACTGATGGGCATTTGGGCTGGTTCCATATTTTTGCAATTGCAAATTGTGCTTCTATAAACATGCGTGTGCAAGTATCTTTTTTGTATAATGACTTATTTTCCTCTGGGTAATTACCTAGCGGTGGGATTGCTGGATCAAATGGTGGTTCTACTTGTAGTTCTTTAAGGAATCTCCACACTGTTTCCCACTGTGGTTGTACTAGTTTACATTCCCACAGCAGTGTAAAAGCATTTCCTTTTCATCACGTCCCTGTCAACATCTGTTTTTATTTTTTGATAATGGTTATTCTTGCAGGAATAAGTTGGTATCTCATTGACACCACCCTGTTTCTACTTTATTTCCATTTCCTTATAAGAACTGTTTACTCAGAGGCAAACCGTAACATACTTTGAGTTAAGGCAAAAGTAATAGAAACAGTAACACTCTACATTTATACTTCATAGATTCCAAAAGAGTACATTCATATTCTGTCACTTGGCCTTCACAGCAAGCTGTGAATCATACAGCTGGTAAATATTAAGGGGTAACATTACTGGATATATACCCAAAGGATTATAAATCATTCTACTATAAAGACACATGAACACATATGTTTATTGCAGCACAATTTACAATAGCAAAGACTTGGAACCATCCCAAATGCCCATCAATGTTAGACTGGATAAACAAAATGTGGCACATATTCACCATGGAATACTATGCAGCCATAAAAAATAATGAGTTCATGTCCTTTGCAGGGACACAGATGAGCTGGAAGCCATCATTCTCAGCAAACTAACACAGGAACAGAAAACCAAACACTGCATGTTCTCAATCATAAGTGGGAGTTGAACAACGAGAACACACGGACACAGGGAGGGGAACATCACACACCGGGGCCTGTCATGGGATGGGAAGTAAGGGGAGGGAGAGCATCAGGACAAATACCTGCATGCAGAACTTAAAACCTAGATGACGGGTTGATAGGTGCAGCAAACCACTATGGCACTTGCATACCTATGTAACAAACCTGAACATTCTGCACACGTATCCCAGAACTTACAGTAAAAGTGTAATGCAAAATCCAATTTTCATGCTCTAAATCAGGGATCAGCAACCTTTTTCTGTAAAAGGCCAGACAGTAAATATTGTAAGTTTTGCTGGTCTCCCTTACAAAGAATCAACTCTGCCATTGTAGTGCAAAAGTAACCACAGACAATATCTTAATGAATGAGTGTGACTGTGTTCCAATAAAACTTTATTTCCCCCAAACAGATAGTGGGCTGGATTTGGTAATTTGGACTGTAATTTGTCAACTTCTATTCTAAACCACAATGCTTTAAAAATCTGAGAAGGTAGAAATCATAAGACATTGACAGGTAAAAAATATTTGGCTTCAAGGGAGGGAGACATTACAACTTGGGTTATCAAAAAAAGGCTTTATAGATGAGGAGGTGATTTAGTGGGGTTTGAAAGATAGGTTATATCTAAATGTGAACACCAGAGCATTGGATATCTCATGCAAAAAGAATGATATGAGTAAAATTATGGAGAGAGGATATGGAGTGGGGGTATGTAGAGGAAGAAGAGAAAGTTTAGGTTGACTGAGAAACAGATATGTAGACCAGTGAGATAAGAAAAGTGGAGATTTTGCTGGATCCGATGGCACACACCTGTAATCCCAGCACTTTAGGACGCCAAGGTGGGAGGATCACTGGAGGCCAAGAGTTCAAGACCAGATGGGCAACATGTTGAGAACCCATCTCTTATAAATAAATAAATACATAAATAAATAAATAAGAAATGTGGGCCTTTCGTTAGATAAAAATATCTGGAACTGAAAAACAAGAGCTTTATTTCATAGAAAATTGGAAACCACTACATGTTTTTGAGAGGAGGGGTGGCATGAGAGAGGGAATAGTTGTATATGTTATGCTTCTTTATGATGATGAGAGACAGTTGTGCCAGAAGGGTCAAGAATTAACCTAGGCCATAATGAATGAAGATGCATTTCTAGTCATTGCAGTAAACTAATCTGACTAGAAAGGGCCCCAGTGAAACACTTGAAAAGTTTCACCCACTATACTAATGAAATGAGAAGACATGTTCCCAACTGCCTACGCTATGAGTGGAAAAGGATCAACTACAAGAATCAGAATCCCAAGGCTAGGTGGTGAATTCAAACTACTTCCTCATCACCTGTTAGTCAGGAATTCAGGCCGGGCTTCACTGGATGGGTCTTCTGCTCCACTCGGGATTGGGCTCATTCACTCCCCAGGTTTCAGCTGGTGGCTCCAATGGGCTGAGTAAGATGGAAAGGGCCAAGAAATTTTCACATTCATGTTTAATTCATTGATATGCCATTTCCCTCTATGTGTAGACAGCATGGGCTTCTCCACCACATAGTGGTCTCCAGTTAGTTATGCTTTTAATATGATGACTGGCCTCCAAGAGGGAGCTCTCCAAGTAGTGAAAGCAACAGTTAGGAGTCTCATAAGGCCAGTCTTGGAAGTGATGCAGTGTCATTTCTGTCACATTCTATCAATCAAAGTCAGTCACAGGCAGCTCTGAATCAGGGGAAGGGATCATAAACTCCACCTCTTGATGGAGGAGTGGCAAGATCACATGACAAAAGAGCTATTGGGAGGGGGTCTATTGTTGTGGTCTTCTCCAGAAACACAATTTACCACAGACGTTAACAGAAATTAATCTAGGGCCAATGAAACCTCCAGGGACCTGACAGAGGCAAACCCCAAACCACTTCTGTAGTTCAGGCCTCATGAGAGTCCCATGGTACACAAACCTTGTTGAAAATGTGCTTGTGATCAAAAATTACAAACCACATAGGGAAACAGGACACAAATACAGCAGAGAGCAGAACTGGCACACCGTGACTTGGAATAATGGAAGAAGATGAAAGAGATTTAGAAATAAACATGATTAACATGTCCAAAGAGCTAAAGGTAGAAAATATTAAAAAACACATAGGCATATTTGAAAAGTATGAAATTGAAATTATAGTGACAAAACGTATACTCATTGAAATAGAAATCCCAACACAGGTGACAAAGAATTAATGAAATGTAAGATAGACCTAAGGAAATTATTTTAGCACAAGTGCAGCACAAATAAAAAAGATATTAAAAACATAAAATATCTAAGGGATATTAAGATACTAGAAAGTTAAAATATGAGTTTAATCCATACATCTAATAGGAATTCCAAAAGGAAGGAATGGAGAGGATGGAGAACCAATATCCAAAGAGATAGTGGCTGAAAGCTTTCCACAATTAAAGAAAAACGTTGTTATATTTAGTAATAAGTCACAGCAAAATTTAAGCAGAATAAATCCAAATATACAACTAGACACATCTTACTGAAAATGCACAACATCCAAAACAAGAAGTAAACAAAGCTCCAGGGAGAAGAAAATAAGACATACTAACAATGGAACTGACTGTTTTCTCAGCAACAATAGGTAGATAATAGAATGATGTATTTTAAATGTTGAGGAAAAATAACTATCAATCTAGAAATCTTTGAAGTATGCAATTGCTGTTAATAATTAAGGCTAAATAAACCCATGTTGTAAAAAAGACAGAAATCCATCAGATCAGAATTTTGTTATTTAACTTTACTGAAACATGCTTTATATACAATAAAGTACAGCCGTTTTAAGAGCACTGTTTGATCATACTCTTGTAACTACCACCACAATCAAGATACAGAACACTTGTGTCACCACGAAAGGTTTCCGTCATCCCTTTCCCAGTCAATTTCCCCACCCCATGCTTGGCCCCAAGTAACCACTGACCTGCTTTCTGTCACTGTAAATTAGATTTATTTTTTCAAGAGTCTTTTTAAAAAATGCTTTTAGACTGCATGTAATCTTTGTGTCTGGCTTCTTTCACTCTGCTTAATGTTTTTTGCGATTCATCCATGTTATGTGTATCACTAGTTTATTCCATTGCACAGAAAAGAAAACTGATGCTTCAATATTAATTCCAGACTAAAGAAAACTTAATCAGAAAGTACTATCAGGGCTAAAGAGGGGTTGTATATAAGAAAATTACACCAAAAGAGTAAAATAAGTATGAATGTATATGTTTCTGACACTAAAACCACAAAGCATTTAAAGTAAATCTGATAAAATTACAAAGAGAGTCCAGGTGCAGTGGCTCATGCCTATCATCCTAGCACTTTGGGAGGCTGAGGCCAGAGGATTGCTTGAGCCCTGGAGTTTGAGACCAGCCTGGGAAACATAGTGAGACCCTGTCTCTACAAGACATTTTTTAAAAATTAGCCAGGCATGGTGGTGCATGCCTAAGTACCAGGCTGAGATGGAGGATGCTTGAGCCCAGGAGGTTGAAGCTGCAGTAAGCTACAGTCGCCACTACACTCCATTCTGGGTGATAGAGTGAGATACTGTCTCAAAAAAGGAAGAAAAGAAGGTAGGAAATTTAAAATAAGAATGGAGGCTTCCCTGATAAAGTCATCAGTTAGTTGACTGTTAACACTGTTATATGCTTAATCATGCTAGCAAATCAAAGCATAATCATGCTGGCTCTTCTAGAAACAATATTAGTGGAAAGGGTATTGATATGAAGGAGTTAACACTATTCATTATTTTCTAGGCCATTGGTAACCATGATTTTGCAGAAGATTTAAAAACATTGGATTGCTTTCCCTTTACCATAAAATAAAGACCAAAATGACCAAAAAAAAAAAAAAAATAGCATTAACTGAGCACTTGTCATGTGTCAGGCAATATGTTAAACACTGTACCTGCATTCAATACATTAAACACTGTACCTGCATTCAATATGTTAAACACTGTACCTGCCTTCCATACGTTGAACACTGTACCTGCCTTCCATACGTTAAACACTGTACCTGCCTTCCATACGTTAAACACTGTACCTGCCTTCAATATGTTAAACACTGTACCTGCATTCAATATGTTAAACACTGTACCTGCATTCTCTCTTCACTTCTTGCATCAACTTTTTCCTCAGTTTCATGGAAGGAAAACTGAGGCTCACAAGGAGTGGCTAGTGAAGAGCAACATCAGGACTTGAACCCGTGTGTAACTCTAGAACCAATTCCTAATCCTACTAGACCATACATATTATGTCAACTCAACACCAGCAGTTTACAAATTTCCACCATTAACTTTCCCTTCTGACAGCAGAACACATTCCTGACCCGAATCCCTACTAAGCCACCGGCCAGTTCATTCTTATTCAAACTGTGGAGCAAACACTCAGCTGGATTATTTCTCACGTAAAACTTTCCATCTGCAGAGAAGCAAGACAGGCTTATTTTTTAAAAAACAGTCTCCCTGGGGCTGGCCATGTGATGGAAGTGAGAGGCAGCGGGGTACCCTGGCCGTGGCTGACAATGAAATGCTGGAGATCAGAACTGGGGAATGACGTGCAGACACAGCACATCAAAGCCACAATGAGTGGCCTGGAAACAGGCAGCTCAGCGTCACCCAGCTCCTGCTGCTGCCAGAGGAAGGATGCTGCAACGGTCCTCACTTAATCGCTCTCTGACTGCCAACAACCACAATAACCAATGCCTTGCACTGAATTTTCATGGACCCTTGTTTCCTGTGACCTCAATCTTACCTTACCCCCTAGATCATCTTGCAAAAACAAGGTATATATTTTTTAAAGGAAGACACACTGGAGTTCTCATATGGACTTTAGAAAACCGTAAAAACTAGACCCTGAATGAATCTCCATGTTTGTATGTTACCTCGCCTAATCATAGGTTTATGAAATCAGACCTTTTCATAACCTGAATTATGTCTTACATGAAAGAATAGAAAAGAATAACTCATTGCTATTCTGCAGCCAGCTTGCAATTTTCTACAGAAAGATTATGAGAAGATATAACATTGTAGGGACTTACATAAAACACAAACCTAAAAGATAAACATTACCTTAGCTTTTGCCAAACACTGTGTATATTGGTCACCTAGTATGAGGCCTGGCATGTGGTTGGTGCTAAATAAATGTTTTGTGATAACAATGAGTAATTATGACACTTTAAAAGGCTTGAAGCAAAACTCTCTGTTGAATTAAGTGAAATGAGTGCTATACTGTGTTTATATGAGCAAAATAAATGGACAAATGAGCAATTGTTAAATGAATTTAATCAATCTGGATCATAAACTACCTAGGTTCAAATTCCCATTATTTTGTTTGACATTGGGCATATTAACTGTACTTGTCTGTGCCTCAGTCTGCTCTGTAAAATGAGAATTATAAGGCTATCTGCTGGGGTTGTCATGAGGATTACATTAAATGACACATGTAGGCATGTGGTATGGTGCCGAGCATGCAGTGAGCACCTGGCAAATGTTGGCTCATGATTTTATTATTATTTCTCTAGGCCACTTTTTCAATTGTTTTACCTTTATGAATAAAATGTAGCCATAGCAACTTCAAATGACTTTTTTTTTTTTAATAAGAGGCCTCTAAACAGTTAAAACCCCAAAGCTGACTTTCTTCCTGTGGTTAATGTGACGGTTAGTGTGGCCCAGTGTTTCACCAAATATTAACTTTTATTCTTTCCTCTCCTCACCAAAGACACTTGTCCTTAATGAAAACAGAAAACTGATTTCCTAATTAACATTTTCAGAAATATGGCTTTATTATGCACCACTTTTAGTCAAAATAGATAGCTATGTCAGAAATGTTCTCATAGACAGTGGGCTAAAAGCAGCTTTGATTTCAGTGTCAGAAGGACTAGACAGTAGGTTTTAGAGGGAAGGATCTGTCTCTCCACAATTGCTGTAGCTTAGGTGCTTGGCACAGAGGCTGGCATATGCTAAGCACCCAATAAGAGAATATGTAAACTTCTAGTTGATTCCTCTGTGTCATAGCAAGTGGCTCTCTATGACTTCATCCTCCAAAGATCACGTGGTGTCATGAGAAGAACCTAAATCAAGCACACTTGGCTTTAAATCTCCAAACTTTTACTAGATCTACGGTCTTCAGCAAGATAATCTTTCTAAAGTAAGCCACAGTTTTCCATCTGTAGATGGGGCAACTCTTATAGGATTTCAGCAAGAGTTAGTGATAACAATGGTAGCTTGATAGGGATAGTATTGAATCTATAAGTTACTTAGGGCATTGACTTTCTTCAAAGAATTAGAAAAAACTACTTTAAACTTCATATGGAACCAAAAAAAGAGCCTGCATGGTCAAGACAATCCTAAGCAAAAAGAACAAAGCTGGAGGCATCATGCTACCTGACTTCAAACTATACTACAAGGCTATAGTAACCAAAACAGCATAACACTGGTACCAAAACAGATATATAGACCAATGGAACAGAACAGAGGCCTCAGAAATAACACCACATATCTACAACCATCTGATCTTTGACAAACCTGACAAAAACAAGCAATGGGGAAAGGATTCCCTATTTAATAAATGGTATTGGGAAAACTGGCTAGCCATATGCAGAAAACTGAAACTGGACCCCTTCCTTACACCTTATACAAAAATTAACTCAAGATGGATTAAAGACTTAAATGTAAGACCTAAAACCGTAAAACCCTAAATAAAACCTAAGCAATACCATTCTGGACATGCGCAAAGACTTCATGACTAAAACACCAAAAGCAATGGCAACAAAACCCAAAGTTCACCAATGGGATGTAATTAAACTAAAGAGTTCCTGCACAGCAAAAGAAATTATCATCAGAGTGAACAGGCAACCTACAGAATAGGAGAAAATTTTTGCAATCTATCCATCTGACAAAGGGCTAATATCCAGAATCTATAAAGATTTTAAGCAAATTTACAAGAAAAAAACAACACCATCAAAAAGTGGGCAGAGGATATGAACAGAAACTTCTCAAAAGAAGACATTTATGCAGTCAACAAACATATGAAAACAAGCTCAACATCACTGATCATTAGAGAAATGCAAATCAAAACCGCATTGACATACCATCTCATGCCAGTTAGAATGACGATCATTAAAAATTCAGGAAACAACAGATGCTGGAGAGGATGTGGAGAAATAGAAATGTTTTTACACTGTTGGTGGGAGTGTAAATTAGTTCAACCATTGTAGAAGACAGTGTGACAATTTCTCAAGAATTTAGAACCAGAAACACCATTTGACCCAGCAATCCCATTACTGGGTATATAACCAAAGGATTATAAATCATTCTACAATAAAGACACATGCACACATATGTTTATTGCATCACTATTCACAATAGCAAAGACTTGGAACCAACCAAAATGCCCATTAATGATAGACTGGATAAAGAAAATGTGGCACATATATACAATGGAATACTATGCAGCTATTAAAAAGGATGAGTTCATGTCCTTTGGAGGGATATGGATGAAGCTGGAAATCATCATTCTCGCAAACTAACACAGAAACAGAAAACCAAACACCGCATGTTCTCACTTTTAAGTGGGAGCTGAACAATGAGAACACATGGACACAGGGAGAGGAACATCACACAGGGGCCTGTTGGAGGGTGGGGGACTTGTGGGGAGGGATAGAATTAGGGGAAATACCTAATGTTGATGATGGGTTGATGCTGTAGCAAACCACCATGGCACGTGTATACCTATGTAACAAACCTGCACGTTCTGCACATGTATCCCAGAACTTAAAGTGTAATTTAAACAATTTTAAAAAAAACTACACACACAATAAAAAAAAGGAGTGATAACTAATGTAAATACTTCTTGGACATAATAGTGCACAATAAATGGTATCTTTTTAAATTAACTTCCTGAAGATTTTATCATCCATGAATTCATCTACATTTTAGTTGAGTCTATTTAAATCATGCTTCATCGTTCTCACATTTTTCTATCTCATGTGTTAATGCAGAATGGTGTAGGGTAATGAGCTTACATTTTGGAAACCCACAGATCTGGGTTCAGAGCCATCTCTGACACATAGGGAGACGGTTCGCTCCAAGGGAGGCAAAGACAGAAAAAAAAGACCCTAACCTATTATTTACTAACTCAGCGACCTTGAGCAACCAAGGACTTAACTTTCTAAGCCTTGATTTCTTAAATGGAAATGATAGTTTAACCTTAACCCATAGGGTTGTGATAAGGATTAAATAAAGGCTCATTAGGGCTTTGTTTTATCTTCATGTCTCAGAGAGAACCAAGTGCAGTGAACACCTAAGGTAATCAAAAATGGGGGATGAAGAAATCATTAAATGAATAAATGAATGAGAAGGAAGAAAAGGTGAGGGAGCAGGGAGGGAGGGAAGAAGGAAGGAAAGAGCATGCCCTACAGATATTTCAGGACATAAGTACCTTACTTTGAGCTTTTTCTTTTAAAACGTAGGGTAGCAAAATCTTGAGGGCAAATCCTGAAAGAACTCATTTGTAAAAATTAGCACTTCCTATAAGCCTGTCATATTATCCTTACCAGACCTCATTAAGCATCTAGAATACCTTGGAAAAGCACCAAATTCCAAATCATAAAAAAAATAGGAGAAAACATTCCCAAAGCAAAAGGATTCTTTTCTATCTTCCCAAGCATCTGTTCCTTCATACTGAAAGATTTCATGCAAAATATATTTCATGTAATTCAAATAATTAACAGAAACAAATATTAAACAAGTTACAGTAGCAAATAATAAATCTCTTCTGATTTCATTACTATTGTTCTAAGCTTGCAATAGATATAAACATTCTTGTACCCAAATTGCCGGCAAAATTAAGAATGTATTACCAGTTTTATTAGAAATAATTATTTGGAAGGAAGAACTATTTGATTTTTTTTAATCATTGAAGAGCAAAACAAGCACTTAGAACTGTGTATTTTTTTAATAAAAAGAGCAAAAAAAGGAGTTATTGAAATCAATTAAACCTTTTTTTGTGGTAGAAAGGGAACATCCAAAATGCACTGAAAATAGTCTATTTTGAGCAGTCATAGTTTTCTTTTTTCTTAAACATATCAGACATAGATTTCACAGCTCATAATTAATTCCCAGTGCCCACATCACCATTAATTTTTAATCAAAGCAGAGCTGCTGTGAGTGCTACTGCTATTTCACCAAGATTAGCAGGGGTTTGCTTCCAGAATGAGAAACCATTATTGGTTCTGCATAACAGAGACTGATATCTACAAGGATAGCCAGATGCACCCCGCAGTTCCAGCTAATTACCCACAGGTGATGGGGACCAAGCTCTGTGTCTTGACACACACACATATAAACACACACACACACACACACACACAAATCTAGTTTCACAGGCTAGGGATTTGGGGTTTTATATTCTTGGCAGTGTTAGACTTAGAATGTATATATTGTTAAGAAGCATTTCCTCTATATGTATAAAGGGAATTTTCCACAATCAATTTACTATCCTTATGTTCATAAACGTATGTGTACAGGAACGCCCCAGAGAGCACAGTAACCTTGCACCAGGGAGTAAATATGATACAAGTTCACGGAACTTTTCTGACATAAAAATCACCAGACAAGGAAGTTATTTCAATGTGGGTTTAAGAGGGCCCCAGGCAAATTATTCTCAAATCCAACATCAAACAACACAAGGCAAAACCAGAAGACTAATGCTCAATTTCAAATCGGCTAAGTGTTCTAAGTAAAAACAAGTACTATCAACTCAACAGAAACCCTGCTGCAAGGAAATTAGGTTTAATACCTTTGCATAAAAGGCACAACTTGGTCATTTAGATTTAAACAACTATAGAAAGTCCAAATTAATTTCTTTCTGGAAAAGTAATGTCATGTTTATTGAAACCTAACAAAATGTCTAATAAGAGAAGATTAAATCTGGCAAACAGAATATAAATGAAAGCCAAACTGTTTTAACATACATGATGAGATATTTACACACATGCATATACACAGATATATCTTAAAGATATACACAAGTATATGTCAAATATATATATATGCTCATCAGAGATTTTTCAAAATAGAAGAATTAGTGATAATTTTAATTTTTATGTATTATTCTCTTTATTTTACAAATTCTTAAAATGAACATATATTGTCTTTACAATAAGAAAAAAAAAAATCTGGGATCTCCCAGAAGAGGAAAAAGGCTGATGTTGGGAAGGTGGCATGCATGCACAATCACCAAGGGAGGAGCCAGCCTGGGAACAAAGCAGACACAGAAAAGTACATGTACTTTTTGAGGGAGGAAAATATGGCAAAAAAAAAGGGCCACTGGATGAAGCTGACCCTGAAGGTTACCCGAACTTGAATTTCCAGCTGTCAATACATTTCCTTATTGTTTAAGCTCATCTGGGTTAGGTTTTCTATTGATTACAGCCCAAAGCTCCCAAATAAGGTACACTGGTGAAACAGATCTCAAACCTACCTCGGTCTGAACCACGTCTGTCTAACTCTACAGCCTGCATCTCAACCACTATGCCACACTGCGTCCCCAGAATCTACATGAGCAATGAGTCCGTGGCCAACTAAT